>NC_057863.1:614834290-615456790 GCF_019393635.1 Dromiciops gliroides | reverse complement strand
CAGTTCAATAAGTGTTCAGAGAAATGCCTGATGATGGATCTGTATTTTATTATTAAAGGAAGCTCAGCAGGTCTGACCCACATCCCCATCTGGAATGCCTCGCCCTCATCTCTCCCCTCAGCTTTAGCCTCCCAAGACCAACTAAAGTCCCCCATCCTTGGGCACTGGTTTTAAAGTCAAAGGACTTGTATTTTAATTCCTGCTCTGATGCTGACTACCTGTGTGACCTTGGGAAAATCATTTATCCTCTCTTCACCTCAGTTCCTTTTCTATAAAATCAGATTGGGAACCCCTGAGGTCCCTTCTAGCTCTTAATCTATGACCCTGCATTGGCCCCTTCTAGGCAAGGGAACTAATAGGAAGTGTAATTTTTGCCAGCTGGCAGCAAGCAATGAAGGATGATGGGAGGCAGAAGCTATGAGGGAGGAAGGAGGAGCCTGAGAATTTTGGAGCTGCCCTGAGAAGAGAGGATGGGGTTGCAGATGAAGGGCAGTGGCTATCCAATAGCAAGCAAAGGACAGTGTTATCCCCCAAAATGAATAGTCAATCCAAGATGCCAACAGCCTTCTCTGGCTCGCTGACCAGCTTAAGGAATGATTTCCCAGGACAGAATTTTGTTGTTTCCCTAGATGTGATGGCACCTGGTGAATTTGTCCCTGCTTCACCTCCTCCCCTTCCCCTGTCTGCCATCATGTCTGGCTAGCTGATATCTTACCCTTAGATCTTGTGTGTTTATAATGAATTTTATATCCAGGTAAAGATGAGCTGGTCCTCACTGGATTCTAAGTTTTTGTTTTAAAAGAGTTGACTGGGGCAGCTAGGTGACACAGTAGATAAAGCACCAGCCCTGGAGTCAGGAGGGGACCTGAGTTCAAATCCGGCCTCAGACACTTGACATTTACTAGCTATGTGACCCTGGGCAAGTCACTTAACCCCAATTGCCTCACAAAAAAAAAAAAGAGTTGACTGTGCACTTAGGGAAGGACAAAAGAGAATCCATGGCCCCCTAGACTGAACCATAAGCCTATCAGTAAGTATCCCCTCCTCTTTCTCAACATAAAGGGGACCTTCACTCTGATCCTAAGTCCCATCACCTCCCTGTACTTAACACATTTTTGTCACTCAGTCATTTCAGTCATGTTTGACTCTTCATGACCCCATTTTGGGGTTTTCTTGGCAGAGATACTAGAGTGGTTTGTCATTTCTTTCTTCAGCTCATTTTACAGATGAGGAAACTGAGGCAAACAGGGTTAAATGACTTTCCCAGGGTCACACAGCTAGTGAGTGTCTGCAGATAGTAAATTAGTGATTTCTTAATCATGATTGTTGATAATCATTTCATTATTATCATTTTGTTGTCATCATCATTCTCCTCATCCTCTTCTGTGTTTACTGGAGTTCAAATGAAGATAGTTCCCAGACCCAAGTTGTTACTCTACCATTGTTTTATGCTTCATGTTTGGCAGACCATTGTGTGAATGGACACAATGTATTATTTATAATTGTTATCATTATGAACGTGTAGTTCTGCCAAATACTATCTTGTGACCTTGGGTAAGTAGCTTCACCTTCACCTTGGACTCCTCTTCCTCATCTGTGTATAGGGGATGCAATAATCCAATCATCTGCTTCAGCAGCATGAGAGGCATGCTTAGATGGAGGTGATGCTAAAAAAGAGCTGAGAATTGTCAGGCCCTGCCAGCTCCCTTGGCACGGATGCCAAGAATGGGGAGGTGATAGCTCCAGTCGACTCTGCCCTTGTCAGATTTTATATGAAGCTATGTGTTCCATTCTAGATGTCCAGCATAAGAAGGTAGAGCTAGAGAATGACCAGAGGGGGCCAGCTAGGTGGCACAGTGGATAGAGCACCGGCCCTGGAGTCAGGAGGAGATGAGTTCAAATCCAGCCTCAGACAATTAACACTTACTAGCAGTGTGACTCTAGGCAAGTCACTTAACCCCAATTGCCTCACTAAAAAAAAAAAAAAGAACAAGAATGACCAGAGGACCAGAATGACCATCCCCCCCTCTGCCAGCCTATTACCTAGGCTGAGGCTGGGTTCTCTGCCTAACTCTATCTCCATCTTTACTTATCCCCTGACCTCCTCATTGTCAAAGTAAAATTCAGTTTGCTCGAAATGTATGGGTAATGAAACAGCAGATAATAGTATAGTGCCTACATAGAAACAGGAATTGGCAATCCACATTGAAGAAAGAGCTGACCTTTCCTTGGGACTCCCCTTAGCCTGGGTGCTCCTCTCTGAGATAGCTCTCTCCTTGCTATCCCTCTTCTTGGCCACATCTTTGTCCCAGTTCTCTCCATTTGCTTTAACCCCTCAAATTCAGGCTCTTAGAACCTCTTTTCCATTCTTCTATCCTGAGATAAGTTTCTCCCTTTTATCCAGATTGCTTAGGACATGGACTCCTTTTCTCACTGACTGACTTTGATCGATTCAAGCAGGTAGATGGGCCCTGTTCACATCCAGTGTGAGTCCATCAAAATCCTAGTCAAGGCACCAAATTAAATAGAGTGGTTTTGAAGCCACCTTTATCCAAGGAGAGCTTGAATAACAGGATAAACAAAGATCTATTTGACAAGCATTTATTACATGTATTTTTTCAAGATCAGGATTGTACAAAGTACCCTCTTAGTATATGTGCTGCCGAAGCGAGCACTGTACAAGGTACTCTTTTGAAAGAGAAAATAAGGCCTCCACCCTCTAGAAGTTGGGGAGAGAAGATAACTTACAAGCTACAGAAGAACACTCTAGAGGCATCCCCACTTTTATAATAGAACAACAACAAACAACAGGAGCTAGCATTTAGAGAGCACTTTGAAGGTCTGTGAAGGACTTTGCACCTATGATCATATTTGATATCTTTTCACTGCAGGTAGGGGTTTCCTGAAATCTGCTCCTAACGGCTTGAGAGAGCCAATTGTTAATTTTTTTTTTCAGTGACCATTTATACCTCAGCAAGCTACTCACCAAGATCTGAGTTATTGTTTTATTGATTGTCTAAATTGAAAGTGATGCGGCAGCTAGGTGGCGCAGTGGATAAAGCACCGGCCTTGGATTCAGGAGGACCTGGGTTCAAGTCCGACCTCAGACACTTGACACTTACTAGCTGTGTGACCTCGGGCAAGTCACTTAACCCTCATTGCCCTGCCCAAAAATAAATAAATAAATAAATCTTTAAAAAAAAAGTGATGGGGAAAAATCATTAATAACGTAGATTAAAATTTAAAAGGATGTCATGTGCACTTTTTTTCCCCAGGGAGCCAGTTGTTAAACATTTACCAGCATATCATTAACCACAAGTACACAATGGGAAGCCTTTCTGAAAAGCAGAAGTGAAAGATTCCCCACCTGTAAGATGTAGAAGTTGAGTTAGCTGGTCTTTATGGTCCCTTTTAGCTCTAAATCTTATCAAACCTATGACTAGGTCACTTAAAGGGCCTCACAATTTTGGTTAACTATAAGCCTGTCATTGCTCGTGGTCACCACCTGGGCTGGGCATCATTCAAGTAAAAAGCTGACTCATATTTTGGAGCTTAAAGAGGCCTGGGTGTCATAGGATTCAGAGCTGGGAGGGACCTCAGAGATCATCCGGGTCCACCCCTATGAGAACAGTAATCTTCTCTATAACATCCATGATAACCATGGACCACAGATAGCCGTGGAATCTTCTCTATGACATCCATGACCCACCTGTTTCCACTTGAAGATCTCTAGAGATAGGGAACTCACTAGCACAAGAATCAGACTATACTTGGACTATTTCCCCAAGACTAACTGGGGGAAAGGGAGCATCAGTGTGCCTGAGCCAACAGAAGAGAACCAATTCTGTTGTAATTTGAGTAGGAAAAATGAAGTCATTACTGTCAGTCAAGGAAAATTTCCTGGAGGACATGAGACTTCAGCTCTTCCAACCTATTCATATGTGAAGGGATTTCCTTACTCCTCTTCCCACGTCTCCCTCTTGCCCACCCTGTCCAGACTAATCCTTCCTCATGGTATAGCCCTGAATCACGCTATTGAAATAGGCCATCGTGTTACGCTCAGGGTAGAAAAGAATCATATAACACTTTGGGCCAAAATACCCCATGCTGATGCCAAGCAAGTTGATCACTGTGACAGCTACATCAAAGATGGTGACCAGAACCCCCTGGTAGATGGACATGAAGGTGCACAGGAAGACAGAGGAGATGAAGTAGAAGGTCATGCTGAGCGTGATGAACTTGGCTTCGTTGTAATTGGTTGGTAGCTCTTTGCCCATGTAGGAAAAACTGAAGCCAAAGACAGAGAGGACGAGGTCCAAGCTAGTGTTGAGCAAGAGGGCCTTTCGGTAGTTGGTGTTGCAGTTGAGAATCATTATGCGGGCATCGTCAGGGTCATATCGGATGGTGAGGTTGGTGGGTGTGACCAAGATATTGGCCATCACGATGACCACCTTGAGCAAGGTGATGAGCACCACAAAGACGTAGGGCCCATTGTACTTGACCCAGTAGCTGTAGGCGCGAGGCAGCCGGCTCGCCATCTTGAAGATGCAGACGATTTGGAAGGATCGGACGGTGATGCAGGCGATACAGACTGTAAAGCAGAGGGTGAAGAGGGTCTGGCGACAGAGGCAGGTGAAGACAGTGGGTCGCCCGATGTAGACGGGCACCGAGGCATAGGCCACCAGCAACGGCGTCAGCATGAGGAAGCACATCCGACCCCCGGCTGAACGCACCATGGGCGTCTGGAAGTGGATCCAGAAGATGATGAGAATGGCCAGGGTACTGAGCAAGCCCAGGAAGGCAAGGATGACGACAATGATGGTGGACGGCTCTCGCCACTCCAGGAACTGCAGGCGCCTCTTGAAGCATTGGACCTCCCCCTCCTTGGACCACTCAAACTGGGGGCAGGGCTGGCATACAGAATCATCTGCAGTGAACCGGGTTGAAGGGTGAGAAATAGAAGAAGGAATTGCCCTATTCTCAAAGACAGCCAACAGCCCCTGCCCACTAGGATGAGCACTAAGGGGTTGGGCCCCTATCCAGGCCCTCAGCACCTCACATACTTGGGTCAATGCCATAGCCTTTTACTTGGCACCCACACTTCTGCTTCTGCCCCTCCAATTCATCTTTTTTTTTCTTTTCTTTTTTAGTGAGGCAATTGGGGTTAAGTGACTTGCCCAGGGCCACACAGCTAGCCAATTCATCTTTATAAAACTGTCTTCAGCATATCACTCCTCTGCTCAAGATCCTATAATGGCTTTAAGTCCAAACTCCTCTACCAGGTATCCAAGGCCCTCTATGACCAACCTGCCCACTCCTTCCTCTCTCCCCAAAGTCCCCCCTCCAAGCCTGTTTCCTCACCCCAACACACACGTGCACACACACACACACACATGCACCCCTCACTACCTTTGCTCATGTTGCTTATTCCATTCCCCCATTCCTTTTCCTTTCCCATCCTTCAAGGTCAAGCTTACACTCTCCCTCCTCTGGGAAGACTCTTTCGACTTTCTAAAGCCCACAATGAGCTTCCCTTTCTCTAATTTCATCACTGTCTATGCTGACCACGGATGATTGAAAACACAGCCTTTGCTTGAAAGGCAGCACAGTATAAATTAGAAAGAGGATTGAACTTGGCATCACAAGAACCAGGCTCAATTCCTCAGACATTTACTCACCCTGCATCCTTTTGATCTCTCCAGGCCTCAGTTTTCTCATCTGCAAAGTGGACCTAATAATGCATGCACTACCTACTTCATAGAGTGTTTGGGATGAAAGTATCATGAAAACCTTAAAGAGTTCTAGAGAGGGGAGGCTATTCTTCATGCTCAATAATTGTTTAGTCTTTGGGTCTGTTTTCTCCCATGTAAAATGAGAATGGTCCCTGCCTAGCTGACATCTTATTTCATTTAGTTATGGTAAGGATCCCATGATCTTGTGGATAGGAAGGGGTTTGAATAACAAAATTGAGAGAGTTTAAAAAATATATATGGGGCAGCTAGGTGGCGCAGTGGATAAAGCACCGGCCCTGGATTCAGGAGTACCTGAGTTCAAATCCGGCCTCGGACCCTTGACACTTACTAGCTGTGTGACCCTGGGCAAGTCACTTATCCCCCATTGCCCCACAAAAAACAAACAAATATATATATATATATATATATATCATCCTCTCTGAACCTCAGCACAATAATGCTAACATTCCCTACCTCACAGAGTTGTTATGCAGAAAGTGTCTAGAAAATTAGAAAGGGTTAGGTGAATGTGATCTATGTGCATTATTGGTGTCTTCAATGAGAGTGGGTGGAGGGAGCAGTCAAAGAAGGTGGTTGGAAAGATTCCCATTGCCTTCTGGGTTGACTTCCCCCTCTTGATATACATTTTAAAGGCGTTAAAACTGAAGCATAAAAAGGCTGGGTGTGGGGAGTCCCTTCTCTAAGCATACCAAAAAGTAATAGGGGCTTGGGAATTGTCCCAGTGATACCAGGACTTGGGGAAAGTCACTTGGGAAATTCATTCCCCACTCCTAGAATTATACCCATGTGCTACAAGGTGATCTTGCCTAGCTCTCTGACTTTCCCTCCTATAGATGCTCTCAAAGAGGAAAGTGTTGGGGGCAACTAGGTGGCACAGTGGATAAAGCACTGGCCCTGAATTCAGGAGGACCTGAGTTCAAATCTGGCCTCAGACACTTGACACTGACTAGCTGTGTGACCCTGGGCAAGTCACTTAACCCTCATTGCCCCACCAAAAAAAAAAGAGCAAAGTGTGGCAAATGCCAGCCCCCTCCCACCCTGGGCTCTCCTGGCTTTTCTAAGTCATGTCTAAACAGCTTCAGATGGGGTGAGAGGCTGGTGTTTCCATCCATGTTAGTAGGACTCTTCTTATTCCTGGGGCTCAATTCACCTGCAAGTGAAAACATCTTCGGGCTTCATCCTGTCCCCTGCTGCATCTCTGCACCCTCCAACCACAACAGGAACCAGCCAACTGAGAACTCCCTCCCCAGACTGGGGAGGCCTGCCCTCTGGCCTCTTTTGGTAGGGTGGGGTGGGAGGGAAGAGCAGCGGTCTGAGGGCCTGAGCTGCTATTACTCTGCCCCATGGCCTGGCCTACCCAGCCTAGCCGTCATCTGGGATAGCTGGGAAAGCCACAGGGGTCCTACCTGACTGATTGAGGTAGGTCCCAGGAGAACAGTTGATACACTCAAAGCAGCAGATATGCAGACCCACTGGCTTCTTGTACTGACCCTTCTGACAGTTCTTGGAGCAGACGGAGGAAGGAGTCTGAAGGGAGGTGAAATGAGAGGTCCTGAGCCTCTCTGTTAGCAGGCTCACATCCTCCTCCCCTCCCACTGCTACCAGTCAAATTGACCTGGACTATTGTGAGAGTCTTCTAACTGATTTCTCTGGCCCCATTCAGTCCCTTCTCCAACCCATCATTTACATGTCTATAAAAATAATCATTCCACTCTACACCTCACACCGTGCCACTTCTGTGCTCAAAAACTGTCTATAGCTCCCTACTGCCTAATATACAGTGCGAGTCACGAGCACCTGTACCATCTCTCTTTATCTAATACTGTATCTTCATGAGCTCTAAGTTCCAGCCAAAGTGGACCATTAGTTTTTTCCTGATCTCAGCTTGCTCTCCTCTGCCTCTGTGCACTTCTCCCTCCTACCCAGTGCCTCCTTCTCCCAACTTCTTTGTCTCTGAAGGTAGCACCTATTCCCAATAGACTCCTTCGTTTAGAATTTGCAATGAGACCCGGGCAGATTCTTCTGCCTCTCTGTGTTTTCTCTCTTATAAAAAGAAGGGTTTTGATTCAATTCTCTCCCAAGGCCCTCCCACCTGGGCACTGCCACCCCCACACGTCCAGTTCCCCAAGAGCTGACCATATTGTTGGGAGTGTTCCAGTTGATGGTGGTTATGTTCTGCAACTTCCCCAGGGTTGAATTGTAGAAGGCGACGCTCCGGAAGGGGTTTTGATCTTCCCCCCATTGCCACTGAACAATATCTAAGTCCATGGGTGGATCCCCATTCTTGTCAAAGAACATTCTGTGGCCCAAGAGGGTGAAGTTCACCTTCCGAATTTCCTGGAGCAACTAGGCAGGGGAAAAGCCAAAGGTGAGGACGGGACCGGTGAACGTGAGGAAGCATGCCCCAGTGCTCCATCTCATCCCCTAGACACACACACACACACACACACACACACACACACACACACACTACACACAAGAGATAGGCAGAATATTATAGCAGAAAGAACACAGGATTGGGAGGCAAAGGACCTGGGTTTCAGATCTTTCATAAGGAAAGAAGGGAAGGGACATCCTGGCCCCACTCCTCTAAGCCCAGGGCAGGGGAGAGGAGGGGTTACAGGAAGATGGCTTGAGGTCCAACACCAAGAAGAATCTCCTGACTGTGTGAGGGCACTAGAATGGGCAGCCAACGGATGAAATGGACATGTGTAACTTTGGATCAGTCAGTTCCCTTCTCTTGACCTCAGTTTCCCTATATGCAGATCAGCCCTCATTACCCCTCACCTGGACTAGGTGATAGTCCCCGGGTTGGTTTGCCTGCCTTCCTTCTCCTCTTACTGGTCCTCCACACTGCTGCCAAACCAAGATTCCAAAATACAAATCTGATGTCACTTCTACCTTACTAAAAAAAAAATCTCCAATTGCATCTAATTTCCTCAGCTTGGTTTTGAAGACCCTCCTGAATCTGGCCCACCTACCTTCCCAAGCTTATTTGTATTACTCTCCTTACCTACCCTCTAGTCCTACCCTCTAGTCCATTCAAACCAACCTGATAAAGGTCCCCTGTATGTGGCCATACATGTCCCGATTTAGTGTCTCTGCACCTGTGGTGCTCCATTTCCTTCACAGCTCAGACTCGGGGGCCCCTTCCTGCATGAGATCTTTCCTGATCCCCTCCATTGTTAGCCTTCCCTCCCTCTTGAAATTATTTTGTGTTGTTGTTCAGTCACTTCAGTCATGTCCAGCTTTTCTTGACAACATTTAGGGTGTTCTTGGCAAAGATCCTGGAGTGGTTTGCCATTTCCTTCTCTGACTCATTTTACAGATGAAGAAACTGAGGCAAACAGGGTTAAGTGACTTACCCAGGGTCATATGGCTACTGAGTAAGGGCAGATTTGAATTCAAGTCTTCCTGACTCCAGGTCCTATGCTCAATGCACTATGTCGCCACCTGGCTGCTTACTCATGTACATGTGGTAGGCTCCTAATTAGAATGGAAGCTTCTTGGGGCCAGGGCCTGTTTTATTTTTTCTTTTTTCTTACCAATGTCTAGGACAGTGCTGTGTATGTTACCAATTCTTTTGTGTGGGGGGGGGGGGGCAATGAGGGTTAAGTGACTTGCCCAGGGTCACACAGCTAGTAAGTGTCTGAATCCGGGTTCAAGTTCAGGTTTTTCTGACTCCAAATTCTACCCCCCCATCCCCTGCACAACCCTGTGGGTTAGACTTGCTGCTACCATAAATAATAGCTAATATTTATACAACACTTTGAGGTCTGCAGAACACTTTACCTATATTACCTCATTTGATCCTCACAGCAACTATGTAAGGTAAATGATATTATTTTCCCTTTTTTACAGACGAGGAAACTGAGGCTACAAGGTATTAAGGATTAAGCAATTCGCCCAGGGTCATAGAACTAGTGACCCTGGTATCTAAGGCAGAATTTGAACTCAGGTCTTCCTTTCTCCAAGTCCAGTGCTCTATCAACTGGGTTAACCCTATAGGATAAACTCCCTGCTTCCAGAAAGTCAACCCATAATGGGTCAGTCAATCTCCCCAACCCAAGCCAGGCTCCACTGGCAAGTTGGCTGACCTTCCATGGATATACCACATCCTTGGAACAGCTGGTGTCATTGCAGCCAAGCAGGTGGTGCAAGGCGTGGGCCACAGCATAGACGGCTGAGTAGACATTGTAGACCACGCGCTCCCCAGACAGTGTGAGGATGGTGCTATAGGATTTTGTGGTTTCCAGGCAGGTCTCACACTCCTGGTTGCATGTGGGCTCTGAGCTGTTCATCATGGACTTCTTGATATCGGTCTGCCTGACCCTAAAGTCGCTGAAGCCTGGGATGGGAACAATCTGGTTGGTGACGCCCAGGAAGGTGCCAGCTTGCTGGATGTCGGAGATGCTGTGGATGACTGGGTCAATGGACCAGGACTCTGAGGCGATCCACACAGTGCCTGTGAAGTTCTGATGGATAACCTCCTGAAAGAAGTCAAAGAGGGCCAGGTCCAGGGACAGCACGACCACCACTTTGGCTGTACTGTTCCGGATCTTCTCCACGATGATCTCTAGCTTTTTCTTCTCCTGGGGCATGATGGTCCGATTGCCCAAGGGGACGGGGAGTGATTCCTGGAAGGCAATACAGATTTCATGCCCTGCCAGCTTCTCATTGAGGAGTTGGCCATTCTCCCGACCATAGTCATCACTGCTCATGATGATGATCACCCAGTTCCAGCTGAAGTGGACCAGCAGCTGAACCATGGCCTCAACCTGGTGGTCGCCCCTGGGGATGGTGCGGAATAAAGCTGGGTACCGACTGGTGTCCTGAAGCTCATTACTGATAGCGCTGTAGCTGATCTGGTGGGGGGGGGGGGAAGAGGTGGAGAGTTGTTATCATCATCCTTAACATTGGCAATAAAAGCAACAGAAAAACATGGTGGCCATCCAGTCCAACCCTCCCATTTTACAGAGGGGGAAATAGAGACTGGGAGATGCCGAGTGACTGAGGAAGGAAGCATCATAGATGGCTCAACCTAGTTCTGGTTTTACAGATAAGGAAACTGAGGCTCAGGAAGGCTAATAGACTTTCCCAGGGTCCTATAGCTAATGAGCATGAGGCTGGATTTGAAGTCAGGCCATCCTGAGTCCAGGTCCAAGGCTGGCTATAGTGGGTAGGAAGCACGACTCACCTGTGGGAGGAGGAAGAGGGAAAGGAGGTTGCTGACAGTGACGACAGACTCTGAGGTGTCGGGCCCAATGACGGCCACCACTCGGGGGACGTAGCTGCTGTAGTCTTGCTGGATGGGCAGATTGAAGTCCTCCTTGGCCAGGAAGTAGAGGATGGGTTGGATGTTGTTGGTGACATAGCACACGTCCACCATCTCATAGCCCAGCAACAGCCCCGGCAGCAATCTGCTGTCGTTGTTGATCTCCTCCACGGCGAAGCGCATGGCCTGCATCAGATTGTAGCCGAGCACCTTGACTTCATAGCTGAGGACAGGCAAGCCAAGGGAGGTGAAAAGAAATGGGTGGGGGGGGAGACGGATCAAACCCCTTCTCATTCTCTATTGTCAAATGAATAGACCACCCACAGCACCGGCTGCCCTGGGGAATTCTGGCCTCTTCTTCAAATCACACTTACCACCAAGACTCCCATCCTTTTTTTCCTCATCCCCACTCTCATTTTCACCGTCCCCATCCCATTCCTACCATCTCCATCCTCGTCCTCACCCTCGCTCCCACTATCCCCACCCCTACTATTCCCATTATCATGGTTGCCATATTCACAACGGTTGCTCCACATCACCAGGACACCCCCCTGGCGCATTCCCATCACCTCTCTTGTGATGCTTACAGTGCCCATCATCAGCACTGTCATTATCCATTTTATCTGCCCCCTACTACGCACTCACTCTTTGCACTGGGGCACCTGCATGTAATTGAGATGAGTCGTGCCCTTGACATTGGCGTGGAGGGTGAACAATCCCCCCAGGAGGTAATCCCCGGCCAGATGGAAATCAGAACTCTCCTGGACTTTCACCGGCATCAACAGGAGGAGGAACATCAAGGAGCCACTGGTCCCCATGGTTGTGTCTGTTGTTCCTTGTCACCCTCTGCACCCAAAGGGGTCCAGGTGCCTCTGGCTTGGACCTGCCCTGGCCTCTCTTTATTTGCACAGCCTCTAAGAAGCCCATTTACATAGCGTCATGGAAGAAAGAGAATAAGCAGGTGGGGCCTGGATAAGAAATAGAAGCTAGACTGGGATGGGGAAGTGAGGGATCTCCCAAGACCTGGAGTCATGGACCTAATTGTGCTGAAGACTAGGGGGTCAGTGCTGGCCAGGGAGGGAGGAATCTAGTAGTTTGGTTTCACACACACGTGTGTGTAGGTATTTCTGGGGAGAAGTAGAGGACACAGTAGAGATGTATTCTGACTGGGATCCATTCTCCTTATTCTATAGAATGTCAGGGCCTTAGAACAGAGAATGTCAGAGCAGGGAGGGGCCTTAGAACCCAGGATGTCAGAGCTGGGAGGGCTCTTAGAACACAGGATGTCAGAGCTGGTAGGGCCCTTAGAACACCGGATGTCAGAGCTGAGAAGGACTCTGGAACTTAGAATATCAGGACTGGGAGGGGCCTTAGAACAGAAAAAGTCATAGCTAGCCAGGGCCTTAGAGGTCATTTAGCCTAACCTCCTTACTGGGGCTTAGGGATGTCAAGCACTTTTCCCAGGTCCCCAGTCTTGGGGAAGACTGTCCTCACTGAGAAGGGCATTGTTCATTTTCATATTCCAAGTCTTCCCTCAATGAGCTCCAGTTATAAAAGAAATCAGTTTGGAAATGGCCAAAGGGGGAGATATTAACTTCTCTTTTCCTCCTCCCTATTAGAGGGGACACAGGGCCCATGCCCTAGCTCTCTGGATATCCCAAGCACCCAATAGAAGTCCTACATGCAGCAGGAACTTAAGACGTCTTTGCTCACTGGAACTGGAATCTCTGAGCTGGTCAACCCATGAATGTCAGCATTTCAAAATGCCTGCTGGGTGGTCTTCAAACTCTGATCTCCTTAATCCAGCCTCCCAGGGCTTCTTCTCCAAACTCCAAACTCAGGAAGAACCTGAGGCTAGTGGAGGGGAGGGGATGGGGTTTGAAGTGTGGAAGCGACTTTGCTAAGAGGGGATCGCAGCTCTCTGTCGCCCTGGTCCTACGCCATTAGGTGTTAGACTTATCCTTTGGGCTGGAGGTGGAGTCTGATGCCCCAGTTAGAATATAAGCTCTGATAAAGCACCTGCCCTGGATTCAGGAGGACCTGAATTTAAATCTGACCTCAGACACTTGACACTTACTAGCTGTGTGACCCTGGGCAAGTCACTTAACCCTCATTGCCCTGCAAAAACAAAAAAATGAGAATATAAGCTCCGAGAGGGCAGGAACCACAGGAGGCTGAGACCTCAGAGGCCCCCCGGGGCCCACTCCCCTCCATTGCAAAGACTCAGGCAACATGATTTGATGCTGCTTAGCTAGTAAGTAGCCTCTAAAGTATCTTTTAACCCTAAATCTAGGATCCTAAATTACAAACCAGAATTTTCGGGAAGCTATCATCAATTCTAAAATAAGTGAGCCTTAGAAAATCCCCAGGGTTCCTTATTGTAATGAACAAGATCTGCCACCAGATGGCACCATTAACTCCAGTCTGGGCACAAAGGCCCAGCACAGACTCACAGTCAGGGCAGAGATGGAGGGGACCTTTGGAATCTTTGAGACCAATGGTCTCATTTTGCAGATGGGTAAACTGAGGCCCAGAAAGGAGAAGTGAATTGCCCAAGGCTACAAAAGTGAGCCAGGGCTCAAACCCTTCCAAGAAGGCAAAGGGCCTTGGGTCCATCTCATAAAATCAAGAATGTCGGAGCTGAACGTTAGAACATAGGGTGCTGGGGCAGCTAGGTGGCACAGTGGATAGAGCAACAGGCACTGGATTCAGGAGGACCTGAGTTCAAATCCGGCCTCAGACACTTTACACACTTACTAGCTGTGCGACCCTGGGCAAGTCGCTTAACCCCAATTGCCTTACAAAAAAAAGAACATAGGGTGCTAAAACTTTAGAAATCACTCACCCAGCTCCCAGTTTTATGGATAATGAGTATTAATTGATTTAGTGCAAATTTCAGGTGCTACAAGACTTTAGGGAAAGGGAGAGATCCCTGCAGCCTGGGATGATGAGGGAAGGCTTGCAGTCATAGGCAGGACCAAAGGTTCCCTTTGAGGAATGATGGGATTATCATTCCAGCAGGTGATCACAGAACTGGAAGAGGAGCTAACACACTGTTATTGTTTGTCCTTCATTCTCAAAGAGGACCATGATATCAAT
Organism: Dromiciops gliroides; assembly: GCF_019393635.1. Classification (NCBI taxonomy): domain Eukaryota; kingdom Metazoa; phylum Chordata; class Mammalia; order Microbiotheria; family Microbiotheriidae; genus Dromiciops; species Dromiciops gliroides. Next base: position 615,442,663 of record NC_057863.1, on the reverse strand, counting down.
ATGATGACTTGCAGTGAATTGGATTGAAGTGAGGCCGGGCTGTGCAAGGTCACCAACCCCACTCTCTCCTCCAGAGCCATCTGGATCCAGTGACAAGATATAGATCAGAACAACTGGAGATGGCCCCAGATGCGTAAGGCAATTGAGTTTAAGTGACTCGCCCACGGTCACAGCTAGTAAGTATCTGAGGTCAGATTTAAACCCAGGTCCTCCCAACTTCAGGGCCAGTGCTCTACCCACTGGGCAACCTAGTTGCCCCCTATAAAAAAGAGTGGTGAATGGTGCAATGTGGGCCATCCTGGCTAGGCATTAACCCAGAGAGAGTGCACATTAGGGAGGCTTCTGGCATCTTGGTCAGGAGAGCTGAGTTTGAACCCTGACTCTGCCATCTATTAGCTATAAGACGTTTAACCAAGTTCCCTGCCCTTTCTAAGCCACAGTTTTTCTTGAGAGAGCTGGACCAAATGGTCTCCAAGATCCCTTCTGATCAATCAATAAGTCAAACAACAAATATTGTACAAAGAATGAAACAATCCCTACTCAAAATGAGCTCACATTCTTCCAGCTCTGAAATCCTGTGATTCCTACACTATCTAGCCCATGATTAGACTGGAAGCTCACTGAGGGATAGCCAAATTTTCTCACTTGTGTTGAGCTTGGCTTTGAGGTTCCTTTTTTTTTTTGTGGGGCAATGGGGGTTAAGTGACTTGCCCAGGGTCCCACAGCTAGTAAGTGTCAAGTGTCTGAGGCCAGATTTGAACTCAGGTACTCCTGGATTCAGAGCCAGTGCTTAGCTGGCTGCCCCTGAGGTTTCTTTTAATGGAGGTGGTGTGGAAGAGGGCTATTCATAGGGCCTGCTTCAGAAATAGCCCTGAGAACTACCTTTGGGAACTCCCAGCAGACCCTCTGGCCCACCAACCTGACCAGGAGAGCCAATCCACTTCAATGGGCAGGCTGTTGCACCTGGAGGCCTCTATCGTCAGGTTGCCAGGCAACCAAAAGCCAATTACCCTATGCAAAGTAATGGGGAGGGAGGAAAGGGGTGGGGTACTGAGCCAGGGAAATGTGGGGGTTTGAAAAAGCCAACCCATTTGCCTAAGGATTTGTTTGTCAAGATGCTAACGGGAAAGAAATCGTTTTCCCTGTTTATTTTAAGCGAAAGGAAATTTGGGCTGAAGTAAGGAGATGGTAGCCATGGTCACATAATGAGCAGACAGGACTCATTGGAAAAGACCTTGATGTTGGGAAAGATCAAAGGCAAATGGAGGAGGGGATGGCAGAAGATGAGATAGAGTGGAAGCAAGGAACGTGAATTTGTTTGTTTGTTTATTGCAGGGCAATGAGGGTTAAGTGACTTGCCCAGGGTCACACAGTTAGTGTCAAGTGTCTGAGGTCGAATTTGAACTCAGGTCCTATTGAATCCAGGGCCGGTGCTTTATCCACTGCGCCACCTAGTGGCCCCCAAGGAATATGAATTTGGACAGACTGAGACATAGTGGAGGAGAGAATTGTCTGGAGGTCCAGGGGGACGCCTGGTCACAGTGGGTCCAGGGGAGGGGGTCCTGGGTCTCAGCTTCTCCTACCACCACAACATCAGATTCATTTTCTGTAGGACTGGAAGGGCCCCCTTCGAGATGATCTTGTCCATCCACCCCTCCGCACAGCCTTGAAGAACAGGAGGCTGAAAAATTAGTTCAGACCTTCCTTGGAGTCCTAGATCTCACCAGCTGGGAGTTGGGAGGGAGCCCAGAGACCATCTAGTCCATCCTGAACCTGAACAGGATTCCCCCTCTGCAACACAGAAGAGAAACTCTCCGGGGCGGGGTAAAGAGCCCGCTCCTGAAGCAGCCCCTCCCACTTGAGGGTAGTCCTAATCATTAAGGCGGTTTTCCTCACCGGGATCCCAAATCTGCTCCTAAAATTTGATCTGTTGTGACTCTGGGGCCAGGAAGAAAGAGCACGGAGGTGGGAGATGGGACGTGGGACATTGAAGGTCTTGTACATCGAACAGCAAGGTCAGCGTCCCTAGATTAGAGAGGGCTCAGAGGGAAATTTGGCATAAGAATATGGGGCAATATAGGGAAGAGCCAGGCTGTGAAGGGCTTTCAATTTGATCCAGGAGGTACTAGGGAGCCCCTGGAGCTTACTGAGCAGTGGAGGTGCCCTGATCTGACTTGAGTTTTAGAAAAGTCACTTTGGCAGCTGAGTGCAGGATGAATTGGAGAGGGGAGAAGTTTGAGGCCAGGACCCCAGTGAGGAATTGCCTCCTTTCTCCTCATCCGCGCCTCCCAGCTTCCCTGGCTTTTTTCAAGTCCCCGATAAAATCCCACCTTCTACAGGAAGCCTTTCCTCTGTGGATTATCTCCAATTTATCCCAGATATAGTTGTTTGCATGTTGTCTCCTTCCTGAGATTGTAAGCACCTTGAAGGCAGGGACTGTCTCTGACCTTTTTTTGTATCCCCAATGCTTAAAACAGTACTTAGCACACAGTAGACACTTAATAAATGCTCATTGATCGATTGATTGATTTCCCATATCCCTGCAGGTCTCTCCTGCGCTTTAAGTCTGCACAAAATCCATCTAACCAAAGGCTCCTCTTCTTTCATCTCTCCAGAGCCCTGCCCAGTGTGGTTAACCACTCACTAGTGAATGGTCCAGATCTTCCTTCCATGGTTGATACAAGAGTCCGTTAGAGTATAAAAATAAATAGGGGGGGGGCAGCTAGGTAGCACAGTGGATAGAGCACCGGCCCTGGATTAAGGAGGACCTGAGTTCAAATCCGACCTCAGACACTTAACACTTACTAGCTGTGTGACCTTAGGCAAGTCACTTAACCCCAATTGCCTCACCAAAAAAGAAAGAAAGAAAGAAAGAAAGAAAGAAAGAAAGAAAGAAAGAAAGAAAGAAAGAAAGAAAGAAAGAAAGAAAGAAAGAAAGAAAGAAAGAAAAGGGCTCTGAGAAGAGGAAATGGGATTCTGGACTTAAAATTTTAAGATAACTCCTTGGCCAAACACTGAGGACACTTAAGAAGGGCTGATAAGATAATATTTGCCTACACTCTTACAAATCTAATCAAGTAAATGTAAAACAGAAAGGGAAGAGGAAGCCAAAGATGAGCCCTTGTATGTCCAACAAAGGGCAGCTAGGTGGCACCATTCAAATCTGAGCCTCAGACACTCCTTAGCTGTGTGACCCTGGGCAAGTCACTTCACCCTGTTTGCCTCAGTTTCTTCATCTGTAAAACGAGCTAGAGAAGGAAATGGTGAACCACTCCAGGATCTTTGCCAAGAAAACTCCAAATGGGGTCACAAAGTGTCAGACATGACTAATCAACTAAACAACAACATGTCCAACAAGCTAGATACCAAAGAAAGTTACTACAATGTGGGAAGAATAACAGAAATTCACAAGAGACAGAATCCAAGAAAGGAGTCAGGATTCCCCATGATCTTGGCTGTCTATACATAATTCACAAAGTATGAGAACAAGTCAAATGAATCCTAGAATCAGAGCTAGTGCTGGAAGGGCCCTCAGAAGTCATTGAGTCCAAGCTCCTCAATTTACAGATGAGGAAACTGAGGCTCGGAGAGAGAAAGTGTCAGAGCTGAGATCCAAACCCAGTTCCAGTGACTCCCAGCTCAACAGTCTCTCTCCACCACAACATGCCACCATCTTACAAACACCTTCCTCTTTGCCCCCATCATCTTCCTCTTCCTGATGTTCCAGGGACAGAATTGCTTCTTTCTACTGGGCTCACTAATGTGAGAGACCACATGGGGTACAGTGGGTACCGTTTGCCTAGATTTTGGGAAAGCATTTGAAAAAGTCTTTCAGGCTCTTCTTGTGGAAAAGATGGGGGAATTCAGACTAGGTGGAAAGGGGATACAGTTAGCAGACACAGAAGTGGTTGAACAACCAGGCCTCAAGAGTAGTTGCTAATGATTCCATGTCAACTTGGAAGCTCTCCAATGAAACGCTTGGCGGTGGGCCACTTAACACTTTTATCAATGACTTGGAGGTTGGGGGGAAAGCATGGATGGCCTACTTATCCAATTTGCAGCATGGGAAAGAAATCTGGGACACAAATCTGAAAAGAATAGCTAACATGTTAGATGACAGAATTAGTATTCAAAAATATCTTAACAGGCTAGAACAATGGTGTCACACTGAAACAGGAATGGGGACCATTAAACCATGCATAAGGATCCATGTGGGCCACTTATTGACTTAGAAAACCACAAATTCATGTATTTCTTTTTTTAAATTAATACATCAATTACATTAAAATCAGATAGGAAAAAAATAAAAATTTTAAAAATCAGATAGGAACTACATTTTAATCTGGTGAGGGCCTCACTCAGGGAGTGTTGTGGGCAGCATGCATCCAGGCCTAGGGCCAGAGTACTGGGTCAAATCTAATAAGATGAAAATCAATTAAGGACAAAAGGTTTTGCACATGGGTTTAAAAAATGGTCTTCATACATACAAAATGGAAGAGGAGGAGGAGAGCTTAGGGCGCTTTTAGTCCTCAGAAAATAAAATTAACTTCTAGTGAATTGTACGTTCAATCTCAGTGTGATGTGGTGATCCTAATCTCCATGAAAAGCCACACAATATTTAAAAATAAGCTGGGATAGTTTCACCATATGGCCACTAGGTGGTGCCATAGTGCATAGAGAGTCAGGCCTGGATTCAGGAAAATTCATTTTCCATTTTCCTGAGTTCAAATCTAACCTCAGAAACTTGCTTGACACAGATTGTAGACAGCACAGCTGAGATTTAAACATGGCTAGGTGGCACAGTGGATAGAGCACCAGGCATGGGATCAGGGAGATCTAGGTTCAAATCTGGCCTGACACTTGTTAGCTATGTGACCCTGGGCAACTTACTTCGCCCTATTTGCCTCCGTTTCCTCATCTATCAAGTGAGCTAGAGAAGGAAATGGCAAATGCCTAGAAAACTCCAAATGGGGTCGTAGAAAGTCAGACATGACTGAAAAGACTGAACAACAAGAACTTTACTCCAGTAAAGTTGTACTCAGTCCCGGGCATCATATTGATAAGCTTGAGGAGTGTCCAGGGGAGGGAAACCAGGAGGTGAAGGGTCTTGAGTTTATCATCTGAAGCAAAAGTGGAGGGTTAGTCTGGAAAAGGGAAGGCTCATCTCGCAGATTTCAGAAAAACCTGGAAAATCTTAAGTGGACCAATGCTGAGTGAAGTGAGCAGAACCAGGAGAACATTGTCCACAGTAACAACAACACTGCATGATGATCAGCTGTGATAGACTTGGCTCTTCTCAACAGTTCAATGATCCAAGATAATCCCAAAGGACTCATGATAGAAAATGTTCTCCACATCCAAAGAAAGAACTGCGGGTTCTAAATGCAGATTGAACCATACTATTTTTACTTTTTTGTTTTATGTTCTTTTTTGAGGTTTTTTTCCTTTTGTTCTGATTCTCCTTTCACAACATCACTAATGTGGAAATATGTTTAATGTGATTGTATATATATAACCTATATATGCTGTCTTGGGGAGGGGGGAGGGAAAAGAGGGAGGGAGAAAAATTTGGAACTAGAAATCTTATAAAAATGAATGTTGAGGGCAGCTAGGTGGCGCAGTGGATAAAGCACTGGCCTTGGATTCAGGAGGACCTGAGTTCAAATCCAGCCTCAGACACTTGACCCTTACTAGCTGTGTGACCCTGGGCAAGTCACTTAACCCTCATTGCCCTGCCGCCCCAAAAAATGAATGTTGAAAACTATCTTTATGGGGGGGGGGGGTGGAGCCAAGATGGTGGAGAGGAAGCAGGAAGCTGCCTGAACTCTCCTTCTGTTCCCTCAAAAAGAACATTAAATCAAGCCTCTGGATGTATTCTGAAACTACAGAACCTGCAAAGGGACAGAGAGACACAGTCTTCCAACCAGAGATCATTTAGAAGACTTCAGGAAAAGGTTGGTCTGACTCGGGCAAAAGGGAGGCCCAGCGCAGGGCAGCAACCCAGCGCCTAGGGGGTCGGGGCAAGTCAGCAGGAGCTGCGGGCCACAGCCGAACAACTGAGGCCCCTGAAACCTGGCTCAAAAATCTGGTGGCCAAGGAGGACAGTGGAAAAACCTATCTGCACCAGCCAGGAGGGCCACGAATGGGGCAGGCGGGATCGGGTGCCGGGATTGGGCACCTGGCCGAGCACACTCAGACAGGAAGTGCAGGGGGCCAAACTGCACACACTATAAAGGCCTCAGAGTAAAAAGCCAGTCACACAGCACCTATACTCCTGCACAAGAAGCCCAAAACAGGGACCCTGGTGCCCCCAGAGCAGACCTCAACTCAACTTAAAAAATAAATAAATAAGCTGCAATAATGAGTAAGAAGCAAAAAAGAGCCCTCTCCATTGAGAGCTTCTGTATCAATAGGGAAGAAGCCAACGCAAACTCAGATGAGGACAATACCTTCAAATTGCCTACATGTGAAGCCTCACGAGGGAAGGTGAATTGGTCTCAAGAACAAAAAGCCTTCCTGGAAGAGCTCAAAAAGGATTTTTAAAATCAATTGAGAGAGGTAGAAGAAAAAATGGGGAGAGAAATGAAAGCAAAACAAGAAAACTATGAAAAAAGAATCAGCAGCTTGGAAAAGGAAACACAAAGATTGACTGGCCAAATGGAAAAAAAAGTGCATAATTTCACTGAAGAAAACAATGTCTTAAAAAATTCAGTTGGCCAAATGGAAAAAAAGGGTGCATAATCTCATTGAAGAAAACACTGCCTTAAAAAATTCACTTCGCCAAATGGAAAAAAAGGTACATAATCTTACTGAAGAAAACAATGCCTTAAAAATTAAAATTGGACAGTTGGAAGATAAGGAATCCATGAGACACCAGGAATCAGTCAAGCAGAATCAAAAGAATGAAAAAATAGAAGAAAATGTGAAATACCTCATTGGAAAGACAACTGATCTGGAAAACAGATCGAGGAGAGAGAATTTGAGAATCATTAGACTGCCTGAAAGCCATGACCAGAAAAAGAATCTAGACACCATACTCCAGGAAATTATTAAGGAGAACTGCCCTGATATAATAGAATCAGAGGATAAAATCATCATTGAAAGAATCCACCGATCACCTCCTGAAAGAGACCCCAAAAGGAAAACTCCAAGGAATATTGTAGCCAAATTCCAGAATTATCAGGTGAAGGAGAAAATACTCCAAGCAGCCAGAAAGAAGCAATTTAAATATCATGGAGCCACAGTCAGGATTGCTCAGGACCTGGCAGCTTCAACATTACCACTTTTGGGTCTTTTTCCCAAAGAAATCATGGAAGGGGGAAAGGGACCCACATGTACAAAAATATTTATAGCTGCTCTTTATGTGGTACCAGTGGTGTCAAACTCAAGTAGAATAGAGGCTGCTAGCTTGTATGTAAGAGTCCCTGTGGGTTCACACTGTCTTAGTTTTAAACTGTGATCATATTACCTTTATTTTATTTGGTACATTTATTTTGTTAAATATTTCCATTTTAATTTTGTTTGTGCAGCTCTTTATGTGGTGGCAAGGAATTGGAAGTTGAGGGGGTGCCCATCAATTGGGGAATGGCTGGACAAGTTGTGGTATATGAATACAATGGAATACTATTGTGCTGTAAGAAATGATGAGCAGGAGGAGTTCAGAGAAACCTGGAGGGTCTTGCATGAGCTGATGATGAGTGAGATGAGCAGAACCAGAAGAACATTGTACACAGTATCATCAACATTGAGTGTTGATCTACTGTGATGGACTATATTCTTCTCACCAATGCAATGGTACAGAAGAGTTCCAGGGAACTCATGATGGAAGAGGATCTCCAAATCCAAGAAAAAAAAAGAACCACGGAGTATAGATGCTGAATGAACCATACTATTTTTTTTGGTTTTGGTGCTGTTGTATTTTTCTATTTTGAGGTTTTTCATCAGTGCTCTGATTTTTTCTCTTATAACATGACTAATGCAGAAATAGGATTAATGTTATGTGTATATATATATGTATATATATGTGTATATGTGTGTGTGTGTGTGTGTGTGTGTGTGTGTGTGTGTGTATATAACCTATATCAGATTACCTGCTGTCTAGGGGAGGGGGAAGGGAGGGGAGGGAGGGAGAAAAATCTGAAATTGTAAAGCTTGTATAAACAAAAGGTGAGAACTATCTTTACATGTAATGGAAAAAAAAATAAAATACTTTATTAATTTTTTTTAAAAAGTTGTTTTTTGCATTGTACACAGTAACAGCAACATTGTGTGATGAGCAACTGTGATAGACTTAGCTCTTCTCAGCAGTGCAATGATCCAAGACAATTCCAAAGAACTCACGATGTTCTCCACATACAGAAAAAAAGAATTGTGGAATCTGAATGCTGATTGAACCATACTGTTTCTACTTTTGTTTTTGTTTTCACTTTTTTGAGGATTTTCCCTTTTGTTCTGATTCTTCTTTCACAACATGACTAATGCAGAAATAAATATGTTTAATGTGATTGCACATATATAACCTATATCAGATTGCTTTCTGTCTTGGGGAAGGGGGGAGAGAGAATAATTTGTAATTAAAAATCTAATGAAAACAAATGTTGAAAACTATCTTTACATGTAACTGGAAAATAATAAAATACTTTTATGATTAAAACAAACAAAAAAACTATCTTTACATGTAAACAGGGAAATAATAAAATACTATTAACAAAAAATAAATAAATAAATAGTAGAGAAGTGAGTTGGAAAAAGAAAAGGGAAGGCTCAGAAGGGTCTGTCCACAGACCTAGGGGGTGAACAAACCCTGGGCAAGTCACTTAACCCTCATTGCCCCGCAAAAACAAACAAAACAAAAAAAAGAAGGTAAGCCCATTGAGGGTAGGGATGCTTTTTTCTTTTGTCTCTATCTCCCCAGTGCTTAGCACAGTGCCTAGTATATTTGTCGTTGAATCGTTTCAGATGTGAATGACAATTTGTGATTCCATCTGAGATTTTCTTGGCAGATTCTGGAGTGGTTTGCCATTTCCTTCTCCAGCTCATTTTACAGATGAGGAAACTGAGAGAAACATGGTGAAGTGATCTGCCCGGGATCACACAGCTAGGAAGTGTCAGAGGCTAGATTTGAACTCATGAAGATGAATCTTCCTGATTCCAAGCCCAGCTCTCTATACACTATGTGGCACCATCCAGCTGCCTGCCTAGTATATAGAAGATGCTTAATAAATACTTCTGGATTGGTGACTACAAGGGTCAGTTTGCTGGATTATAACTCGAGTGGAGTTTCTTTCCTTCTATTTTTAACAATTATGGCATCTAGGTGGTGTAGTAGAGCCTTGGAGAAAGGGAAACCTTCCTTTCACTCTGCACAAACAAAATTAAAATGGAAATATTTAACAAAATAAATGTACCAAATAAAATAAAGGTAATATGATCACAGTTTAAAACTGACAGTGTGAACCCACAGGGACTCTTACATACAAGCTAACAACAGCCTCTATTCTACTTGAGTTTGACACCACTGGTACCAGATTATCTCTCTCTTCCTGCTCTGACTTTCTGTGTTCCAAGGGCCCTCCCAGCTCTGACACTCTGGGTTCTAAGGGCCCTCCCAGCTCTGACACCTTGGGTTCTAAAGGCCCTTCCAGCTCTGACATTGTGTTCTAAGGACCTTCCAAGCTAATTTTGTATGTTCTAGAGTTTTTCCACCTTCAACTTCCTGTGTTCTAAGGGCTCCCCCAGCTCTGACATTCTGTGGTCTAAGACCTTCCCAGACATTCTTTGTCTAAAAGCCTTTCCAAGCTAACACTCTACGTCCTCTGGTTCCTTCCAGCTCTGACACTCTATAAAAAGTCTCTTCCAACTTCCCAGGTGCCTCCCAGTACTGAGTCCTGTTTTTTGCTTCTTGATCTCTTGAACAGTGGAACTTTAGAACATCACTTTGGAAGCAGTATGAAGGAGGAATAGGACGGGAAATAGGCCTGAGGCCAAAAGGCCAATCGGGGATTTATTTAGTGATAGACCAGGCAAGGGTGATGAAGGACTGAACTATAGAGGTCGTCTTGTGAATGTAGAGAAAGGGTTAGACTGTGGAGGGACTTGGAAGTTGATTGTGGGATGATGTGGAGTGAGGAAGAAGGAGAAGCCAAGGGTGGCTCTGAGGTAGCAGACTTGAGGAACTAGAAGGATGGTCGCACTCTCAACAGAAATAAAGAACTTAACTTTGGAAGAAGGTTGGGTTTGGAGGGCAGACAAACTGAGACTTGAGAAAGACCTTAGCTTCATGTATCTGGAGTCATCTCCAATCATCCTGACCTACATCTTGCCACTGGACTCAAATGACCCTGGAGAAGAGAGTGAGGCTGGTGACTTTGCACAGCCCTGCCTCACTTAAATCCAATTCACTTGCAAGTCAAGACATCACCCTTTTGACGTCATTGGTCCTCTTTGAGAAAAAAAGGTCGAATGAGACAATCTCTATCTCCATGTACACACAATGTAGCTTCTCAGACACTCCCATCTCCTGTCTCCAAGCCCTGGACACCAGGCCTGCAACAAATGTTCTCCTTTTGCACCTCTGCCTCTTTGAATCTCTGCTTTTCCTTCAAAGAACAGATCAAGTGATACTTTCTATAGAAGGTCCTTTCTGATCCTCCAGCTGCCAATGTCTTCTCATGCAAGAGATTTTTGTATCCACTTTGTATGGGTTGTGTATATGTCCATATACAAATATACACTATGTATATTCTCTGTTAAAAGGTAAGCCCATTGGGGCAGCTAGGTGGCATAGTGGATAAAGCACCAGCCCTGGATTCTGGAGGACCTGAGTCCAAATCCGACCGCAGACACTTGACACTTACTAGCTGTGTGACCCTGGGCAAGTCACTTAACCCTCATTGCCCCGCAAAAACAAACAAAACAAAAAAAAGAAGGTAAGCCCATTGAGGGTAGGGATGCTTTTTTCTTTTGTCTCTATCTCCCCAGTGCTTAGCACAGTGCCTAGTATATTTGTCGTTGAATCGTTTCAGATGTGAATGACAATTTGTGATTCCATCTGAGATTTTCTTGGCAGATTCTGGAGTGGTTTGCCATTTCCTTCTCCAGCTCATTTTACAGATGAGGAAACTGAGAGAAACATGGTGAAGTGATCTGCCCGGGATCACACAGCTAGGAAGTGTCAGAGGCTAGATTTGAACTCATGAAGATGAATCTTCCTGATTCCAAGCCCAGCTCTCTATACACTATGTGGCACCATCCAGCTGCCTGCCTAGTATATAGAAGATGCTTAATAAATACTTCTGGATTGGTGACTACAAGGGTCAGTTTGCTGGATTATAACTCGAGTGGAGTTTCTTTCCTTCTATTTTTAACAATTATGGCATCTAGGTGGTGTAGTAGAGCCTTGGAGAAAGGGAAACCTTCCTTTCACTCTGGGCAAATTATTTAACTCATCTGTAAAACAATATTAACAACAGCATTTACCTCTCAGGGTTGTTGCAAGAATCCAATCAAAGAAGCCTAATTTGCACATCTTAAAGTGCCAAATAAATGTGAACTTTCATCATTTTGTAAGGAAGCATAATTAGGGAAAAGATATGGGCATGTCTGACTGTATGCTTTGGTAGTGGGGAGTCCCCTCTTCCTGGGGGCCTTTGGGCAGAGGCTGGAGGACCACTTTTGGGGTGTCAGAGGAGGGATAGTACTTCAGAAGTAGGTGGGCACTGAAGTGCCTTCCAATCCTATCATGTGGTTCTCCTACCTTCCCCCTGTAGTTGGGCCCCAGTTCCCCAATATCACTCGGGCCATGCCTCCTGAAGGAAGCTGATGCAGGTGCCCCCTTCATTTCCTTACAAGAGCCCAATCTATTGCGGTCATGAGGCATGACAGTCACAGCGGAGACACCCATTTCTAGTCAAATGGTCCCTCCCTGGGCCCCCTCAGCTGAAACAGGGAAATGAAGAGGCTCCTTTGGTGTGTGAGACTCAGGGATTTTCCTTACATGCCATGCAAAGTGGCTGTCACACCAGGCTTGCTCTCCAGGAGAGGCTGGGACCCACAAGGTTGGGGTCCCCTCCCAAGTAATATTGCCCATGGGGAGAACAGAGGGAAAGCTATGGTGATGAGCAAACATGCACCCAGAAAAGCCCCTGTCCTTGTGGGAAGCTAATAGGGAACTTCCAAAAAAAAACCAAAAGCCATGCTCACTGGGAAATGTATCATAGTCTCAGCTCTGCTGGGCAACTGACACAGTCACCTAACGGGGCTTCAAGTCCACCAAGATGAGATATCGGACTGCTTGATCTAAAAGATCCCTCCCAGCCCTGACATTCTTTATTCTGTGTGACTGTGAACAAATAACTTAACCCATCCAGACACTTCTTCATCCCTAAACAGAGGCTGAATTTGATTAAGGTCCTTCCTAGCTCTCCAACGTTCTGTTCTAAGGGCCCTCCCAGCTCTGACATCCCACTAACCCTGTGGTTTTCAAAACTTGCTGCTGACAGTTAAAGATTTTTTGCACTAGGAATACACTTAGTTTTTAGATTGGGAAGAGTATGAAAAAGTTGGGAGAAACGACATGTATATTTTCCCTTTTTTAGGAGCAAATTTCTTTTAGTTCGGTGGCAATTCAGGGGCTATGATTAATAAATATATATAATAGACCATTTTATTTTTCAGATGATATTTTTGAGGGCAGCTAGGTGGCACAGTGAATGGAGCACCAGCCCTGGAGTCAGGAGGACCTGAGTTCAAATCCAGCCTCAGACACTTAACACTTACTATCTGTGTGACCCTGGGCAAGTCACTTAATCCCAATTGCCTCACAAAAAAAAAAAAAAAAAAAAGAGTACCATAAGTCTGCAACAAAAACATAACACTTAAGCTCTCATGGCACACTCTTTTGTACTGACCAGAACCAGCCTCTAGCCTGCTTTGTTTGGCTCTGGCAATTAATCTGTGAATGGTCGGAGCAGAACAGAGCAGGCCAGAGACAGGAGTCTGGAATCAGAGAAGTTTTATTTTCAGAGTGAGGAAAACAGCTTGCAAGCAAGGACACGTGCTGGGACCCCACCCCTAGTGGAGAGGCAGTGTGGGGAGATGTCAATATTTATACTAGTGGCTGCCCAGTGAGCTGTAGCCCTGACAATGAGGGGGCAGCAAGCATGTGCTAAGTTTGATTCACTGCAGGACTTTCCCAGTTTGTCCTGTGCTTATCCAGCTCAGAGAACACCTGGTGAATCATCCAGAGAGTGATCGATCATAAGACTGTTGTCCTGCCAAGCTCAGGGCACAGCTTGCCCGCTGGGCCTTAGCTCTGGAAAACAGGAAAACTCCTAATGTTTTGTCACATTTGAAAACCACTCTTCTGGGATCTAAGCTCCCACAAACATCGTCTGATTTCCAAAAGGTTCCTGCTCCATTGCGTGACCCTGCGGCAGTGCTAACGAACAACACAGAAAAGGTACAGGCTGGAGGGAGATTGGCATTGGAGATGTCTCTGCCAATGATGCTGTAGAGTGTCTCTAAAGTGGCCTCCAGAGCTTAATCCTAAAAACAAGGTTGCTTGGAACAAGCGCCTCAGGAGCAGGGGCAGACACTAGTGTGATAAATGCTGATTGAACAGCTGATCATCTCTCACCTAGAAATGCCACCCCTGAATAAGAGTGGGCAGCAACGTTCCAAGACGCCCCTCTGCCCCCAAGAAGGACACACTGTCAGAAAGGCTTTCGTAAATACCTAGAGCTTTATTAGGCAGCAGGGAGTAGCCAGTGCAAACCCATGTTCCACATCACAGTTCAGAACCAAGGAAACCTCTCCAAGCCAAGACCCCCCAGTCTCCTTCCACTCCATCTCCACCACAGAAAAACACAAACTTGTGCCTGAAGCCAAAACAAGAGGCCTCCCCTCGAGGGCCAATGGAAACCGCAGGTTGACGTGTTCCAGCCAAGTACCATCGCAGAGGAAGACGGCAAACAGTAACATGTCCCAAGGACATAGAGAACCAGCCATCCTGTTGACTTTTCCATTGCACCCCAAGAATCAATTGGGCCCAAATACCCAATCATGTCTCAGGATCCCCTCAGATCAATGGCTACCCCATATGGATCCAGGGTTAACTGGGTAATTATCTGGTGTAGAAACCATGGCAGAAATGAAGTGATATCCCCAGGGTCACACAAAGTGGTCTGCATTTGGAGGCCCAGAACATTCCGAGGGCAATGGACCCTGAGCGGCTCTTGGGAGCTAGAGGGGTTGGGGAGGTGTGCTGGGCCTACTCCCCCATAGGCACATTTCAGGCTTCTCCATCCCCATGGGTGAGCCTGGCATCTTTGGAAGCACTGCCCCAGCGACAGGAGCTAAACTCTAGCTAACAAGATCAGGAATAAGGCATAACCCCCACTTCATTCCTTCCTCACCCCCAAACCACAGGAGAGAGAAGGAAGGAGGAAGGAGCCAGCTGAACCCCTCAGACTATTTCCTAGGATGCACCCACAGTAAAGAGTTCTGTGGATGGGAATGCCTGAGGGGGCAGATCCCTGGTCCTGGTCCCATCCAGATGGGCATAAGGTAAAGTAGGAAAGGGCCTACAGAGAGCAGGGAAGGATGCTCTACTTTTACCTCATGTGCCCACATGTGAGGAGAGAGAGAGAGGAGAGAGAAGGCAGCCAGCACTGAGAACCATGAGCTAAGGGTGATTTTCTGAGATGAAGGAGGGAAAAAGGACCCTTCCCCTTCAGTTCTTAAGGCTCTGGTGAAATTCAACGACAACCCTTATGGGACAAGAGGAGGTAAGCCTACGTCTGCCCTGGAGGACAAAACCCTGTGGGGGCTGGGACGAATATGTGTGAGAGCTTATACACTTCCAGAAGGGCAGAGGAGGACAATCCATCAGCACCGTCCTGATGCTGCACAACTCAGTGCCCTGCCAAGTCCTCCCCCTGGGTCCGTACATGATGGTGGCTTCCATAGACTGAGTTAGGAGAACTGGCAGGAGTTTAGGAGCATGTGTGTATGTGTGTGTGTGTGTGTGTGTGTGTGTGTGTGTGTGTGCGCGTGTACACCCACACGTGGTCTGATGTCATTCCCCAGAGGCTCGGCCCGGGCTACAGAGGGGCGAGAGGAGGTCAGGGGCTCACAGTGCAGGCAGACAACTGGTCAGTAGCTTGGACGGATAAGGAGCCAGCCCCCAGGGCTCACTGCATGTAGGAATACTTCCAGTCCCCAAGGGGAGCGTGGGTCTCCTTGATGACCTGGGGGGAGGTCCAGCGGAGGATGTAATGGGGGCCACCTGGCTTGTCATTTGTGCCTGTTTGAAGAGAGGAGGTTTTAAGAAGGAAAAACGGTGTCAAGAGGGACCAATGTCAGGAGCTTACTGGGGTGACTAAGGCCCAGCTGGTGTCCCCAAGCATCAAGCCCAGTGATACTGGGGGGGTGGGGGTGGAGCAGCAAGGTAAAGGGGCACTTGGCTTTGAACCTGCAGGTAAAGGATGAACTAACCCCAAGGAACTTTCCCCATCTCCTGCGGGCATGGACTGGCTGCCCGCTGCTGACTGTGAAGAGAGGAACAACCCAACCAGGGGCTGGGAGGACACCAAGAGGAGAGAGAGGGAGGGCCCCAATGCTAGGGAGCCAAGAAACAGGAGAGCAACATTTGGAACATGGATTTGGATTAGACTGGGACATGACAACGGCGGACCAAAAATGGTCAGTCAGGGGCTCCTGGGAGGTGGTGTCATATATCAAACACACAAGTGTAAAAGGTCAAGGGTCTGGGCCCAGCTCAACCCTGCTCTTACATGGATTGCCTTGGGCAAGTCACTTTCCCTCTTTGGACCTCAGCTTCCTCACATAAAATTATGAGGCTGCATGACATGATTTCTGAGACTGAGTCAGAAAGAACCTGTGTTCTAAGGGACAGCTCATTCTGTGTTCTAAATTACCTCCTAACTTCAACATTCCGTGTTCTAAGGGCTCTCCCAGCTCTGACATTCTGTGTTCTAAGGGCCCTCCCAGCTCTGACATTGTGTTCTAAGGGCCCTCCCAGTCCTGCTGTAGTAAAATATGAAAGTTTTTAACAGTCGGTTAGGATAACTGAAGGACGCCAGTTTTTCAAGGACCACCCTTTTGGGGAGGAGATGAACAGTCCGCCTGCTGCGCATGTCAGACTGCCTGCCGGGTGCAGTCCGCCTGCTGCGCATGTCAGACTGCCTGCCGGGGTTTTTTTTGACTTCCGGGGTGGAGAGAACGGAAGAGGCCTTTTTGCCTGCTTGGCGGGACTCCTGGCGGCGCAGCACAGACGGTCTCCCTCACTCCAAAGGTGGCCTTTTTTGGTTTGGTGAGTTTTTATAAGAAATATAGACTAAGCCTAGATTTAAGACGATTTCTACTGTATTTCTACTTTCCTATCCTTCTAATCAACAACACCTTATATACAATAAAGGCTCTATCTAGAAAACCAGAAGCTTCCATTTACTAGTCTGGGAGATAAATTAAGGGAAAAGTTAAGTAGGGGAGATTTATGATCTAATATCCAATTTTAAATTTCACACTGCTATCATATATTCTAAAGGCCCTCTCAGCTCCAATGTTCCACGTCCTAAGATTCCTCCCAGCTCCAACAATGTGTTCAAAGACCCCCCATTTCTGACGGTTCACATCTGCTAGTCCCTCCCACTCTGACATCCTTTGCCCCCTCTCCTTCTCCCCGGCTAACAGGGGCTCACCTGATGCCCGGGAGCCCCCAAAGGGCTGCTGAGCCACCACAGCACCAGTAGACTTGTCATTGATGTAAAAGTTGCCGGCTGCGTTCCTCAGCACCTTCATGGCCTCGTGGATGATGCTCCTGGCAGGGAGCAGAAAGGAAAAAGGAAAGTACAAAGTCAGCCCAGCCCGGGACTCCCACAGATCAGTGCCCTGGGCCAAGGGGGCCATCTCCAATCCTCTTTCCTTTAGCCAATGCAAGAGAAGCCAGAGCAACAGGACTCAACAGCAACTCTCCCCAAAAATGGAAAGGAGAAGATCACCCGCTCACCACAGAAATCGAGGGCCCCTCCCAGTCCTGCTGCCTCACCCACCTCCTCCATGGCCATGGAGCTAAATGTCTGGGCTGCCAGGGGAAGACCAGCCTAGGCCCCCCAGAAAGCCTCCAAGGAACCACGGAGTTCTAAGGCCCCCACCTTGTGGTTCTGACATTCCCTGTCCTTAGGTCTCTCCCGGCTTCTAAGGACAGAGCCGGGAGCTGGGAGTCTGCAGAAAGCTGGGTCAGAATCCCGGAAGAGATGGATGCATGGATAGGGTATGGCTATGTGGAGTTGGAGCTGTCTAACTGGGCCAAGCAGGCACAGGGAGGATGGCCCAGCCCGGCCAGTCGACCCACTCACTTATCCTGAGCAAACACTGCCCCCGTAAGGCCATAGGGGGAGGTGCTGTCCACCAGCTGCAGAGTCTCCTTGTACTGGCCTTCTGGGTACACGTAGACAGTCAGGATGGGGCCGAAGATCTCCTGCAAATGGAGAGGCAGCCAAGGTCAAGGCAGCCGGGGCTCTAGGGGACGGGGACGAGATGTGAACCCCTCAGCTCAAAGGGAACCAGGGACAGCCAAGGGCCCGCCCCACCGGGTTCACAGACTAAACACAGCTTCTCCCCGAGCATCAGTGGTCCCAAATCTCTCCTTAATCCCTGCTGAGCCACACTCAGGTCACCCCAGCCTGGCCTTCCCCTCCCCCGGCAAAGGCTCCCCATGTGTCATTTATCCCTTCCTTCATCACAGGCAGCTGAAGGCCAAAGGTTAGCCCCACTACTCCTTGGAGAAGTGCTGACAAAACCTGTTAGCCCCTCCTGGTACAGTCTGGGAATCAAGACACAGAGTGACTTTGGGCAAGTCACCTTCCCTAGTCTTTCCTTCCACTGTTTGAAAGAAGAAGAGCCTGAACCAAAACCCCCCCGCCCCCGCCTGTAAAACAGGGGCACTGGACCAGATGCCCTCTGAGTTCTTCTGTCCTAATAATCCAGGATCCGGGACCCTTCTCTGAGTGGCTGCTTCCTCATTTGCAATGAAAGGGCTGCTTGCAGAATTAGAATGGCCAAGCGTGGCCCACGAGAAGAGCAGAGAACAAGCCCCTGCGTAGCATGGGAAAATGAAAAACGAATGCAGGGTAGGCCTGGATGCTCTGAGGCCCCTTCCGGTAAATCCTGTGACTCTGGGACCCCTTGAGGCCTCAGTGTCCCCACAGTGTGGAGAAATGTTAGCTCTGCCCCAGTCTTGGGCCTGGGCTGCTGCTGCCTGTCCACCCCCTGGCATTGCTGGGCCCATGCCCAACCTCACTCACCTCCTTCATGATCGGGTCTCGAGGGTCCTTGCTCTCCACAATGCAGGGCTGGACAAAGTAGCCCACAGAGTCATCACACTGGCCCCCAGCCAGGATGCTGAGATTGGGTGAGGACCGGATGTGCTCCAGCCATTTCTTAATGCGTCCAAAAGACTGGGGAGACAGGAAAGGACAGGGGTGATGGGGCTGGGAGGCTGCCCTCCTGGGCCCTGCTGCAGCGGTTGGATGAGATGATTCTCCATATCCCCTGGGCCCAGCGGCAGCATCAGGGCAGGGGCTCTTTGAGACCCTGGGCTCTTCCCCATGCTGGTCCAAGTCAAGGCAGGCCCTCCCTTATCCCCCAGAGAGAGTAGCACAAAACTGGCTTGGGGCGAGCCTGCTAGAGGCAAGCGTGCAGTAAGGACTTGGTAAATGCATGTGGGCTGCGAGGGTGACTGAACCCTGGAGCCTGGGGGCTGGAAGGATGCTTCCGGCTTGTGCTGTTTTCACACTGAAGCCTAATCGTGCCTTAGGTTTGTCTCTTTGCCCCTGTGTACCCTGGGCACCCAGACCTCAGTGCAGGCTGTCTAGAGTCACTGTGTGACCACCTCCAGGGGCCCCTGTGCCATACAGACCCTACCGAACCCCAGGAACTGCCTGCCACAGCTGAGGCCCTTCAGGGCTCATCGGTGAGCAGTCCTGAAGCTGTGCTATCTCTTCCAAAGCAGACTGAGCTCATCCAGGGCATGGCTGCCTCCCACTTTCTGTTTGCACTGTCAGCACCACACACAGTAAGTGATGCAAAGATGCCCATTCATTCATTCATTCATTCATTCATTCATTCATTCATCCATCCATCCATCCATTCATTCATTCATTCATTCATTCATCCATTCAAGGGGTAGCCTAATCCTCTCTCAGATTAAGGGCTCCTGAGGACAGGGGCCACCTCCCCTATCAGACTGGAAGCTGTCCTCCACCCTCAAGGCCAGGGACAGGAAGGCAGGCTGGGATGTCGGGGTCGTGGGTTCAATTCCCTTTTTTCCAAATTTGTAAGGATACACCCGAGGGGTCATGCAGAATGTTTTCTCTCCCTGTCCCTTTAAGGTGGGTTGGGCTAAGACCGCACCTGTGAAAAATCCTATCTCAGACTTTGAGGGCCCACCCAATGTGACTGAGGTTTCTGAGGCAACAGAGGAGAAAGACACAATGCAGACTCCGTCCCGGGGAACCCAAGAGCCGAATAAGGGGGTTGCTGTGGTCAGACAGTATTGCAATAAAACACCACCACCCGTTTTCTTTTTCAGGTCAGTGCTATCAGACTTAAACCAATTTATCATTTGTTTCTTTTTGGCTACATCCAATTCTCTCCTTACTCCCTTTCCCCAATTTGTCAAAATCTCCTGACCCATCCGTAACCTCCCCCATCTCCGTGTTCCTCATTCTCATCTTCTGACTCTGAAGTGCTCCCTTTTTCAGTGGCTTCTTCTAACTGCTTGAGGAATTGGGAATCCTCGAGACACAATTTTATAACATTATATATAGTGGCATAGGAAGGTGGGAGCTCCTGTTTGGATCTTATAATAGCTTCCCCAACCTTTTCCCAGGGCTGTATTGTAATGTTAGGTCCTTCTGGGAACCACGGTGCCTGTTCATATACTAACTTAATAAGTTGCTTCAAGATCTTTCCTCTTTTCCTACAGTTACTAACTGCAGAGTATATGCATCTCTATTGAGGTCCTTTAAACCTCGAGTTATATTTTGTCCCATTTTGGATCCGAGCCGATATCTTTCAACCGGGCAAAAATTAATTAACCTGAGCTAGGAGGTGCTCAGAGCTCTTTTGGATCCTATCCCCCACTCCTGGTTTCTCACCAGATCCTGTAGCGCGTGCTTTCCTTTTTTTTTTTTTTTTTGGGGGGGGGGGTCTCCTATATGATCCTCAACGACACAGAGCCTCCTACTCTGGGCACAGCTTCAACTGTCCCTCCAGGGTCCAAGTGGGGTCTCTGTTCGGGCACCAGTTGTTGGGGTCACGAGTTCAATTCCCTTGATGGAGGTTGAGGATCAGAGACGACTAATCATTGACACATCAGCACCACATTATGTGTATGACTGTGTGCGATTTATTATTCAGGGTAGCCCAGTACTTATAGCAAAAAACCACAAAGAAGTCAAATATCTCTGCAAGAATAATTCTAGAGAATAAGAGTAATTTTTCAACCTTTCAGCCTTGACCTGTCAGAACTTGTTCTAGGCCTAGGCAGAGCAAAGTATGTATAGCTGAGTCTCTCGGACCCTGGGATTCCAGCCAAGCATTGTCTCTGGAATCCAGGCCTTGACCACAAAGTTTCCTAGGAGACTTGCTGCTTCGGTGACCACGGCCTAAGCCTGGGGAAGGGGAACTCAGTCAGAGGGGCGACAGAGAGCCCCCTGGATTCTCCAACAGGGATCTCTTGGGTCAGACTAGAAACTGCCCCAAGGCAAGGACTCCTTTCCACAAAGCCCCGACTTGTGGCCCTGGCTGGGTCACAGCAGGCAGAAGAAACAAGGCCTCTTACCTTGGCATCAATGACAGCAGAGAAGAATGTTCCAAAATCCTTTGCAGGCTAGAAGAGCAAACAAGGCCCGAGGTCAGAGCGGCTCGACCCCGCACGGCATCCTGGCCCACAGCACTTGGGAATGGGGAAACCTCCCGCGGGGACACTGGAGCCCCAGGCGGTGGGCACACTGGGCCTGGGGGAGAGTCTTCCTCCCGGCCATCTCAAGTCAGGAAGGAGCCTCTGTTTTCTCTTATCAAAAAAACAGGCCTAAACTTATGGCATTTCCTCCCTCAGGCTCGTGAAAAGGAAAGCAAAGCCCAACGTGTCAAAGAGCCACACTTTCTATGGTGTGGCTGGTCCCTCCAGAGCGAGGCCACGACCCTGCTGTTCCTCAGACACTGTGGCCACTAGGCCTGAGATGAGGCTATCCAAATGGAGCTGTGCCGGTCCTCGGAAAACAAGCATGCAGCCCAGCCCCGGGCCAGGACCCAGAGCCTCATAGATCCCTAAGCATGGCCTTACAGCCGACAGAGCCCCTCACGGGCCAAGGAGTCTTGCCCGCTGGGTTTCTGGGTGAGGAAAGCAGAGCCCACTGAGACAAAGAAGGGACTGGTCCAAGGTCACCCAGGGAGGAAAGGGCAGAAACAGGCTCTGAACACAATCCCTGGACCGGGAGCTAATGGCCCCAGAGCCCAGCTGTGGGACAAGCACGCTCCCTGAAGTGCAGCCTGCCTCTGTGAGGAGCCTGGGGACACAAGGGCCACTCACGTCGCCCACTCGCATGCGGCTGTGCTCCTTCAGGAGCTGCTCTTTGATCTTGGGCCACAGTGAGTCCGGGACATAGAGGCGAGAGCAGGCTGAACACTTCTGACCGCCATACTCGAAGGCAGAGCGCAGCGTCCCGCTCACCACACTGGGCACATCCGCTGAACTGTGGACGAAATGGAAGTTCTTCCCGCCGCACTCTGGGGAGAGGAAAGAAAAGATGAGGGGAGGCCCAGGGACCCCTGCCACTCAAGTCTTAGAACACAGTATCACAGCTGGGAGGGCCCTCAGCACATGGAATGTCAGATCTGGGAGGGCCCTTGGAACATATGATATCAGGGTGGGACCTTAAGACTCAGAATATCAGAACTGGGAAGGCCCTTAGAACAGAGAATGTCAGAGCTGGGAGGGCCCTTGGAACATATGATATCAGGGAGGGTCCTGAGAACACAGGGTGTCAGAGCTGAGAAAGGTTCCAAGCTGGGGCAACCTTACCTCCTGCCAAACGTGGGAAGGTACGATAACGATCCAAGTTGTCCGCCACCTGCTTCCATAGGCGTTTAAAGGTCCTGAAACAGACAGGTGTGGGCACAAAGGGGCAGGTGAGGAAAGGAGGAGCCTGCCACTCTAGGGATAAACTAGCAGTTGTCTGAGCTGAGCTGGCCCCTTACTAATGCCGGCTCCGGAGCCAGGAAGGAACTGGAGTTCAGCTGATCAGGGCTGAGCAGCAGGGGCCTCCATTGTGCCAGTCCCAGGGTCTCTGGCTCCTCCTCCCCTGGGCTTGCAGTGTGACCAAGCCTAGTGGCACCAAACAATAAAAATGCTAATGGGCTCCTCAAAGGCGCTGCAGTGCCTAATACCAATTTATGGCTTTCCTACCTGGGAGCTCCGACGCTCATCAAAGCATGGCAGAAGCCAGCCTTGCCCGCTCCCCTCTTTAATAGGCTGTTGCCTGTGGGGACAGCAGCTCTGCGGGGTGGGGGGGAGGGGGGGACTGGTGGAAAACAACCCTCTTCAGCAATTCTGCCTGTGGGGGCTCGGCAGGCTCTCCCTTGGGGAAGGGGCTGCAGGGTGTGAGGCGTGCTGGGGACCAGGGGCTTTCTGAAGTAGAGATTCCCAGAATGTCAAGGCTATGAGGGGGTCTTAGGACAAAGAATGTCAAGACCATAAAGGATCTGAGAACATGCACTGTCAGAAAGGAGCCTTGGATACACAAAGTCAGAGCTGGGAGGTGTCCTGAAGATCACTGAACCCAGCAGAGGCTCAGAGGATTCGACCTGCCTGTGGCCACAAAGGGATGTAGTGGCATAGATGACCCTTGAACCCAGGTCCCCAAGGTTCTAGTCTCAGGCTCTTCTCCCTGTACTCCAAGGGTCAAGGGCAGGGAGAGAACAGGAGGCCGTAAGAGGACGAGGTGGGCAGCTAGGTGGCGCAGTGGATAAAATACCAGCCCTGCATTCAGGAGGACCTGAGTTCAAATCCAGCCTCAGACACTTAACACTTACTAGCTGTGTGACCCCGGGCAAGTCACTTAACCCTCATTGTCCTGAAGAAAAAAAAAGGGGACAATAGGGAAATGGAGAGAGCACTGGGACTGGAGTCAGGAAGACCTAGATTCAAATCCAGCCTCAGACACGTCCTAGCTGAAGGACCTTGGGCAAGTCCCTTAACCGCTGTTTGCCTGGAGAAGGAAATGGCAAACCCCTCCAGTATCTTTGCCAAAGAAAACCCCACAGATAGAGGTCCATGGGGTCACGAAGAGTCAGAGACGACTAAAGAACAACACCACAAAGAAAAAGGAATCAGGGGGAGTCAGGGGCCTTGGGATCCAAATCCCTGAACTGCTGCTTACTGGCTATGGGACTCCAAGAGGGTCTGGTACCGGCTCTGAGCCTTGGTTTCCTCATTTACAAAACAGGGATAATAATCACACTCCCTCTCTGCCACAGCAGCGAGAGCTCTCTTCAAACAAGGGAAGAGCCCTGTGCAAACTTCCCGGCACTGTCAATATTGGCTGTTCTCCTCCGAGGACAGAGAACTGCTGCAGGGCCTCGTGCCTTGGCCTGCTGAGTAGGGCTCTCTGAGGTCCCAGTTGCCCGTGGGTGTGGGCCTTGAGCTGGGATCCTGAGGCAAAGGGGTCCCAGGACACAGATCTGGGCCAACATGAAGGGAGAGTGCTGTCCTCAGGCAGAAGGGGCAGGGACAGCCACAGAATCAGGCCTCGGAGACCACAGTGTTGGACTCTTCCTGGAATAGGAATTGCCTCTATGCCAGCCCAGACAATTAGTCACCCTGCCTCTGCCTGAACACCCCCATTGACGGGAGGCTCACTACCTTGAAAGGTAAAGCATTTCACTTTGAGAAAGCTCCAATAAAGGCGTTTTCCCCCACATCAGACCTAAGTCTGGCCCGCATCCGCTCCAACTGATGACCTCTAGTCTTCCTCTCTGGGGCCATGCAGGACAAGTCTGATACCCCTCCCACACAACAGCCTTCCAAACACTTGAAGAGGGCTCTCAGGTTGTTCCCCCCCCCCCAATAAGAGGCCTCCAATTTAGAGCAAATGCCCCAAGGCCTGCAACTGCTTCTTGTTTGGTGTGCCCTGCTCTCCAGATGGTAAATACTGCTTCCATGGCTCTGAGACATGGCCACAGTGCTCCAGGGACAGGCTGGACAGGGGGGAGGACCAGGGCCCGTTATCTTCCCCATTCTGGACGCAGCTCCTCCCCCACAACTTCCAGGGTCACACCTTTCAGCTTTTGCTCATCAGCCACACTTAGAAGCCCCCACTCCGCCAAGGCCCCCTCTTCCCTGGCTGCATGTCCCCAGACCCTTCACACTTACGGCACGCTGCCAGTGAAATTGAGCCCACAGAAGTGCTCTGAGCTGGTGACCGTGTCTCCAAAGACGGGTCCATCGGCCGGAACAAACTGGATGACATTTGGGGGGAGACCAGCCTCTCGAAGGACTTTGTACACGGTGTAGTTGGCCAGAATAGCTGTGTCGCTGGGCTTCCACATCACTACGTTGCCCTGGGACAGGAGGGAGCGTGGGGAAGGCTGAGCAGTGATGCCCTCTGTGTTCTTGTACATACATATGCCAGCGAGGTGATGTCACACTGGACAGAGCACTGGGCTTACAGTCTAATCTAAGTCAGGAAGACCCAAGTTCAAATCCAGCTTCAACACCTATTAACCATGTGACCCTTAAACTGTGTGATATAAAACTGGGGCCTGCCTCAGTTTCTTCATTTGTAAAATGGGACAATAATAGCTCCTCCCTCCCAGGATATTGTGAGGATGGAAGGAAATACTGCTTGTGAAGTGCTTAGCCCAGTGCCCCGTACATGGTAGGTGCTATATAAACGTTAGCTATTATTATTACAGTGGTGGTGGTAGTGGTGGCTCTATGCATTGCACCCCTTCCAGCACATCCAGACACGAACCTTCAGTCTCCTTTCCTGCCCTCACACATTCACAAAGTCCTTTGACCCCCTGCTCCTCACCCCCAAAGACCAAGCTCTGGGTCTTCTGCAGGAAGCTCTCAGACTCCTGGAGCACACCCCTAACCTCTCAGGGACTCAGTTTCTTCCCCTGTAAAATGAGGGGACTAGCCTGGGTCACTTTGAGGGTCCCTTCCTTGGAATCCCTTCCTGTCTATACAATGCTGTGGTTTCCCTCATTAGAATGGAAGCTCCTTGAGGGCAAGCGCCACATCCTGTCTTTGTACTGCCAGGACCCAAAAGGGCCCTCGGCAAACTCTTGTAGAATGACTGATTCTGATCACCACTGAAAACTCCAGGGGATGTTGGATTAATCCAACTCTTGTGAACTTTGTTTCCATTTGGGGGTGTGGGGAAGACAGAAAAGGAAGGAATAAGCATTTTTATAGAGCTCCTACTATGTGCTAAGCACTCTACAGAAATCTCATTTGATCTTCACAACAACCTTCTGAGGTAGGTGCTGCTATTATCTCCATTTTACCAGATGAGGAAACTGAGGCAGGAAGAGTTAAGTGACTTGCCAAGGGTCACACAGCTAATAGGTGTCTGAAGGTAGATTTGAACTCAGGCCTTCTTGACTCCAGGCCTGGTGCTCTATGCATTGCGCCACCTAGCTGCCCCAAGCCTAGCAGCCTCACTATTTCCATGTGGTCTCCCCCATTAGACTGGGTGTGCCAAGAGGGCAGGGAGTGGCTTCTACCTTTCTTTGTGTTCTCAGCCCTTAGCACAATGCCTGCCATATAACCACAATTCAGTGATGAAAACAACCAAAACTGACTCTTGGGAAATGCTGTGACCAAGCCTGGTCCCAAAGAAGGGATGTGAGGAGGCGCCTCCCACCCCTGGCCCTTCCCTGCAGAGGTTAGGGGAGCCACAGCCCTGCTGGCCCTGACCTGCACTGTACTCACCATCAAGGCTGGAGCCCCTGCCAGGTTGCCTCCAATGGCCGTGAAGTTAAAGGGAGAGACGGCTGCCACAAAGCCCTGTGGGAGAGAGGTCAGAGAGGTCCAGCCACCGAAGGGGAAGTGGGGCACTCCCTGGGACCCCAGAGCCCCCTCCCAGCTCAGCCCCCTCTGAGCTACCTCCAGGCCTCGGTAGAGCACTCTGTTGGTACTGGGAGGGACGCTAATGAGCTGTTCGTCCTCCAGCTCCATGGCGAACTTGGCATTGAATCTGAAGAAGTCAATGAGCTCAGCAGCGGCATCGATCTCAGCCTGGATCACAGTTTTGCCCTGGAGGGAATAATAACAATACAAGGTGACAAATATTTACTGAGAACACGCTGCATGATAACGTTTTCAGGACTGGGCACGTCACTCCATTTAAATGGCAGTTCCTACCTAAACAGATATAATGTATCACTATTATTAGCTGACACATAATATTCTAAAGTTACAAAGTAATTTGCAAAAATGGCTAGAGGATCCAAGTTTGAATTCCACCTCAGACACAAAACCTACAAGACGGATTGTACTGGGAGAAGAGGAAAGGGGAAGGCAGAATGGGGTAAATTACATCACATGAAGAGGAACAAAAGACCTATTACAGTAGTGGGAAAGAAGGGAAGAGGAGAGAGTATTGCTTGCACCTTCAGATTAGGCTCAAAATGGGAATAACATCCACACTCATTTGGGGATAGAAATTTATCTTATGGGGCAGTTAGGTGGCGCAGTGGATATAGCATCGGCCCTGGAGTCAGGAGGACCTGAGTTCAAATCTGACCTCAGACACTTGACACTTACTAGCTGTGTGACCCTGGGCAAGTCACTTAACCCCAATTGCCTCACCAAAAAAGAAAAAAAAAGAAAGAAATTTATCTTACCCTATAGGGAAGTAGAAGGAGAAAGGGGAAAAAAAGGGGGGGGGCGGCTAATAGAACACAAAGAAGATTGAGGGAGGGGGTAGACAGAAGCAAAACAGTGGTGAGGAGGGACAGGGTGAAAGGAGAGAGAAAAACATAAACAAGGAGGAAATACATAGTAATTGTAACTGCGAAGGTGAATGGGATGAACTCACTCATAAAACAGAAGTAGAGAGCAGAGTGGATTAAAAACCAGAATCCTACAATATGTTGTTTGTAAGAAACACATCTGAAGCAGAGAGATACACACAGAGTAAAGATAAAAGGCTGGAGGAGAATTTGCTATGTATGCTTCAGCTAAAGTTAAAAAAAAAAAAGCAGTGGTAGCAATGCTTATCTCAGATAAAGCAAAAAGTAATATCAGTACTAAATATATATACACCAAGTGGTACAACATCCAAATTCTTAGAGAAGTTAAGTGAGTTACAGGAAGAAACAGACAGAAAAACTCTTCTAGTGGGGGGTCTGAACCTTCCCCTCTCAGAACTAGATAAATCTAATCACAAAATAAACAAGAAAGTAGTTGAGGTGGATAGAATTTTAGAAAAGTGAGATCTGACAGACCTCTGGAAAAAACTGAATGGGAATAGAAAGGAATATATCTTTTTATCCACAGTACATGTCACCTACACAGAAGTTGACCATGTATTAGGACATAAAAACCTTGCAGTCAAATGCAGAAAGGCAGAAATAGTAAATGCATCCCTTTCAGATCATGATGCAATAAAAATTACATGCAGTAAAAGGCCATGGAAAAATAGACTAAAAATTAATTGGAAATTAAATAATCTCATCCTAAAGAATGTGTGGGTCAAACATCAAATCATAGAAACGATCAATAAATTAAT
The DNA here is from genome assembly GCF_019393635.1 of Dromiciops gliroides. Taxonomy (NCBI): domain Eukaryota; kingdom Metazoa; phylum Chordata; class Mammalia; order Microbiotheria; family Microbiotheriidae; genus Dromiciops; species Dromiciops gliroides. The sequence continues at coordinate 615,414,839 of NC_057863.1, read as the reverse complement.
CAAAGAGAATGGCAATAATGGGACAACATCCCAAATCTCATGGAATGCAACCAAAACAGTTCTTGGGGGAAATTTTATATTTCTAAATGCTTAAATGAATAAAATAGAGGAAGAGATCAATGAATTGGGCATGCAACTAAAAAAGTTCAAATTTAAAATCCCCAATTAAATACCAAATTAGAAATTCTGATAATCAAAGGAGAGATTCGTAAAATTGAAAGAAAACTATTGAATTAATAAATAAAACTAAGAGCTGGTTTCATGGGGAAAAAACAAACAAACAATAAAATAGATAAACCTTTGGTTAATTTGATTTTTTGGGGGGGGGGAGTGAGGCAATTGGGGTTAAGTGACTTGCCCAGGGTCACACAGCTAGTGTTAAGTGTCTGAGGCTGGATTTGAACTCAGGTCCTCCTGAATCCAGGGCCGGTGCTCTATCTACTGTACCACCTAGCTACTCCAGGTAATTTGATTTTTAAAAAGAAAGAAAACCAAATTACCAGAATCAAAAATGAAAAGGGTGAATTTACCACCAATGAAGAGGAAATTAAAGCAATAATTAGCACCTGTTTTGCCAATTCTATGCCAATACATTTGACAATCTAGATGAAACATGAATATTTACAAAAATATAAATTGCCCAGATTAAGATAAGAGGAAATAAAATACTTAAATCCCATTTCAGAAAAAGATGTTATGCTAAGAAAATCCTAGAGAATCAATTAAAAAACTACTTGAAATTAACTTTAGCAAAGTTGCAGGATATAAAATAAACCCACATAAATCATCAGTATTTCTATATATTACCAAAAAAACCCAGCAGCGAGAGGTAGAAAGAGAAATTCCATTTAAAATAACTATAGATAATAAAAAATACTTGGGAGTCTAACTGCCAAGACAAACCCAGGAATTATATGACCACAACTATAAAACATTTTTCATACAAATAAAGTCAGATCTAAACGATAGGAAAAATATTAATTGCTCATGGGTAGGCTAAGCTAATATATAAAAATGGCAATCCTACCTAAGTTAATTTGTTTATTTAGTACTATACCAAACTATCAAAAAAAATTATAGATCTAGAAAAAATAATAAAAAAAAATGCATCTGGAAGAACAAAAGCTCAAGGATATCAAAGCAATCAATAAAAATTCCAAACAAGGTAGTCTAGCAGTACTAGATCTCAAACTTTATTATAAAGCAGTAATTATCAAAACAATCTGGTACTGGCTAAGAAATAGAGAGATGGATCAGTGGAATAGAATAGGTACAAATTACACTATAGTAAATGACTACAGTAATCTAGTGTATGATCAAACCCAAAGATCCAAACTTTTGGAACAAAAACTCATTATTTGACAAAAACCTCCGGGAAAACTGGGAAACAGTATGGCAGAAACTAGGTATAAACCAACATCTCACACTGTATACTAAAATAAGGTCAAAATGGGTACATGATTTACACATAAAGGGTGACACCATAAGCAAATTAAGAGAGCATAGAATAGTTTATCTGTCAGATTTATGGACAGAGGAAGAATTTAGGACCAAAGAAGATATAGAGCAATACAAAATGTAAAACAGATAATTTTGATTATATAAAATTTAAAAGCTTTTGCACAAACAAAACTAATGTAATCAAGATTATAAGGAAAGCAGAAAATTGGGAAGGAAGTTTTGAAAAAAGTATCTATGATAAAGGCCTCATTTCTCTAATACATAGAGAACTGAGTCAAATTTATAAAAATACAAGTCATTACCCAATTGATAAATGGTCAAAGGATATGAACAAGAAGTTTTTAGACAAAGAAATCAAAGTTATCTATAATCAGATGAAAAAATGCTCTAGATCACTAATGTTCAGAAATGCAAATTAAAACAACTCTGAGGTATCACCTCACACATATCAGAATGGCAAATATAACAAAAATGGAAAATATTGGATGTTAGAGGGGATGTGGGAAAACCGGGACACTAATCCACTACCGGTGGAGTTGTGAACTGATCCAACCATTCTGGAGAGCAATTTGGAATTATGCCCCAAATGCTATAGAATTGTATATACCCTTTAATCCAGCAATACCACTGTTGGGTTTATGTCCCAAAGACATCCCAAAAAAGAGAAAAAGACCTATTTGTGCAAAAACACTTATAGCATCTCTTTTGGTGGTGGCAAAGAATTGGTAATAAAAGGAATGCCCATCAATTGGGGAATGGCTAAACAAGCTATGTTATATGATGGTGATGGAATATTATTGTGTTATAAGAAATGCCAAGCAGGTTGATTTCAGAAAGGCCTGGAAAGACTTGTATGAACTGATGTATAGTAAAGTGAGCAGAACCAGAACACTGTGAAATAGAGACAGCAATACTGCTTGATGGAGAATTATGAATCATTTAACTATTCTCAGCAATACAATGATCCAAGACAATCCCAAAGGACTAATGATGAAGCATACTACCCACCTCCAAAGAAAGAACTGATTGATTGAACAGACTGAAGCATGCTATTTTTCACTTTCATTTTTTCTTTTGTTTTCTTATACAAAATTACTAACATAGTAATGTTTTACGTAACTGTACATTTATATAACACATATCTGATTGCTTATTGCTTGAAAGGAGGGGGAGAAGGAAGGAAGGATAGAATTTGGAACTCAAAACTTTAAATAAAAATATCTATTATTAAATAAAAAATAAAAGTAGTAAATAAAAAAAGAAATGTTAGCTTTAGCAATAACAGAAGAGAAAGAAATTGAAGGAATTAGAATAGGCAATAAGGAAACAAAACTATCACTCTTTGCAGATGGTGTGATGGTGATGAATCCTAAAGAATCAACTAAAAAAACTACTTGAAACAATTAACAACTTTAGCAAAGCTACAGGATATAAAATAAGCCCACATAAATCATCAGTATTTCTATATATTACCCACAAGGCCCAGCAGCAAGAGATAGAAAGAGAAATTCCATTTAAAATAACTGTAGACAACATAAAATATTCAGGAGTCTACATGCCAAGACAAACCCAGGAACTATATGAACACAATTACAAAGCTCTTTTCACGGAAATAAAATCAGACTTAAAACAACTAGAAAAATGTCAATTACCCATGGCTAGTCTGAGGTAATATAATAAAAACAACAATTCTACCTAAATTAACTTACTTATTCAGTGCCATGCCAAACTACCAAAGAAATATTTTACAGAGCTAGACAAAATAATTACAAAATTCATCTAAAAGAACAAAAGGCCAAGAATATCAAGGGAATTAATGGAAAAAATGCAAAGGAAGGTAGCCCATCCATACCAGATCTAAAAGTATATTATAAAGTAGCAATTATTGAAACTGTTTGGTACTGGCTAAGAAATAAAGTGATGGATCATTGGAATAGGTTAGATACACAAGACATAGTAAATTATTATAATAATCCACTGTTTGATAAACCCAAAGACTCCAGCTTCTTGGATAAAAACTCATTGTTTAACAGAAACTACTGGGAAAACCGGAAAATAGTATGGCAGAAACTAGGCATCATCTTACACCATATATCAAAATAAGGTCAAAATGGGTACATTATTTTTTTCAATCTTAATAGTATTTTATTTTTTCCTAGTTCCATGTAAAGATAATCTTCAACAGTTGTTTTTATAAGACTGAGTTCCAAATTTTTCTCCCTCCCTCTTCCCCAAGACAGAAAGCAATCTGATGTAGGTTATATATGTACACTCACATTAAACATTTCTACATTATTCATGTTGCAAAAGAATTGGAACAATAGGTAAAAACCTCAAACAAAAAAAGTAAAAATAGTATGGTTCAATCTGCTTTCAGATTCCACAGTTCTTTTTCTTGGATGTGGAGAACATTTTCCATGATGAATCCTTTGGAATTGTCTTGCACCCAAGTCTGTCACGGATGATCATCACACAATGTTGCTGTTACTGTGGACAATGTTCTCCTGGTTCTGCTCACTTCACTCAGCATCAGTCCACTTAAATTTTTCCAGGTTTTTCTGAAATCTGCCTGCTCATCATTTCTTACAGCACAATAATATTCCATAACATTCATTTACCACAACTTGTTTAGCCATTCCCCAATTGATGGGCATCCCCTCGATTTCCAATTCTTTGCCACCACAAAGAGAGCTGGGTACATGATTTAGACATAAAGGGTGATATCATAGGCAAGTTAGGAGAAGGAACAGTTTACCTATCAGATCTATGGAGAGGGGAAGAATCTATGACCAAACAAGAGATAAAGAACATTATGAAATACAAAAATGGACAATTTTGATTAAATTAAATTTTGATTAAGGTTAAAAAGATTTCAAACAAACAAAACCAATGCGGCCAAGATTAGAAGAAAAGCAGAAAGCTGAGAAATAATTTTTATGGTTAGTGTTTCCGATAAAGGCCTCATTTCTCAAATATATAGAGAACTGAATCAAATTTATAAGAATACAAGTCATTCCCTAATTGAGAAATGGACAAAGTTTATGAACAGGCAGTTTTCAGATGAAGAAACTACAGCTATCTATAGTCATATGAAAAAAATGCTCTAAGTCACTATTGATTAGAGAAATGCAAATCAAAACAACTCTGAGGTACCACCTCACACATATCAGATTGGCTAATATGATGAAAAAGGAAAATGACAAATATTGGAGAAGATGTGGGAAAATTGGGACACTAATGCATTGTTGGTGGAGTTGTGAACTGATCCAACCATTCTGGAAAACAATTTAGAACTGTGCCCAAAGGGCAATCAAACTGTGCAAACCCTTTGACCCAGAAATAGCACTACTAGGTCTATACCCCCAAAGAGATCATTAAAAAGGGAAAAGGACCCACTTGTACAAAAATATTTATAGTTGCTCTTTTTGTGGTGTTCAAAGAATTGGAAATTGAGGGGATGACCAGTAATTTGGGAATGACTGAACAAGTTGTGATTTATGAATGTGATGGAATACTATTGTGCTGTAAGAAATTATGAACAGGCAGATTTCAGAAAAACCTGTAAAGACTTAAGTGCACTGATGCACATTAAGTGAGCAGAACCAGGAGAACATTGTCCACAGTAACAGCAACATTGTGTGATGATCAACCGTGACAGACTTAGCTCTTCTCATAAATACAATGATCCAAGACAATTCCAAAGGACTCATCATGGAAAATGCTCTCCACATTCAGAGAAAAGAACTGTGGAATCTGAATGCAGATTGAAACATACTACTGTCACTTTTTTTTGAAACATACTACTGTCACTTTTTTTATTTTTTTCTTTCTTGTGGTTTTTCCCTTTTGTTCTGATCCTTCTTTCACGACATGACTAATGCAGAAAAATGTTTAATGTGATTGTACATATATAAGATCTATCAGATTGCTTGCTGTCTTGGGGAGGGAAGGGGAAAATTTGGAACTCAAAATCTTATAAAAATTAATGCTCGGGGCAGCTAGGTGGCGCAGTGGATAGAGCACCAGCCCTGGAGTCAGGAGTACCTGAGTTCAAATCCGGCCTCAGACACTTAACACTTACTAGCTGTGTGACCCTGGGCAAGTCACTGAACCCCAACTGCCTCACTAAAAAAAAAAAAAAATTAATGCTGAAAACTATCTTTACATGTAATTGGGAAAAAAATAAAATGCGATTAAGTGAAAAAACCAAAAAGCCCTGCACGACGACTTTGGGCATTTACTTCTCTGGGCCTATTTCCTCGTTTGTAAAATAAGAGGCTGGCACTTAATGGCCTCTAAGTTCCCTTTCCAGCTCTAAATTTATAATCCCATGAGGTCTGTGGCATAATAATCATGGGGCATTGGAAGTTAAACCAAGAGCCCTCAATTCAAATCTAGGCCCCAGGAATTATTAGTTTAGTGACTGGTCACTTTTTCCCTCTAACTCATGAGGGCATAACAATACTCCCTCACAGAGGTGTGTGTGTCAAAGAAAAGGCTTTGTACACCTCCAGGTGCCAGAGAGATAAGAACCCTTATTTTAAGTAGCATTATATTACATTATATACCCCTTATATGAAGTATTATTCCCCTTGGTGAGCTGGGGAGTGCCGGTATGATGCCCATTATACGAATAAGGAAAGCAAGGCCTACAGAGGGGAAGTGGCTTGCCCGAGGTCTCCCAGTACCTACGCCTCCAACATCTGGTTCACGCTCCACAGGCCCAGCCAGCAAGCAGAAGTCAGCAGTGCCAAGGCCCAGGCCTGGGGAATGAAATGAATGGCTAAACACCGACTGTGACAGATCTAAGAAACAAAGAAGGGGAAATGGATGGAGAGAAGCAGGAGGCGATCCCCATGGACTGATCTTAAGGGAAGGAAGCAGAGGCAGGAGAATACTTGCCCAAGGACCACAGCCCCAAAGGTGGAAAGAAGCGATCACAGGGGATTAAGATAGCCAAGCTTGGGGGCAGCTAGGTGGCACAGTAAATAGAGCACCGGCCCTGAATTCAGGAGTACCTGAGTTCAAATCCGGCCTCAGACACTTGACACTTACTAGCTGTGTGACCCTGGGCAAGTCACTTAACCCCAAATGCCTCACAGAAAAAAAAAAAGAGATAGCCAAGCTTGGCCCCAAGAAGAGCCTGTAGAAGAGCGTGGCACACAGTAGGTCTGAGGATGGTCAGTTTGCCTGAACAGAGATAGAAGGGGTGGCTGGGGGATGGAACAACACATTAAGGAACGTGGGTGATAGAAAACAAAGGGAGATAAATCTTTTTAATTCTCCTTTTGTTTCCGAGAAAAATGACCAATGATGAGGCTAAGCCCACAAAGCCTTGTCAAGGGAGCCACCGCTATGGCCACTTCAGGCAGGTCCTTGAGGACGCCACAGTTAAACCATAAGCAGGAAATTGCTTAAGGCAGCAGCTGTAGAGAGTAGAGAGTCCATGAGAAAGAGTTCTACTAGCTTTGGGGCTTAAAAGTAATTACCCGGGGCAGCTAGGTGGCGCAGTGGATAAAAGCACCGGCCCTGGATTCAGGAGTTCCTGAGTTCAAATCCGGCCTCAGACACTTGACACTTACTAGCTGTGTGACCCTGGGCAAGTCACTTAACCCCCATTGCCCCGCAAAAAAAAAAATAATAATAATTACCCAAAGGGGAGGGAAAAGGTGTGTATTAGATACCTCCTATGTGCTAGGTAGTGAGCTAAGCATTTTACAAATATTATCTTATTTCATCTTCACAACAACCCTGGGAGGGAAGTGTTATTGTTATTCCCATTTTTACAGTTGAGGAAACTGAGGCAGAAAAGCTAAATGATCTGACTAGGTCACGCAGCTATTAAGTCAAAGGTTGGATTTGAACTCAGGTCTTCCTGATTCCAGGCCCAGCCCTCTATCCACTGTGCCTAGCTGCTTAAATGAGGTGTTCAGGAGGACCAGCACCTCTGATGTGAGGGCTTGCCAAGCCCTTCTCAGGGCTGCTCATTCACCTTTGGTATCCACCTGATTCACCCAACTCTTATCTGTGGCACCAAGAATCTGGAGCATGAACGAATCGGCTAAACCAGGGGGAGGGGAACCAAAGGGTCTCAAACCATGGGAGAGTGAGGCCTGTGAAGACTTCTCCCTGGTGGAATTGGTAGATGAGATGAATCTGTTCCAACAGCCACGCAGGCGGCTGAAGCAGGTGCTCAGAGCTTGGTCAGACATGGAAGACGCCAAGGTCACCCATCCACTGCCTCCTGGGCCATCACCAGGGACTTCTGTCCTGCCGCTGGACGGGGCTGACTCAGGAAGAGAGAGAGAGTGAGGTTGAGGACTTCGGGCAGCTCTGCCTCACTTTGATCCGATTCACCGGCAACGTCACTGGCCCTCCACAGCTGCCTAAATAAACCTTCACTCCTGCCCCAAGATGGTAGTTATGCCAGTTCTCTCCCAAAGTTCTTCTCTGACGGCTCTCAGCTAGGCATGGAGGGGATTCTGGGCTCTGGAAGGCGGGGCCAGTGGGAAGTCTTTGGGTAAGGACCCAGTGACAGACGAGGTCTACGTCCCCCTGAGGACTGCCCGGGCTAACTGTGGGAAGGCTCCTCACCAGAATGTCAGCCACGAGGCTAGGACACGTTTGGCCACAGTGACTCACAGAAAAGCATCTCCTGAGGCACAGAGGGCCTGGCATGTAGCATGGAAGAAAGTCTGGGGCAATGTGTTTCATTCTAGGCACAACATTTCAGGAAGGCACCTAGACGACAATCTCTATGATCGCTCCTGGCTCTGAGGCCCAGTCAACGGAAGGAACTGGGGGTGTTCGGCCTGGAGAAGAGAAGCTGGGGTTGGGAGGCTGGGCACTGTCCTGTCTGAAGGAGGACTGGTTCTGCCTGGCCCCAGAGGGCAGAATCAGGCAAACCTTCACTTGTTCTAAGGAAAAAAATCTCTAAAAGTTAGGGCTGCCCCAAAGCAGCCTGGGTAGCCTACTTCAGGGAGTGCCTAGGAAGTCTGGGTCATTTGTTGGGGGTCCTGAGGGAGGGGGATGCCCATTTCATGTACAGGTAGGGCCCAGGGTCCTCTGAGGCCCCTGCCAGCTCTGACACTAGAGCTTCCTTTTCAGGGGACTTTTTCTCAATGAGTAGCAAAGAATCAATCAACAAGTAGTAAGTAAGCACCTCCAACATGCCCCACATGGGGCTGGGAGTTGGGGATACGAGTGTTAATAGCTCCTTTGCCACCCAAAGGCTCAGGCGCCACAAGGGCAGGAGGAGTTGTGATGCCAGACAGGTGGGAGCATGAATATGAAGAAGAGAAGCCTCTATAATTGGTCACAATCATCTGCCCCATTGAGCTTGGCCCCAGAGGCTCAATGAGAAAACACCGCTTGGGCAGCTAGGTGGCGCAGTGGATAAAGCACTGGCCTTGGATTCAGGAAGACCCGAGTTCAAATCCAGCCCCAGACATTTGACACTTACTAGCTGTGTGACCCTGGGCAAGTCACTTAACCCCCATTGCCCTGAAAAAAAAAAAAAGAGAGAAAACACTGTTCATGCCCTTCTTTGTAGAGGTAGAGGCCCATGGGTGTGTTATACTGCATGTGCGGTCAGACCGGACTGGTTAAATTCATGGAACCTTTTTTCCCTTTCTTTTTAAATCTCTGCTACAAGAGATGGCTCATTAGACAGAGGAGAGAGGGAGATGTTCAGAAATGAAAGTGAGGTAAAAAACAAAAGATACTGATGGAAATTTTAAAAGATGAGGGAAAAGTATTTCCTCTCTTTCCTTAAGCCAGAGTTACCTATCCTTGTGGCCTAGGATCACATGTGACACCCACAGTGCTCCAAGGCCCAAATGCCCACTTCTCACCTGCCCAACCATGGTCTTGGCAAGGATCTCAGCCCTTCGGGGGCCACTCAGCAGGTCTGCAGCTTTCAAAAAGATCTGGGCCCGATCTGAGATGGGCCTCAGGTCCCACTCCTTCCGGGCAGCCAAGGCAGCTTCGATAGCTTTGTTGAGGAGGGCCTGGAAAGGGCAAAGGAGACCAAGTGATACTCCCTCCTGGGTCTGGGGGCAAGAGTCCTGCTGCCCTTCCCAGGAACCAAAAGCCCTTTGGGGATATAGTTGGGGTGGTGAGGAGGGCTCCCATCTCAGGTAAGGAATCATCCCTTTCTCTCCTCCCCCACCCCACATACCCCCAGGGCTGCCTTTGCCTCCAGGGATCCCATAGGATAAGGAAGTAGAAAGGGTGGTCCTTACCCCAGCTCCCCCACATGCACACCACCCCCCCCAGAGTAAACACCAAAAATTTTCAGGGATGGGGGGAAGGGAGTAAGAGGGAAAGAACGGAGGAAAACGGAAAGACCCATGGGGAGGTACCCACCTTGTCAGCATAGCAGTATTTGGCCACCTTGTGCCCGTGGTTAAATGGCTGCAGAGAAAGAAAAAACACCAAGTCACCAAGAACCTACTAGGTCGCTGTTGTGAGGAGGATTTCACTTATTCAATCCCGCCACCTTCCTTACCACCACAACCACTGACGTTCCCATTCTTCCCGATGGCTTTCCTAACTTCAATGGGGGGCAATGGCTGACAATGGAAGGGAAAAACCCAGACAGACGTCCCCCGGACAAGGAGGAATTGGGATCAGTAACAGCCGCAGAATGTGGTGCTCATTTCACCCCAAAGTCACCCTTCTCCTACCCCCAGCTTTCATGGACAGGGAGGGATTGGCTGTGGGCTTGCTCAAGAAGATCAAGACTGCAAGGCTTTCCTTCCTTCACCCTCCCTCTCCTCATCCTCCCCTCATCACTTGCTACCCTTCTGGGCCTCCCTTTTCCTCTGACCTCCCTCAGACTCAGTCCTCCTTCCTCCTCTGGTCCATGTGGAACAGGATAGGTACAAAATTCAAAATTCTTCCCAATCCTCCTCCCACGTCTCCCATTCACAAGGACCTCCCTAGGATCTCACTCACTTTCTCTGAGGGTCACTCCCACCTAAACCCAAATGTGCAGACAATCTAGCCAAAACCAAGAGATTTTGGAGAAAAAGAAAGGGTTTCTAGCACCAGGAGGGAAGGCTGACAACAGCGCCAGGATCCTAGGGTTGGTCTGTGGCAACCACTTGGCTCTGAATGGTCACTTTCTGCTGACATTTCAACAAGGTCCAAATAACGTCAAGTGCCCACTTCTGTGTAAGGCACTATTGCTGGGTAAGGATGCAGTGTGAAGTGACACAGTCCCTGCCCTCTGAGAGCTTACGGTCTAAAACATCTCTTGCAAAAAGATTGTCTTTTCTATGTTGAGGTACCTCATCTAGTCCACTCCCACCCCCCACCCCCTTCATTTTTCAGGTGAGGAAACTGAGAGCTAGGTGTGGATGACTTCCCCAAGGTCACAGGGCAGGAAACAGAAGATCTGGGATTCAAGCCCAGGCTAATTCAATGAAGACATATATTAAGCACCTACTATGTGCACAGCCCAGACGCAGTGTGGCACAATGGGCAGAGAGAGCTGTCCTGGGAGTCAGGAAAACCAAGGTTCAAGTCTCCTCTGAGCCCTCCTGGCTTTGTGACCCTGGGTTGGTCACGAGGCCTCTCTGCCCCAGGCAATCAAGCCTCTAAGACTAGGTGCAGAGCCCCTGGCTGCGCTATGCTGGGAGAGGAACAGTCCTCTAAGGGGGAGGCCAGACCCCCAAAATGTGTGGCTGAAGCCAGCATGCTCACACCAGAGCAAGCTGGCAGAACTCTGAAGCCCCCACAATGCTCAGAAAGCAGTCACTCAATTAAAAGTACACTGATCTGCATCACAGTGTAAGGTTCACAAAGGGCCTTCCTCATGACAACCCTGGGACACAGTGCAAGTGAAACTGCCCCGGCTTTACGGAGGAAAACATTGAGGCTCCCAGAGATGAAGCAGCTTAGCCAAGATTAGCACCGGTAACAAGTGCATGAGCCTGGGTTCACAACCCTGGACACCCACTAGGAGGAAGGACCAGGAAGATGCCAGTGGGCTCCCTACGCTCTGCACAGAGAGTGCAGGCAGACAGCTAGGCGCCTGGCTGGGGAGGCTGATGCCAGTCCCCAAATCTGTCCAGTTCTCTCCCACGGAGCCACCATTCCTCAGCCTGTGCCCTGCAGCACCCAGCAGGTCCTCCCCTCTCTCTCCGGGCCTGTCCAGCTGGCTTCCCACAGCAGAACAGAGGGTCGATCCCAACAAGTGACTCGCTTATTAGAAAGTAAGCTCCCCCTAACTCCCCCTTGGCATTTGTCTTCAGAGCACTTGGCACACAGTCAACCCTTGAAGGCTTTTCCCTTTCACCCGTTCATTGCTGATGGGTAGGCTGGTAGCGGCACATCCTTTCCAAGGATTCCCTGGAAGGCCCCGCAGCCAGGGCCACCCTCCCCCATGCAGCCCATCGCTTCCCTTCCACGTTCCTACTGCTGAGGAGCCTTTCAGTAGAACCCACGATCGAAGAGGGTCCTGGAGTCTGGCTGAACTAGAACTCAAAGGGAGGGCTTTCTGCCAGCCCACACTGACTCCCTTCAGGATGAAGGCTCACTTTCTAGGGAGATTCAAGGCCTAGAAAGTGAAGATTAGGGCCAAGGAGCATTGCATTACATCACATTAATTAAGACCAGCAGCCTCTATGCCACCAAGTCACCACGCCCAGGCAGAGGCCAGGATAATGTCTCTCCAGAGACACAGAGAGACCCGACTCAGGAGTCCTCCAGGCCAAGACTCCGGAGGCGAGAGGTTAGCTCCAGCTGCCACACCAGGCCCAGCCCTGCCCATGAGGACTCACCGACACCTGGTACTGCACATTCGAGGTCCACACCTCTTCATCACCAATGACACATGGAATGGCTTCTGTCTTATCCTCCAGGTTCTTCAAGGCCTGGGGAGAGAAGCATGAGTGTTAACAAATGACACTTGTCCCTTCCGAGGTGGGGTATCAGGCCTCCCGACCCCCTCCCAACAAATAAAGAAAGCTCCCAATGGCAGAATGTGACAGTAGCACCAAAAAAGCAGCTCTGGCCAGGGGCAAACGAAGCTTCCTGAGAGACAGCCAGGACTGCGCCCCACAATGATAAACAGAGTATTGGTGGGGGAAGGGCCCTTGGAATGCAGGATGTCACAGCTAAATGGGCCCTTAGAATACAGGTCAGAGCTGTCAGAAACCTTAGACATCATCTATTTCAATCCTTTTCATTTTACAAATGAGGAAATTCAACCCAAGAGAAAGGAATTGATGAGCCCAAGGTCACATAGAAAGCTGGTGGCTGGGCCAGGACCAGAACTTCAGGCCCGTAAGCTCTCCATCCAATGTGCCTAAGCAGGCCAGGGCTAAAGGACGAGAAGGGCCGATCCTGACTTTATGGAGAATCAGAAAAATTTAGGCTAGATCAAATAGAGTGAAGCAGCCTCCAAGAACACTGAGTGGCCTAACTGTGAAGAACTGAGGGCAGGACAGAGAAAGGTCTCACAGACTGAACTGGCCCGGTGGAGTGCGCTCAGCATCACTGAAGAGAACACCTCAAAGATCCATTCGGGTACAAGAAAGACCTTCTCACCCAAAAAGTGATTTACTGCAAGAGGGAAACTACAGATCCTGAGAGCTGAGGGTAGGCTGGCAAGCTCCCAGCTTGGCCAGGATTGGACCTATCCTACACAGATGGTGAGGGATGTGGGTGATCTTCTGGGAGCCTACCCCCAACCATGGGATTACCAGAAAGGAAAGATGGGGCTGACTTTTGTAAGGGCTAATGATAACACCCAGCATTTATGTAGCATACTCAAAGCTTATAATGCATTCGTTTCAGAGTCACCCCCAACTTACATATGGAATAGGCTCCAAAAGTTTGGAAATCAATCAACAAGCCTTTATCTAAAGCCTCCTCTGCGCCAGGCCCTGCTGTGCCAGATCTCAGGGACACAAAGACACTTGCCCACCAGGTGCTTTCACTGTGAGACGCTGTTTGGTAAGTGGGTCAGGTTTCCCCATATTAATAACGGCAGCTTGGGCCTTCAGGTTCTTAGGCCAGTCCACAATCAATCAACAAGGTTCTATTTTATCTCCACTCTGTGCCAATCACAGTGCTAAGGCGCCAAAGACACACAACTTGTATGAAGTCAATAGCCTCAAAACATGACCCCACAGAAGAGAAGAGAAAATGCATCTCCTTCCCCTCTCTGAAGAGAAGGCGGCCAATGAATGCTGAGCTCTGGGTTATAAGAACATGGGTCATTTTGGTTAAAGAGGGAAGAGAAGGGCCAATTTCTAAGTGGAAGGTCCAGAACCACAGCAACTGGCAGGGGTTCAAAAATATCACAGAATTTAGAGCTGTAAGGGAATTAGAAATCATTTAAAGTCTTCCTCATTTTACAGAAGAGAAAATAGAGGCCCTAAGGGGGAAGTGATTTACCCAAGGTCACACAAGTTATGAATAGCAAAGCCAGGCTATGAACCCAGGTCCTGACGCTAGATCCAGCCTTCTCTCCATCACCATCCCATATGATAAAGAGCATTTTTTTTAAAAGAGGGGGAAAAAGTCAGCACAAAAATTTGATCCACCGAAGATGCCCCAAAACATGTGCAAAGTTGATACCTGTGGATCTCCTAACTCCACAGAGGAGTACGGGAGGGGCATCTTCTCACCCCTTTTCATTCAAATCCTGTGTGAATTTATAATTTTGTTACATTCACTTTGGGTTTTTTTGGTGTGTGACTGGCTGTTCTTTCCATTTACATTGTTGTAGTCGCTGTGTATACTGTTTTCTTGGCTCTGCTTACTTCACTCTGCATCAGTTCATATCAATGCTCCCAGGCTTCTCTGTATTTCATGTCTATAGCACAGTAATATCTATTATGTTCCTATTGCCACAATCTGTTTAGCCATTCCCCAACAGATGGGCATCTCCTTTGTTTCAAATTTTTAGCTATCGCAAAAAGTGCTGATACAAATATTTTGGAATATACGAGGACTTTCTTCTTATCAATAGCTTTCTTAGGGTATAAGCCCAATAACAGAGGTCTCTGGTTCAAAGTGGCATTTTAGTCACTTTATTTGCATAATTTCAAATTGCTTTCCAAAAGAGTTGTACCATTTCACAGCTTCACCAACAATGTATTAGTCATATATGCCAACTGCAGTGTGAGGTGAAGCCTTAAAGTTGTTTTGATTTGAATTTATCTTATTATCAGAAATTTGAAGCATTCTTTCAAGTGGTTGTAAATACTTTGTAGTTGTTCTTTTGAGAACTGTTTGTACACATCCATTGGCCACTTATCTATTAAGAAATGGTTATGGGGCAGCTAGGTGGCACAGTGGACAGAGCACTGGCCCTGGAGTCAGGAGGACCTGAGTTCAAACCTGGCCTCAGACACTTGACACTTACTAGCTGTGTGACCCTGGGCAAGTCACTTAACCCCAATTGCCTCACAAAAAACAACAAAAAAGAAATATTTATTATATATATTTATTAATTGTTTATGTATCCTAAATACCAAACTCTTATCAGAGAAATTTGATGCGAAAAAAAATTTTTCCCATTCAACTGCTTCCCTTCTTATCCCAGATGCATTAATGTTGCCTGTGCAGAAGTGTTTCAGTTTCATGTAATAAGTTATCTATTTTATCTTTTGTAATTGTCTCTATCCTTCATTTGGTTAAGATCAAATCTCTTGGGGGCAGCTAGATGGCACAGTGGATAAAGCATCAGCCCAGGATTCAAGAAGACCTGAGTTCAAATCCAGCCTCAGACACTTGACATTAGCTGTGTGACTCTGGGCAAGTCACTTAACCCTCATTGCCCAACAACAACAACAACAACAAAACAAACAAACAAGAAAGCATAAATTAATTTTGGAATGTTGTAAGATGAGGCGTGATGGTTTTGAGGACATCATAACCGTCCTTCCTTAAGGAAGGCTGTAAACTTAGAGAACACACTCAGGGAGAAATACTGACGATTCTTTTGAAGATTGGTACTGCTGCATCCCCTAAGTAATAGTTTGTCTATGGCCAGCTTATTTTTCTTGATAATACCCCCCACAGTAATATTTTGCCCTGACTCAATATGTAATTTGGCCAGCTCCAGGGAGGACACCTGAACTCACAGTCTAAAACCCTTCCTCCCAGAATGGCACTTTGGAACACCCCTCCTTCTTGGAGCACCCCCTTTCTGCTGAATGGACCTGTGTCTCCGTGCTGCCCTTACATGAGTTATACCCCTGGTCTGCATGCCTGAGTTGTATGCTGGTTTCCCTTTTCCCTTTCCCCCTCTTCCACACTGCTTAGAATAAAGCTTTGCAGTAAACTGAAACCCCTTGTTTTACATGTTATTCTCAGCACCTCAGCTCATTAAGGGGTTATTTTCACAGACATCTCTGGCTGGTCTAGGAACCCAGACAAGGACTTAACCTAGTAACAGCTGCATCTACACTGAGGGAGGAGGGCACTGTAAGCCCAGTTGTATAAAGTAAAAGTCAATAAGAGAATCCTACATTCTTCATAAGGAACTCCCTTATGCCAGAGGACTGTCTCAAAACATGGAAGTATTATCTTTTTTCTTAGATTGGCACAGCCAAGCCATGAGCACTGAATATTCCCTTTTTTGTTTGTTTGCTTTTTTGTGGGTCTTTTGTTTGTTTGGTTTTTGGGGTTTTTTTGCATGGGACAATGAGGGTTAAGTGACTTGCCCAGGGTCACACAGCTAGTAAGTGTCAAGTGTCTGAGGCCGGATTTGAACTCAGGTCCTCCTGAATCCAGGGCCGGTGCTTTATCCACTGCACCACCTAGCTGCCCCTCTGTGCCTATTTTTAATAGGATTTTTAGCACAAAAGAAAACTGCACCTTTTCTGCTTTTCCTGCATCTACTGAAATGATTGTGTAGTTTTAGATATTTTGGGTTTTATGATTTACATAATTAATCATGTTAATTGTTTTCCTAACGAGCCATCTTTGGACCCCTAGTATAAATCCTATTTGGTCATAATAATTTCTTGTATAAATTGTAGTCTGTTTGACAGGATTTTCTTTAAAAATTTTGAGTCAATATTCATTAAATGATATTGCCCTATAGTTTTCCTTCGGTGCCTTATCTTTCCTTTGTTTGGGTTATTAAGACAAGATATTTGCCTCATAAAAGGACTCTGGGAGGGTGCTTTCTTTCTCAATTTTTGAGAACAATTTGTAAAGTATTGGTAACTAATTGCTCTTCCAAAGTTGGATAGAACTCTCCTGGTCCAGGAGGTTGTGTGTTTTTTTCCCTTTTGGTAGTTCCTTTACAGTTAGATCTAGTTCCTTTCCTGAGACTAGGTTACCCAAGATCTCTATCTGGTCTTCCAGTAGTCTGGGTATTTTACATTTTTAAAGATAATCCTCTATTTTTTTGAGTTTCTTAGTTTTGTTAGTATATAATTGTACATGATATGTTAGTATATAATTGTACATGATATGTTCAGATCATTATTTTTATTTCTTCTGGCTTTGTTGTGATTTCATCTTGCTCATTTGGTGTTTTTATTGATTTGATTGTCCTCTTCTTTTTAATCATCTTAGCTATAGGTTTACCCACTGTATTAGTCTCTTCAAATAACTAATTTTTAGTTTTATCATTTCTGTGGAGGGTTTTGTTTCTAATTTATCTATTTCTCCTCTATTTTTACTCTCTCTCTCTTTTGTGTTTATTTTAGGTTTACTTGATAGCTTTCTAATTTTTAAAAATGCATATTCAGTTAATTCATCCTCTCTTTTTCTATTTTGTTCATGTATGTTTGTAAAGATATTATTTTTCTCTTGAGGATGTTAAGGGCTAAAATTCTAGCTAGTCTGTCTAAAATATCTAATGAGTGGTCGCCAATAAATTATAAGCTTTAGCAAGAGTTAGACTTTTAAGCATTTATTAAGGAGAATAAGAATTTGGTAAAGAGAGAAAGGCCTAGATTCCTATCTATTAAAGGGAGAGCACATTTCTAGCTCCGCTCTCCACCAGAGTCCAAAGGAAAGAGCGTGAGCCCGAGCGCCAGTCTCTTCCTTCCTCTTCCCACTAGCCCGCGTCACTTCCTGACGCCAAAGAAAAGACTCCTGGTCTTGCCCTCAAAGACCTTCACTTCATAGGCGGAACTCTTCTACAGTAAGTCTCCAGCAGGTGGCGTCATTCTAATCATTACAAGGACTTTTTTAGTTGCATTCCAGAAATTTTGGGATGCAAAAAGTTATTTCATACTTATTTTCTTTCATATAATTATTGTTTCTATGATTTGCTCCTTGACTCACTTTAGGATTTCATTGTTAAATCTCCATTTGGATCTGTGTTTTTTGTTTGTGGTCCCTGAAGCAATAACTATTTTTATGCATTACAATCTTTAAAGGATGTGGTAACTATTTTGTAAACTTTTTACATTTGTTTGCAATATCTCTGTACCCTAATATATGATCAATTTTGGTAAAAGTTTCATGTGGCAGTGAGAAACATGTGTAGTTCTTTGCTGTCCTATTTAGGAGATGCTATAAGTCTTTTACCCCTAGTTTCTCCAGCAATTTGATTAGTATTGTATTTTCTCTTTTGTTTATCTTTCTGTTAGACTTATCCAAGACAGAGAGAGGCATTTAAATCAATATATCTTCCTGGGGCTCAGTTAATGTTTCCTTTACAAATCTGGATGCTCGGGCAGATAGGTGGCACAGTAGATAGAGCACCAGCCCTGGAGTCAGGAGGACCTGAGTTCAAATCTGGCCTCAGACACTTGACACTTACTAGCTGTGTGACCTTGGGCAAGTCACTTAACCCCAATTGCCTCACCCCCCCCCAAAAAAAACTGGATGCTCAGGCATTTGAAGTATACATATTTATTACTGATATTGGTTTGTTGTCTATGGTTCCTTTCAGTACCCTTGTTTATCCCTTTTTATTTTTACTGTCATACACTGTGATTGCAGCCCCTGCTTTTTTACATCCATTTGATAAAGTACATTTTTTTTCCATCTCATGTTTTATTTTGTTTTAAAAATGTTTCTTTTAAGCAACAGATAAATTGTAGTGTTTTGTTTTCTTATACAATCTGTCACTTTTTTCATTTTATAGGATTGTTTAACCCATTCAAATTTAAAGTTATGAGAATTAGGTTTATATTTTCCTCTGTTTATTGATTCTGTAAGGAAAATGCTTTGCCAGTCAATGACTTTGCAAAGCAGTAGGTGGTAAAGGAAAGAGTATTTGGTTTGAAGTCAGAAGATTTGGATCCAAATTCCATCTCTACTGCATACTACCTGTGTGACCTTGGACAAGCCACTTAACCACTCTAAGCTTAAATTTTCTTTATGTGTAAAAGAGGGTTTGGATGAGAAGATCCT
This sequence comes from Dromiciops gliroides, assembly GCF_019393635.1. Taxonomy (NCBI): domain Eukaryota; kingdom Metazoa; phylum Chordata; class Mammalia; order Microbiotheria; family Microbiotheriidae; genus Dromiciops; species Dromiciops gliroides. Next base: position 615,396,038 of record NC_057863.1, on the reverse strand, counting down.
AATTTCCTTCCAGCTCTTTTGCAAACAGGGAAACAGACTGAGGGAGGAAGTGCCTTGAGCTGGGTCACTCAGCTAGTCAATGTCAGTACAGGTCCTACTGGCTCCAGAACCTGAGTTCTTTTCACTCCCCCATGCTGCCTGTTTGTAATGCAGGGGTAGTGGTGATTTAGGGAGGACCGGTACGACTCTTTTCCCTACTCTAGTTTTATATCTGGCCCCTACCACATACCTGCTGCAAGGCTGTCCGCTCAGGGCTGCCTGGGGTGAATGCCAAGATAGGTTCATTGTCCACTTTCATGGAGGCAGCACGCTGCCATCGAAACCTAAGACAAAAGGACAGAAGACAGATCAACAATACTGCTTTGGGTCAGCCCAAGATCCTGTCACACAGGGACACTGAGGGCCCGTTTAAGGAAGCTAAGGTCATCCATCTTAACAATGTCTTCAGGGCCTTATCACCCTGCAGTGATTGGTTTGGAGCCATCGTCCAGGCACTTATCCAAACCCTTTGTTAAATGACTGATAACGCTGCAGTAAAGCTGAAGGAGACCCAAGTTTGGATCCTCAGTCAGCTAAGAGCTTGATGTCCAACATCATCCAGATCACTTCACCCCCGTGGGCCTCAATCTCCTCTTCTATAAAGTACAAGAGCATTTCTAAGGATTGCCTCAGCTCTGACACTCTCTGTGCTAAGGTCCCTTCCAGCTTTGATATCTGATTTTCTCTGTCCCTTTCCATCTCTGATATTCTCTGTTCTAAAGTCCCTCTCTGCTCCTGTCTCAGCTAACAGCAAGGTATGCTCTAGGTATAAGGCAGAGGAGCGGCTCAGGACTCATCACAGGCTGCAGACAAAGAGAACCCACCTTCTCTCCTGCAAGCCTCTGCCCCTGATGGGGGCGGGGTACAGTATGGCCTTTGCTACAGATACTTAGAGTGGAGAGCACAGGCCTGGGGGTACAGTATTAAATTGGGGGGGGAGGGGGGACTTGAGGCTTTGTTTGTAATCAGGAATGCCTGACCCTGTGGCTTTATAATCATAAAACACCAGTGAATTCTAGAGGAATAGAACAGAAGAAAGAACACCAGAGTGCCAAGGGACCTTAGAACATACAATGTCAGAACTCTGAGAAGACAAACCTAAGGAGATCAAGGGAAGACTAGTGGCACAGAAGAGCCAACTGTCTGCCCACCTATTAGCTACGGGAATGTTGAGGGGGTCTAAGGTAAAAAGCAGGATGCAGGTGAGGCATGCAAGGAGAAGGGGGAGGGGAGGATGGAGTTAAGTCCTGGAAGGCTCAGCAGAGAAGTAGGCTTTGCATCAGGCATTGGTAATGCCTATGGGTTTATGAGCAAGAAGGAACCTGTTATGGGGGCCCTGGGAATGGCCCCCCTGACTTGAGGACTACCAGAATCGGACAAAGGGGCCTGTGAGTCCCAGACCCTTGCAGACAATCTCTGTCCTAGTTACTGCAGCTACAGAGTGAAGAGATTCAAACCACAGGAGCCCCAATGCCTCACCCTGCCCCACAGCCAGTGGTGCCAGGCAATCAACACGAGAGGGACTAGAACTGGTTTCCCAAGAAATTAGGAAAGAGTTGGGGAGCCAGTTCTTCCCTCTGTAGCCAAGCTTCTTGCCCTCCACAGAAAACCTCTGCGCAGAGGAAAGGCCTGTAAAACCCAGCCCTTAGAAGAGAGACCATGAGAACGAAAAGGCCCATCAAGTCCAACTTCTTTGTTCTGAAGATGAGGCCTATGAAGCTGAGAGAGCCCCCAAACACACGGGGAGCTGGTGGCAGAGCCCGGCCTCAGGGATCCTTCTACTACGTCATGAGGCTTAGGACACAGGACATGGAAAGGCAAAGAGGTCTTAGCACACACAAAGGCCAGTCTCCTCACCTGACTGATGAGGAAAACTGAGGCCCAGAGCAGAGAAGCAGTTTGCTTATGAACACATACCCATAACAATGATAATTGTAACGGCCCATGTTTTTATAGTATGTTATGGTTTGCAAAGCGCTTTACAAGCATTTACCCCATGTGGGCCTCCCAAAAACCCTGGCAGGGAGAAGTTATAACTAGCCCCATTTTACAGGTGAGGAAGCTGAGACTGGGAGAGAGAAAGTGACTGGCCCATGGTCCCATAAATGAAGAGATTTACAAGGAGTACCGGACAAGGCCTAAGCCAAGTTTGGGCGGCAGTGGGTGCCTGACTAGCCATCTCCTAAGGGCCAGGAGAGGTAGTTTAATGATTAACTCAAAAGGCCCAGCTCAGCACTGTAGCGGATGAGATGAGAGGGTCTTATCCTAGGAAACAGACCAGCAGGAGAGTTCAAAGAACAAGGGAAATGGTTGGGGGGGAGGGGGAAGCCTGATTCCAGGGGCCTGTGGGAAGAAAGGGTGGCCCTGCCAGGCCCCCTGCAATGATCTTAGCACAGAGCTGGAGGACCCAGAGACCCCGGGGAGGCTATGCACGCTTCCTGGAGGAGATGATTCCTACTCAGGGGGCACACTGAGAGAAGAGCATCCAATCCCCATGCGGGCTCCCTGACAATGATGGCTGCTCAGCCTCCCCCTTGGGTAGAGATGCGAGAGTCTGAGACAGCCCGTGATCCCAAAGCACTCATCTGAGCCATATCGACCAGGAGCCTGAGGCCTAAAAGCCCCTAGGCAGCCCCACCATGGAGGCAGCGTGGCATCAAATGTGGACTCAGGAGATCTGGGTTGGAATGCAAGCGCAGCTGCTTCTGGGCTGCGCATCCTACAGAAGCACCTCCCTTCTCCAAGCCCGTTTCCTCCTCCATAGACAGAGAGTGTGCTGGTTTGGGAGTCCAAGGAGCTGGGTGTGAATGCAGACTGTGCCACTTTGTTTGTGGGTGACCAAGGGTGTCTCTAGCCTGAGGGGGTTGGCCCAAATTCTCTCATTACAATTCTTTGTGTTGTCCCAGGGCCTGCATTCTTGCAAACCACACAAGGCTACAGAAATCAGGGCCAATCTCATGAATTAATTCCATCTTTCTTCCCGGACCTCCTTAGCTCCTGAATAACAGAGTGCATATAAAACTGTGTGTCTGCTAGGGGAACACTGGAGGACAGACACTGACACACATTTCTCCTGGGGAATCGAGCTTTTTGAAATCCCTGTCTTCCATAGTGCCCCAGATGAAGGACCTTTGCCTGACAAAGATGCAGAGAAGAAAAAGCCCCCCATAAGGAGAGGAGGGAGGGGAAGCTGGGCCTTGGGGTGCCCACCCCAATAATGGGACAGAGGCTCTAGAATCAGAAGGGACCTCTGAGATTATCCCCATCAGCTGCCTCAACTTACAATGCAGAAAACTGGGACTTGCTCACAGTCATGCAGGAGCAAAAGCTGGTATCTAACCCCATCCAAAGGTCAGACTGGATGCTCTGGCTGCTAAGCCACACACACACACACACACAGTGCCTTCTTACTTTCCCCACTGGCCAGAGAGCTTCAGGCAAGAAAGATGCCAATGGTTGCTGCCAACCTCAGGAAGGATAACCTGGTAGTGCCCACCAGAGACTAAGGCACATGGCATATGAAGGGCATCAGGGCTGGGAGACCAGAGTTAATCTCCCATTCTTTCTTCTAAGCTTCCTTCTAGCTCCAACCTATTTGGTGAGGATTACTGGCCAAGACTAGCTTGCACCAGATGCAGTGGAAGGTACCTTTTAGTTCTGAGACAACCCTGACATTTCCCTCTCTAAGCCTTTTGTGTTCTAATCTCCCTCCCAGCTCGGATGTCCTGAGATCTAAGGTCCCTTCCAGCCCTGGCACTCCAATTCAAGAACAATTCCCGCCCCTTCCCCAGAAGGCAAGCCCTTCTAGGCGGAAGCAGTGAATGTGACTGACTCAGGTGGGGAACCGAAAAGAGAAACCAACACAGGAGCATCTCCTCTTCTCCATGTTCCAAGCTAAGGTGAGCAGGGTAGAGGCAAGAATGGGCTGGAGCAGCAGCTGAGCCCGGGGAGGACTCTTAGAGCCATGCCGGAACAAGAATGCCCCCTACAACGGAGCCCTCAAGTGGTCAACCGGCCTCTGCCAGGAGATGCCCGGGAAGAAAGCTCCAACACCTCCCAGGCAGCCCATTACACTGGGGGGATGGGGGGGACCGAGGTGGGGGGGGGGCTCTGCTGGCAGCGATTCTACCTGGCCCCAGTCAATCCTACCCAATTCTCTCCTGCCTCAGAGGCTTCCCAGCTGTTATCTAGAGCCCCAGATAAAGTAAAGCTGCCCTTATCAGGGAGATAACAGAAAAAAGATAGGACTGTCAGGGGAGGGAAGGAAGGGGAAAGTGCAGAGTGGATAAATCACCAACCCCAGGCTTAGCTGAAAGGCCTTAAGCCCAGGTTAACAAGCTCAGACAGGGTTAGGGCCCCCTTAACTTTCACAGGCATCATCTTTCAACACAATTCAACAAAACTGAGTAATGGACAAGGCACTGAGCTGGAGTCAGATCTACACAACCACCTGAGGGTGTAGACACCACCACCCCACTGAGATGAGGAAACTGAGGCTCCAGAGGTCAAGTGACATCCTCCTGGGGCATCCTAACTCCTAGTTCAGGGCCTTCCCTATTATACACCAAGCTCTTCTTAACAGGGAAGGAGAGTATGGAGAGGATGGTGTCCAGACTCCTGGGCTAGATGACCCACAGGAGAGCACAGAGTGCTGGCCTTGGATCAGGAAGACCTAGATTTGACTCCCTCCTCAGAGCCCCTTGTTAATGGGGATCATTACAATTCCTGCTCTCCACCAGGAAGGGAAATTTACCAGCACCTCTAACCCTGGCTTCTGAATGACCAAGAAAGAGTGCATGTCCTCCTGGGAGATAAAGGATGGATGTTTAAGTCACAATGTCAGAACCAAAAGGCCCCTCAGAACATAGAACATAGTGGGTATTCTTGACTCCAAGTCCAGATGTCACTCTAGGCAAGTGACTTCACCCCATCTGCCTCAGTTTCCTCTACTGTGAAATGGGGATAATAGCACCTACCTATGTTGTGAGGTTCAGACAAGATAACTGTAAAGTGCTTAGCACAGTGCCCTGCACATAGTAGGTACTATGTCAGCTATAATAATAATTATTATTATGGAATGTCAGAACTTGGAGGGCCCTTAGAACAAAGGTCACTACAGCTGGGGTGGGGTGGGGGGTGAGAATAGACAGAAACAAGCCAGGCCAACAAAGTTGTTTATTTGTTCATTTGAAACCATTCTCAGTTGAGGCCCCAGCTAGATGGGTCTGATTTGGCCCTCAGTTCATAGTTTGGATAGAATTCATAGAACAGAATGTCTGAGTCGGGACAGGCCTTAAAAAACACAACTCAACTGTCGAAGAGGGCTCTAGTCAAATGAAGACATTGGCAGAGGTCAAGTAACTTTCTTTAAATGAGGGGGTATCCCAGCCAGAACTCAGACCTGACCCAGGCCCATGTTTGTTCTACTACTCCAGAATGCTTAGAACAGAGAATCCTAGAGCTGCAAAGTCCTTACGGTCAGTCTCTCTTGGCCTCAGCTTTCTCATGGGTAAAATGGAAATAACTGCACCTACCTCTGGGGTTACTGTGAGGATCAGATGAGATTACACATGTATAGGTTCTGTATATCATGAGCTAAGAGAGCTTTGCAAACTTCAAAGAGCTATATAAATGGGGTTCTATTATTATTATGACCCATGCTCTTGGGGTAGTGGACCGAGAGCAGAGCCTGCTCCAAAGCCCAGCTCTGCTCCCTACTTCCAATGTAACACTAGACAATTCACTTAATCTCACTGCACCTGAAAATTCGTAAAATGAAGCAGCTGTTATCCCTTCCACCTCTAAATCCTATGAACCTTCATTTTACAGATTCATAAAACTGAGGCCCACGGAGGGAGTGTCTGCCTAGAATCAGCTGCTCTGATTCACAAACTGGGCAGAGACACTGATTAACTCTGAGGGCACAGATCAGTACTGTGGCATTCTGGCCAGATTAACTGATAGGGCATATCCCAGCATTCTAGGGAACTGACCTGAAAGAGAAGAGTCCAAAGGGGAGGGGAAGGAAGATCAGAGAGATGGCTAAGTAGAGGGTAGGGCACAAGGGGATGGCTCTAATATTTGAGGGAATATGGGGCAGCTAGGTGGCACAGTGGATAGATAAAGCACTGGCCCTGGATTCAGGAAGACCTGAGTTCAAATCCGACCTCAGACACTTGACACTTACTAACTGTGTGACCCTGGGAAAGTCACTTAACCCTCATTGCCCCACCAAAAAAACAAAACAACAATAATATTTGAAGGAATAGAAACAAGTGGTAAGTGAGGGGAGGTCCCTCAGCTGGTGAAATCCTAGCCACCTCAGGGAGGTGCCAATGAAGGCTACTTGGACCAGACTGAATCATAATCCCATAGAATTTAGAGCCATAGGGAGAGGAGAAGAGTTATTAGTAAAATTTTGGAAGGGGAGACCTTCTGGAATAAACCAGAGAATTCTAATCCTAAATTGAGTCAGGGCGACTAAATCCCAATTGTTGTCCCCACCAAAAATGTCCAATCCCGATCCCAGAGGTCCCTCCCATCCCTTCTCCTGAGCCTCAGCTGCCTCCTCTTTAAAAGGGGGGAGGGGCTAGGTCCCTAGACTATATGATCAAAAGTCCCTTCCTGTTCTAAGATTCTAGGCTTCAGGAACCAGGGTGAAGGAGCAAGGGATTCCCAAGGTCTGAGATGTAACTCAGAGAAATAGAGGCCCCAAGAGCAGATGACTCACAAGATAATAAAGATTCAGAACAGATTCCTTGGGGGGAGTTTAATCTTGGGGCTTGGGCAAGTGTAGAGAGCTGGCCTCCATCTCCAGAGGGGAAAAATCTAGACCTAGAAGTTTCTAGAGGAAGTTTTCTTAAAAGAATCTCATGAAGGGAGAAGAGTGGGGGAAATGGAGAGGTTTGATAAGTGGGGGTGACCCTAAAGAATACAGTGGGTGGGGTGGCTAGGTGGCACAGTGGATAAAGCACCAGCCCTGGATTCAGGAGGACCTGAGTTCAAATCCGGCCTCAGACACTTGACACTTACTAGCTGTGTGACCCTGGGCAAGTCACTTAACCTCAATCGCCCCTAAAAAAAAAAAAGAATACAGTGGGTGGTGAGAAATCACTCCCTAGGAAAGAATGGACTGGGGGGGATTAAGGTGTCCCCGTGAAGGGGGAGGGTCCTGAGAATGACGGGGGGGGGGGGGGGGGGGGGGAACCTCTGTAGCTCAAGGATGCTTAACCATTTAGTGTGTCTTGGACAGTCTATAGACATCTATGGACTCCGAATCTTGTTTTTAAAAACACAACATAAAATACATAGGATTATGAAGGAACCCAACTATGCAGAAATAGATACATATAGATTTTAAAGCCAAGTTCAAAGTTCCCAAGGTTAGGAAGCCCTGCCCTAAAGGATCCATTGGGTGAAGAGAGAAATACAGTGAAGGGGGTGGGAGGAAGGTTCCTGGAGGAGACCACTCTTAGAGGGAAGGGTCTCAGGGATCCAACTTCGGGGAAGGCCCTGAGAGATTAAAGGATCCAGTGGATGGAAAGAGGAGACCACTCCTTAAAGGGAAGTGTATTGGGAGGGAGGGACCTGGAAGAGATCGAAAGGGGGAGGGGGTCCTGAGGCTCCAGTAATGGGGGGGGGGGGGGGGGAGAGAGAGATTCCAATGGGGGAGGGGGTCCTGAGGCTCCAGAAAGGGGGAGGGGGTCCTGAGATTCCAGTGAGGGAGGGGGATCCTAAGGTTCCAGTGCGGAAGGGGGCTCTTGAGACTCCAGTGGGGGCGGGAGCAGTGAGGCTCCAGGAGGTCTTTGGGGGGAAGGGAGGGGAGAAGGACCCTGAAGGCAGGGAAGGGAAATCACCCCCGGGCTGCCCCGGGCCGGACACTCACCCCGCCCGCCAGGGGCCGGAGAGCAGGGCGCGACGGAGCGGGGGCAGCAGGGGCAGCATCCCGAGCTGTCGGCGGCGGCTGCGCGGCGGAAGCTGCACTAGCAATGCCTGGAGCGAGACGCTTCTAAAGCCTCTGCGCCCCGAGCCCCGCGCGGCCCCTCCCGGCCCACACCACCGAGGAGAGAGGAGAGGGGAACCAGGCCATTCCGGGCATTTGTTCCAGTTCGCCAGCACCCGAGCCTCCCTCACTCTCTGGCCTAACGAGAAAGAAGAAGACGGGAAAGACTCGCATCGAACACCCCGTGGTTCCCGAGAACACGGCTCCCCTCAAAAGACGACCCCCCGCAAGTCCCACCCCACCCCCCAGACCCTTGGGTTGCAACCCCTCCCGCCCTCCTTATGGTTCAACCCGACTTTCGGGGGGGTGGGAACAGAAAACGGAGAAGGCGTGAATACTGTTGGCCAATCAGAACGACAGTTGAAGCCTTCGGACCAATCATAAGCTCCATTTATATACCGGCCTTCTCGGGTTGGAGGTAGGGGACAAATGGACGCCATTGGGCAGGCTGGGGATTCCCACGTGCAAGAGAGGAAGCAAGTCTGAAGCCAGGACTCTGGCCGGGTTGCCTAGGTGCGGGGCCAGGGTTAGGGACAGATGACGGACATTACTCATCCCTACCTGGCCTTTGGCATGGCCGAAGATCCTGCCTTTGGGGTGTGTCTAGGGAAGGCCCTGGGATTTGCGGGGACTTTGACCTTTCCCAAAAGGTCATCTTGACCATCCACCCCTGCCTCCGGGCAGGTTGCCAGGTCTTTTCCGACCCCTCCCCCCATTTTACTTGTTCAGTCATTTCAGTCGTGTCCGACTCTTCATGACTCCATTTGGGGTTTTCTTGGCAAAGATACTGGAGTGGTTTGTCATTTCCTTCTCCAGCTCATTTTACAGATGAGGAACCGTTCCCTTGGGTAGAACCTATAGTTCTTTAGACTCTGCCTGTAGGGTCTAGGCTACCCACACTTAAGAAGCCTAGATAGTCTGTGGCCATTCCCACTCTCAGTTTATTTGACTTCCCCTGGTAATTAAAATAAACATTAATTAAAAACCTCCCATATCCAAATCATGGGCATCTGTTTAAGGCATTTTTCCTTAAAAAGCTTCAAGAACTTTATCTATCCCTAGGGATAGATAAATCAAGGAAGTGACCCCATCAGTGTGCAGAAGGTTATTTTACCGCTGGATTGGGAAAAGGAGAGACTTAAGATAGGAAGCCCATTTGGAGGGTTATTAGAATACTCCAGGTAAGGGGTGATAAGCCTCTGAACTAGGATGGTGGCTGGTCAAGAGAAGAGGAAAGGCATAAAAGATGTCGTGGACAGAGAATTGATAATTGATGGTAGATTTTGTTCTTTTGTACATAACATTTCAGTTCCTACCACAATCTCCAATTTATCTTCTCTGTCTCTTGTTTGTACATAGTAAAAGCCCAATAAATGTTTGCTGATTGAGTCAGAAGGGACCTTAAAAGTCATCTAGTCCAACATCTTCATTTGTTTTTATTTTCAAAATACATTTTGTTGCTACATTTCATCTTTACATTGCAGCTGTTTCCCATCCCAACTTCAACATCACTCTCCCTTGTGACAGAGAAACAGTAAAGCAAAAACATTGACTACTGTAACTTCATCTGACAGCGTATATAATATTCCATCCAAGTGGTCACTACCCCGATGCCATGAGGGAGGATGTATGTTTGCTAACTCTTCTCCAGTACCATTTTCCATTACTCAAGAGTTTGACTTCCCTTCAGTGATTTTTATTTCATTTACATTGGTGTCATCATTTCATAGAATGTTCTCCTTACTTCACTTTGTGGCCAGTCTCCCACTCATCTTTCTTTCTTTCTTTCTTTCTTTCTTTCTTTCTTTCTTTCTTTCTTTCTTTCTTTCTTTCTTTCTTTCTTTCTTCTTTCCTTCCTTCCTTCTTTTCTTTTTTTTTTTGGGGGGGGTTAAGTGACTTGCCCAGGGTCACACAGCTAGCAAGTGTCTGGGGCCAGATTTGACAATCCATTTTACTAAGGAGGAAACTGAAGCCTAGAGAGAGATGGGATGAGTTCCATTCTAGAGAAGCCAAGTTTGTGATTTGGGCAGTACAATCAGGTAGAAATGTCCAGAGGGCAGTTGGAGATCTAGCAGGGGAGTTTGGGGGAAGAGATTAAAGGCTACACATATAGATTTAGTAATCCACTGTAAAGAGAAGATCAATAAGGGAATTTATGGAGAGAAGAGGGCTCCTCACAGAGCTTAGGAGAAGGACCCCCTTTCTCAAAAGGTGGGGAAAATGTGGGTGAGAATAGCAGAGCAAGCAGGCAGGCATGATTAGACTGGGATCTCCATCTTTGGAGGGATGACCCCCATGAATGAGATCACAGCTTCATCAAAGTGCCTGAATAGTGAAGAGTATTGAAGGGTCATGATGAGTTCAGGCAGCAAATAGACAGGAGTGGCAGAGGAAAGAGGGGAGAGATACAGGATTTGAAAGAGAAAATAGAGTCAAGAGAAGGTTTTAGGAGTTTGGGTTTGTTTGGGGTTTTTTATTTGCTTTTTTGTGGGGCAATGAGGGTTAAGTGACTTGCCCAGGGTCACACAGCTGGTAAGTGTCAAGTGTCTGAGGCCGGATTTGAACTCAGGTCCTCCTGAATCCAGGGCTGGTGCTCCATCCACTGTGCCACCTAGCTGCCCCCTAGGAGTTTGTTTTTAAGGCTAGAGGAGATGTGAGCATGTTTGGAGACAGTGAAGAAAGGAGGGGGAGTGGGGAAAGGAAGAGAGAGGAGAAAGGGAGGGAGAGAGAAAGAGAAAAGTTGAAGGTCAGAAGAGAAAGAAAAGAAGGAAGAAGAGAGGGGTGGGGGGAAAGAGAATGAATCATTAACAAGGAACTTCCTGAAAGAGATAGGAAGAGATGAGATACTAAGATACTAAGTACAATCAGCAGATTTAGCCATATGTATGGCTACCTCTTCCTGGAACCAAGGAAGAGAGGAGGTGGAAAATTTTGGATTGTGGGAGTAGGAAAGATGAGGTCAAAGTGGTTGGCCTTGAGCTTCTCAGTAAAGTAGGAAATGAGGTCTCGTACTGAGAGAGGAGGTTGGAGTGGAAGTGTGGGCTAGAGAGGGGGAAGGTTTAATTGGGAATCAAACAGATAAATAAAAGGTTTGCCAGGCAGCAGGGAGGGCCCAATTGAGGTGAAAAGACATGGATATGTCTTAGACAAAGCCAGCATGGTTATGGGTCTTGTGTGACTTCCTGCAGCAGCACTCTTTAGCCTAGAATTGAGAAGGTAGGGGCAGCTAGGTGGCACAGTGGATAAAGCACCGGCCCTGGATTCAGGAGGACCTGAGTTCAAATCCAGCCTCAAAGAATTGACTCTTACTAGCTGTGTGACCCTTGGCAAGTCACTTAACTCTCATTGCCCTGCAAAAATAATAATAATAATAATAATAATAATTGAGAAGGTAGATGGAGGGGGGGGGGGGCGGTGTGTGGAGGAAGAAGAGGAGAGTAGATCCAGGGCTAAGGATTAGCAAGGTGAGTGTGAATGACAGAAGGATGAGGGGAAATGACACTAGAAGGCAAGACAGTGACCAGCTGAGTTGTTCAAGACCATAGGAGGGTGATAGACTGGGAGAAAAGGCAGTAACTGCAGAACCAGGGGGCTGGGAGTAAAGGGGGGGGGCGGGGCACGGTTCATATTAAGGACAAAAAAGGGCAGCATTGTATAATGGTTAGGCCATGGGACTTGGAGGCTGGAAGATCTGGGTTCAAATCCTGCCTTAGATTCTTGCTGTTTGACCTTGGGCAAGTCACTTGGCCTCTCTGGGTCTCAGTTTCCTCATTTAAAAAATGAGGGTGTTAGACTTAATGATCTCTAAGATCCCTTCTAGGTCTAGATTTATGATCCTATCAAAGTGTTATGGGCCCATAGCACCCCAGAAGTTCTCTGGGGCACATCAAAGAACCTTCTCCTTGAGAAACTAAACCAGAGGACAGACATGCCTAGAGAGATAAGTGGAACCAAATCAGACTGAGCTAGCTTTGGGACCTCCACCCTTCATTCTAGTCTCCCTCAACCCTGAGAAGATAACATTTGGGTGTGGCTGCTTCTTTTGTGTCCTGAGGAGAGAGATGGCTTGAGAGATCTAAAGCCACCCCTCACCCAATTTCCACCAGTGGGGGATGGTCCTCCCTCACTAAGGGAACTTTCCACAGTCCTATGGTCACTCCCATCAGTCCTCTATAAAAGTACCTGCCAGTCTCCTGCTTGAGGAGATTGTTATCTCAGAGCCACGCTCTGTGCCATGCCTTTCTCCCCATGAGAAGTCAAAGGATTTCTTTCATGGTGTAATGGGGGGAAATGGGGTACAGGTTTGATCAGGGGGTGGGGGTTGGGGTTCTTAGGAATTCCTCTTTAAAAAATTACACCCTCTTGCACACAAAAGTAGTTAGAATAAGGTGGTAGTTTATTTAGGAGCAAGGGAAGGGAAGGGTGGGGGGAGGGAAACCATGACAGAAATCCTTGGACTTCTCATGGGGAGATAGGCACAAAGCACATGGCTCAGAAGTACCAATCTCCTCGAACAGGAGACTGGAAGGTACTTTTATAGAGGACTGATGGGGGCGGACCATCTGCCTGTGAAAAGTTCCTTTAGTGAGGGAGGACCATCCCCCACTGGTGGTAGCTGGGGGAATTGGGTGAGGAGTGGAGGACCATTCCCCACTGGTAGTGACTAAAGGAATTCAGTGAGGGGTGGCTCTGTCTTCAAGACACCAAGGCCGCAGCCACACCCAAGGGAGACCAGAATGAAGGGTGGGAATCCGAAGCTAGCTCAGTCCGATTTGGTTCCACTTATCTCTCTAGGTGTTATCTGTCCTCTGGTTTAGTTTCTCAAGGTGTGCCCCAGAGAAATTCTGGGGTGCTCTGCACGCCATGACAATGGTTTCCCTTCCCTTTCTCTTCCTCAGCCCCGAAATAAACTATCTTATTCTAAATGCTTTTGTTTGCAAGAGGGTGTAATTCTTTAAAGAGGAATTCCTAAGGACCCCAAACTCCTACCCCAAACCCCTATCTCTTTCCCAAACCCCCACCCTATTTTCCCCATGACAAAAGGATCAGGCCAGGGAACTTCTGGATCCTAAAGGTGGCATAATTTGGGAGGGATGGCAGGGCCTAAGGGCACAGGACTTTTAGAACTGGGACAACCAGGGAAGCCAACCCCCTTATTTTACAGTCTTTTATTTTACAAGTCTTCCCCCTGAGAACTACAAAATTTACAGAGAACTGATTCCCCACCCAGTCCCCTCTTTCCCAGGCAGGTGAATTGCCTGGGGCTGACGGTCTTTGTCATTTCCAGACTCTTGATGGACTTAGGGACCTTCCCCCAAGCAACTTATCCCCTCCCAATGTTCCCCACCTTACTCCAGAGACTTTGTGTTATTATGTAAAAAGGGTCCACCTACATTAAGTAGTTTCTATTCAGTCAGTAACACCTATACTTAACTCAGGAGCAGTTCCATTATTTCTTTTGTCAAAGGTTCATTTACATTAAGTAGCTATATGTCACTCTGGAGCAATCTTTTGGTTCCCTTTTGTTCTGTTACCCCATAAAAATCCCCATCCTCTGCTTCCATCTTTGGGTATTCCTAGCTTCCAAGCTTTGCCATATCACGAGCTATAGTTCCTCTGTCCCAATTAAAGACCTTTTTTTCTCCTATATTGTTTATTTCCTTAATTTCCAGGTTAACATCCCTTTCCATCTTTTTTGTTTTGGGGAGGGGAATCGGGGTTAAGTGACTTGCTCAAGGTCACACAGCTAGTAAGTGTCAAGTATCTGAGGCTGGATTTGAGCTCAGGTCCTCCTGAATCCAGGTCTGGTGCTCTATCCACTGCATCACCTAGCTGCCCCCTATCTTTTTTAAATGAACAGAATATATGCAAATAAAGGTTTTATTTTTCCAAAGCAAAAAAAAAAATCATTTTACAAATGAGAAAACTGAGGCCTAGTGAGGCTAAGTGACTTGACCAAGTTCTCACAGGCAGCAAGTAGCAACAACTGGATTTGACTCCAGTCCCTGGCTCCAAATTCAGCATATTTTCTATTTTAGGGATAGAAGGGCAGAAGATAGGGGAAAAGAGAGAAAGGGAGGCAGAGATAGAAGAGGGGGAGGGAGAGGGAGGGAAGAAGGTTGAAGAAAGGAAGACAGATCAAAGAGGGAAAGAGAAAGGGAGAGAAGGAAGGAGAGAAAAGGAGACAGAAAGAGGAAGGAGAGAGGAAGAAAAAAAGAGGGAGGGAGGATGGAGAGAAAGAAAGGGAGACAGGAGGAGGAAGGAGGGAGAGAGAGGGAGGGGGAGAGGACAGGGGAAGAGAGAGAAGGAAAGAGGGAAGGGGGAAAGGGAGGAGATGTAGAGAAGAAGAGAAAGAGGGAGGGAGATATGCAAAAATCAAACAAGATATTGGGGCAGCCAGGTGGCGCAGTGGATAGAGCACCGGTCCTGGAGTCAGGAGGACCTGAGCTCAAATCTAGCCTCAGACACTTAACACTTACTAGCTGTGTGACCCTGGGCAAGTCACTTAACCCCAATTGCCTCACTAAAAAAAAAAAAAGATATAATATACATGTATAGATATATACCCATATACACACATATGCACACATATATGTATGTATATATATATACATAGATACAAAAATCAAGAAGACCATCATCACCCTTAAGAAGTTTCCCTTTTTTTTGTCTGTTTTCTTTTACAACCTGACTAATGAGGAAATGTTTTGGATAACTACACATGTATAACTTATATTGAATTGCTTCAATTCTTAAGGGGGGGGTGGGGAGGGAGGAAAAGAATATGGGACACAAAGTTTTAAAAATCAACGTTAAAATTTGTTTTTACATGTAATTTGGGAAAATAAAATTTTAAATTAAAAAAAAAAAGAAGAAGCTTTCTTTCTAACAGAGGAAGGCACCCTATAAAGGGGCTGCAGAAGTAAGGAGAGAAGAGGAGAAAGGAGAATGGTCCAGGGTCCTGTCTAGTGCCCTGCTTCCCTCCTCAGTGGTCAAAAGGCTCATGCGTTGTGGGGGGGTAAGGGGGGGTGGGGAGGGTGGCAATCACAGTAATTTCTGTTTGGGAGGATCGCAGTGATTACCTGAGGAACCAACCCCCTCAGTGGCCGGCCGGGAGGGGGGTGGGGCACACTGAGTTAGTGCCAGGGAAGGGATCTGACTCCAGGTTCTACCTACAATAGACCTTGGAGAAGGCCCCCTGCCTGCCATGCTGGTCCCTGTGGCAAACCTGTGAGAGCAGATGCACTAGATTCTTGGAAGCCTGGCATCTTCCGTGACCTGACTCAAGCTCTCTGTCCACCAGCATAAACTGCCTCTGGCCCCAGAGAGATGTAAACTCTTTAAAGTCAGGAATTATTTCATTGATCTCTGTGAGAAAATGGGTAGTTGTCTCCTCTCGATGTGGATATAACAGTCAGTCATACTTCTCCTGACCTGTTTATAGGACAAAGGTCTTGGATCCCCTCCTCCCCCTCAGGCTAGCAAGGCCACATGGTTAAAGGAGCCCTGGTCTCAATAAGGTCCACTCTGGAGTTGTGTCCATATAAGGAAGTATAAGGTCCACTCCTGAGTCATGCCCATACAAGGAAGAGGGGTGGGAATACTGCATTCTGATTAGCTAGTTTTTGCACGTGGATTGTAACCCTTGAGTAATCGGACCAATGATGAAAAAGGGGAGGGTCCATTCATGTTAGGGACTAGGGTATAAAACGGGACTTGCGAGCCCCCTTTCTTTGCACCCACTAGCTGCACACTAGGGTACCTCCTTCTCCTGAGAAGGAAATAAAGAGCCTTTGTCACATCCCTGTTTAGTTCCTGAGAATTCTTGAGAAGAGGATGGTTTTTTCCCTCACAATCTCTTTGTGCCCGGGGATAGCGCAGCACCAGGCACATCCAATGGATCCTGTCTATAGCTTATTTCTCCCAAGCTGTGTCTATGTTTCCTTTGTGTAATTTAAATTTCTAAATGTAGGTTCTAATCTATCTCCCCAGTTTTGGGGGAAACTGACTAAAATCACTCATAAACGAGTTTAGGTTTTTAAGGGTTTATTGAAAGATAGCAAAAGAAGGAGAAGAAAGATTGAGAACAGAATTCCTACAACCTGGTGATCCTATCTTTCCTCAACTCCTCTGTGAAGTCCTCTGCCACCACCACGATGTCAGGAACCAAAAGAGAGCAAGCTCCCTGCGCAGGCTCAGCTTCCTCCTTCCTGTCCCCTCCCAGAAATGGGAGGTTCTTCAAGCTGATTGGTTGACTGGGCCAGAAGGTGGTCAAAGTTCAAAGTTCTTAGCTTCTGAGAACCATGCTTTCTTAAGTACTCTTAAGTACCAGCCAGATGTGCTTACAATCTAGTTAACTAGGAGTCAATAATCCAGTCAGCCACCTTATCCAACTCAAATCAGTTTAAATCTCCAGGTGGGTCCCTGAGTATCTGCTAAATCCATTATCTTAAAAATTCCCCCCTTTGTTTCTTCTAGGAACAGGGTGTTCCTTGATGAAACACACTCTATGCTAACAAACAATATGTAAATAACAATATAGAAAAGGGAGAGAGAAAAGTTTTGTCTAGAGGGGCGGTCCCTCATGGACACGACACTTTGACATTGGTCTTGCACCTTCCCCATCAGACTGTGAGCTCCTTGACAGCTGGGGCTGTCTTTGTCCTCTCTTGATAGCACAGTGCCTGGCACATAAGAGGTGCTCGATAATGCTTGTTCCCCCTCACCCCCTTCTTCCCCTTCTGTGGCTTGTTATGTGCTGCCTGACCCATCAGCCATGAGATCCTTGAGAGCAGACACTATCTTTGGCTTTTCTTTATGTCCCCTATGTTTTACCCAGTACCTGCACATAGTAGGTGCTTAATAAATGTTTGTTGACTGACTGTTGGATGTAGTAGATTGGACCGAATCAGACTGTTCTGGTGTGTTGGCTGAGACCAGCCCTTCCCAGCAGGCTTCCCTTGAACAATCAAACAGCAGCAGCAGGTCTAAGACATGTCACTTTATTTAAAAGAAGCTAATATACAGAATATAAAGGGCACAATTATTTACAACAATACAGTAAACAGGCTGGTTTTCAGTGGGGTCAGTAGTCTGTTTGGATGAATAGAAAAGAAAACAAAAACAAACCAGGACACTCTAGGCCCCTATGGTGAGGGGACAGTGGGGGCAGGGGGACTTGGAGGGAAACCCCACATCCCTCCCAACAATGTGTCTGTAAATAAATAGTCCTTTGGGGCTACAGTTTGGAGCTATATTTAAACACCATTTTGTTCCAACACTAGGGACCCCATAGGGATAGGGGCAGGGGGTTTTGATGCTATTTTTCTCTTTTTTCAGAGTCCAGGAGGTGCAAGAATCTGTTGACCTGCCCAGGCTCTGCTCTCCTCCAATGAGAGAGCACCCCCACCCAGACCCTGGCCCCTCTAGCCTAGGCTGCCCCAGTATGGAAGACTCCTTGTTCGGATTTCCTCCTGTTCAAACTTAGATGTGACTTTAATAACCCAGGTCCCTCCCACGCTCTGCCTTCCAGCCCCCACGGTATTACCCCTCTCTCCCACCCCACGGAATCTCCTGTTTCCCTGCCCAGATGAGAGCCCTTCTTCCTCAGGGTAGAGGAAGGTGGGGGGCTGCTCCAAAGCCTGCCTTCCCATTGCCCCTCTGCTTCACCCAAATCTAGAGTTAGTAGAAAACCTCCCCCCTACCTCCAGAGTTAGACTTCTCCTTAAAATGGAGACAAGCCAACTTTCAGGACCAACCCAGAAGCAGTTTGGGAAGGAGAGTAACTTCTAAGGGGACACTAGGCAATAGGACAGTGCCTCTGACTTCTGTTCTCCCTAGCCAGGAATTCTGAAGAGGTAAAATGTTTAGGGTAGGACTGATCCCTAAGCCTTTCTTGGGTTGGGGACCCAATGACCCTCAGGTCAGGACCTGGGGGGAGGGAGCGGTGGGGACTCTGGAGACAAAATTGATCTTTCTTAAAAAAAAAAAAAGCCAACTTAGAAACAGATCTGGGTAGCCCCCAGATGGGACGCTTGTCTTTGAAATCCTTATCCCTATGAGATTAGATGGGGATCATGGAGTCCTGGGCCTAGGAAGGGGCAGGGGGACATATCTGGCCTCATCTGGCCCTGTTCTTTATACAGAGAAAAAAACTCGAAGCCTGGACTGTCTTGAACAAGGTGAGCCAGCTAGTTCGTGACAGGGGGGTGGGGTTCCTGGCTCCCAGTCTAGTTTCCTTGCTCTGAACCACACTGTCTTCCTCTCACTGGCCCATGGGCAGGAGAGAAGGACAGGGGGACATGAAAGAGACATGACAGGTAAGATGAAATGCAAACAGGCACACACCTTTCTCCCTGCAGAAAGCTCTGTTCAACTCAGAGCTGGATGTCAACCCACACACTCAAAACCCTTCCCTTTGTAAAAATAGATGAGTGGGTCTCCTGGTTCGTAAATAGATTACATTTAGCCGAAGTTACACACGTTCTTTTTGCTTTGCCTTCCCCCACCCCTGCCCACCTCCAACCACCTTGGTTCACTACTTTCCATTCACTGGGATATCACTGTATTTGTGAGCTCACTATGGGAGAAAACACACACACACACACACACACACTCCCTCCCTCTCTCTCTCTTCCCCCTGCCAGTATCTCTGAATACACTGGGTGAAAAATCTGCCAATGGTAAACATGCCAATGGTAAAGGATTTTCCCCATGAGAATTCTGCCTGGCCTTCCTTTCCCTACACCAGCCCCACCACCCTCACAACAACTCCCTCAGCATTTATATATGAATGTGTCTGGCCTCGTGGCCATTAGCACCTCCCCCCCCCCCCCAAAAAAAAAACCACCCTGTTTTCTCTCTTCCCATCACCCCTGCCACCAAAACCCTAAAAAAGTGATGGAGGGAAAGAGGTGTGTACAGGAACCCTTCCAAAATACCGGCATCAATATGACACCGTGCCTTAGAAATAGAAAAACAAGAAAGTATTTACAACTTTACAAAGGAAGAACTGGGCAGTCCTAATGTTGGCCCAGTGCTGGCCCTAACAGTGGTGGGTTGGTGGGAGGAGGAGGAGAGCTGGGACAGTCCTGGAAAGCTACGGGCTCAGGGAAGGGGGGCCTGCAACAATTCAGAGCTGAACTTCAACCAGGTGAAGACCCAGAAATCAGCTCTGCTTGGAGGGCTCAGAAGGAGGCCAGCCCACTCCACACATTTCACCCAGAAGGTCTCCTGCCTGTCAAGTGAGGGGCCTCTGTGGTCCTCCGGCCTGCCCTCCAACCAGAAGCCAGCCTGGGGGATTAGCTATGGGCAAAGATGGCCTGGCAAGAAGGCAGCCTCATTGGCTCCTCTTTACCCGATTATTCATCACCCCACAGGACCCACAGAAAGAAACCACTCGGGGCCAGAAAAGCTGAAATCATACACCCAGACACCAGACACCATGGCAAGCATAATAGGTGCTCTCAAATACTTATACTATCAGTCTTAACTCTAAAGATATGTCACCTTCCCATCACCTGGAATATAATGCCCAGAATGGAGGCCACAGGTGCCTCTGGGACACACACACACACACACACACACAGCATGCCACACAAAAGGATGGTGGCCTCCCCGAAGGGCATCGGCCACCAACACTCTGCCTACTCTTCTTGACCTATGGTTCTGGGAAAAAGAGAAGAGGAAGCTCAGGGAAATCCGCTTTGAAGGAGCATCAGAGCCCAGGCAGATCCCGCTGGTCTTGGGGACCCACCGAGATATAAACCTTGGAGGGGAGGGAGGGAATGAACAGGGAAGGGCTGGAAAGCTCTTCATAGCAGCTGGGGTTGAAGCCCATAGGGCTTGGCTACTGTTTGGTTAAAATTAAAATATAACCGATGCTTCCATCTAGGATGAGAGAGAGAATGAGTGGGGACAAGCAGGAGGCGCTGGTTGCCCCCTACCCTGCCCCAACTCACTGTTCTCTAAAGGGTCGTGACCAGGGACTGCTTTGGCTAGTCAGAGCTGCCGGGGGGTATGAGCTGTGGCACCTCTTGGCCAAATGAAACACGGGGAGTCCATCTACCTGATGTCACCCCAACAACAAAAAAGATGACAAAGGCCTCTGAGGTCTGATAAATTAGAAATGGTCACACATACACTTTCTCTTTCCATATATATATATGATCTATAATATATATATATCTTATATACAGAATGGCTTTAAGATAAACAACAACAAAAAATGACTGGAAAGAAAAAAAAAGAGGCCCCTTTGGGGAATGAGGTGGTTTCCAAAGGGTCTCCTGGAGTAGGAATTTGGGGGCGGGGGGAGAAGATGGGCTCCTTAGGAGACATGGGAGAATAGCTCAGTAAGAGCCATATCTGGCCTCCTAACTTGGGACAAGGAGCAGGAGCAACTGGCTCGCCCTTCACCATCCCTCACCACCTTGAAGAAAGCTAGGCTAAACTCAGGGTGTCCACTGCTCCTTGGTACTCCAGGGGGAGCTCATGAGTCAATAAAAGTCCACTCCCAAATGATAGTGGACACATTTTTTTTTTTTTTTAAGTCTACTTTGGGGGCTGGCAAGGGACTAAGAAGCCATGTACAGCCCCCACCAACCCAGACCCGGTTATCAGAGAGATACTGTCTCACTTGTTCACGTCAACTCCCCAGTCAGTCAGTCAATATCATAGTGCAGAGGCTACATCTTGCAAATGGTGGTGGGCTAAGACATGCAAGAGATGCTCCCCATCTAGCTTCCCTAGAACCACCCCCAAAAGCCCTAACTTCCCTCCCTGGCCTCCACTCGGATGATCTCCTATCAGTGGCTACAGTCAGCCCAGGTATGGGAAAGCAAAATGGTGCCGTGACCTTTGTCAGGGCGTGAGGTGAAGAGATCCCAACAGCAAAGAACTGGACAATGCTATTCTACTCCCAGGGTGACACTGGAGAACAGGGAAATGTACCCGCCTGATACCATGGACCCCTACCTTCTCACAGAGAAAGTGTTGCTCCTAGACCCCGAAGGAGTAAGAGCAATTCTACTGATCCCTACCCACAATACTATTTGGGGGAGGCTCAGCCTCAGTGAACTCAGAGTCCATTGTCAACCACAGTCCCTTGGAAGGGACTTTCAATATTAGCTTAGTTCATCACCTCCCTGCTCTTGTTTTACAGGGGAGTAAACTGAAGCGGAGAGAAGGGATGGGACTTGTCTACAGTCACACAACTAAGTCAGTATCCCTGGGAGCAAAGTCACAGCTAAGCCTTTGGGGCAGTTGTAGAGACTGCCCTCAGCCTCTCTCCCCAGTTCAGAGAAATATCGAAGGTAGGGGCAGGGGAAGGGAAATATTTATCGATTTCATATATAAATAAGGCGATCTCTTTTTTTTTTTTTTGCATAGTAGTTTGAACACAGTGTCAATCCTTCCCTTCCCTCCTCCCCCCATGCCTTATCATTTTGTTACTTGGGCTGAGAAAAAAAAATAAAGGGGTGTGGGCATCTCCCCCTCTCTTCCTCCTTCCCCCAAACACTGGCGGCAGGGATCCTTTCTTCCACCCCTTCCTCTGCAAGGGATTTGGGAGCTAGATGCCCCCCTCCCCTTTCCCTGGAGCGCTCCGGGTTCCAATGGGGCAGGGCAGGGCAGGACAGAGCAGGCAAGGAGTGCCGCCAATCAGTGCAGCAGGTGGGAGGGTACAAAACGCCATCTCCACCACCGGGCCTTGGCCCATCTGGTCATTGTATATAAAAAAACCAGCTCGGAAGAGTTCTTTAAGCGGCTCAGCTTAAGGGGAAAGGCACAATTAACACCGTATCTCCGGACAGAGTTCGCATTTGTAGTGTAGAATAGAAATTGACAGCACCAATCCTTGGGTGGGAAGGGCGGTGGGCAAGTGGATGGAGGAGGAGGAGGAGGAGGGTGGCGGGCAGTGGACAGTGGGCGGTGGAGGGGTGGGGGTGGGAAGCAGCAGTCCGCAGAAGCCCCAGGATGGGGGGTGGGGGGCAGGAGAGTGGCAGAAGTCCTCCAGGGTGTGGTCAGTGCTGGCTCCCAGGCCCCCCAGCTCTCCTGGGGTGGGGGGGAGGTCCCGCTCTCCCCCCAGCTCTCCAGGCACCCTCCCCGAGGTTCATCAGCTGACCATTGGCTCCACATCGGCATCTCTCTCAAACTCATCCTGGATTTCATCTGTGCTTCCTGAGTCACTGCTGGCCATTGAGCTGGGTGAGGGAGAGTTCCTGGGACAGAATGGAGGGGACAAGAGTCAGGCAGGCTGCAGTCTGAGACTTGGGCACAGAGAAAAGACCTCAATTCACAACAGTTAAAGCCGGAAGAGACTTCAGAAAGGTAATGCCTGATGCCCAGGGAGGGAAGGGACCTTGACTAAGGTCACACAGGTAGAGGAGTTAGCTGTCAGACTTCTGACTCCAAAGGCAGATCTCTTTCTTTGTTTTTACAAGATTATGACCTCTTAATATACACACATTTTAGAATGGAATCAGGAGGTCCTGAGTTTAAATCCAGCCTCAGACACTTCCTGGCTGTGTGACCCTGGGCAAGTCACTTCACCCTGTTTGCCTCAGTTTCCTCATCTGTAAAATGAGCTGGAAAAGGAAATGGCAAACCACTCTAGGATCTCTGCCAAGAAAACCCCAAATGGGGTGATGAGAACAAAACAGCTTAACAAAGAATCCCACAGAATTTGAGAGGTGGAAGGACCTCGGCATCCAAGTGGCCCCACCTATACCTGAAAGCTAACGCCCCCCCCCCAGCATGGGTCTGAAGGCCCCCAATGACAGGGGGACTTTCCCACCCCCAAAAACAGGCCATTCCACTTTGGGACAAAGCTTGGTGGCTGGAAGTTGCCTCTATGTCCTTCTTTTCCCCTCTCCCCCACTGCCTCTGGTTCAAGCCCCTGGGGCTAAACAAAATGAGGGAGGGAATGATCTCACTGTCTTCTGCCCTGGACACCCCACCTCTGGGACACATTAGGCAGCTCCAGGCGTCACAGCTGAAAATGTCCACTGACAAGCGGGGGAACCTCTGACAAGTGGCCATCCACTCCCTCCAATGGATGGGGAGCTCACTCCTTCTCGCCCCCTGCTCCACTTCTGGCTAGCTCTAGTTGTTGGGAAATCCCTAGTTCCCAGGAGCCTCCCCCCAGCCTCGTGAGGAGAGGGTATCCTGGAGTCAGAGGCAGAGAAAGCACAGCAGCACGAAGGGCACGGGAGGGGCGGGCGGCAGGACCGCTTCAGTACCTGTCTGCAGAGCCCTTGATGAGTCGGCGGCAAGTCTCCATCTGCACGTCCAGGCCTCTCTTCATGCTGCACATTTCCATGTATTCATGCAAGTGCCGGTTCATATCACTCTTGGCCGTGGCTAGTTCCAACTAGAAGAAAAACACAATGATGTGTTTTATTTTCCTTTTCTCTTTTTTTTTGGGGGGGGGGATGGAGAGAAGGGGTCTTAGAGAACTTGGAAGCAATGTCCCCTCTTCTCCCCATCTTCAGAAATAGCCAAAGGTTCATGATCCTGCTCTTCAGAGACTCTGTGTGTGTGTGTGTGTGTGTGTGTGTGTGTGTGTGTGTGTGTGTGTGTGTGTGTGTGTGTGTGTGTGAGAGAGAGAGAGAGAGAGAGAAGGGGAGGCCTCTGTTGCTTAGCAACTCTAGGGGTGCCACCCAGGACCGCATTTATTCTGCCCAGACCTACTAGTGAGGACAACTGCCCTAATTAGGAGTCTCCCCCTGTCACTGCTGCCCATCCGGGCTCCGCCTTTCCTTCTCAAGCCTCAAGCTGGGACTGTCACAAGGCCCAGATAAGGCTGTACAGAAGAGGGAAGCTTTTCAACACTCTGCATTGTATCACAGCACCCCAAGGTTCCCTCGGTACTGTCTCACAGCCTGTGACACAGGCAGCACCAATATTCTGCATTAGCATTAACATTATTATTCCCATCTTGTACAGATGGTGTGATCTCAATGGGAGAAGAGCCCGTTTTGCTGCCGTCCACAAGAGTCAGACACGACTGAACAACAGCAACAACTACAATGACCTTTAGGTACATCTATGATCACACAGCCAGAAGGTGCCTGAGCTGAGATTCAAACCCAGGTCTCTTGACTCCAAGTCCATCATTCTATATGCTGCCAGCATAGCAGAAAGACCACCTCTGGAGTCGCCCTCACTGGTGACTTGGACAAATCCCCTTTGATACTCTGAGCCTTAACTTCCTTATTTGTACCTCATGGGAACTGTATGAGGCTCAAATGAGATAGTATGTGACAGGCCCTTTGCAACACTCACCCTCCAGTCTCAAGTGCTTTACAGTTTACGAAATGCTTTCTCGCAATAAACGATAAAGTAGATGGACAGTATGTCATTCTAATTTGTAAGATGAGAGAGTTGAAGGGACAAATGAGGAACGTCAGCGAAGCAAAGACAAAGCCGAGCCTTGGAACCAAGCGTTGGGAGTCCCACACTAGTACTTTTCCCACAATGTCATGAAACTCGTAACGGGTCTTCACTCATGTGGAGAGTTCCGTGGCATGAAAATCCCCTCCACCGATACAAACAAGCAACCATATGTCACTTCTTGAATTGGAGGGTTGTCTGGAGGTCCTGAGGAGTCTAGGACAACACAGCCAGCATGGGCAGGCCGTGAATGTGGGCCTTACTGGCTGTGAGCCAGGCTCTCATATCAATTACTATCACAGTTTTTATTTAGGATCACTTCTCTTCAAGGAAGGTTTCCCTGATTAACCTGACCCAGCTCCACTCACAACACGACTCCACATTCTCTCGGCATCTGTAGACTCAGTTTACCCTGGTGTATGTGCTGCTCTGGGTATCCCAGAGTCTTTAATGTGTCTCTCCCATCCGACCCCCTGGATGGATTAGCAGTTCCCCAAAGGCAGAACCCAAGCCTCTTCTTTCTTCAGCATCACCTCCAAAAACTCTGACAATAGGCCCCAAGTGGATGGGGTCACTCCCTAACACCCACATTTGGGACATTAGGACAAAACAATTCTTCCCGGGGTTCTTGGCCAGTCCTCACCTCAATCTGGCCTATCGTCTCCTGGTACTCCTTGTCTCTCGTCTTGAAGAAGGACTCGGTTTCATGAATCAAGTTGCCCAAATTTTCCTCTTGCTAGGAAGACAAAACCAAGAGGCAGGCTTAGTTAGTGAAGGATTTGGGGGTTCCATGGGGTCCTAGAATAGTGATTCCTGAGATGAGATGAAGCATGAGAACTAAGACGAACTCAGAACATAGAATATTAGAGATGGGAGGGGCCTTAAAACACAGGATGTCAGAGCTGGGAGGGCTCTTAGAACACAGGATGTCAGAGATGGGAGGGGCCTTAGAACACAGAACATCAGAGCTGGGAGAGCCCTTAGAATATGCAATGTTAGAGCTAGGAAGCCCCTCAGGACACAGAATATCAGAACTGGGATGGCCCTTAGAACACAGGATGTCAGAAATGAGGTGGGGATCCTCAGGTCACAGAAGGACAGAGCTGGGAGGAGCCTCTGAAATCAGGAGATTCGGCTCCCTTGAAGGAGTCCTCCAGGTCAGCCCTCCTCAGGCAGGGGTTGGGTTGGGGGAGGACATTGGCCACTGCCTTGCTCACCTCTCCCTGCAGGTCAATGGATGGGTTACAGTTGGTAAAGTCCTCCCAGAGCAGCAGGGTGTCCTCGTTCTCTTCCCAAGTCAGGCTGTCACAATCGTCATCAAAGTCAAAAGTCTCTCTCCTGGTGGGGAGGGAACAACACCAGAAGGAGAGGGGATGAGCAAGAAGAAACATCAACTCCTTGGGAAAGGGATGGGAACAAAAGACTTCACAGACCAGACACTAATGATACTCTCCCCAGCCTTAACCCTTCAAAGGTAGTGCAGTGGAGAAAGTACAGGGCCTGGAATCAGGGAGATCTGAGTTCAAATTCAGCCTCAGACACTTATGAGCTGTGTGATCCTAGGCAAGTCACTGAACTTCTGGCTGCCTCAGTTACCTCAACTGTAAGATGGGGATAATAATGACACCTACCTTACAGAGTTGTTGGGAGGATCAGATAGTATAATATTTGTAAAGAAATTTTTTTTTTTTTAGTGAGGCAATTGGGCTTAAGTGATTTGCCCAGGGCCACACACCTAGTAAGTGTTAAGTGTCTGAGGCTGGATTTGAATTCAGGTACTCCTGACTCCAGGGCCGGTGCTCTATCCACTGCACCATCTAGCTGCCCCATCTAGCTGCCCCAAGAAATTTTTTTAATGAATGTTAAAAATGTTTTTACATGGAATTGGAGAAAAAGGAAAATACTAAAGGAAAAAAAAAAGATAATGTTTGTAAAGCACTTAGCACAGTGCCTGGTACTTATTAAATGCTCATTCCCTTCCCTTCATACAAGCACAGAATTTTATTCTATTGTGAGCCGGAACCTTAGAACCTAGAACAAAATGCAGAATGTCAGAGCTGGGAGGGGCTCTAGAATACAGAATGTGAGAACAGAAAGGAACTTTAGAACAGATCATCAGAGCTGGGATGGAGCTTAGAGACCACTGAATCCAGCCCCCACTTTTGACAGCTAGGGAAACTGAGGCCCGTGACTTACCCAAGATGACCCAGAAAATCAGTGGCAGAAACAGGGTTGGATCTCGGGGTCCCTGATGCCCTTTCCACACTACCCCCACTGCCTCTCAAAGTTCCTTTGAGTATCATTAACTATTTCACTGCCTTAGGACTCAGGGACAGAACAAGACAGGATTCTTCCAATTTATTAAGAAGCAGGTCTCCGTAACTCTGGGGGGAAAGTGTTTCCATCAGGGTCAACTTTCCCAGGGGGCCAAGGTGGGGGTTCAAGACCAGACTTCAAAATCGGTCAAGATGCAAGAGGCAATTCCCAATTGTGCCTCCAGGTGTCTCTGTAAATTCAGGGACTGGGGCCTGGAGAGAGTGGCTGGGCTGGCTCCGTGGGAGAAAAGTGGGCAAGAGGGTGCCTAGGAGGTCTCTGCCCCCAGCCTGCCCCCCTGTCCCCCTCCCCCCTTCACTTCCTTTGCAGCAGCTCTGCTCCCAGTGAAACCAGAGCTGGGAAGGGGAGGGGGAGGCCCCAGGCAGCCAGGATGGGGTGGCCTTCTCCCAGAGCCAGGGAGAGCCAGGGGCCTCCTCCCTCCCTACATATATGGGGATCCCACATGGACAGTGTGTGGGCTTGGGAACCAAACCAACTGATTTTAATCAGAACAAAACCAGAGCTCAGGCCGTATTCAAAGCCCAGGGCCCCAGAGGAAATTGCCGGAGGATGCTGGGGATAAATAGTGATGGAGCTGGAGACATTGGTGGGGAGGGGTCCCCAGAGGGTGTGGTCCGTCCGGCCTGGGGCCAAGGGACCCTTGCATTTTTTAAAGTAAGTTGTATTCACATCTTATGTTATGTTTTGATGTCCTGTTCATGCACATCCTGCCCCCTACCCAATGAGGCTCCCTTAGAACAAAGAAAAATGGAAGAAAAGCAGCCAGTCTCATCTGACAGCCAGTGTCTGTGGCACCTCATGCCACAAGGCGCCCTAGTGACCTGGGAGGGTGTATTTCATTCTTTATCTTTGTGGGTCTGGGCCTGGCACACAGTAGGTGCGTACTAAACACCCACTGATGAATTTCCTCCTCTCACTGTAGGGGTGGTGGACTATGGGTGTAGAGTATTGCCCTGTAGTGTCAGATGCAGCCTGTGTATAGGTTGGGTCTGCTGAAGTTTTATTTTTCCTTTTTTAATCTTTGGGGGGAGGGGGTATTCAGAAATGGATATGATACCAGTCTAGGAATTTGTTTTGCTTGACTATGGATATTTGTAACAAGGGTTTTGTTTTTCTTTTATTGGGAGGGGGTGAGGAAGGTGAGTAAGAGAGTTAGCAATTTTTATTTATTGAAAAAAATAAATAAAAAATAACGATATACAAATAAAAGGTGCTCATACTTTTTTTTTTTTTTTGGTGAGGCAATCAGGGTTAATTGACTTGCCCAGGGTCACACAGCTAGTAAGTGTCAAGTGTCTGAAGCCAGATTTGAACTCAGGTCCTCCTGAATCCAGGACCAGTGCTTTATCCACTGTGCCACCTAGCTGCCCTCAAAAATTTTTAGAAATTGTTTTTGGTTTTGGTTTTTTGTGGGGCAATGGGGGTTAAGTGACTTGCCTAGGGTCATACAGCTAGTAAGTGTCAAGTGTCTGAGGCTGGATTTGAACTCAGGTCCTCCATTCAGGAGGTGCTTTATCCATTGCCCTCATACATTTTTTGTTTGTTTGTTTGTTTGTTTGTTTTTGGTGGGGCAATGAGGGTTAAGTGACTTGCCCAGGGTCACACAGCTAGTAAGTGTAAGTGTCTGAAGCCAGATTTCAACTCAGGTCCTCCTGAATCCAGGGCCAGTGCTCTATCCACTGGGCCACCTAGCTGCCCCCAGCCCTCATACATTTTTAAAAATGAAAATAAAAGTGTGCAAGGGGCTTCTTTGGAGCTGAAAACAAACAAGCACTTCTGAAAAGAGGTAACTCTGGGAGCAAGACAGCCGGTTCTAGTCTTGGCTTTGCTACTAACTTGTTGTGTGACCTTAGGGAAGTCACTTTCCTTTTCTGGACCTCACTATCTTCACCTTTACTAGGAAGGGGTAAAAGAAGGTAGCCTCTAAGAAGTCCCTTCCCCAGACTTGCAAGGAAGGGGTGGCACGGGAATGCCCTTGGGGAGAGCCTCGAAGGTCAGACACGGTATCAACAAGAAGGGAAGCTTCAGTGTTCTGGTAAGGACCTGCATCGCTGAAACTCAGCTCTTAGAAACAGAGAACAGAGTTGAATGGAGAGGCAAGATAGAGTGGATGGGAAAGGATTGGCCTTAGAGTCAGTATCCCTGGGTTCAAATCCTTCCTGTATCCCTTACTGACCTCTGAGGGAAAGGAAGGGAGCAAGCATTTATTAACCACCGCTAATAAATTTTACAAATATTATCTCATTTGATCCTCCAACAGCCCTGAGAGGTGGGTGCTGTTATCATCCCCAATTTCAGTTGAGGAAAATAAAGCTGACATAGTGACTTGCCCAGGGTCACACAGCTAGTAGATGTCTGAGGCTGGATTTGAACTCAGGTCTTCCTGATTCCAGGTCCAGCCCTCTCTTCATGACCCACTTGGCTGCCAGTTCTAGGGCCTCAGTCAAATCTGTAGCACCTCCCTAACAACATTTTCATGAGGCTCAGATAAAGTGGTAGAAGTCACAGTGTCTTGCAGCCTTTAGGGACCACGGTCTCCAGACCTGGGCTCTTGGGGGCATTAATCCAACTGTGGGGGTCAAGGGAGGAGGGGGACTTGCTGGTGAATGGAGCTTTCTGCAGCCCACTCAGTATGAGGGGGAGGACCAGGCCTTCAGTCTAGGAATGGGATGCAGACAGGAAATGCCACATAAAGCCAGATTCATCTCCCCCAAGAGGGATGGAGGCAGTGAGCAGGTCAGACCCCAGCGCCAAAGGAAACTGGGATGGATAAAGGATTGGATGAAGATTCAGAGTGTGGTGCTGATGGGGCCAGCCAGATGTGGTGGGTAGGAGATTGTTGTCATGGGTTCAATCTCTGAACGTGCCACTTTGCCCCTAACCCAGATCAGTCACAGTGGGAAGGGACTGAGTGAGAGAGCTATGGATGACTTCAGGCAACTCCCTCCCCGTCCCCCTCCCCCTCCCCACTGCCCACTTGGCAAGGGGCAGTCTTCTTGCTAGGCCCAGAATGGCCCATAAATACCCCTTGTTGTCACCAGCTCCAGCCTTAGAAGCCCTTGTCTGCTTCTGAACAATCCAGCCCTTTTTGGGGGATTCATTAAGTCATCAGTTTTCTCAGGACAATCCTGGAGCCGGAAAACACTCCTCTCCCCTGAGGCATGAGCACTTCCTCTCCCCCCTCCCCTTTCAGACGGTATACTTCCTTTCCCCAAGATTCCAGGGAAGGGAAGGAGACCTAGAGAGCAATGATTATTATGAACATTATGAATAATCACATATGTCCCAGTGCAAGGAAAGATGAGAGCAAGGTATAGACAGAAGACTGCCAATGGCATCCGTGCCATGCGGAGAATGAATGAGCCAGGCACCCTAGAGTCAACTAAGGGGGTGACGCGGACAAGAGATGGATGGTCGAGGCAAAGCACCTTCTAAAGGACCAACTCTCTCTGTCTCCGTTTCTCTTTCTCTGTGTCCCTGTCTCTCTGTCTGTCTCTGCCTCTGTTTCTCTGTCTCTGTCTCTCTGTTTCTGTTTCTGTCTCTCTGTCTCTGCCTCTCTGTGTCTCTCTCTGTGTCCCTCTCTGACTCTCTGTCTGTCTCTGTCTCTGTCTCTCTGTCTGTTTGTCTCTCTGTCTCTGCCTCTGTTTCTCTGTCTCTCTGTCTCTGTTTTTGTTTCTGTCTCTGCCTGTTTCTCTGTCTGTCTGTTTGTCTTTCTGTCTCTGCCTCTGTTTCTCTGTCTCTCTGTCTGTTTGTCTCTGTTTTTGTTTCTGTCTCTGCCTGTTTCTCTGTCTGTTTGTCTGTTTGTCTCTCTGTCTCTGCCTCTGTTTCTCTGTCTTTCTGTTTCCGTCTCTCTGTCTCTCTGTGTCTCTCTCCCTCTCCTGTATCTGTCTGTTTCTGTCTCCCTCTCTGAGGCCTGGGGAGTTAGTAAGTGGTAGCTCCTCCTAACTGAAAACCGACAAGCCCCGCCTCCCTCTCTGAAAGCAAACAGCGATGCTGGAGTTCTCGCTGCTGTAGCTCTTTAGGGTCCAACAGCGGAGGGTAGGGGCCGCTAGGGGGCACAGGGGATAGAGCGCCGGCCCTGGAGTCAGGAGGACCTGAGTTCAAATCCGGCCTCAGATACTTAACACTTACTAGCTGTGTGACCTTGGGCAAGTCACTTCACCCCAACTGCCTCACTTAAAAAAAAAACAAACCACAGCGGAGGGAGAAGACAACTGCAGCATCATCTTCCCCATTTTACACATGAGAAAACCAAGACTCAGGGATCTGTTCGTGGTCGGGCAGTTAGGAAGCCACCGGGAGGGGATTTCAGTGGATCACGGGTTTTCAAGCTGGGAAACTGAGTCCCGGCATGTTAAATGTGCCTGACTCGTGGCAGGCCAGGGTTGGGAGCCAGGACTCGTGACCCTGAGCCCAATATTCTGGAGGGAACATGAGGATAGGACCCTAGCTCTAGAGCTGGTCACCAAGTCCATCCCTTTTATTTTACAAATAAAGAAACTGAGGCCCCAGGAAATTACAGAACTCCATCAAGGTCACACTAGGAGTAAGCATCAAGGTAGAATTTTGTTTTTTTGTTTTTTTTAGTGAGGCAATTGGGGTTAAGTGACTTGCCCAGGGTCACACAGCTAGTAAGTGTTAAGTGTTTGAGGCCGGATTTGAACTCAGGTCCTCCTGACTCCAGGGCTGGTGCTTTATCCACTGCACCACCTAGCTGCCCCCATCAAGGTAGAATTTTGTTTTTTTGTTTTTTTTAGTGAGGCAATTGGGGTTAAGTGACTTGCCCAGGGTCACACAGCTAGTAAGTGTTAAGTGTCTGAGGCCAGATTTGAACTCAGGTACTCCTGACTCCAGGACCGGTGCTCTATCCACTGTGCCACCTAGCTGCCCCCATCAAGGTAGAATTTGAACCAGGTCCTGACACCAGGGCCAGGATTCTTTGCAGTGAACCCCAACTACTTCCCAAAGTACTCACAGCTGATTGAACATCCGCTTCATTTCATCTGTGATGTTCATGGAGCTGACTTCATCATCTGACAGCCTGGTGACCTCCCCATCCTGCTCCGAAATGTCTTCGTCTGAGGTTACCTTACGGTCCTTCTTCTTGGATGCTACCTGAACCAGGGGAGGAAGTGAGAGGAAAGGTGTAACTGGGAGGTTCTGCCTGAGTTGAGAGAAGGGCTGAGGAGGACCAGGAAAGATGGGAGAGGGGGGCTGCTCCCCCTAAGGGGCAATGGATGGAAAGCAGGTGAGGCCAGCCATGGCCAGGCCAAGCAGTAAGAGCTCGCTCCAAAGCGGGTGGACGTTAGCAAACAGCGTGAGGTGAAGGAAGGCCACCGTGGCAGAAGACTCTCTGACCTACCCTCTCTCTGAGGCCCCCTGCCCACAGAAGAGCTCTCTGAGGCTGCCTTCCCCAGGGGGAAACAGCCAGGCCAGGCTGGAGCCAGAGCCCAGAACCCACAGAGAAAAGTCACTCCGTGTTTCCTGGGGCCCTCTGACAGACATGCAGACAGGAGGATGTGGGACATACACGCAGAGCTCACACACAAAGCTTGGAGATACAGAGGAGTGGTCTTTGCCCCTTCCAATTCCTTCTGCTGGCTACTAGAATGGGGGGACAGGAATACACTTCCCCCTGAAATGACAGCTTTGCACCCCGCCTCCCTCCGAGTCCACAGTCACACGTTTAAAAGCAATAGCACATCTTTTCCCCCTGAAATCAAGCATAAGCCAAAACAAAATCCCCACGTCAAAAAGAGCAGCTGTCACCAAACAGTAGCAAGCTATGAGAAGGCCACAAGCTGCCTAGCAGTCTGGGTTTGCCCAAAAAGCCATCAGCCCCTCTCTCCCTCTCTCTTTCCTTTTCTCTCCCCCGCCTCTTCTCTTCTCTTCTCTCTCTCTCTCTCTCTCTCTCTCACACACACACACACACACACACACACACACACATTAGTGTCGGAGTTAGGTCACTTGGGTCTGGAGGGGAAAGACTGATTAAATTCAATTCCTCTTTCAAACTTGGGTTCTTATCATTACCTCCACCACGCCTGGCCCTGGACTTTGGGGTCAGAATCCCAAAATGGCAGGAAGAGGATCTGGCCCTGGAAACCAACCCCGGAAGCTCCATTGCCAGGCAGTGAATAATGCAAAGTGGAACAAGAATAACTCGGGCTCAGAAGGCAAGAATAGTGGATCGGAAATCGGGAGCCCTAGTTCTGGGACCCAACCCTGCCACTAACTTGGATGACCTTGAAGCAGTGGGACACACAGCAAAGGGAGCCTGATTCAGAGTCCAAGGACCTGGATTCAAATGCTTACTACCTTTGTGACCTTGGACAAGTCACCGGGCCTCAGGTTCCTTATTGGTTGAACAAAAGGGCACTTGCCTAGTTGATCTCTAAGGCTCCTTCCTACTCTTAATCTATAATCCTAAATCACTTATCTCTGGGCCTGTTTCCTCCTTTGTAAAATTAGGGTATTGGATCACATGACCTTTCAAGTTTTAAATCTATGATTCTAAAACCCTAAAGCACCGGCTCAGTTTCCTTCTCTGTAAAATGACGGGGCTAGAGCTCACAAAACAAAAAAGTCTGTGAACGTGAATGTGCACCATGAGAAACAAGGGAAAACCGGCAGACACTTAAGGATGTTGGAACGCTACCTCTCAGGGAAACGGGGAGAAGAGGAAAGGATCCCAAGAGATAAGGACTTTTGTTCTTAGACTGACTAGGATGTCCCGAGGTCTCTTCCAGTTCTAAGACCTTATTACAACTCTGTGAGCCTGCAGGCCAAGTCCCAGATCAGCCATCGAGCAGCTGGGTAAGCTTTATTTTGTCTCGCATGAAGTCCTTCCCCTTCTCTGGGACTCAGTTTCCTCACTTGTGAAATGAGGAGGGTCAGCTCAGATGACCCCTAGGGTCCCCTCCAGCTTTAGCTCTGGGATGCCAAGTCACTTTCTAGAGAGGGGGCTGGGGCCGGGCTGGGTGGTGGCAGTGGTGAGTGAGGGGTGAGTGGCGAGGGGTGGGAAGCCCTGTTCACCTGAAAGATCTTGGACACGTCTTCCGAGTTCCGCTGCTGTGCGACATCGCACAGCTTGGCCGTGATATCGATTCGCCGGCAGATATCCATGTCCACCTTCATGGCCTTCTCTTGGATCTTTGTGTCCAGGTCTGTCATGGGCTGCAGGGAGGACAGCATGGGGGTTACATGAGTTGGGGGTGGGGGAGAGTGCCAGAGGCCAGGAGGGGGGAGCTCTGGGAGGGGCTTATCCCCACCTCACCCAGCCTAGTGGGTAAACAAGAGGTGAGGGAGGTCCTTAGGCCTGGGGTAGGACTACCCCTCCCCCCCAGAGCCTGTGGGAAAACCTCAACTCTTCCAAGGAGGGAGGGATCAGCCTTCACAAGAGTCCCTGGAAAATCTGTCCTGTGGCCTGGCATCATGAGGCTATGACTGGCTTGACCTAAGGCCTCTCGTCCTGCTCTAAGGCAGGCCTATAGGCCCTGAGATTTCTCAGCCAGAGGCCGCAGCCCTCGCTAAAGACCGGAAGGCATCTTCTCTCTCTCTGCAGCTATACAGAGACTGTGAGTTGTGTTCATTAAAAGAAGAAAAAGAAGAAGAAGAAAGAATCCAGACCTGTTGAAAGACTGCCGCTCTCCCCACCCACCAAGGCAGGCTCTCTCTCACACAGAGCCCTGAGAAAAAGAGATAGGAGACTGAGGCTGGGGACTTGTTACCCACGGCTGCTTCATCCCCACCCTGACAGCCAAGTCCAGAGGCCTGAGGCACTGCCCCAATGGCTGATTCGCCCAGGAGCCTCACAAGGGCATCCCCAAGGCAGACCAGAGGAGGTGCCTCGCTTCTGTCCCTGCCAGGGAGGACATCATCGGTGTGGGGGCTGCCCCTCACTTTCCGCCTCCACTCAGCTGACTGAGCGGATTCATCCTGGCTTCTTTGGGTGCCCATTTCCTGAAGCTCTGGCAGGACCAGGCCTTCCCAACAGGGCTATCCCGCAGGTATCTGAAGACCTAGCAGGAGGGCAGCCATAAGGTGTCCTTGCTTAAGACCAGGAGGGGAAGGGGCTTCCTTTTCCACAGAAGATTCTCCGGAGGGGAAAGTGAGGAGACTTCCTGGCTGCTTGGGCTCAGGGTGTGGCATTTTTAACCTTCTCCTTCATAGCAGAAGACCGTGAGCCTTTGCTCACAACACCCCCCACCCCAATATCTGGATTGCCCCCCCTCTCAACTCCTCCTTTTGTTTTTCTACCCATCCCTCAAAGTCCAATTCAAATGGTGCCTCCTCCAGGCAGTCTTCCTGGTCCTCAGTAAGGACCTCCTCCCTCAGATCTGCTCTTATTATGCCCCACTCTAAGACACTGATGGCTTATCATTGGATCTTCTCCATTTGTGGCTTTTTCCCCTTCTAGATGGTAAGATCCATGAGGGCAGGGTCTAGGTCTCTTCTACACTTTCTATCTCCCCTAGTTCAGAGAACCCTACAGACTTGTTTTAAAATAAAGTTGGTGTCCTGTCTGGACCAGATTGTCTACCAGGGCAGTCAGAGGTCAGAGGACAGAGAAAAGTCTCTCCTGGCCTGGGAGTATCTTCCTGAGATAACTCCCCATAGCTAGGCCTTCTCCTTCTCCCTCGACAGATCCCACAGACTTCCAGGGGGCTCAAGTCCCAGTTCCAGTCAAATAGTGTTGTCCCACAGTTTCGAAAGAACTTTGAAAGCCCAGGACCCAGCTGGGGGTAAGGGCAAGGAAGGTCAGGGGGCGAGCTCTTCCTTTCCCCTTCCTTGGGGGGAAGACAGTGACCTGGACCACAACAACTGCCACCTCACGGGCCCCAGGCCCAGGGTCACCTGAGCCACCCCAGCTGGTGGGACCCTCTCCTGAAAACACCCAAGTCAATCACTCCATCAGAGGGGGCCCTGGAGGCCACAGGTTAAGCAGCAGATGAATGCATCTCTACGCAGACCAATAGGAAGGGGAGAGACAGGGAGGGAGAGGGATGGGCCGGAGGGGGTGCTACGGGAAGGGCAGGGGGATGAATGGTCTCTGATGCATCCGTCATCAAGTCAAACGCAGCCAGGATACTAACTACAAAGCAGCGCCTGCGGCCGGACTGGACGGATGGACAGTCGGCCCCTGGTGGTGAATGAAGCCGTCTGCATGATGGGGTGGGGGAGGGAGGAAGGAAAGGGCATGCCACCCAGGATGGAGGGGTGGAGACGAGGCGCGGGTGGAGGGGATGGCACTTACGTCACTCATCAGGCCCTTAAACACCACCAGCTCAGCCTTCAGCCGCTCGATCTTCTCATTCATCTCCTCCTGGATAGCCTCAGCTTCCTGGGCCGCCTGGGATCCACAGGGTGGGGGTGGACGAAGGAGGGGAGGGAAAGGGCAAGGAGACAGCAACAATTAGGGAGGTTCTGACCGTCGGAGGGGAGCAGAACCAGCTACCCACCCCCACACCGGGGCTTCAGGGCTTGAGCCTGGGGCCCCCAAACACGGTGGGTCCCAGAAAGCTCATCCCAGGCCAGACTGACACAGCTGCAGCAGGGCAACTGTGATAATAACATGTGAATAACCTCTATGACCCTACAACAAGCACCTTCCCCCAAACCACCTGGCAAGGGAAGTCATGGGAAATCAACAGCCTATTTTTGTGTGATGTCTCCCAAGATTAGATGGGGAACCCCTCGACCCTAGCAGGGCCCAGCATCTTTTTTGATAGTTGCATCCCCCAAGGGGCAGCCAGGTGGCGCAGTGGTTAGAGCACTGGCCCTGGATTCAGGAGGACCTGAGTTCAAATCCAGCCTCAGACACTTAACACTTACTAGCTGTGTGACCCTGGGCAAGTCACTTAACCCCACAATTGCCTCACCCCCCCCCCAAAAAAAAGTTGCATTCCCAGTGCTGAGCACAGTGCCGGTCATAGGAGATGCTGGAAAAAAAAAATGTTGATTGAACTGGATTATTGGACTGGGATGGATTATCCGCTTCTGATTGATGAGGAAACTAAGGTTCATGGAGAAGTCACTCAACTAGTCAGGGCTTAGTTGGGAAACCAGATCTTTGGATTATAAAATCAGTGCTTGTATATAAAACCACATTCTCTTCCAAGATGGGAGTCAATGCAAGTAGGGTATTAGAGGGAAGGGGTGAGGAGCAACTCTCTCTCTCTCTCTCTCTCTCTCTCTCTCTCTCTCTCTCTCTCTCACTAGACACAGTTAGCTCCATTTTTTCATATAGGGAAACCAAGGCCCAGAAAAATGAGGTTACATAAATGGTAGGTCTGGAATTTCTTTAAAAAAAATAATAAAGGCTCCTAGCCTGGAAGTCTATTGACTAACCACCATTGGTGGGGCCCTGGGTTCTGGAGGAAGGGCACCTGAGGATTGGAGAAGGGCAGGTAGAACTTTCCATTAAAAAATGACCTCTAGCCTCAGGGCATGACTCAGGACCTGGAAGAAATGATCCTCCAAGAATTTCAAAGTTAAAGGCTCACAGACTGTCAGAGCCAAAAGGCCCCTTAGATAGTATTCTGGGCACCCTCTTCAATTCACAGATGGGGAGACTGAGGCCCAGAGGGGGGAAGTCATTTGCCCAAGGTCACACGGTGGCAGGGTTAAGTCTTGACTCCCAACTGGGAGCCTGTTCTCTGTACCACAGGCTTCCTGGGCATTGGCATGTGCTTTAGAGATGAGCAAGGTGGAACCATTCCCAGTTCCCCAAGACCAAAATAAACCAGGAATCAAAAATCAGGAAAAGAACCCTAGACTCATAATCTAGTTCGAGCCAGACCTCTGCTCCCATCCCCAAAGGGCGCCTGGGGGAACTTCATCCCTCCTTGACACCCCCAGTTATTGGGGGCTGCTTCCTGGGGCTCTTACCTCCTGCAGTGTCTCCACCATGGTCTCTAGGTTCATGCGCTTGGCCAGCTCCTCCTCCCATCTGAAAGAGACAGGGAACATCATTGGGTTATTATTGTTATTATTATTGTTGTTGTTGTTAGAGATAAGGTTGGGGGCAGGGTCTCAGGCTGCAGGTAGGTGTGAATCCCCATCCCCAGGACCCTAAGGGAATGAAGCCCGTACCAGAAAGGCCCACCTCCAGGGCCCTCTCTGACACCCAGTGGGATGTGGGTTTGAATCCTATCTCCCTTATTCACTAAATAAATGAACTGGGCAGGTCCTGCTGCCTCTCTGGGTCCCTCAGTTTTCTAGATGTAAAATGGGGAGGGTCCTTCCTACAGGAAGTACCTCCCTCACTGGACAGCCAGGAGAAAGGTACTTTTTAAAATACTAGAGGAATACATATTTCATGCACCCCCCCCACACACACACACAGTCTTCCCATTAGACTGAAAGTTCCCTGAGGACAGGGCCCTTTGTATCCCCTGTACTTAATAAACACTTATTGATTGACTGACAGAATGCTGAAGATTATAACTAACAGATAACAAGAGTGAGTGGTTTGGGGGTTAGATCTGTGAGCTCACTCCAGGAAATGCTGCCATAGCAAAGTCCAGTGGGAAGGGGCCTGGATTTGCAGTCAGAAGACTTGGATTCAAATCTTGCCTGTGTGACCTCAGCCAAGCCCAGGCCCCACCAGGTCTCAATCCCCCCGTGAGCCAAATGAAGGGGTTTTAAGGCCCCTTCCAGCTCCCAACACAGGATCTCTCAACTTTGTGAGAAGTCCTGGCTCTCCACTGACTAGATTTAATAGATGTTTATTGATCGACAGACGGATTGATGTACGTATGGTTTCTTTGATGTTTCTTTGATTTAATCGTCGTAACTTGCAGTTCTACAAGTGCTTTCCGTGGGATGAACCTGTGACATATGGAATATTAGTATTGTTGCCAAACAGGGGTTAAGTGACTTGTCCAAATTCACAGTTTTGAAATGTCAGAGGTGAGGCTAGAACCCAGATCTTTTGACTCTCTAACCTGTGCTCTTGTCTGCTGTAGCACAACCCGCCAAGGAGCAGAAGTTATTTATTCATTCCTCCGTTCATTTGTTCATTCAGTAAGCATTTATTAAGCACCTCTAGTATGTTGGGTACTGTGCTAGGCTCTTGGGGATCCAGATACAAAAAACAGGCTCTTGTCCTCAAAGACATTACCAACTCTTCCCCTGCCCCTCCCCCTCCAATCTTCAGTATCTGAGTCATTGAAACAAGTATTTATTAATCACCAACTACTACCTGCCAGGCTCAGTGCTAGGTACTGGGAATCCATGGACAAAAGGAGCTGGCATCCATTTGCTCATGTGACGTGCACATTTTACAAGTGAGGAACCCCAGACTCCAAGGGGCTGAGTGATGTGGGCAGTCCCCACCCCCAGCTCCTAAGTGCTGAATGTTGGATTCTAAGCTAGGCCCCCTTGTCTCTGAGTCTCCTCCACTAAGCTTGCTGCCTCTCTATTATCCCTACTACCCCAGCAAGATATTGCCACCTCTGGCTGTGTGACCTTAGGGAGGTTGCTTGGTTTCTCTGAGGCTCAGCCCCCTTGAAGATATGAAGGGATTAGCACGTGGCACTCCTAAGAATCTGTGAACAGAGCCCCACATAGAAGCTGGAGCTGCTATTATGGATGTCAGTGAAGAAGCCAGAAGCCCAAGGGGTACAATTACACTGGCAAAGTCCAGCCCCTGAGGGCGTAGGAGGCCTGGCAGGCCTCCCTGGAAGGAGAAATTCCTCCATTCCCTTCCTTGAGATTTACCCAGCAGAGTTTGGAGGGGCTTAGACCCAGGGATCTCTGGAGTGCCCCCAGACTGCAGTGAGTACCCCCAAAGTTGACCTTTAAGTAGCTCAACTGTATCGTTTGCTTGGGTTTTCGCAAATATACCAGCATCCCGCTGGTTATGCTTGGTGAGCAAAACAGAGGAGGCAGCCAGCCCTTCACTACTCATTCTCTCTCTCTGTCTCTCTCTCTTTGAAAGTCGTCACTGGGGAGGATTAAAAATAGGACAAAGGGAAGGAATGGGCAAGCCTGGGAAGATTCAATCACGTCACCGACTTTGGAAACAAGTGTTTGCACACACACACTCACACTCACACACACACACAGGGAGGAAAATTCCTCCTTTCCTCCCACACTGGAGGGAGTCAGGGCCAGGGATGTGGGCCAGCATGTCTCTGCTTATGTCTCTATCAGGGCTCTGGCCGGGAGGGAACTGTCTGGGATTGGGTCGAAAAGAGCCTAGGATAGAGGCTCGCAGCCCATACTGTTCCTAAGGAACCTTAGGACACAGGGTATCAGAACTAGGGGTGAGGGCCTCAGAACATAGAACCTGGGAGTTCGGAAGAACCTTAGAACATGGGATGTCAGAGCTAAAGGGGACTTTGGAAATAGAATGTGAGCAATGGAAAGGACCTTAGAACAAAGAATGTCAGAACCAGAATGAAGCAATGGTTCTGATGGGGAGGGAGAAAGAGAAGGAACGGCCCAGGGTTTCTGAAGCAAGGAGAAGCACAGGGGTCTGGAGACAAATCTAAATTTAGAGCTGAAAGAGACCTTCGAGATAACCTAATCCAGCCCCATCTCTGCACAGGAGAAAAGAAAACCAAGAACTCGGGCCTAGAGAGGGGAGATGATTTACCCAAGGTCACATAGCCAGTTAGGGCAGAGGCAGGTCTAGGACCAGAAGTCAGAGTGTCTGTCCTGGGGTCTATCCAGCATACCCCACTGCTCAGAGCAGACCTCGGGAGGGGGCACAGAAATAGGGAGCAATTCACCCTCAAAGAGTGAGAGGGGAAGGGACCCCAGAAGGTATCTCGTCCAATTTCTTGCCCAGCTGGGGTCAAGAGAGAAGGGGGCAGCTAGGTGGCGCAGTGGATAGAGCACCGGCCCTGAATTCAGGAGGACCTGAGTTCAAATCTGACCTCAGATACTTGACACTTACTAGCTGTGTGACCCTGGGCAAGTCACTTAACCCTCATTGCCCTGCCCCCCCCCAAAAAAAAGAGAGAGAGAGAAAGGGGGCCCCCTCATCTTAGCTCTGGAGCCCAGTCCCGTTAGTCTTGGGAAACAGCCTGGGGAGGTCTGGTTTCCAAAGTCACTTGGAGGGCCCCTCAGGAGCCAGTCTGGCCTCAAAGGGGCTGCTGGTGAGTCTGGCATGTCACTCCCACCCCACCCCAGGAGCTGGGCTGCCACAGCTTCCTGCTCTCCCTCTGCAGCAGAGGGGTGCCCTGGCCTAGGATGCCTGGAGAGGGGACACAGAGATTCTGTGGCTCCATGACGTCACCAACAACACCCCCTGCACAGGGCAATCTCGGGCAGGCAGAAGGGAAGCCATGGAAAAGATGACCCTCTCACTAGTAAAGCACTCTAGAAACCCTTAGGTATATTCCCTTCTCGACGAATATTGTAGATACACTTTGTGAGGCAGGCAGGGCAGGCATCAGAATCCCCATTGAACAGATGAGGAAACAGAGATGCCAAGAGGATCAAAGAACTCTAGAATGGGAGGCTATGGAATGTTGGCACGAGAAGAGGGACCTTAGAGCAGAGCGATAACTGGGGCAGGATGGATCCAAGCTGATGGAAACTTAGAGGGCATTAACAGTCTTCCAGCATAGTAACTACTGTGCAGAGCACCTAGTTGGCAAGAATAATTAATTAGAATAGGAAGCTACCAGATGTCAGAGCTGGGAGGACCTTAGAACACAGGATGTCAGAGCTGGGAGGGCCCTTAGAACTCAGAAGGTCAGAGCTGGGAAGGCCTTTAGAACTCAGAAAGTCAGAGCTGGGAGGACCTTAGAACACAGGATGTCAGAGCTGGGAGGGCCCTTAGAACTCAGAAGGTCAGAGCTGGGAAGGCCCTTAGAACTCAGAAGGTCAGAGCTGGGAGGACCTTAGAACACAGGATGTCAGAGCTGGGAGGACCTTAGAACTCAGAAGGTCAGAGCTGGGAGGACCTTAGAACACAGGATGTCAGAGCTGGGAGGACCTTAGAACTCAGGTCAGAGCTGGGAGGACCTTAGAACACAGGATGTCAGAGCTGGGAGGGCCCTTAGAACTCGGAAGGTCAGAGCTGGAGGAGAACTTAGGAAGAAGAAATGAAACAGTGGGAGAGGGGAGTCCTATTGGGACTCAGCGGCTAGGCAGAGCCCAGGATCCCGGTGTGCTGTCTCCCCACACCGTGCTTTCCCATTATACCACACTTGGCTGCTGCTCGCTGAACCTCAGGGCAGATGATATTTCAGAGTGGTAGTCATAGGTATTTTAACCTCTAAATCCAGGCTGGGTGCTTTGCCTGCTTTCCAGTAGCAGGAAGGGTTAGGAAAGAACTCCCAAATAATAATCCTCTACCCTTCTTCATGTCAAATCAGCTTCACAGGATAAACTGGCTGTCTTTGGGAGACCTAGCTACCCCACCCCTCAACCCCCTCCCCCTCTTCAGAGCAGTGGAAGGGAATTGCTGGCTTTGTTATTTCAGGCATTGGTAGCAAAGAAAACTCTGGGCTTTTTTGTTGTTTGGGGGGTTGGTGGGTTGTTTTTTTTTTTTGTGAGGCAATTGGGGTTAAGTGACTTGCCCAGGGTCACACTGCTAGTAAGTGTTAAGTGTCTGAGGCCAGATTTGAACTCAGGTCCTCCTGAATCCAGAGCCAGTGCTCTATCCACTGCGCCACCTAGCTGCCCTTTGGGCTTTTTAATGACCCTGGCACTATAAGACTGGTCAGATATGCTCCTTTGACCCCTTTCGATCTCCCAGAACACCCCAGCTAAGACACAAGTCCTTTCCCTCATATGGATGTGCCCACTTTCACAGCCTGGGCTGCAGATGGCCCACCTACCTGGGGGGAGGCAAGCAGGGTAGTGGGAAAGGCCTGGGTTCAAGTCCCAGCACTGCCACCAAATGTGAGATGTTGAGCAAAATGCTTCACCTCTCTGAGCCTCTGATGCCCCTTCATAGTGTTGTTCTACTATCGATATCGGGGTGTGTACACCTACCAATCTAAACTTGTGTTGCTGAAAGATTCGGAATATCTTGGGGGCTGCAGACTTTACAAGTCAGTGTTTCCTTCTGCTACCCCAGTATCCTGTCTTCTTGGCTCCTCCCAGAAGTCTCTCTCTGAAGCTACCAGCAGCAGTGGTAATAAGTCCCTCATGTAGGAGATTATTGGTCTAAAGGGCCCTCTAAGGTTTCTCCCACTTCCAACATTTTATATTCTGAGCTCCCTCCCAGCTGTGACATTCTAGGTTCTAAAATCCCTCCCAGCTCTAAAATTCTATGTTCTAAGGTCTCTCCCAGCTCTGACATTCTATGTTCTCTCCTAGCTCTGACATTTTATGTTCCACAGTCTTTGCCAGCTCTGATATGCTATGTTCAGACAGGAATGCTAAACTTTGGAATCAGTGAAACCTGGGTTCAAATCCTGCCTCAGATGCTCATTCACTGTGTGACCCTGGACAAGTCACCTATTCTCTCTGGCTCTCAGTTTCTTCACCTATAAAATTAAAAGGTTGCATTCTGTGACCACTAAGGTCCCCTTCCAATTCAATTTTTCATCCTGTGATCCTGTTCTAAGTCTCCCTTCCAGCACTGAACTTCTGTGTTCTACGGGCCCTCCCAGCTCATTCTTGTGATTGTATGATCAAGAATGGCAAAAGGAAAAGATTCATAGCAGAGACAGGAGAGTTGTTAGAGATCTGATGCTTCATTTGGAAGATCTGTCCCTCTTGTACAATAGTGCCCTAGACACTCTTCTGTCTGGGATGACAGTTGATGGACTGCGAGTTGATCATTGAAGCGATCCAATTAGAAAGTAAGGGGATGGGGTAATGGAGTTGTAGGGGGTTGGTCCAGTAAGAAGGTGACAGAATACTTAAGGACAAGGTAACCAAGGTATCCACGTGCTTCTATCCTCCTATTCTTGTCCAGTCAAACAGCACCTTCCTCCCCAGGTCATCAATGAAATTCATCATCTCAGTCCTTTCCAACACAGCTAGGGCAAGATACAAATTTAATCTTTTCATTTCATAGACAAGACAATAAGGCAAAAGAAGGGGGACCAATTAATTAGTTTAAGTTGGTGTTTTCCTGCCTCCTCAGCCTGGGGTTAAGTTTAGACCCTGAATCACAGAGATGGCTTCCAAGTCAGCACATCCCAACTTTTGAGCGTATCTCTATTGTCCTTGCTTCTCTAAGACTAATTTTGGCTAAAGAGTAAGATCAGTCAGTCCTTCCTTGAGATTTTTGTTTTTCCTTTCCAAACAAAGCCTCCTTGAAGGGGCCAGTGTTCATCCCATTCCAGAGAGAGAGAGAAAGAGAGAGAGAGAGAGAGAGAGAGAGAGAGAGAGAGAGAGAGAGAGAGAGAGAGAGAGAGAGAGAGAGAGTGAGTGTGAGTGAGTGTGTCAGGCCAAATAGCAATCCAAATTTGGCTTGGTCTCCTTGCCCACGGCCAAGATCTGCATTAGGATAATGGCTGTTCAGGCTTGCTGTCCTGCCCAACTCTTGCCCAGTCATGTCAGCCACCAACAGGGCCAGTGTGTCCTGAAGGTCCTCCAGTCTCAGTACCTGACTCAATCCCTTAATGCTCTCCCAGGATACCAGGACATCTAGCCCTTCTCTCAAACTCCCTCATTTTAGAGAAGCCAATGATTTTCTAGAAGAGAATTTCAAGATCATCTAGTCCATTCCCTAGATTTTATAGATGAGGAAATGAAGGCTCAGAGAAGTTGTCATCTGCCCATGGCCACACAGTAGCACAGCTAGGATTTGAACCCAGGTCCTCAGACTCTTTCCACTGTGCTGGTGTAGATTGCAACCCTTCTCACCCTGGATGATGTAAGTCTATGCCTTTCCATCAGTTCTTTAGAGGGTCCATCTCTAAAGTACCAGTGGCCTTCCTCTGCCACTCAGGCCCTCCACTGCCCTCCTTTGTTCTCACTGCATGATGAGCAATCTACCTTCTTTTAAGGTCACCACTTCAAAGCCAGTCTTCCCTG
The DNA here is from genome assembly GCF_019393635.1 of Dromiciops gliroides. NCBI lineage: Eukaryota > Metazoa > Chordata > Mammalia > Microbiotheria > Microbiotheriidae > Dromiciops > Dromiciops gliroides. The sequence goes on along the minus strand of NC_057863.1, from coordinate 615,351,313 downwards.
AAAACACGGTGCTGCCCACCTCCCAGCCCTCTCAGCCCTTTGGTCCTGCATTTGTGATTCCTTGGAAGCCGTCATGTTTTTGTGATTCATGGCTAGATGAGGAGGAGGCCTGTGGGCGGCAGAGCACCCCGGAAGCCAGGCTGCTCTCATAATGCTCTGAAAAGTCTTTCTGCCGCCAATTTGTTAACAGTACTATTCTGTTGGGGATGCTCCTAGGGATGCTGGGGAATAAATGGGGCAGCGGGCTCCACTGGGAGTATGGGGCTCTATGAACAGTGCCTTGGGGAGTCTAAGAGAGGAGAGGCTTAGACTAAGCTCGTGCTTCCCTAGGGTTCTGCGCCTCTGTGGAAGCCAGGGCTGAAGGTGCTCCAGTGTTTTGTTTTGTTTTGTTTTGTTTTTTTCATGGTTTTTTTGTTTGCTTGTTTTTTTGTTTTGCAGGGTAATGAGGGTTAAGTGACTTGCCCAGGGTCACACAGCTAATAAGTGTTAAGTGTCTGAGGCTGGATTTGAACTCAGGTCCTCCTGAATCCAGGGCTGGTGCTTTATCCACTGCATCACCTAGCTGCCCTCTCCAGTGTTTTTTTTTTTTTTTTAAGTGAGGCAATTGGGGTTAAGTGACTTGCCCAGGGTCACATAGCTAGTAAGTGTTAAGTGTCTGAGGCTGGATTTGAACTCAGATACTCCTGACTCCAGGGCCAGTGCTCTATCCACTGCGCCACCTAGCTGCCCCCTCTCCAGTGTTTTTAAGTGTTCTAAGCCCTAACGTTCTAAGCTCTGAGACCTGGGGTCCCTTCAAAGGTCTCGTCTAGATCTAATGTGACATGTTCTTCCTAGCTCTAAGGGTCCATGTTCTAGGTTCCCTTCTCACTAACATTCTGTAATTTCATGATTTCCAATATCATTACCACCCACTCCCACCGAGCCTCAAATGTCCTTAAAAAACCAACCAACCAAGCAGCCCAGGCCCTGGTCTGAAATAAGCTCTTCCCAGGATCCCTGCTCTAACTCCTCTGGGGAGAAAGGCCAGGGGTCAGAGGAGGCCAGCAGCTTCTTCCTCTCTCCCTGCCCCCCAGTCCCCCTACAAAAAAACAGAGAGCAGGAAGGGGAGAAAATGGAGAAATTATTTTCTCCGGGCTTCCCACAACTCCCTAAGCCTGGGGGAGGGGAAGTAAAGGGAGCAGGGAGCCAGAAGGAATGTGGAGGTCAATAATGCAGCAGGGAAATGACTATGCAAAGATGGCTGAGCCAGAGCCCCTGAAGCTGGCTGGGCTTCAAATGTGGTCTCTACTGCTGTTACTGAGCTCTCAAGAGACCTTCTCCCTGTCTAAGGGACTTCTCCAAGTCTGCTGCTCCTTTCCCAAGCACCCACAGGAAGATGGGAGGGCTTTGGGAACGGGAGCAGCTTTTGTTTGCTCACACCCCCAAACAGATGTGGCTACCTTGCATTCCAAACCCTGCCTGTCACTGCCCCAGTCTGGAGCTGATAAAACACACCTCCCCCCTCCTCCTCCTCCCAGGAGATGACTGCTTTCTTTCTACATTCCCCCCTCCCAACTTGGGACCCCCTCCACACACAAGCTCTTTCTCCCTCCCCCAAAACCAACAACCTTCTGAGCCTTCATGAGACATGGCTCTGGAGGGAAGAGGCTGACAAAGCACAGCTGGCCCAGGCAAGGAAATCCATGAAGTCATCGCAATTGACTCATGCATTTTTCACATCCTGCCCATAAAGAGCTCGAAGAATCACCCAGACCCTAGGTCAGTAGCAATAGGGATATGAGGCCAGGGAGATGCCTGTTAAAGATCCCTCAACTGGGCCTAGCCCCCAAAGACTTCCAGTTGGAAACTGAGCCATCTCCAGAGCAGAAAGAAAACTGGATTTGGGGTGTTAACATTTGGATTGGAGTCTAGTCGGCTATTGTCTGTGTGACCTTAGACAAGCCATTTTACTACCTTGGGCCTCAGTTTCCTCCTCTGTAAAGTGTAGGGGGAAGGACCTAGATCAGGAGTTCTTAACCTGGGGTCCGTGAATTTGTTGTTGGTTTTTTGTGGGGGTTTTTTGGTGAGGCAATTGGGGTTAAGTGACTTGCCCAGGGTCACACAGCTAGTAAATGTTAAGTGTCTGAAGCCAGATTTGAACTCAGGTCCTCCTGAATCCAGGGCTGGTGCTTTATCCACTGCGCCATCTAGCTGCCCCCATGAATTTGTTTTTCAAAATATTTTCATAGCTGTAGTTCATTCTAATTGGTTTCCTTTGCAAGTCTATGTATTTTTATGTATTTCAAGCATTACTTTGAGGAGTCCGGAGGTTTCACAAAAGGGTTAATAAACCCTCTGGATGAACTCCCAGCCAACATTTTGCATGCTAAGGCCCCTGCCTCCTCCGCAAGCTACTCTCTAACTTTCTTAAATATATTGTATTTTTGGGGGGAACCCACATTCTCCCTTTACCGGAGGCAAGAATCAGAGAGGCTGGAATTTCCTGTTTATAAGTACACATCTTCTGCTCCCCTCCCCTCCGAACCGAACCTGCACCTCAGAGCTTCAAAGCTGGGCAAACAAGGGCTGCAAAAACTATCTCCGGCAGGGGTGCTGGAGAGGACAAAGACAGCTCCTCCCCCTCTGACCTGTCTGGGCCTAAGACACCCCTGTGCCCCTCTCCCGTTACTCAAACTTCTCCCAGGGGAGACTCGGTGACAAGGCCACTGCCACGAAAGGCCAGCCACCCCCGGTGACTGAATGTCAGGGTTTCCACGACCTCCAATCCTTTCTGCCTGTTTGCCTTTGAGTTTGTAAATGGGGTAAGGCTGAGCTTCACCGCCTTCTCCCAAGGTGCAACCATCTCCTTTCCTACAACAACTTCTAACACATGAGTGGTGTTCTTTTTTTTTTTTGGTGAGGCAATTGGGGTTAAGTGACTTGCCCAGGGTCACACAGCTAGTAAGTGAGTGGTGTTCTTTTAACAGTGGACAAAGATATCTCCCCTCCCACCCTCCTACCCTACCTCTCAACAAGAGACTAGAAACTGGCTTTTGGAGACTGCATAGCCTGAAGAAGATCCATCTACCCATGCCCCCCTAGCACAATAATGATAGCTAGCATTTACATGGCACTTCCCATTTGCTAGACACTGGGCTAGGTGCTGTACAGTAATATCTCATCTGATCCTTACAACAACCCTGGGAGGTGGGGGCTGTTATTATCCAGAAGTTAAGAGACTTGCCCAAGGTCGCACAGCTAATAAGTGTCAGAGACCACATTTGAAATCAGGTCTTCCTAAACCTAAGCCCAGCACTCAGTGTACTGTAGATTCTATGTTCAGCGGAGCAGCGGGCACAGAATTAGACTTCAAATCTGCATTGTTCTAATTTGTCCTCCTGGGCCATGGAGAATTCTTACAGACAGACATGTGACCGGGGATGAAGCCACAGGAACCAAAGAATGGCAGAGCTGGGAGGGCCTCAGAACCCAGGATGGCAGAGTTGGGAGGGCCCTTAGAACACAGAAAGTCAAAGCTAGGAGGGCCCTTTGAACATAGAATGTCAGAGCTGGGAGGGCCCTTCTTTAGAACTCAGAGCTAGGAGACACCTGGGAGGATCATCACTTTGGAGATGAGAATGAATACTGAAACCAGAGGAAGAAAGATTTGCTGATGCTTTAGCAGGAGAAGCAGGACTAGAACGGAGAACTCCCAGTTCAAGGGTCTTCCCTCTGTAAGTCATAGCAGTCTCGGCACTCAGATAGGAGGGAACACCCCCACTGGTGGGGTGCTTGGACCCATTGAAGTTTGACAAACCACCATGGAAAATCGGAACTCGGGGCCTGGTTTGGGGGCCTCCAGGGATCATGGGGGGCTGGAGAGAAAGGATAAGGGGGTGGGGAAGAGGCAGAGGAGCTGTGAGGCTCTGCAAGCTTCCCCGTGTCTGGCTCCCTGATTTCTCCTGGCACACTCTTTGGTGCGCACCCTTTGCTAGTTTCGGGGAACTCATTACCCTGCTGGGCTCCTCATGCTGGGCGTGCCTTGGTGCAGGACAGCGGGAGTGGGGCTGATGGCATGTTGGAGCCCATTGACTCTGACTGGCAGATTACTCAAACTAATCCCCCTTCCTCTGCCATTCCTGGGGAGAGCTTTGACTTTTCACCTACCTCCTAATCCAAAACTGGCAAAGATGGGCTTTGGATGCCTCTGCCTTTGAGAAGGCCCCAGGAGGGAGGCTGGGCTACACGGCCTCAGATCCCTTTGCAGATCTTTGATCTAATACACAATTGTGATCCTCAGTTCCCACCCTGCTTCCGGAGGCAAACTTTCCTTGTCCTTTCTAAAATGTAGTTGCTGGGATGGATCCCATGACTGCAAATGGGGCATGCCCAGGGCAGAGTGCAGAAGGGTTCCATCTCCCCTGCTCTAGGCACTGGGGCACAGAATCCATGCATCACGGGCACTGCCCCTTCCTCAGTTACCTTTGGGCCCACGGTCAGCCCCTACTTACAGAGGGGGGTGGATTCTTCTCCAGTTTCCCCCATGTCTTAGTCTGACCTCCCCAACCAGCCTGGAAACTCATTCAGTTGGGAACCAGCCTCATGATTCTCTGCTGGATGCTCAGCCAGCATTGGTTAGATAGCAGGGGTCTGAACTTACTCACCCACTCCCTTCCACGGCCATTCTGAGGCCCTTCTTGCCACAACATTCTGTGTTTTAAAGTGTGGCTCTCTAACCTGCCTGGCAACTGGCAAAGTGACTCAATTCTAATCAACCTTTCTCTTTTGTGGGCAAAAGCAAAGCCTCAAATGGCTAGGATCAAAACAGCAAGCTGGCCTTGGCGGAGGGAGGGCCGATGGAGAAAGGGAAGACATAAGACTGGCCTTCGAATCTCCTAGCCATGCCCCCGGACAAAAAGCAGACCAATGATACCGACCTCTGCCATTTGTTGACTTGGCTCCAACCTCCACCCCCAACCCCTACCCCAAGCCTCCTCTCCCTGCTTCCCCCAGAATGGCCTATCATGAGTCCCTGGGCAAGCGGAGCCCTGAAGTGCCCATCAGTTGACCAGCTGGCCAGCCTGCTCACACCCAGCTCCTTGAACGACTCACTGAAGGAAATGAAAATTAAATGCCAACTGATTGTCTCTGTGGAGGCGGCATTAATTTAATACAAACCCTCAAGCAGGGAAGCCGATTCCATTACAGGCAGCCCTAATGGAACAACAAGCGGCCGCTTATGACGGTAACCACAGAGGGCCAACTGGGGAACACGCCCCCTGCACACAGTCATTGAGAGTCCTTGTGGACAGCAAAGGTCCTTTCTACTGCTAACATTCCCTGTTCCATCATTCTATGTTCTAAGCAACTCTTTCTAGGTTCTAAGGGCCCTCCCAGCTCTGAAATTCTGGGTTCCAAGGGCCCTCCAAGCTCTGACATCCTGTGTTCTAAGGGCCCTCCCAGCTCTGATACCCTGTGTTCTTAGGGCCCTCCCAGCTCTGACATCCTGTGTTCTAAGGGCCCTCCTAGCTCTGACACCCTGTGTTCTTAGGGCCCTCACAGCTCTGACATCCTGTGTTCTAAGGGCTCTCCCAGCTCTGACCTCTTGTGCTTTAAAGTCCTTCCCACCCGTGGCATTCTGTGGTCTAAGGCAATAGCCTGCAACCTTTTGGAGTATGACCTCTAGCCCTGTGGTTCCATCACTGTGGGGTGCCCCCTAGGAAAGGATGGTCACGGTGACTTGCCTTCAGCACCCCAGCTCGGTGCATAAGCCCATGGATGTACACATGCACACACATATACAGACACAGATGGGATGCCAGACCCAAATTTAAGCTAAATTTAACAGACAAGTAGCTGGGCAAAGAGAGGAAACTGGGGTAGAAGCAGAGGAGCAAGAACTGGGCAGGTGAGTCCAGGCCTCTGCAAGGACATTCCTCTCTCCCCACTGCTAGTGAATGCTGAGGGCTACACCTATAATGGGCACTTAACAGTGCTTTGAGATCCCTTCTGAAAGGGAGTGTGCCAACATCAGGCAGCCCCATCCAAGCAACCCGAGCCAGCTGGTGCTAATGGCCTCACCCTCGTTTGGAGAAGTTCAAAGCTTTCCCTTGGAGAAGCTAAGCAGCAGGCTTTAATAGCGAACAATGAGGCTTTTGAGAAGCCCACACACCACCCAGCCCCCGACCAACTCACACTGAGACTAATTAGAAGCCTTTGTAGCCTGAGAGGTTGGACAGGTAGGGGAGGCTTTCTCAGGCTCCATAATTGGGCACTCAGCCCAATAAATGAGCCAGACACTGCAGCCACCTGCGAAAGGTTAGGAGCCCGGCTCTCTAAATGGCTGCTCTCCCCAAGCCCAAGATGGTAGCAGCATGGGCTGGTCAGGTCACTGGGGAGGCCCACGAACAACCTGCTCAGCCCAAGCTCCCTCACAGCCAATGATGTTCTGAAACCCCTTCCACCCCAACGTCTCTCCCGGAGCCGACGTCCCATTTTCTAGGGGCTCCCCCAGTTCCGACACTCAATCGTGTTCTAGCTCTGCCAGTCTGTGAGCTAAGGTCCCTCCCAAATGGGTCATTCTGGGTTCTAAGGATCTCATCCCAGCCCTCTCTCCGTTTGATCTCTGGCAGACAAGGGCTTCGAGCCCCTCATAAATGCCAACTAAACAGTTTCCTTTTGATCCACTCATTAACAAGCAATTACCCAGCACTTGACACCTGCCAAGTGCTTGGGCATCACTCACACTAGTGGTGACACCCTTGGAGGAAATGCTGAATCCAGGGACGCCCATGATTAGGAGGGCACTCCTGTTCCCCCAGCTATTCTCCTCCTCTGGGAGCACATGTGCACCTATGCCTACACCCAGGCAGGTCTCTGCCCATTTTAAATGGGGTCAGTGCCACGATGACGAAGGAAAGTAAGAACCAGCATCACGACGCAAGACAGTGGGCCGAGGAAAGTAGGAACTTGGGTTCAAATCTCAGCACTGGCAATACTCAATGCCTGGGGCCTTCAGGCAAGCCCCTTCCCCTCTGTGGACCTCAGTGTCATTTTCTGTCTAATGGGGGTGGGAGGAGGAGAAGGAGAGGGATCGAGTTAAATAATCTCATCTCTACAGGTCCCCATGACATCATGATTCACAATCTGCCATCCACCTCTCCTGTCCTGTTCCTGGGAAGCCATGACTAGCAGCAGGACCCCGCACACTTGGTCTCTAAGCCACAGGGCTTTGGGACCCAGAAGGGAAGCCCCTGGAATTCTCAATCCTCTGCTATTTCCAGGCCATGGCTCAGCTCTGAGGTTAACCAGAATTCGAGGCTGCAGTTCCAGTATTTTTAAGGCATTATTATTTTTTTTTTAGAGTAACTTCCCTCAGAGCTGAAAGAAACTATTTTGTGAGTGCGTTTTTTAAAAAAATCTTCTTCCTGTGTCTCCCTTCCTAGACTGAATGGGCTCCCTGAGGCAGGGAGCTGGTCTCCAGTTAACTCTGTGGATTCAACATAACCCTTTGTCTCAGTTTTGAGGTAGAATAGCTTGATGCATCCTAGAAAAGACACAATAAACAGATTTGGAATGGGGGTGGGTTGGGGATCTGGGTTCGAATTCTACTCTTCCACTCCCTGTGTGAGCTTGGGCAAGTCACTTAAAACTACCTGTGACTCAGTTTCCTTGTCTGTAAAATGGGGGAGGGGGCTAGATGACTTTTTTTTTTAATTTTGTGGGGCAATGGGGGTTAAGTGACTTGCCCAAGGTCACACAGCTAGTAAGTGTCAAGTGTCTGAGGCCGGATTTGAACTCAGGTCCTCCTGAATCCAGGGCCGGTGCTTTATCCACTGCGCCACCTAGCTGCCCCTAGATGACTTTTTAAGGTGTCCTCTAGCTCAAAATCTATGATTCAGTGATTGCCCCCTCAGCTTAAGAGCAAGAGCTGGGAAGCCTACAGACCACCCCCCCACCACACACTCACCCAGATCTGTAATGTGGATAACTATTCTTCCATCTTCCTGCACCCCCAAGCTCCGCCTCTGCTCCCCATCCCCCACACAAACATGCAGTTCTCAGAACACAGGGACACTTGATCAGTCATGCTGACTAACCGAACCACATTGCCTCGTTACTCAGAAGAGAAAGGCCGGAGAACAGAGAGGGGCAGCCAGTTACTCCTTCCCCTCCAGCAACCCCTCCCGCAACACTCAGCAGCGATCCAGGAGGGAAAGGTTTCTGAATCTTAACTCTCCTCAGTGCATGAATGGGCCACTTGAGAGTCACCCCCAGACACTCTTAACCTTCCACTTCTTATCAGCAAGCAGACGGGAGGAAGTTGGCCCCAAGCCGGCTCCTCTCCCCACTCGACTCGGAAGCCAAGGTCTGTCTACTCAACAAAGGCTAAACATTCTAACAGCTGGCTTGGCAAGCAGACACTTGGTCTAAAATACACCCTTGGTTCCTGAGGTTTTATAGAAAGATCAGAGATGGCTAGGCCCTTAGAACAGACTGGCAGAGTAGGAAGGGCCCTTAGAACCCAGAATGTCAGAGCTGGGAGGGGCCTTAGAACCCAGAATATGAAAGCTGACAGGACCCTTAGAGCATAGAATGTCAGAGCTGGGAGGGGCCTTAGAACCCAGAATATGAGAGCTGAAAGGACCCTTAGAGCATAGAATGTCAGAGCTGGGAGAGCCCTTAGAACAGAGAATATCAGAGCTGGGAGGGGCCTTAGAACATAGAATGTCAGAGCTGGGAAGGGTCTTAGAACAGAGAATGTCAGAACTGGAAAGAACCTTAGAACATAGAAGGTCAAGGGGGGGGGGGGCTTGGAACACTTAATGTAAGTGTGAGGAGTTTTCAGAACCCAGGATACAAAGCTGAAAGGGGTATTAGGGATTGTTTATACAAACCCCTTCATTCTAGGGAGGAGTAAACACTCATGGAGGGAAAAGAGCTTGTCCAGACAATAATGGGCTGTCCAGGACCTGAAGCGGCACCTTCCAGTTCTGTGACTCCGATTTAACAGGCTTATTAAGTCTCAGCCACCTGGACTAGACAGTCAAAGTGAGCCGAGGACAAAGGCTGAGATGTTCTAGGTGACTGAGCCCTTTCCTAAGGGTGGTTGCACCTTGGGTTTGCTCCTAAGTTCCCCTCCGCTCTGTGAGCCTCTGTTTTCCCAGCTGTCCAATGGGGACACTCTTCTTTGCCCTCCCTCCTTTACAAGTCGACATCCTGAGGAATTCTAACATTAGCAGCTCCCAACCTATAGCAAAGGGTAACCCATTAGGAAAGGGTGAGCTGTGTCTAGTACAACTATCCTCAGTGCCTCCCTCTCACGCTCATGGCTGGCCTAGATCAGAAAGGACTTGAAGAGCCAAAGAGAGAGCAGCTCACCAGATGTAGCCCAGAGCTCTCAGCAGTAAGGCAGGGGCTGCTCGGCCTGAATACTGCACACACTGTCAGATGCAGCCCAGAGCTCTCAGCAGTAAGGCAGGGGCTGCTCGGCCTGAATACTGCACACACTGTCAGATGAGGTCACTATATTGGATGGCTTTGCTGTTTTGCCTTTTTTTTGCCACAAGGGAGGAGTCAATCTGGAGGAGGTGGAGTGACTGACATAGGGGACAAAAAGCATCAGGAAAACATTTCCTTTTTTTTTTTTAAGGAAAATGAAAACCACAGAATGAGTCCAATCTCTCAGCCTATAGGGCCCTAGTGTCCCTCCTTTCCCCCAGGAGATGGGACCTCACTCGTTCACAGACAGAGACACCAAGGCCCCCCTCCTGCCCTGTTGCTGTTTACAGAGAACTTTGGGGAAAACTAGCCTCCTCGACTCCAGGGCCTATTTTGGACAGTTAATGGGCAGTTTGGGCCCCTGGGTTATTTATGCCCACTGCCTGTGATTCCACATGCAGGTAAACAAGGGTACCCTGCAATTGGGAGCAGTCAGGCTGATCCCTCCACTGTGGCCTTCCTCAGGGCAGGTTCACTCACCCTGGGAAAGCCCTGGGTCCCCAAAGACACTACCCCAACATGGTACCTCATTACCAGCTGCCTGAAGGGCTGCAATAGGAACCTTTTAATTGGCCTTCCTGCTTCTACTATCTCCCCATCTGATCCACCTTTGACCTGGATGCCAGGCTAAACTTTATATGCTGAGATCTGCCCAGTCACTGCTCTGCTCAAGCCTCTTCAGGGGATCCCTACTACCTGACAGGGGCAAGTAAGTGGTGCAGTGGATAGAGTACTGGCCCTGGAGTCAGAAGGACCCGAGTTCAAATTCGATCTGACACTTACTAGCTGTTTGACCCTGGGCAAATCACTTAACTCCGATTGCCTCCAACATCTGGGGCCATCTCCAGTCTACATTTTGAAACAGGACCCAAATGGCTCTGGAGGAGAAAGTGAGGTTGGTGACCTTGCGCAGCCCTCCCTCACTTAAATCCAATTCACTGCAAGTCATGATGTCACCTTCCGATATCATGGTCTTCTTCAAGAACGAAGGACAAACAACAAGGACCATCTGATAAGTAAAAATCACACTCCTCTGGAGGCAGCTTGGTATACTGGAAAGACTATGAGGCTTAAAGCCCAGAGGGATCTAGGTTCAAATCCTGGCTCCAACATTTAAGTAAGTTGCACAATCCTAGGCAGGTCATATAACCACTCTGAACGTCCTTGACAGTCTTTCCACTATACTCTTCCAAAGAACTCCAGGCTTCAGCCAAACTGGACTGTTCTGGATATGCCCCAGACTCTCCTGCCTCCATGTCTTTGCTCCTGCTGGTTCCTATTCAAGGAATGCCCTCCCTTTTCCTTTATCTGATTATTACGTATCCTTCCGAGTCCTACTCAAGATCCACTTCTGAGAAGCTTCTACTGACTGCCCCCCCCCACCAGCAGCAGCACCACTTACTACTATCTGTGTAACTCTAGATAAACCATTTAATCTTTTTGACCCTGGGTTCCTCATCCATAAAAGGAAGGTAATAATACTTTGTCTCCTAACTTCCCAGGGTTGTTGGGAGGAAGGAACTCGGCAAGCCTCAAAGTGCTACAGAAATATGGGGATAGAGTTGGGACCTAGGATTTCACTGGGATAGAGAACTCCCAGGGGAGGAAATTCCTTCCATTAATACAGGTTGGCATCTTCTCTGCCATACATCAGCTGAGTTGCCTGGAGCACTTGCCCAGGATCACACAACCGGTGTGTGTCAGTTAAGGCTTGAACCTGGTTCTTCTTGTCTTCAAGGCTGCCTGTCTACCTGTGACACCACCGTGCTGAATCTGAATAATGTGTCTGCCCCAGCGACCAAAGCAGAAGTCTGTACATAGTCAGTGTTTGATATGATCATTGGCTTGTTCGCTTTCACAAGTGATGTCCTACATCTTCCTACCCATGAGTCACCTCTCAAGTGCTCCTGATGGGGTAACCTGTCTAATGGCTTCCCCAACCTCTTTGGTCCAGATGTGGGGGAGTACCCAGACCGTGAAAAACAATGGCATGAGTCACCCTCCCTGGGATGGTCCCCAAACCCCCGACACCCTAAAGCTACCGTGCTGGTTCATCAGGAACACCCCCACCCATCAAGAGAGGGTGCCTCCCACAGCCCCTTCCACAGGACGGTCTCCCTCTGTTTGAACGAACAACATCTCATCACCATGGCAGTAATAATAACAACTCTCATTTCCATACTGTCAGATGGCTTAGAAGGTTCTTGCCTTACAGCCCTGAGAGGGAGGAAGCATAAGTATGCCCATTTTACAGACTAGGAAGCCAAGCCTCAGGGAGGGAAGTGCTTTGCATGTCTTGTGGTTCCCGGCCCCCAACTTGACCCTGAGAGATCAGTCACCTTATAGAAAAGGAAACTGAGGCTCAGAAAGATTAAGTGACTTGCTCACGGTCCCGCAAACAGTACAAGGCAGAGCTGGAATTTGCACTCAAGTCTCACGGCTCTAATAGTCCTCAGTCCTTCCACTGCACCAGCCTACCACCAATTTAGAGTTAGAATCTTGCTTCCCAGGTTTGCGGATGAAGATATGAAGTGATTTGTTTCAGATGAGACTTGGCAATGGGAGTTGGGAGCTGAGCCCAGGTCCCCTGTTTCAGATTCAGTTGCTCTTCACTGCCCTGTGCCTTTGACCAGTCCCTTCAACTCTTTGGTCCTCAGTGTTTCCCAAGGCAGAGTGAAGTTTCCAGACTATGTACAGGGAGTCCTTCCTGCTTTAAAGTCCACTCTGCCTTGCCTGTGTCTACCCCACTCCCTTCAGCCTCATCCCCTCCCACACAAGCCTGGACACTCAGACCCTGGCTCAGCTTCCATTTTGGAGGTGAAGAAGCCTCCTTTGCAGAATAGTTCCAGTTCATCAAGGAGGAGGACAAGAGCACAAAGGGAAGAAAAACACTAGGGAAGGAGGTTTATAAAAGAGCAGGCGGCTGGCTAGGGAAGCCCTATCCCGCCTGCCTGCCCTTGTGTGTTACAATGTAATTGTCATAACTGGAGGTGAAATACACCAGACTCCTGGCTCCCCAGAACAGGTAATTAGACTGGTAATCGCCTGTTCCAAGCAGAGGGGATTAGCTGACTAAATATTGCTCAAGGGAACAGACTCATTATTTAATATCAGCTTCATGTTGTGGCATAGGCAAAACACTAAACTTTACATGAAAAAGTGGTGAGGTCGCCTCCCAGGCTGGCTCCCCACTGTGGCCAAGCTGCTCTGGGCCAGCCTGCTGGACCAAGGTGACGAGAACCGGAGAAAGGGACAAAGCACCTCCTTGTCAGAGGGAGGCGGCTGGGCAGGCTGGGATCAGGAGATCTGGGCTGAGCCCCACTTCTGCCACTACCTGGCTCTATCCCAGGGGCTGCTCTGACCTGAGTTTCCTTATCTTGGGCATTGGGACGGGGTCTCTACCAGAGTCATCTTGTGACGTCTTTACTGGGGCACATGGGCAAGGGCTCTGTCAGCTCCTACGGAGAGAGAAGCTTCCAGTGCAGGGGCAGGATCTGGCACTTGAAGACCAGCCTACTTCTAATACCAGGGATGCTCATCCCTAGGTGAATATTCGGGCCACAATATTCCCAGCCCACTTTCTGTGTGTGTGTGTGTGTGTGTGTGAGAGGGAGAGAGAGAGAGAGAGAGAGAGAGAGAGAGAGAGAGAGAGAGAGAGAGAGAGAGAGAGGAGCAACTCACTCTTGTGATCCAGCACTACTACATCATTTAGCCTTAGTCTGAGCCTCAGTTCCCTTATCTATAAAATGAGGATAATAGCACCTACTTACCTCCTAGGGTTGTTGTTAGGATTGAATTTCTTTAAGTATTTTGCTTAATAAATGCTAGCTATTATTAAATCTATGATCCAACACCTCATCCAGCAAGGTTCAGGAAAGGTGAAGGGAAGGAACAAGGGACAAGGAGGACAAATACAGACCCTGGCAGACATGAGCCAGGAATAAGTACAGGTTTTCTTTTCCTGCTCCAGGACTCTCTTTCTTCCTCCTGAGGTCTGATCCTCTGGTCTCTTGATGAGTGGGCCAAGACTCACCCCAGGTGTCAGGATGTCAGTAGACCAGAGAAGGGCCATGGGGAAGAAAGATGGATGCATTCCTTCCCCAGCACATGCACACCAAGCCAAGTGACCGGTTCACTAAATAACAGGTGACTGAGCCAAGGAATTGGGACTGGGGGCCCCAAATATTGCTAGCGGTGATCATAGAGATCACTCATGAGGTGTGTGACCCTGGAAAAATCACTAACTCTTTGTCCTCAATTTCATCAGCAATAATACAGGGGAGACTAATAAACTAAACACAGAGAGCAGGATAGAAGGGCTAGAGTCCTCAACTTCGAATTAGGAAGAGCTAGGTGCAAATCCTGCCTAAGACATTTATTAGCTCTATGCCCCCTATGCAAATCACTTAATTCCTCTGACCCCCATTTTCCTCTTCTGCAAAATGGGTATAATAATACCTCACCAAGTGGTTGTCAGGATCAATGAGATAACACATATACAGCATTTTATCAATCCACAAGCATTTATTGATCACCTCCCACATACCAGGGGCCGTGTTAAGTGCTGGAAATGCAAAGACAAAAGCTGTCAGCTATTATTAATATGATCATCATTATTATTAAGAGTCAGCATGTTGTAGAGGAGAGAGAGCTAGCGGGAAACAGAAAGTTGAATTCTCATCTCTGGCTTATAATGGCCACAGGCCCCGGGCAAGTCACAGCCTCACAGCCCCAGACAACTCTCTGTGACTACAAATTGCAGAAGAAGCACCCACACAGTAGGCACTTAATAAGTGGTTGTTAAATCGAAATGAATTTGTTAAGTAGTCATCAGAAAACAGCAGGAGAGTGGAACATAGACTCACATAGTCCCTTAAGCCAAGTCACTTGGCTGCTCTGGGCCTCAGCTTCCTTCTTTGTAAAATGAAGGAGGTTGGACCAGATGACACCTCTACGGCCTCTTTTCACTCTAAATCTATGACTCGATGAGCCCAGGGATATGTGCACAGCCCCCACGTTACACCTGACAAACACCGCTTAGGAAACAAAGGGGGTTTTCATGGGATGCTGTGCCCCAGGGCTTAGCCGCCTTGCCCTCCAGGTCCTGGGCTGGTTTTAGAAACCTTCTCCCTCCTGCCCCTCCCTCTTTGCCTCCTCCCCACAAAAAGCCTACAGAGGCACAATTGCTTCTCTTCAATCCCCTTCTCCTTGGGACAGATGGGAGTTGGTGTCCTCGACCGTGGGACCAGATGGCCTGAGCACATTCTGGGGCCAGAGGGGCCTATGACACCAGATACCAGCTGTTGAGGCCTGCCCTTCTCATCCCACTGGGGCACTTAACCCTTTCCCAGCCAGGACTCTTTGTGAAAGCATCTAATGACCTTGGGCAAGTCAACTACCTTACTAAGCCTCACTTTCTTAGTTCAACAGAAGAAACATTAGTTAAATGTCTACCATGCACCCCTGCCCTGAAGGGATATGATATATACAAAGATCCAAAATTCAAGATAATTCATGCCTCTATTATATTCTGCATTATATAATGAAGTAATATATGTGAGGAAGGGAGTAACATGGTCAGACTTGGATTTTAGGAATATCTTTTGGTAGCTGTGGGAAGGATGGAAGGAGGGAGGAAATTGGAGGCAGGGAGAACAAGTAAGAAGCTATTGCAGGAAGTAATGAGAGAAGCCCAATAAATGAAACTTGGATATCAGGGTAGAGGGAGAAAATAATTGAACCTGTGGAAGCAAATGAGATCACCAAAGGAGAAAATATTGAAAAAGAAGAGAAAAGAATCCAGAACAGAGCCCTGGGTGGGAGGTGGTTAACAATCTATGTGTAAAATACAGATGAAAACATTTAAATGACTACCCTCACTGGCCTTTTGTGGGGAGAAGGGAAGGGTAACTAACTAATGCACCATTTGGGGCAGCTAGGTGGCGCAGTGGATAAAGCACCAGCCCTGGATTCAGGAGTACCTGAGTTCAAATCCGGCCTCAGACACTTGACACGTACTAGCTGTGTGACCCTGGGCAAGTCACTTAACCCCCACTGCCTCTTAAAAACAAAAAAAACAAAAAAAACAAAAAAAACAAACAAACAAAAAAAAAAACTAATGCACCATTTCCCACACTACATTACTGCTGTAGGACTAGAGGACTGGTCTAAGAGTCAGGAACATGTGGGTTTGAATCTCACTTAGTGGCTGTGTGACCCTAGGCAGGTTACTTAACCACTCTGAGACTCAGGTTCCTCATCTATGAAATGAGAGGGTTGGACTTGATGACCTCTGGGGTCCCTTCCAGCTTGGACATTCTGTGACCTTTGCCCACGGGCTCTAGGGTAATGTCTCTTAAGAAGAAGGGGAGAGGGGCAGCTAGGTGGCACAGTGGATAAAGCATCGGCCCTGGATTTAGGAGGACCTGAGTTCAAATCTGGCCTCAGACACTTGACACTTACTAGCTGTGTGACCATGGGCAAGTCACTTAACCCTCATTGCCCTGCAAATAAATAGATAGATAGATAGATAGATAGATAGATAGATAGATAGATAGATAGATAGATAGATAGATAGATAAAAGAAGGGGAGAAAGGAAAAGGATCCTCCCGGATTTCCTGGCAAAGCTTCCCCAGGGGAGCGAGGGGCAGGTGCGGGGTCCTTATGCTCCTATTAGGCCTGAAAGGGCTGACCTCAGATGCTTGACATGCCAGCAATGATGCTTGTCACCATATGGTAGCAGCTTGTCCCAAGGCTGAAGAGGCCTCTGAATGAAAGACTCCATTAATGATTCTCCCTGCCCTCCCTGGCTGTAAATCTTTGAGCTAGGCTTCAGTGATCAACCCAGCCCAGCCCTGACCCAGAAGATGGGCTTGTAAAAGGAACCAGCCATGGTGGTATAGTGGGAAAACACCTGGACTTGGAGGCAAAAGCCCCACGTTCAAAGCCCAATTCCACCCTTGACTATCTGAGTGACTCGGGACAAATCTCTTATCTACTTTGGGTTCTACACCTGTAAAGTGAGAGGGTTGGCCCAGATGTAGAGTCAAGGCGGTACAATGGAAAGAACACTGGAATGAGAGGCCCTGGATTCAAATCTTGCCTTCACACCAATGTGACTGTAGGTGGGCTATATCACCTCTCTGTGCCTCAGTTTCTTCATCTGTCAAATGGAAAGGTTGGAGCTCTAAGGTCCCATATAGCTCTGATGATATCCAAGGCCCCGTTGGGTTCCCACATTCTATGACCCTGACCCAGAATCCCCCTCTCATTCCCTTAACCCAGCCATCTCTTCTACCTGGGGCAGGAGCAGAGGGAGTGTCCAGCTTTCTGTGGGGAGCCATTAGAGCCTAGCTGGTAACCCAGAGAATGTGGAAGCTCTCATTCCCCCTCTGCAAACCAGGCTAAATGGCCCAGGCTCGTCACGATGCTACCTGGGCATCTCTTCATCCTCCTAAAACCAACAGAACATATCCCCCACCCCTCTCGAGGTCCAAGGACACTCAGCCAGAGCTAAAGCAAAGACCCCAGTTAGAAAGGAATGGGAAGGCAAGAGGACAGCTGGCTCTGGGGCGAGGAAAGGGGACTCTAGAGCTGAGAATTCTTGAAAGTCCAGAACAAGGGAACAGATGCTGAGCCCAGGGCCTCAGATCTATGGGACTGACGAGGCTAGACCCTCCCCAGCTGGTAGGCAACCCAGAGTAAGTACCAGCTTCTGCTACTGGGAATGGGCCCAGATGGCCAGGAATCTGACAGTTCCCAGCATGGAGCTTCCCAGGAGCAAGGAAGGAAAGGGAGGGTTTGGCTCCAAAGAGTAGAACAGGGGCGTTGACAGAGCTGGCTGCTTTTACGCCCTGAGACACCTGCTTGAGAAGGGGCCAGTCAAGAGGCTCAGATAAAAAAGGGTCCAATTTAGGCTCTGGGTCAGGAAAACATCCGGGAAATAACAGCTGTCCCAAAGTGGAACAGAGAGCCTGGGGGCAGGGGAGAGCACCAGGCTGGGGCTCTAACAGCTTGGATTCGCTGGCTCTGTTAGAGTGGGGACTCCTATCATGCATGGGCTGGACCAGAGGACCACTAAGGCCCGTTCCACTTCCCAAGTTATAAGAAAGGTCAAAAAGGGACAGAGAATAACGGCCGGGTCCTTCTGCCACCTTTTCCATTAGTTCCCAGACCAAAAATGAACCTCTGCCCCAGGAAAGAACCACAAAACGTCGGAGCTAGAAGCGATAATCAAATTGCAGATTGTCAGAGCTGGGAGGGCCCTTAGAACATGGAATGTCAGAGCTGGAAAGGACTTTAGAACACAGAATGTCAGAGCTGGGAGGTCCCTTAGAACACAGGATGTCAGAGATGGGAGGGTCCTTAGAACACAGAATGTCAAAGCTGGGAGGGCCCTTAGAACATGGAATGTTAGAGCTGGAAAGGACTTTAGAACACAGGATGTCAGAGCTGGGAAGGCCCTTAGAGCACAGGATGACAGAATTAGAGGGACCTTAGACCATGGAAAGTCAGAGACAGAAGGGGCCCAACCCCCCCATTTTATAGATGAGGAAAATGGGGCTCAGCATGGCCTCAGGACTCACTCATGGCAGAGCATGCCAGGAGCAGAATACAGGCTTCCTAATTCCAGCCAAGTTGTCCAGGAGTCTACAGAGATCATCAGCTAGAGCCTCAAAGAAGAAAGCTCTTGCTAATGAGGCCTCACTCAAGAAACAGCTCATTATGGACACGGTTAAGGCATTGGGGGATGGTGAGAGGATCCCAAAGGACCTTCAGCCATAAGATGGGTTCTACTTATCAGATAGAATCTGAGGCTCAACTGGTCTCCCTCCCATTGATGACTAAGCCAGAAGAAATGGGCAGCCACTGCATCGTGAGAGACTGAGGTTAGAAACGGGAAAGCACCTGCTGATTTCCCAGGAAGCTTGTGGCAAGGCAATAGGTCTCAGTCACCAGGAGTGGCTCAGGAAGGCCCTTGCAGGAGTCATGAGCTTTAAAAAGAGTAGCCCTTGCACAGAGGGCCTCTGGCAATTAACAAAGGGCTTTCCCCATCCTGGGAGGTGGAGCAGGTATGACAGTCCCCATTTTATAGGTGAGGAACAAAATGGAGGTCCAGAGGTGGAGTGACTAATTCATGTAGATAGTTAAAGTTTGCAAAATCACTTCATTCCCAAGTATCCTGCCAGGTAGGTAGTATAAGGATAATTACAGTCCATTTTATGGATAGAGTAACTGAGGCTTTGAAAAGGAAGTGACTTGACCACCACCACATGGCTAAATTAATTCACACGCTTATAGTACTTATTATAAAAGGAAACCATCCTAACAGTTGGAGCCATCCCAACGTGGAATGAATGGCCTTCTACAGGGAGAGAAAGTCTGGCTCATGGCTTGGCCCTCCCCGGACATGTCCTAGTGGCTGGTCAGAGATGGTGTAGGGGGCATCCTTGTTCAGGCCTGGGTTTGGCAAAGCTCCCAACTAACTGGGAGATTTTATAGCATGCTCAGGGCTGCTCAGCTTGGTGAACTCTTGACAAGCTGGCCCCTTCTTAGCTCTCCATCTGTCTTCATCTCCTTACACTCTCTACCTCAGTAGCGGGGAAAGGCTTCCTTTGTAGTTCCTCAAAGACAGCATATCATCTCCCATCACCATGCCTTTGTACTGGCCATAACCCGTACCTGGAATTCTTTCCTTCCCCTTCCCTCAGAATTCAGCTCAAATTTCACTGATTCCAGCTCCTTCTGACTATCAGTGAGGCCCTCTGAAATCCCCTTCTACTCCTAGGCATCTTCTTTGTTCCTAGTCTTATTATATGTGTTCTCCTCCATTAAAATAAAAACTCCTTGAAGGCAGGGACTGAGTGGCTTTGCTTTTGTCTTTGAAGGCCCAGCATGTAATAATCACTAGATAAATGCTTGCTGACATGATTCCAGAAAAATACAGATGAAGCCTGCTCCCCAACTCCACTGGCAGAGACATGATGGGCTCAAGAGGCAAAATAAGACCCACAATTTTGGACATGGCAAACATGGGGTTTTGTTTTGCCTGACTATGAGTCTTTGTTACAACACTTTGGGTTTTCTCTCTCTTCCCCGCCCCCCCCCCCCAAATCCCCATTGGAGGGCTAGGTGGAAAGGAGAAAAAAAATTAATTAAAAATAAATTAAAGAATCTTCCTTGACTACTAAACAACTGAGCCGAGATTATCATGTCTCCTGACTCAGTTTAGCTCTTTTCTCTTTTTTTTCTTTTCTTTTGCGGGGCAATGAGGGTTAAATGATTTGCTCAGGGTCACATAGCTAGTAAGTGGCAAGTGTCTGAGGCTGAATTTGAACTCAGGTCCTCCTGAATCCAGGGCCAGTGCTTTAGCCACTTCTCTTTTTCTTTTCTTAAAAATATATTGATTTATTTCTAATATTAATTTCTTAAGAATTGAGCTCCAAATTCTCTCCCTGCTCCAGCCTCTCTCCCACCCATTTGGGAAGGTAAGCAATATCACATCAGTTATACATGTGAAATCATGCAAAATAGTTTTCCATATTAGCCATATTGGGGAGGGGGGAAAATCAAGAAAAATAAAGTGAAAAAAGAATGCTTCAATCTGCCCTCAGGGTTCATTGGTCCTTTTCTCTGCAGGTGGATGGCATTCTTCACCATTTCTTTTCCCTTTTTCAATAGTTCTGTGATGGTGGTAACCTAGAAAGAGGGACAAGGTGACATCTGCAAGGCCCCTCCAACCCAGAGTCCACAAAGTATCCAAGGAAGGCGGAGTAAAAAGCAGACCAACCAACCTGGGGAGCCCCAAGCCGGCCCAAGGAGCTTTGGGGGCCAGGATCCAGCCCCGAGGAAAGTTGCCCTGAGTTTGGCCTCACTTCAGGGAGGCTGAGGAAGAACAAGGACATGTTCTTGCTGCCCGCTTGCCAACCCCCTACCTAGCTTTCTGAACTCCCAAACTCCCAAACTCATTGCTCAAGCTGGATAGTGGGCTTTGGGAGTACAGAGGCCTGGGTTCAAGCCCCAGCTCAAGCAATAACTTGTTCCCCTCTGGTTGGAGAAAGCTTTCACCTGCTGTAGCTTCCCTGTATTGCATCTGAATGCTCTTCTTTGGGGGCTTTGGAGATTTCAAAAGGACTTAGGCAGGGAGTCTTCACTATTTTTGTGTGTGTTATAGATGCTTCTCAGAATAATGTAAATGCATAAAATAAAACATTGTTTGTTGTTCAGTTGTGTCCTTCCCTTCGTGACCCCATTTGGGTTTTTCTTGGCAAAGATACTGGAGCAGTTTGCCATTTCCTTCTCCAGCTTATTTCACAGAAGAGGAAACTGAGACAAACAGACAAACAAATGACTTGCCCAGTGTCATAAAGCTAGGATGTGTCTTTGGCTGGATTTGAACTCGGTTCTTCCTGACTGTAGGCCCAGTGTTCTGTCCACTACCTCAAAATAAAATATGTAGTATAACAAAAGAAACATATTAAAATATAGTTTAAAAACAGTTCACAGATCCACAGTTAAAACTCCCTGACGCATAAATGCACCTATTGGTTCTCTTACAGCACATCTGGGCTGGTTACCCCAGAGAAAAGTTGCGGAAATGCCCCCTTCCTCCTTCCTGGCAGAGGTGGGGGACTAGGGATTCGGAATATTGTACAGCCAGACTCAGGTCTTGTGCTGGTTGGTTTTGCTGGATGGTTTTTTTTCTCTTTCTCTGTTCGTTCTTCGTTCTACTCTTTGTTAAAAAGGGATGTCTTTGGGGGCAGCCAGGTGGCGCAGTGGTTAGAGCACTGGCCCTGGATTCAGGAGTACCTGAGTTCAAATCCGGCCTCAGACACTTGACACTTACTAGCTGTGTGACCCTGGGCAAGTCACTTAACCCCAATTGCCTCACTAAAAAAAAAAAAAAAAGGGATGTCTCACTGGGAATTTAGAGGGAGTTATTAAGACATAAAGGCAACATAGATCAAAAATGGTTTTTAAAGGAAAAAGAATATCTGGGCTGGTTGATTAAGTGTATAGTTGCAAGGAGCCAGCACACTATAGTGGAAAGAACATTGAGTTTGGTGCCAGAGGATTTGAGTTCAAATCCTGGCTCTGTCATGCTAGCTGTCATGTGACTTGAGATAGCCTCAGTTCCCTCACCTGTAAAATGAGTGACTTAGACTAGATTGGCTGACCTCTAAGATTTCTTCCAGCTCTAACATTCTATGAGGGCAAAGATCCCTAAACTTAACCCAGTTCCCTGGATGGGATCCTGAGACCAGCTGAACAAACTCATTTTGCTCCTGCCCCCAGCCAGGGGAGCATTCCCCATTCTTAGAGCAGCTTGAAACCACAGCTGGAACACTCCTCCTCCCACTTCTCCTCTTTCCCCTCTTCCTCCTCCTCCTCTTCAAGCTCAGCTCACATTCCTCCCAGAATACCATCCTCCCTAATCATTCTGGATTCCCCCCTGCCCTGCCCATCAGACCCACCTCAGACACACAGGCAGGCTGGTACTCGGATTTACATACCTAGCCACACCCTAGACAGAGGAGAAAGTCATGAAGAGATGCCCAATTCGATTCACTGACTGGAGTTCAAAGTAAGGGGAAACTGGCTAAGAAATCTAATTGTCCCAAAATGGATCAGGCTACCTCCACATCACTGGAGATCTCCAAATAGAAGCAAATCCTTGAAGATCAGAGACTCATAGGGACCTCAAGGGACATCTAGCCAAACCCTTCATATTACAGATAGGGAAACTGAGGCCCAACAAAGTAAAGAGACTTGCCCAAGGTCACACGGGAGTAAATTGTAGAGGCAGATTCTGAACCTGGGTCCTCTGACTCCAAATGCCACGCCCCTTCCCCTAGACCATGCCGGACACATTCCTGTTAAGGTAGGGATGGCACTAGGTGAGCCCCAGCTTTGTCAAGCAGTCTAAGCCTGGGATGCCTTGCTTTTAAAAGAGAGTGTATCTTACAAAAGCTCATTTATGTGACCGCTTGGAATCTGGGGAGCTGAGGCAGGAGAGCACCTTCCTTCTCTAAAAGGGTAGAGAGGGACAGAGGGGAGAGGCCCACGCCCCCAAAGCTCCCGGCTGGATTTGCAGCAGCTTTAACAATCCCACTTCCCATCTTGGGGGGATTAAGTCACTTGGGCCCGAGTCGGATAGAAAGCAGCTGCTGGCACAAACCCACCTTTGTCTCACAGACGAAATATTAAACCAAGCCCAGCCTGCACAGCAATTCAGGAAAAACAATATCAAGATGGCCTGGCTCTGAGATGCTTGTGAGCCCCAGAAGACCTTCAAGCAGTTCACACACATCCAATCTCCCTCACCCCAGTCCGAGAGAGGTTCTCACTGGACAGATGGGGAGACTGAGGCCCAGGGCACTTCAATAACTTAGCCAGCAAAATGCCCTAGTCAAGGCTGGTTTTTTGGTTTGGGTTTTTTCATCTGACCAAGCTGTCTTCTCTCTGAGGGACTTTGAGGGAATCACTAAGGTTTCCCCTAGCTCTGACACCCTGTGTTCTAAGGGGCCTCCCAGCTCTGACATTCTGTGTTCTAAGGGCCCTCCTAGCTCTGACATTCTATGTTCTAATATTCCTTCCTCAGACATTCTGTGTTCTAAAGGCCCTCCCAGCTCTGACATTCTATGTTCTAAGGGCCCTCCCAGCTCTGACATTCCAAGGCCTAATATTCCTTCCTCAGACATTCTGTGTTCTAAGGGCCCTCCAAGCTCTGACATTCTATGTTCTAAGGCCCCTCTCAGCTCTGACATCCTGTGTTCTAAGGGGCCTCCCAGCTCTGAAATTCTGTGTTCTAAGGGTCCTCCCAGTTCTGACACCCTTTGTTCTAAGGGCCCGCCCAGCTCTGACATTCTATGTTCTAATACTCCTTCCTCAGATATTGTGTTCTAAGGGCCCTCCCAGCTCTGACATTCTGTGTTCTTAAGGGCCCTCCTAGCTCTGACATCCTGTGTTCTAAGGAGCCTCCAAGCTCAGACGTTCTACTTTCTAAGGGCTCTCCCAGTTCTGACATTCCAAGTTCTAAGTTCCTATTTAACCTCTCCAAGCCTCATTTCTCTCATTAGCAAAACCAAGCCTCCTCACAGAATTCTGTTACAGAAAGCACTTTGTAACCCTTAAAGCACCACAGATGTGAGTCAATATTATGATGCTGCTGCCGCTGCTGGTAGCTCCCCACCCCACCTCCCACATTCCAGATTTTAAGGTCTGGCCCCAAAAGAGCAAACAGCCTTCACTTGGTTAGTTATCTATGAGTGGGGAGATGAGTAGAGTGGACTAACCTGGAGATAAGGGCCTACAAGACAAACAACCACCAGCAGATAAGGCATAGCCAGGGCTCTGGCCCATTCTCTTAAAATTCCCACTTTATGAGCTGAGGCTTGAAGAGCTTGTGCATTCGGGGCTACTTCCAAGCCCAGCTCCTCCCCTACCTAGGCCGCCAGGGCCAACCGTCCCAAAAAAGGAAGTTTCAGCTCAAGAGACAGACATATCCAAGGAGTCTTTGTCTGAAACAGGGTTCTGTGTCCTTCCAAGGCCTTAGTAAGGCAGTAGCACTGGAGGAGAAGCCAGAGCATCAGGGTTCAAATTCCACATCTGTCCTTAGCTCGCAGGTCTCCCTCTGTCGGCCTCAGTTTCATCATTTGTCCAATGGAAGGGTTAGACTAGATGATTCCCACAGTCCTTTGTGGTTTTAAAACATCTATCCTATTCTGGAGGTATTGGGGCCCCATCTCTTTGTTCAAGTGACCAGAAGCAAACTTTCCCTCAGTGCCTCAGTTTACCCACACTTCCCCTTCCTTGGCTTTACTACAAGGTCAGCTATCCTGAGGGAATTCTGAGCCTCCAGAAGAACTTATAAATGTCTAAACTAAGCCTTTGAAAGGCCACAAGGGAGAAAGGGGTTAAAAGAGCAAATGGACTAAAAGAAAATTAAGGAGGAAGATTGGAAGAAGGTCTTATAAGAAAGTCACTTGGTCTCTCTCTGAATCTCAGTGTCTCCATCAATAAAAAGGAGACAATTATACTGCAAGCGCAAGGAAAGTGCTATGACTGGAAATGACCTTTACCTCAATGCAGGGGGAGGGACTAAATGACCCACTGAGGTCACGGCCAGCCTTCTTATTCTAGGGGCCTGATGAGGGGATCAGGGGAAAGGCACCTCAGAGGCCATCTCCTCCGACCCCCTCACTTTACAGATGAGGAAACTGAGGCTCAGAGGAGTTCTCGCTCCACAAGTGCTCCAGCTCACTGTGAGCACCCAATGGGGAAGGGAGGGTGCTGGCAGCGCCATCTCTCCTGGACCATCTCCCTGTTCCCCACCCCCCCAACCCCCAACCTTGGCCCCTTTCTCCCCTAAGGCTCCCTTCCATCTAATCTGTACTGGTCTTCTATCTACTGATGGATACATGCTGTCTCCTCCAATTAGAATGTAAGCTGCTTGGGGGCATCTGTGTTTGTATCCCTTGCACAGCGCCTATCACACGGCAGTCACTTAATAAATGCTCTATTACCTACCTACCTATGTCTTTATCCAAGAACAAAATAGAGAAAAGAGAAATAAAAATGAAGGGAGGAGGGAGGGAGGGAGGGAAGGAAGGAGTAAAAAGGGGAATGATGGAAGAGGGAGAGCAGGAGAGAGGAGAGATGCTACTCGTGACCTCAGCCCCCACCCTCTATTTCAGGACCAGTGAGTGCCGGCACTCACAACTTAACTCCCTTCCCGTCCAGCCACGCACAGCCCTCCCTGTGATTACACACAAAGCCAGCCTGTAAATACTATAAAGACATTCCTGCTCTGATTCCCTCCTATTCTGAGCACAGAGCTGGAGAATAGCTGCTTCTGGGTCCTGGACCCTTTGTCACTTCAAACGATGTGAGTCACACCACTTACCCCGAGATCGGGGGACTGTGCCTTGAATTGTGTCCCTGATACAGGGACAGGCTGCACCAAACTATCTCCATTGGATCTATGGGTCCATGGCTGCATGTTTGGGAAGGTGGTCTGATGGGGATGGGGCCCTAGGAACCTCCAGGATCTTCTCCTGGCTCAGACTGGGAGTCCTAGATTGGAACTGGACTGAAGTCAAGACACCACAGCTCTGATATAAGCCCTATAACAAACTTGATGTATAGCCCTGGGCAAGTCACTTTTGAGACTCGGTTTCCTCTTCTGTCAGTGTCCTCTGTGTGGATTAGATAGTTTCTAAGATCTTTTCCTGCTTCAGTAATCTATGTTCTAAGGGCCCCCTCAGTGCTGACATTCTCTGTTCCAAGGGCCTTTCCAGCCCTGACATTCTATGTTTTAAAGGACCTCCCAGCTCTGACATTCCATGTTCTAAAGTCCCTCCCAGCTCTGACATCCTATGTTCCAAACCCCACCCCCAGCTCTGACATTCCATGTTCTAACGGTCCTTCTAGCTCTGACATTCTATATACTAAAGATCCTCCCAAGTCAGATACTCTGTCTTCTGAAGGCCCTCCCAGCACTGACATTCTGGGTTCTAAGGACCCTTCTAGCATTGATATTCTCTGTTCTAATGGCCCTCCCAGGTCTGATACTCTGTGTTCTAAGGACCCATGGCCCTCCCAGTTCTGCTATTCTGTGTTCTAAAGGCCCTGACAGTTTTAAGAGTCTGTCATTTCCCCAGAAAGCACTAGGGATTTTGTTCACTCCTGAAGGGCCTGGGCTCTTCTCTCGAAGCCTAGGCCTCCATCCCTCTGGCTAGTCTGAAGGAAGAGAGGAAACACTGTTGCTCCCAGGGCCAGGGAAGATCCCAATTTACTAAGTCCTCCAACTGAGTCTGCCTACCTGACTGGGAAATTAAGAAGGACAATTCAGTCTCTCCCCTCCCCCAAGGAAGCAAGTGGGAGACCCTAAACCAAGCCCAGTCTTAAATAATCCAAGTAATAAAAATGGCCAATTAAGAAAGCAGGAGGCACTATCTCTATGCAGGGGCTGCTTGCATCTGCACATCGGGAAGTCTGAGCACGTGCCAGCCATTGGGCCCTAGAGGGAGGAGAGCTGCTGAGCGAGCACTTTTCAGAAGGGGGACTTCAGGGCCCCCACTATGGGCTCTGACACTGGCCCCTTCCTCAAACTCTGCTCCAATTTTCTCCAGGAACGTTCCCCCACACCCCCCCACACCCCCTCTGGGATCTATTTGCCAAAAGTCTTGGATTCCAAAATCCTAAACTCAGGCAGGTGTTCTTCGATCGACATACAGCTGTTTGGCCATTGGGAGGGAGCAGGACCAGCCACCAGAACCATGGAGCTGGAGTCTGCAAAACCTAGAATCGGATGCTAGCTCTGCTAAGTCATTAGCTGTGCGACCTCAGCCAAATCATGTCCTCTCTGCACCTCAGTCTCCACAAAATGGAGATAATAACACCAGCAAGACCTACCTCACAGCATCGTCGGAGGATTAAAAGAAATAATATATGCTAAAGTATGATATAATTGTCAGTTATTATTGTTATGCACAATAATTGATGCCTCAATTTAATTAAACAAACTACTTACCAGGTGTATGCCTAATATTCCTTTAGGGTTTGTCGCAGCTAGGGGAAGGGGATGACAGAGAAAGTGTTTGTGCTTTTCTTTTTTTTTTTAAATGAGTGCCTGGGTGTCGAACCCTGTACACAACCAGGCAATTCAGAAGGGTGCTACAGAAACAGAAATGTAGTGTCTGGACAATCACCATTTGGTTGGGGAAATAAAGAGGAGAAGAAGGTTGGGGAGGTAATAGCCTTGACATTCTCTGTTCTAACATTCCATGCTCTAAGATCCCTTCTAGCTTTGATATTCTCTGTTCTTATGTTCCATGTTCTAGGGCCCCTTCTAGCTTTGATATTCTATGTTCTAATGTTCCATGTTCTAAGGCCCCTTCTAGCATTGACATTCTATGTTCTAAGGGCCCACGCAGGGCAGCTAGGTGGTACAGTGGATAAAACACTGGCCCTGGATTCAGGAAGACCTGAGTTCAAATCCGGCCTCAGACACTTGACACTTACTAAGCTGTGTGACCCTGGGCAAGTCACTTAACCCTCATTGCCCAACAAAACAAAAACAAACAAACAAAAAGAAATGTAGTTTTAGGGGCAGCTAGGTGGTGCAGTGGATAGAGCACTGGCCCTGGATTCAGGAGGACCTGAGTTCAAATCTGGCCTCAGACACTTTATACTTACTAGCTGTGTGACCCTGGGCAAGTCACTTAACCCCAATTGCCTAAAAAAAAAATTATATATATATATAACATTCTATATTCTAGCATTTCAGATTCTCAGGTTCCTTCCTGTTCTGACATTCTATGGTTCTATGACATTGAGACTCTTCAAACTACAAAAGGAAAAAACTCCAGAGCCGGAAGGGGCCTCAAGAAAGTCTCTGGCGCAGCCCTCTATCTCCAAGCAAGAAGTTATTGCTCCTATTTTACAAAACTAAAACCAAGAAGCCTTTATCAGTCACCTCCTGGACACAGAAGGCAGTGTTAACCAGAAGCTGTGGGAGATGATGAGATTAAACGTGAAATAGAAAGACTGCAAAGAGACACAAAGGTTAAACGATGGAGTTCAGTGTCTGTCCTCAATGAGCTTACAATTGGAAAGGGGGAATATGACCAGATAAATCTTCCCCAGGGTTAAGTGTTAAGTCACTGCCAGACTGGTGCGCTACAATGAGCACTAAAGTTGGTAGCCAGAGGACTTAAGTTCAAATGTCATCTCTGCTACTGATCTGTAGGGCCTTGAGAAAGTCACAACCTCTCTCTGAGTCTGTTTCCTTATTGCTAAAACAAGAGGATTGGCCCAGATGACCTCTAAGGTCTTTCTCCAGGCTCCAAATCCAGAAACCAAAGAATCAAGAAGAGCTAGTGAATACATAGATCATGGAAATTTGGTGTCTGATTCCGGCAGCCAGGAGTTACCATGGATAGAGTGTTGGACCTGGAGGCAAGAAGACCTGAGTTCAACTCTCATCTCAGACACCTACTATGTGACCCTGAGCAAGTCAATTAACTTCAGTTTGTTTCAGTTTCCTTATTTGTAAAGTGGAGATAATTAATAGCACCAACTTCCCAGGACTGTTGTGAGAATCAAATGCTATAGACATGCATAAGTACTATACAAATGCTAGCTCTTAGTAGTAGTTACACTTAAAAATTCAGATTCAGGGCTGGAGAAGTAGGAGTCATCCCTATCCTTCCAAAAGTGGGATTGAAAGCACACCAGTCTATAAGTAACCAGGAGTTCTGAGCAAATAACAGAGGCCAAGGACCTTTGGAACACAATCACAGTTCATGGGAGGATACAGGAAGAACCAAAGGGGATAGAGTTAGGGTCATCAGAAAGGCAAGGGGATCAGCACGATGTCACCTGTGGTGTCAGAGCAGAGAACTCAGAAAAGTGCGGAGCCAAGAGAAAGTCACTGGGATTGACCGGGAAATTTCAACATTAAAAAAAAAAAGTCACTCATTTATTATTGTTTTGAACTTTGAATGTTTGGAAAAGATGATCGCTGATGGACACACCCAGTGTTTTTCTATTTACCCAATGACAAATGCAAATTAGCTGTGTATTTCCTCCCTGTAACCTGGCAAAGGTGTATTGTAACTGACAACAAAGGGAGAGACATTCCCCTCTGAAGGTCGGTACCAATTTGTAGATTACCTCAATGACTGGGTATGTGTTTTCCTTTTCACCCTTACTATTCTTCTTCCAGATTAGGGGACTGCCCACTGTGGCCTAAATGGTTTCTCTGGATTCATTCAACTCTTCCAAATTAGACCCAAACTGAGAGAGATGAGCCTCATATTGGACTGTGGATGAGCAATCTGTCCCACTCTGGACATTCCCTGGGGAATACTAGAAGGTCTGAGGCATAAACAGAGGGAGAAAAGGCATGGGAGAGGGATAGTAGCAGAGAGACAGAAAGAAACAGACAGAGAAACTGAGCTCCTCCAACATTCCATGTTCTGAGGATCTTATTGCTGACAGTCTGTGTTCTAGGTTTCCTCTCAACTCTGACATTCTGTGTTTTAAGAGCCCTTCCAGTTCTGTAGGTTCTAAGGGCCCTCCCAACTCTGACATTCTGGGTTCTAAGGGCCCTCCCAACTCTGACATTCTGGGTTCCAAGGGCCCTCCCAACTCTGACATTCTGGGTTCCAAGGGCCCTCCCAACTCTGACATTCTGGGTTCCAAGGGCCCTCCCAACTCTGACATTCTGGGTTCTAAAGGCCCTCCCAACTCTGACATTCTGGGTTCTAAGGGCCCTCCCAACTCTGACATTCTGGGTTCTAAGGGCCCTCCCAGCTCTGACATTCTATTGTCTAACATTCTTTGTTCTAATGTCACTAGTGTCTTGTTTAAGCCACTATAGTTCAAAGGTCCCTTTGCCACTCTGATATCCTAACTTAGGAGACCCTGTCCAACTCTACCATTATATGATTCCATAAAGTATAATCAGAATCAGAGAACACAGAAATTTTGCACTGCTGGCTCTTGGAAATTCCTGATTCAGGTTACGCCCCTAGACCTCATCCTCGTCTCCAGTCTACAAGAATACCATCTGACCTTGGAAAAAACTGCTCCTCCTTTGGAGGTCTTGATTTCCAATTATATAAAAATAAGATTTTGGGGCAGCTAGGTGGCGCACTGGATAGAGCACTGGCCCTGGATTCAGGAATCCCTGAGTTCAAATCTAGCCTCAGACACTTGACACTTACTAGCTGTGTGACCCTGGGCAAGTCACTTAACCCCAATTGCCTCACCAAAAAAAAAAAAATTAGATTTCTTTCTCCTCCAAGGTCTCTTCAAATTCTCCTACTCCCTTCCCAGCGGCCTCTTCTTCCCTATCTTAGCCAACTGCTAGGCTTCTAGGGGGAAGAGAGATGGGCATCTGTTGATACTCCCATTAGCTGAAGCGCTCCCCAGAGAAACATGGCCTGGCCAGTTTGGGGGGAAACACCAGAGGCCGGGCTACACACCACCTACCAAGATTCATTGCCTTGTTTTAAAAAGTGATAATCAGCAGGTTTTGTTCACCCAGCAGCCACCCATGGACCCGGTCCTGGGAGAGTCACCCCAAAGATCCCTGTGCCCCTGGGGAACAGGTTGGCTCCCTATGATGATACACTTGCTTCTCAATTCCTCTGGCCCTTAAGGTTCCTGGTCCAGGCAAGGCTTGGGCTCCACAACCTCAAACATCCCCCTCAGCCTCTTAACACCAAGATTCCTCTCTCTTAATCAAGTCAACAAATGCTTCAAGGTTCTATTCTCAGATTGCAAGATCACAGGTGGGGAGATAACGCACCATGCTCTCAAGGAGTCCATAATCTAGGCCTTCCCTGGTAACCAGGAAAGCAGGCCCAAATAGCTGGGCATAAGGCCTCATCAGGCCAGCACTGTCTAATGGAGACAGTGCTATACGCCACGCCAAGCTCGGCCATTTACTTACTACCTTTGGGACATCTTGCAAAAATCACTCTTCTGTCTCTGGGTCTCAGTCTCCTCCTCTGTAAAATGGGGACAAGTATAGGTACTCTGCCAGACTCCTAGGGCCCCTCAGCCCTGACATTGTGGTTCTGAGCTCAGTGGCTCTTAGAGCTACATGATGTGCATCATCACTGTTCCCCAGGAGTCCAGCTGTCACCAGGTACGTGACAAGCTCGCCATGTCCTGTTCAGATGCATGGCCAGGGAAACGGAGCCACAAGATGGGCAGCTGAAGAGGCCATCCATGCCAGGCTGCCAAGGCAGGAGGGGCGCTAGCCAAAGAAGCCCCAGGGGTCAAGAGACCCTCCAACTCCCCCCTACCTGCGCTCCCAGGGAAGCCCAATCACCGAAGAGGGGCAGAGAGAGTTAACTCTGCTGCTTCTAGTTTCATGACAACCATATGCCTTCCTTTCGTACTTGAGAAGCTACAGAGAAAAACCACATCCTGCCCTGGGAGCTGAGAATGAAGAGGCCTGTCCCCAGCAGGGGAGAGCACTGTCACCAGGCAGAGTGTCAGGAGGTCTGGGTGAGAGTCCTAACTCTGCCTTTAAATCACTGTGCCACCAAAGGAACCTGAAGCATATCTCTACTCCCCAGTGTAGTGGTTAGGCCTTTTGCACTTGGAGGCAGGAAGACCTGGGTTTAAATCCTGACTTTAGACACTTACTAGTCATGTTGCCTTGGGCAAGTCATTTGCCCTCCATGGCTTCCTCATCGCCAAACGGCAGGGGTTAGGGACTGGACAGCGTTCCAAGGTCCCTTCCACCTCTAAATCTATAACCTTATGATTTCCCCACTGAAGGCACCAGGAGAGAATGAAAGAGGTTAGGTAAGTGCCCAACTGCTCTAGCTGTCCCGACCGGGGTAGAAAGAAACCAGCAAATGCCACACATTCCAACCCAAAAGAATCCAAGCGTCAGCTTCCTTCTCTTCTTTGGAACTTGGTGCCCTCCTCCCCCTCTTCCTCAGCCTTGACCTTTTTCAAACTCTCCCAAATGTTTTCCCAGAAGGGAACAGCAGCCAGGCTGAGAGACAGGGAGAACAGTTCCCAATTGAATGCAGAGGCCACGAGCTGAAGCACTAAAACAGCGGAAGGGGGGGGGGGGTCACAGAGGAGGAAAACAAGTAGTTCCAGAGGCCCTATTCATCGGCTGAGGATTTAGAGGAATGGATCACCCTTCTTTGAAGCTGACAAGTTAAGTCATTCCCCTCCAATGTCTCTGCCAGCACCCTCCCCAGCGCCTGGAGAATGGTAGAGCTGAGAGAGACTTCACTGCTTATGACCCGTGGGATTCTGGGTAAAGCCCTGCTTTTCCCTGGGCCTCAGGAAACAGAGCCGGTATTCAAACCCAGATCTTCTGACGCAAGGCCTGGTGGTCTTTCCACTACACCATGAGGAGAAAGAGGTGGCAGTGATATGGGCATCATGGGATAATAAACTGGAGGGGGTGCCTTTGAGACCATCTCATCTATCCCCCATCGGCTGCCAAGGAAGACAGTGAGGCCCACAAAGCTGAAACAACTTGCCCACGGTCCACTAAGTGGCAGAGACTCCTTCTCACATCAGGCCCAGTGTTCTTACCTCCCCCGACCTGCCAGAGCTGTCTGGGGACAGGGACCCCCCCAAGTGTGGCTGGTTCTGCCTCAGCCTCTCCCTCCTCTCCCCACTCCATCCACCATCAGGGGGAGAGCCACAACATGTCTCTCCCATCACCCAAGGGCCTCTTCCCAGAAATCAACAGGGAGGATCTGAGAACCCCAGAAACAGCGGCTGAAGGGTGGTGCACAAGTTGGAGACAAGAAGGTCTGAAGGCATAGGAGAGAAGTAACCCAGTCCCTTAGCCCTCAGCCAAGATGATGCTACCAACTCACCTCCATGGGGGGCTTGACAGTTAACAAAGGGAGCCCTGTGACCCTGGGAGGATGAATATCACTCTCTGCACTTGGCAAAGGGGGGGAAACAGGTCCACTGAGAGGAAGTGACCTGTTCGAAGGTGACACTGCAAGTCAGAGGCAGGACTGGGCCTCGGAAACAGGTTTTCCAGTGGTGTAGCAACAGTTAGAGAGATAAGGACTGGGCCTGTGATGTTGGTAGAGGGGGCACTGACTGGGTAAGGAGCTTGCTCTAAGGATGCAGGTTGGCACCTTCTCTATTGTGGTCTTAGAGAATTGCTTAGAGGGGGCAGCTAGGTAGCACAGTGGATAAAGCATTGGGCCTGGATTCAGGAGGACCTGAGTTCAAATCCAGCCTCAGACACTTGACACTTATTAGCTGTGTGACCCTGGGCAAGTCACTTAACCCTCATTGCCCAACAAAACAAAAACAAACAAACAAAAAGAATGGAGAATTGCTTAGAGAGATGGAAGGTTGAATGAAGGCCAAGGTCACACAGCCATTCTGTGTCAGAAGCAGGGCCTTCTTGGCTTTGGCACCAGATCACTATCCATTAGGCTACACTGCCATCGCGACAATGACAATTACTGTTTCTATGTGGTGCTTTAAGCCAAATGTTTTCCACAGATTATCTCATTTGACTATAGGAACAAGCTTGTGAGGTGGGTATTATTATCACCCCTGTTTTACGGAAAAGGAAATTGAAGGTAGGAGAAATTAAGTGACTTGCCCAGGGTCACCACGAAACAGAGCTTGACCCTGGGTTCTCCCAGCTCCAAAGCCAACACAGGAGTCAGAAGCCCCAGGTTTAAACCCCATTTGTGCTACTTAGTACATGGGCAACTCTAGGCAAAGGACTTCTCCTCTCAAAGGAAAAATGACAGTTTCTTCCTTTGTAAAATAGGAGGTTGGGCTACGTGGCTTCTAAATCCCAGTGGTCCTGGGACTCCCTGACCAAGGACTCTTACTAATACACCAGCCGCTCCAGCTACCTAACAGAAAAGTCCCTTGAATAGAGGGACTAGTACAAAGGTACAGTATCAGCAGAAGAATTTTAGGGGATACACCACACATGGAGACTGGGCGGGGCAGGTTGGGTGCAAAGAAGCCAGATTGTGGGACTCAGTGTCTCCTACAGGTTAGTGAGACTGCCTCAATGTCCAGGCTACACCCCACACCCCCATCCTCATTCCCATGGCTGGGCCAAGGAAACTTCCTGAGAATTTCTCTCCCAGTTTCTGTTTCTGCAGAGACATCCCCAGGTTAAGTCCAACCCCTGATTTATAATACAATAAACATGTACTAAGCGCCTACTGTATACAAAAGAAAATTGTGCTCTAGAGAGAGGGGAGATTTTTTTTAATCAGTATATCCTACCTATATCCCTACCCTGACAGAATTTATAATCTAGTAGGAAATGAGATATAAACACCAATAACTCCAGTATTCAATATTATATGACCAGCACATTCTACAGGTGTAAACCAAGTGTTAGATGAAGTGAGGTGGGGTGAGGCTGTAGGTCATTACCAGCTGCCTAATCTAATCCAACCTTGTCATCTGACAGATGGGAAAACTGAGACCTGTGGAGGGGAGGCAACTTGTCCAATGTCATCTAGTAAGTTAGTAGCGAATCCAAGGCTAAAATGCAGGTCTCTAAGACCCAGTTCCAGACTTCTTTCTAAAGAAAAACCAAGGGGCTCTACTATCAATCTTCCATTCCCCTTTCCCTCCCCTCCCCAGCCCCCTCCATCCAGCTGGTCCTGCCTTCCCCTCCAACACCACCTTATACTGGATACCTCTAGGGGTACATGTCCCTTAGCCTATAAGTAAGTTGAGAATCTTCGTACCCCTAGCAATGAACACAGTCCCAGGCACACAGGGAGCACTTAATAAATAAATGCTTTTTGATGGGCTGATAGCCATAAAGGGGCCTCAAATGAACTCATTATGTAAGGCATCTGCAAGCTCTGTGTTAGTATTAATCATGACCACTCTCTCGTCCTCCTCACCTTCTTCTTCTTCTTCTTCCTCCTCCTCCTCCTCCTCCTCCTCCTCCTCCTCCTCCTCTTCTTCTTCTTCTTCTTCTTCTTCTTCTTCTTCTTCTTCTTCTTGCAGGGCAATGAGGGTTAAGTGACTTGCCCAGGGTCACACTGCTAGTAAATGTCAAGTGTCTGAAGCCAGATTTGAACTCAGGTTCTCCTGAATCCAGGGCCGGTGCTTTATTCACTGTGCCACCTAGCTGCCCCATCCTCCTCACTTCTATTTGATTTCAAAGTCTACTCTTTCCAAATCTCCCCATGGAAAGCCCCCAGCTCCTTTCGAGTCAGCATGGGTTACTTTGGCCCTGGTAGGTGGGTGTTTCTTTTTTTGAGCTGGCAGAGGGTGCAGGAAATGTTTGTTTTGGTTTCCGAATCTATGCTCGGCGACCTTGTCAATGTTATGGTTTCGATGACCACATTTTCTTGGCAATTTCTTGAATAAAGGACGGTGCCTCATGCAGAGCTGCTCCAGCTCTGATTTGAGAAAGTCCCCAAGGTTAGGGAGAGGAACCAAAGATCTGAGGGGGGCAGTCCTAAGAGCAGCTCTCCCTAAGTCACAGAATCAGAGAACTATAATAGAGCTCGGCGTGAGCCCAAGCTCAGTCTCCAGAGAAATCCAACAGAAGGTAGGGGCCTGGAGACCTGGAGATGTTTGTCCCTCTTGTCAACTTGTCACTGGACTTTGGAAGCACCATCCTTCCCAACCGACCCCCAACCCCTGCCAAATCTCTAGCATAGAACCCCAAGCAATGACTGACAATTTAAACCTTCATATGAGAAAGGAACACACTAGAGTCATATGCTCCTAGAACATTACAGCAGAACCAGCTCTCAGAACACTGACTGTCAGAGCTAGGAGATGACTTGGGCCATAGAACATCAGAGACAGAAAGGACCTTAGCAAATGCAATGTCAGAATAGGAAAGGGCAATAATGTTAGATTGGTAAGAAACCCTAGACCACAGAACGTTCCATCTCACAAATCATTGAATCCAAATCTCTCCTGGTATGTGGGGAAACAGGTCCAGACAAGTAGGCCTCATAAGCTCCTTAATGGCATCACTTTTCCTTCTTGTATCTCTAGCTCTGTCGCCTGCCTGGTCCATAGCGGGCTTTTTAGCACACCCTTATTGGGTCGAGCTTGGCCCAAAGATGCACACACAGCATGGCAGTGCCCAAGTATAAGGACTCCGAGAAGAATACTTCTACATGCCTAGACACAAGCCATCCGGAACAAGGATAACATGGCCAAGAAGAGGTTCAACGTCCTCGTAAGAGACCCAACCAGAGATGCCCTCATAACTCGTTTCCAGAAAGTAGAAACCAGTCAGGAGTCAGGATCTGGGCTAGGACTATTGAAAGTGTCAGATTCAATGGGATCCAGGCCAGGAAGACACAAAGGTACTAACCCTCCAGCCAGGCCTCAGTATCCCCCTTACACTCTTGGTAAAAACTTTTGCCTTACAGTCTTGGCAAAAACAGCTTGATCTCTGGACTCTTGGTCCCCTGATACCCCTGGGAGGACTCAAAACAAGCTGGCTGATACCTTTGCTTTGGAGGGGTGAAACCCCTCTGAAGCGGAGATCATTCCCCAGTGGGCAAAAAATAAAATAAATCAATAAGACAAAATTGTAGCTTTGGGGGTGAGGGAAGAGACAAGGGATGGGGAAGACTCCCATATCCCTTTCCTTGCCCAGAAGCACCCATGTCTAAAGCATTCCAAGCCCATGCCAGAGGCTGACATCATCCCCACTCCCTGGGTGCGAGTGTGTTGTCATGTTGCTCAATGTCCCTTGTAAGACTGGGCAGTTTCTTCTATATCCTTAGTACCCAAGTCCAAAGAAAACACACACAACAAAGGCCAAACACAACAGAAGCTGGTCCACACTGGGGAGGCTGCCACCAAATTCCTCCCTCCCTAGTGAGGTCCAGGGCCTCTTTCCCCATTGTCCACCCTCCACAATCACAGTGGCGACTTCCCCAAGGGGGTTGGGGGAGACCAGGCCATGGCCAAGTTCTCAATATACTTTGATGGGTGCGGGGCTAAGGATGGTTGGAGGGAGGGGCTGGAATCTTACTTCCTCAGCACATTGTATGAACCACCTGCCTTACTTAGCCCAACCTCTCTAGGCAGCTGGGAAGAGGTTCCAGGGGCTCAGGCTCCTTTTGGAGAAGTGAAGGATGCTCATTTAGGGTTTGGGGGAATAACCCAGCCCAACCATTGACATACTTAGAAGTACCAGCAGGAGAGACTTTCTGCAGTCTCACCCCAGGGGGACCAGCCTTCACTGATGGAGAATGGTGCTCCCTCCCTTGCAAACCCAAGTGCAAAGGCCTGGATCAAAGAGCACTCTTTTTTACATAAAGCAGAAAAGTTAGAGAGTTTCTCAGAGAGGGCTGGGTCTCACTGAAGGCCTAAGATTAGGGCATTCCCAAAGCCATATGGCACCGTGAGCACACATGACCACTGAAACCCAAGACCTGCAAGGGCTTCTTCTGTCATTAGCTCTTCCGGTCGGGGACAGTGGAAGGGACAGGAAGGGGGACTCCAAAAGGCATAGGAGGAAGGCGATGAAGGAGGGGGAACAAAGGAGAGAAGAAACCTCTGCTTTCATCCAGCAGACAGAAAAATCTTTATCGACAGAAAAGTCAGCTGGGAACCTGAACCAGGACGTAATCTCAGATCTCCTCTGGGCTCCCCCACCCCAAGCTGGGGACATAACGGGCGAGAGAGGCCAGGAGCAGGGCACAGCAGGCCTGGAGAGCCGGGGTACCCATCCTCCCAAGTCAATCTGCCCTGCTGCTTGTGAGAGGGGAGACCCCAATGCATTTATCCCCTGTGCCCCTCTTTCTGCCTGAGTAAGCTTTTGTCCTCCCTTGAAGCTGGGCTCCTGACGCTAAAAGCCAACGTGAGTGGGGAAGGTTTAAAGAGCTTTGTTTGAAGGGATCTTTTAAAGTGGTCCCACGTTTCCCAAGGCCATACTTCTGCCCTGTTAATGGAGAAGGCTTTTTAGGCCTAGTCAGCTAGCCCTGAAGCCATCTGGTGAAGGCTTCAGCCCAACTCCTTAAGGGGTGGGGAGGCTCACACCCCCATCCAGACCTGGACACTGTGACAGGGGGATGCTAGAGGGAGGGAGAGGTGTTAGCCCCTGGCTTTTAAGCCAGTTAGCATCACCAGTGCTTTGTCCAGGGCTGAGAGTGCCCGGCACATAGTAAGTGCTTAACGAGTGATCCAAGCTTTTTATCGGAGACGGGTTAAAGTCACAGCCGGGAGGCCTACTGTGTGCCAAGCAAGCACCTTGCCGGACGCTGGGGATACAAAGAAAGGCAAAGGCCAGCGCCGGCTCTCGAGGAGTTCCCGGACGTGGCGTGGAGGGGCTGGGGGGGGGTCACATCGCCCCCCGGATGGGGGGGGAGGGAAGGGGGAGGCGTCGGCGACGTGACTCACTTCTTCTTGTACTCGTCCCGCTCCCTCTTCACCTTGGCCAGCACGTTGTAGAGGGCCCGGATCTCGGGGGTGATGGTATCGATCTGCACGCCCACGCCGTCGGGGTGCACCCAGGACACGCCGGGGCCCTGCACGGTCTCCACGCCGCCGCCGCCCGTGCGCCGGACCTGCGTGTAGCTCCAGATGGTTCCGGGCAGGCGGCTGTAGTGCTGCGGGTGCGAGCCGCCGGCGCCCGGGGGCAGGTTGCCGTTGGCGCCGAGCTGCGGCGGCTGCAGCGGCGGTGGCGGCGGCTGCTGCGGGCCGGCGGCGCGGGCCAGGGCCAGGGCGAGCTCGGGGCCCGTCTGCACCGCCTGCTCACGGGAGAAGGTCTTGTAGCGCAGCCGGCGCTCGCGCTCGCTCTGCTGCTGCTCCAGCTGCTTCTCCAGCAGCCGGTTGCGCCGCTCCAGCTCGTGCACCTTGGCCAGAAAGCAGCGGAAGCGCACGTTGAGCCCCTTCAGGAGGTAGATGTTGGAACCCAGGTCGTCCCGCAGCGCCGCGGTCACGGGCGACGGCCCGGGCCCCGGGCCGCCGCCGCTGCCCGCTCCCCCGCCGCCCGGGCCGCCGCCGCCGCCAGGGGGGCCGCCGAAGGCCAGCGCCATCTCGCCGAACAGCAGCGAGTTCATCATGCGCCGGCTGCGGGGCTCGGGGACCCCGCGGCGCGGCTCCAGGGCCGGTTCCAGGTGCGGCTCCAGCTCCGTGGTGGGCTCCCGGCGGGGCCGGGCCAGCGGGGACGCCGGGTCCAGGGCCAGGCGGGGCTGCGCGCGAGTGCCGGGAGCGTGCGGGGAGGGCGCTGCGCCGAGATGCTCCGGCCCAGATGTGGCCGAGCGAAGACGGAGGCCGGACACCGGGAGGCTGCCGCGACTGCTGCTGCTGCTGCTGCCGCTGCCGCTGCTGCTGCCGCTGCCGCGGCTGCTGCTGCTAAGAGGAGGGGGCTGGGCGCGGAACTGCGGCTCCGGCAGGGGCCACTCCCGGGGCTGTCACCGACACTGTGGAGGCGCCGCCGCGGCCGCACGGGAAGGGGTTTCGCTCGGCCCCGCCCCCTCCCGCAGCGAGCCCCGCCCTCTGCAGAACCAGGCCCCGCCTCTCTCGTGTCGGCCCCACCCCGCCCCCAAGCCTCCCGCTGCGGTTCTCCCGGGCTTCGCGCTCCGATCGCCCTTCCCGGGCTCTAGACCACGCCCCTTCCCGCCCACAGCGCCAGAAGCCACGCCTATAGTTTGAATAATGCCTCGAGGCCACGCCCACTGCTGACCCCGCAGTACATAGCCCCGCCCACCCTCCCCCTCCCTCCGCGCGGCGGTCCGCAGAGTAGGTCCCTCCCGCCCGGCGGCCTGGCCCCGCCCCGTAATTGCTCTCCCGGCCGGTAGCCTGCTTCCAGTTTTTCTGCCCGGGGACACAGATCGCAAGGCTGCGCCTTGGACCTCGGCTGCCTTGGCGGCCGCAGGGGCGGCTCTCTCGGCTCTCTTAAAGGGACCGACCACCTCAAAATCACCGGATGATCTACTTAATTCTCCCCAGGGTCCCTGGATCCCTTGGAAAGCTTTCACTTCCTCTCAACAAAAGAAAAAAAAATCTTGTCTCGGCGGATGCTTCTAGCCAGCACGTGTTTTCATTCATTCACTCTGCAGATATTTATTGAGAGCCTATCGGGTTCAAGGCCCTGAGGCAGGCCCAGGCAGCTTAGCCACCAGCCCGGCTTCTGTAACGCTTCTCCAGCCCGGCTGCCCACCGCGGGGGAGGCTCTGCAGAGGCTTGGCCAGTGCCTTTCCCACCTCACACCCTGCTGCTTCTCTGGGCCGGACACCAGCAGAATTAGGGCATCTGCACTATCCCTCCTCTCCCTTGCATGCGCACACGCATGCACACGCACGCACACATCCCCTTTTGGCTTAAAAAGCCCGCTCGTGCCGCCCCACTGCAGACACTCCCTCCACCTGGTTCGGAGATGCCTGCCCAGGATAGCGGGTGCTTCTGTTTTCCGCCAGGCTATTGGTGCCTTGCAGAGCCTGCCTTCCAGTGCCCATCTCCAGCGGGGGCACGGGAGCGGGGGCGGAGTGCGGGCTTTGCTTCAGATCCAGGGACTTCAATGAGACATCCCTCCCCCCAGTGTGACACGGACTGGCAGTGTCTGAAATGTGTCTCCGCTCAGGCTGAAGACTTAAATAATCAGCCAGCCCTGGCAGAAATACCAGTCCCACGAAGAGAGAGAGAGCCGGGCTCCTCTTCCGGCTGTTGCTTAACATTGATTCAATTCGATTCAATAAACATTTACTAAATCCCTAGGCCCATAGAGGGTTGGAGCTGGAAGGAATCTTCCAACCTAGGATGTTAGAATTGCGGATGTCAGAGCTGGAAAGAACCTTGGAACACAAAATATAAGGGCTAGAAAAGAACTCAGAACACAATGTGAGATTCCCTTATGGTGCAGATGGGGAAACTGAGGCCTATGTGCTTCCTGACCACGACCACACCAAACTTTTCTTAATGCAGGGGAGCTCTAAGGGGGAGGAGAAGAGGCAAGGCTCGTGCTAACTCCCATCAAATTCCTCACAGAGGCTGTTCTAAGCCTTTTTCACATTCCTCAGGGTCCCTGACCCACCCCCACCTCTCTCACTCCCAACAGATGACTTGTCCCTCCCCTTTTCATGAGACCATCTGGCCTGGAGTTCTCTAAATTTCCCTCCCCTGCTGCAGCCCACCTGTCACCACACCCTCCTCTAGGCCCCAGAATTCCTCTCTCTTTCTAGATGTAGTCAGCAGCACAATTGGAGGATAATGAGAAAGCTAGCTTTGTTGGAAACTAAAGTTTATGCTGGAGAGATAGAGCAGATGAGGATAGGAAAGTAGCGTAGAGGCAAATTGGAATGGAATGCCAGATGAGAAGTTTGCTGGGAGCATCCCTAGACCTTAGAATGTTAGAGCTGAGATAGTCCTTAGAACATGGAATGTCAGAGCTGGGAGGGCCCCTAGGACATGGAACATTGGAGCTGCCAGGACCCTTATAGATCATCGAGTATGACCCCTTAGTTATAGAGAGGTGAAAACATTGTTTGCTCTAACAGGATTTACAACTTTACTGAAGAAACAAGATACACATACATAGGAAACAACTCAAAAATTGTTCTGAGGCCACCAAGAAGCATTTGATCGTGGTCCCATCTGTGGACTGTATCCATCTGAAAGAATCATGTACACAGACTCAGGAGACCTCCCTCAGACCACAGAGTTCCTACATTTTCTAGCTGTGTGGCCCTGGGCAAGCCTTCACCTCTCTGGATCTCAGTCTTGTCATCTGCAAAATAAGCATAACGCTAGTTACACCCCTTCTAAAGCCATTCATAATTTGAACCAACTCACACAAAGCTGGCTGCCTCCCCCAGGGTCCTGAGGCTTCAGAAATATCCCTAGTTATTTACTCCCAGGTTCAGCTCAATTCAATTCAACTCACCAAGTATTAATTAAGGTGTAGCAAAGAGAGCAACTGAACAAGACAGCCCAGAGGCAATGGGCGATATTTCAAACCCCTGCACAGGGCTGGAGGTGAAAATTAATCTGAGCACTGGCAGGGGCAGATGCTTCATCATTCCCCTGCCTTCTTACCCCCCCCCCCCAAAAAAAATGGAATTTGGCAAGAGGATGGCTTCACTCCATTCAGCAAGGGACACATTGTCTGGCCTCGTGCTCTCAAGGCAGCCCCAGGAAAAAAAGCCTGTGTGATTACTGTCAGCCAGCTTGCTTAAACAATTATTCTGGGTGGATTCGCCTTTCCTACTCATAGGTGTATGTTCCCCGGAATCCTGGGCGGGGGAGTGGCCCATCCTCAGAAATCCAGAGTCACGTGTCAGTGGGGGACTTGATACAAGAAGATCTGGGTTCAATTCCCACCTGGGGACAGACATTGACTAGCCATGTGACCTACCTAGGGCAGGCCATTTCATACACCTGTCTGAGGCTCAGTTTTCTCATTTATAGTGAAACAGTGTCTGGTTTTTAGGGAGATGTTTCTAAACATTAAGTGCTCAAAAACAGGAGGGACCTGTGATCTCATGACCCCTATCCCAGAAGACTAACCAACCAGTCCATAGCTTAGTGTATAATGAAATTGCCTGAGACACACAGAGGTTAAATGAATAGCCAGTGGCAACAGCAGACTTGAACCCTGGTCTTTCTGATGCCCAGTTCACCACTTTATCCAGTGCACACTGCTGTCTCCTCAAAAAATGGTGGACAGGGGGCAGCTAGGTGGCACAGTGGATAGAGCACCAGCCCTGGAGTCAGGAGTACCTGAGTTCAAATCTGGCCTCAGACACTTAACACTTACTAGCTGTGTGACCCTGGACAAGTCACTTAACCCCAATTGCCTCACTAAAAAAAAAAATTTAAAAATGGTGAACAGGGGGCATACTGGTGATTTCATTGGTATGAGGAACTCCCAGCCCGGAAGTTTCTTCTCCAATGCAGATTGATGGCTGATTTCCTTTTAGGGAGAGGCCTGGGACACTCAGGTGATTTGCCCAGGATCACACAGCTGGTATATATGTCAGAGGTGCGGTTCCAACCTGACTCTGACTCCAAGACGGATTCTTTATGATCTATACCATTCCACTGGGATGTAGGGTGTTCAGGGAAGACTAGTACCTCTGGTGTGAGGACTTGCAAAGCCCTTTTCAGGGCTGCTTTCCACCTTTTTTGTTCACCTAATTCACTCAACTCTCACCTGTGGCTCCAAGAAGCTGTAGCATGCGCAGTGACCACACCCCAGTAAACCACTTTGGCAGACAGGCTAAACCAGGTTGAGGCTAACAGAGGGTTCTCAAACCCTTTGGTGAGTTAGGGGGGTGTTTACACCAAGTATGTGAAGACTTCCCCCAGTGGCATGGGCCAATGAGAACAATTTGTTCCAATGGTCATGAAGGCAACTGAAGCAGGCTCTGTGGAATGCTTAGGGTTTCCTTAGATATTGAAGACACCAAGGCCACCCACTGTATCCGGGCCATCACCAGTTGTCCTGACTTTTGTCCTGCCACTCGCTGGCCTTGGATGACTCTGGAAGAGAGAGTGAGGCTGATGACTTTATGCAACTCTGCCTCACTTAAAATCCACTTCATGTGTGAGTTAAGACATTACCCCATGATGTCATCGATCTCCTTTGAAAACCAAGGATGAACAACA
Organism: Dromiciops gliroides; assembly: GCF_019393635.1. NCBI lineage: Eukaryota > Metazoa > Chordata > Mammalia > Microbiotheria > Microbiotheriidae > Dromiciops > Dromiciops gliroides. Next base: position 615,307,740 of record NC_057863.1, on the reverse strand, counting down.
AACACACTGTCTCTAACCATGCGCATAGTAGGTACTTAACAAACATTTGAAGGAATGAATATATCTGCTTTTAGTAAAAAAAAAAAAATGAACCATTAGCTGGACTGCATCTTCTGTAAAAGCCCTTAAGCCCCCAACAGCTGCAATGACCTGGGACAGGATCAGACCAGATGATCTCTTGGGCCCCTTCCAGCTCTGAGGTTTTGTGATGCTGAGGGTAGAATTTCAGGAAATGAACCAAAACTGAGCTAGGAATCTGTGCTTTCTTTAAGACAAATGCCAACAGATTCCAGATCCCCAGGAGAGCAGCAAGTCCAGCTCGGCCATTTTACAGATGAGGACAATGAGACCTAGAGAAGGGGCATGACTTCTCCAAGGTCAGAAAGCATAACCCGTAACAGCAAACCGTCCCAGCAGAGTTGGATTTGAAAAAGGAGGTGTCTTGACTCTAGGTCCCTTCCTCTTTCCCCCAGCCTCTTTTCTCAGCCTGAGAGCCCAGATTACCATAATCACTGCTCATTAATCCCCATACCTAGAAGACCACCCCTCCCTTCTGGGAGTTTACAGTCTACAAGAAACATAGGGATGCAGTCATGACCTTTGTTCACTTCTCCATTGCAGGAATAGAGCTTAAACTGAGGCATGAGGGTATGGTCAAGACGGGTTGAGTGCAAATGTTTCATCAATGGGGGACCCCTAGTGGAAGCATAAATGTGACAGATCAGGGAGATTAGTAGCCTGAGTACCATGTTCCAGATGGGGGCCCATGCTCTAAAAGAGCATTCCTCTCCTTCCCACCACTCTTCCCCAAGACAGTAGCCCAACTCTCAGGTTCAAAGCAAGATGTTTAAATCCTTTTTACAAATGGCTTAGTAATAGGGGCAGCTAGATGGCACAGTGGATAGAGCACTGGCCCTGGATTCAGGAGGACCAGAGTTCAGATCTGGCCTCAGACACTTGACACTTACTAGCTGTGTGACCCTGGGCAAGTCACTTAACCCTCATTGCCCCACCAAAAAAAAAAAAAAAAAGACAAATGACTTTGTAATAGGTCTGCGAAAGCCCAGAGAAAAAGACAGGTAAGGATGTCTCTGTTTCACCTGTCTCCCAGGGGCAGGAGTTCCAATGGTCTGAGAGAAGACAGCCTCCTGGGAGGTAACCCCACTGAGCAGATGAGTCAAGGGGATTTCCTGTCTAGAGGATTGTCCCTTTCAGCACAGTGCAAAGGAGGAATCTGCCTGAGATGATCCCCATTCCTGATGATGATATGCCCTAAATTGTCACTGACACAACTTTAAAATGACTAGGCCAGCTGAAGCAACCAGAGCAGGTCTGGTGACTTTCATACAGAAATCATAGAACATTAAAGCTGGGAGGAACCTCACAGTATGGAATGTCAGAGTTGGGAGGCCCCTTAGAACACAGAATGTCATGAATGAGAGGAGATTTGGGATACAGAATGTCAGAACTGAGAGGGGCCTTGGAACACAAGATGTCACAGTGAAGAGGGGCCTTAGAACACCTCATGTCAGAGCTGAAAAGTACCTTAGAACACAGGATGTCAGAGCTGGGTGGGCCTTAGAACAGAGAATGTAAGAGCTGAGACGGGGCTTAGCACCACAAATATCAAAAATTAGAAGGGACCTTAGAACCTAGAACAATAGAGTGGGAAGGACTCTTGGAATATAGAATGCCAAAGCTGGGAAAGGTTTGAGTACACATGGATAGGACCGTAGAACTGCATCTAAATCTTGTGGTTCTTAACACTAGAAGTACCAGAACCTAAGAATACTTTCAAGGGCCACACTATCAATTAAGGCAATGTATTTTTTTCCATCCTTATAGCTGAAAGAGGCCTCAGGATGCAAATGTTTATTTCAAAATAAAAATGTTGCATCAGTTGACATTTGTGGCTTCTGTACCTCTGGTGAGTTTCATTAGGCTTGCCTTGAAATTTTAGATCAATTATTCCAGATAAAAGACAATTTATAAACAATGTTCTATAAAGTTTACTTCTCTGGCATACACAGCATAATAATTATAATATTTGCAAAATAAACAAAACCTGCCTGTTACATGTATTATACACTAACCTCAAAGCATGTCAGACCCTGAACCTGACAAACCTCAGCTCTTACTGAAAGGAATCTGTGGATACATGAGTTTCTTGATGATTCTGCCAACTCAAACACTCAGTGTGCCCTGATTCCTCCTGGTGAAGAAAAATGTGGCACCAGCAAAGATGGTCTAAATTGGTCCAACCCCTTCTTTTTATGGGTGAGGAAGCTGAGGCCTGTCCAGAATTGCTCAGCTAGTATGTCTCAGGGCCTTACTCCCAGGCCCGCAAAACTTCTTTCTCTACATCTCCCTGCCTTTCCACTAATGGAAAACAGACCAATGTTTACTGACATGCAGGTCAGCCATGGCTCCTAGGTCCTTCTCCCCCCCCCCCCCAATCTATGAAGGTCATTGAGCAGGCCCTGTTGGGAGTGCTGTCTTCATTTTAAGAAAAGGACAGGGGGCGGCTAGATGGTACAGTGGATAAATCACCAGCCCTGGATTCAGGAGGATCTGAGTTCAAATCCAGCCAAAGACATTTGATACTAGCTGTGTGACCCTGGGCAAGTCACTTAACCCTCATTGCCCCAGAGAGAGAGAGAGAGAGAGAGAGAGAGAGAGAGAGAGAGAGAGAGAGAGAGAGAGAGAGAGAGAAGGACTGAGGGATCTGGGGAGGTTAAAGGATCTAAAACAATTTCAGGGGAGGATCAGTTGGAAGAATAGCAGATCCTGGGCCTGAAGAAGAGGAGACAATTTATGGGATGAGATCACTATCTTCAGGCGCGTATAGGACTTTCACGAGGAGAATTTGGCTTGTTCTGTTGGCCTCAGAGGAGTCATGGGTGGACCCAAAGCTTCTCTTCCACAGGCTTCCCATAGCACCCCCTCAGCAGAGGACCTTCCTCCAGGAGAAAATGAAAATTAGACACTCCGAGTTCTTTCTTCTCTTATCTACACCCTCAAACCCACGATCTCCATTCTTTCCTCTTTCACTCTAATCTCTGTTGATGGGATGGTTTTTCTCCTCACCAAGGGACCTTGATTCCATCTCCTCCCATTTTCTTTTTCACATTATCCCCACTATCACCACCCCCTTGCTTCTAATCTTCAGTCTCTCCCATCACTGTCTTCTTCTCTGCTGTCTACAAGTCTCTCCCATCCTTTAAAAACACTTACTTGGACCAGTCACACACACACCCCCCCTCAAACTATCATCCTACAACTTTCTCTTCCTTCCCAGGCACACTCCCAGAAAAAACTGTTGACACTCATTGCTTCCACTTCTCTTCCCACTCACTTGTCCATCCTTTCTAATCTGAATTCTCACCTCAAGAAACCCAAAGTTACTAATGACCTCTTAATTGTCAAATATAATGGCCTTTTATCAGCCCTCGTCCTGCTTGACCTCTCTGCAGCATTTGACCCTGTTAACCAGCCATTCTTCCTGGATACTTTCTCCTCTCTAACTTTGTGTGTTACTCTTTTCCCTTGTTTAGGTGATTAGGTAACCCAGTGGATAGAGCGCTGGGCTTAGAATCAGGAAGACTCATCTTCATGAGTTCAAATCTGGCCTCAGACACTTTAACTATCTGGGTGACCCTGGGCAAGTCACTTAATCCTGTTTGCCTCAGTTTCTTCATCTGTAAAACGGGCTGGAGAAGGAAATAGTAAATCTGTCCAATACATCAGGCAAGAAAACCCCAAGTGGGATCACAAAGAGTTAGAAACTACTGAAAAATGACAGAACAATGATTTCCCTTGGTTCTCTATCCACCTGTCTGACCATTCCTTCTTAGTCTCCTTTGTGGAATCATCACGCATATTCTGCTCCCTGGTTGTGACCACAGTCCAGAGTTCTGTCCTGAACCCTCTTCTCTTGTTTCTTTATACTTCATATCTCAATGACCTCATCTCCCATGGGTTTAGTTCTTATATCTATGCAGATGACTCCCAGATCAATATATTCAGCTGTGGTCTGCCTCCTGAACTCTAGTTGAACATCATCAGCTGTCTGCTGGACATTTCAAAATCAACATGTCCAAAACGCTATTCCAGTTCCTGTGCTCTACCCGATACACCACACAGCTGCCTACGTGATCTCTAGGGTCCCTTCCATCTCTAAAGTCCACATACTATAATTCCTCCACTCAACATGGCAGGTGGGTGACACCCACAAGGTCAAGATTCTAGGTCAGACAAGAGCAAGGCAGACATGAGTCCTAAGAATCAGACTTGAACTTGTCCTTATGGGGGTTCTGACTTCCCTCAGGTCACATGCATTGATTGTCAAGAGAAAGGAGAGATGCCCTTCCCTCCCATATGAGTTAGGGAACTCCACACTGTGCCTGGAAGCACTTCCCCTTGACCAGTCCTGTGGCAGTAGCAGTGGGAGGATCAGAGGACTTGGTGAAGCCCAACTGGGTCATTGTCATCAACTCCATCTGTCAGTTAAGCCTTAAATCAACTTGATTCACCTTTGGTGTTGGGAAATCATGCTGGTTGCCCAGGGCACTACAACGTGGATGGACGCTCACCCCCTGTGATCTGAATATTGGTCACCATGACACTGTTGTGGGGAGGGATGAATCAGTGCTTAGTGGACAGATCCTTCTTTTCCACCCCCACCTAGTTCTGGGTACCACATTTTATAGATTTCTATTTTTTTTTTAAGTGAGGCAATTGGGGTTAAGTGACTTGCCCAGGGTCACACAGCTAGTAAGTGTTAAGTGTCTGAGGCCGGATTTGAACTCAGGTACTCCTGACTCCAGGGCCGGTGCTTCATCCATTGCGCCATCTAGCTGCCCAGGGTACCACATTTTAAAAAGAACTTTGATGAGCTGCATTGGACCCAGATTAGGTAGCGTGGTGGCATAGTGGGCTTTGAGTCACAAAAACCTGGACTCGAACCACTTCCTTTGACATGACTAGCTGTGTGTCCTTGAGTAAATCACTTAAACTCAGTTTCCTCATCTCTAAAATGAGAAGATTGGACTTGATGGCTTCTAAAATACCCTTCCAGTTCTAATTTCTTAAGCACCTAGTATGTGCCAGGCACTGCGCTAAGCACTGGGGATACACAAAGAAAGGGAAAAGACAGCCCCGCCCTGGAGCAGCTCAAAGTCTAATGGGGGAGAAAACATGCAAATAAACAAGACATGCAAAGGGTAAATCAGAGATGATCCGCAGAGGGAAGGGGGATTGGGAAAGGCTTCCTGCAGAAGATGGGGTGTTAGCTGGGACTTGAAGGAAGAGGAGGAAGTCAGGAGGAAGAGACAGAGCCATGAGTATTGGAATCAGGAAGACCTGATTTTGAATCCTATCTCAGGCACTTGAGTTGTTGAGTGACTCTGGACTAATCACTCAACATCTTGCAGCAAGTTTTCTCAGCTGTAAAATGAAGATAATCTAGCACCTTCCTCACAGGACTGTTGGGAGGATTAAATTCTCCTTTGTAAAGTGCTCTGCAAACCTTGAAGTACTGTAGAAATGTGATTACCCAGAGGTGTCATTACCCAGGGGAAGGTAAACAGGATGGTGAGGGGAGGGGACTCTGGGTCATGTCCATAGAAGGAACCAGGGATCATCTGAAGTGAGAAGGTTTAGGAGGGCAGTGGGAGCTGCCTGAAAATATCTGAAGGTGTGTTATGTGGGGAAGGGATGAAATTTGATCCTGTTGGCCCCAGAGGCTAAAAGTTGGAACCATGGGAGAAAGTGGTAAGTAGATTTCAACACAAGGTAAGAGAAACCTCCCCAAGGATCATGGCAGTTCCACAGTGGCCTTGGCTGTGATAGTGGCCAGTGAGATTCCTCTTGGTAGGTCTTTGAGTAAAGGCTAAATGGCCAGTAGCTCTCTCACTTAAATCGAATTCACCACAAGTCATGATATCACCCCATGTCCTCTTGGAGAACAATGGACAACAACAACAAAATAGCCAGTAGAAGGGATTCCTCTTCAGGTATGAGGTGGACTCTGAAGAATCTTGCAGTGTTGAGACTTTTGTTTTTATTCTAGGAAGGGAATTGGGTCAGATAGGGAAGCTCTGGGGGTAAGGAGAGCAGAAAAGACACTTCAAGACTGAATTTCCCTGGGATAAGGATCAGGGCCCAGGGAGGAGAATCAGAAGGCCTGACTTTGAATCCCAACTCTGCCATTAAATACCTGCATGACCTTCCTGGACAGATCATGAACCCATTCCAGGCCTCAGTTTACTGATCTGTAAAATGAAGCCCCTGGTCTTAAATCTCTTAGGTGTCCTCTCACCTCTCAACTCTTCTGATCTTATCATTCCATCCTATAATCTTGTTCTGACTATTTTTTCCTACAACCATTTCAGTCTACAAGAGTAAGGCAACTAGCATGTATTAAGCACCTACTATGTGCCTAGCACCATGCTAAGTGATGAAGATAAAAAGAAAGGAAAAAGACAGTCCTTGCTCTCAAGGAGACCCTCATTCTGCCCCAAAGGAGCTTACAATTATCTGGGGCAAAGATGTCATAAGCTATAAAATAAATATACAAGCTATAGAATCCAGAAATCAGCACTTTGAAAGTCAGCGCTGAACAATTCAATACAACAATCATGTATTAAACACCTATTATCTGCCCTATTATAATAGGGCAGCAACAGTGAATAGAGCACTGGATCTGAAGTCAGGAAGACCTGAATTCAAATCCTTAACTGTAAAATGGGGTTGTTGTGAGGATTAAATGAGATCATATTTGAAAGGTGTTCACACAGTGCCAGACATATAGTAGGTGTCTAATAAATTCTTGAAGCAGCTAGGTGGCACAGTTGTTAGATCATTGGGCCTGGAGTCAGGAAGATCTGAGTTCAAATCTGGCCTCACACACTTACTATCTGTGTGACCCTGGGCAAGTCACAGTTTCCTCATTCATAAAATGAGCTGGAGAAGGAAGTAGCAAACCACTCCAGTATCTTTGTCAAGAAAATCCCAGATGGGGTCACAAAGAGTCAGACATGACTGAAATGACTGAACAACAACATTATATGCCAAGCACTGCTCTGGGTGTTGGATATAGAAAGACAAAAATAAAGCTGTCCCTGCCCTCAGGAAGTTTCTATTCTAGAGACAGGAAATAATGTGTACCCAGATAAGTAAATATGAAATAGGATACAAATGAAGTTGGATACAGCCTTATTGGGGACTCAAGAAAGGCTTCCTATAGGAGGATGTACTTTAGCAGTGCCTTGAATAGGACTAGGAATTCCAAGAGGCAGAGTGAGGAGGGAAAAGATTCCAGGCATAGTGGTAATAGATAGAATATAGTATATGTGGAAGATAAAATAAACAATTTTGGTTTGACTATAAAATGTTTGAGGGTGGGTAGTATGAACACAGTCTGGAAGGTTCCGTTGGAGCCAGAGGATGAAGGATTTTAAGGGTCAAATTGAAGAGTTGACATTTTAGCCTACATTCACCAAGAAGCCATTGAAGCTTTTTGAGCAGAGGAATAGACCTTTTCAAACCTACATTTTAGGAATATCAATTTAATAGCTATTTGGAAGATGGAACAGAGAGAGGAGAAACTGGAGACTGGCAGACCAATTATAAGAGTCTTACAATAGTCCAGGTGATGAAGCCCTGAACTAGGGTGGTGGCTGATTGAATGGAGAGAACAGGGCAGATGCAAGAGAGGTCATGGAGATAGAATTAGTGAGAGTTGGCAACAGATTGGATATGTGGAATAAGGGAGAGTGAAGCATCAACACTGATTGAGCAAACCTGAGTGACTGAAAGGATGATGGTTCCCTGACAGAACTGAATAGTTAGAAGGGTTGGATTTAAGGGGAAAGAGAATAAACTCTATCTTGCTCATGTTGACCTAGAGATGGGGAACTGATCTTAGATCTTAGCTGATGGGGAACTAGATCTTAGATCTTAGATCTTAGCTGATGGGGAACTAGATCTTAGAAGAGAAACAAAAGCTAAATATGTAGATTTGCCAGTCATTTGCACAGAGAAGATAATTGAATTGGTGGGAGCAGAAAGAGATTGTTTGAAAGAGAAGAAATGAAAGCCTTGGGCAGAATCCTGTTATACCCACAGAGACATGGATGATTATCCACCAAAGGTAATTGAGATTGATCAGACAGGAAGGTGGAGACTCTTCAGAGTCACAAAAAGCCAGGGAGGAGAGACTATCCCAGAGGAAAGGGTGGCCAACTGTGCCCAAAGCAGAGAGCTCCAGAAGTTTGGAAACTGAAAAAATGCTGGTAGTGAATTTAATCATTAAGAGATCATTCTTGAGCCTGTGGAGAGATGTTTCAGTGTGATGGTGGGATCCTGGAGTCAGATTGCCAAGGAGTGGACCGTAAGGAAGTGAGCACAGACAGGAGTTTCTTGGGGTTTGGCTGTGAAAGGGTGGAGAGATAGAAGATGATAGCTTGAGGAAATGGTAGAATCTAGTGAGGGCTTCTTAGCTTCAACCAATCAATCAATCGATCAACCCACAAGCTTTTGTTAAGTGCCTGCTTGTGCTAAGAATGGGAAACAAAGAGAAAAAATGAAGAGAACCCCTGCTCTCAGAGAGCTTACAATCTATCCCAGAAGGGTAGCATGTACAGTTAGATATAGGTGTAGATAAAACGGATACAAGAATAATGAGGAGGAGACATGAGGATCTAGGAGTGGTCAGGAAACACTTTATCAGAAGCCTTAATGAAAAGTGGCACATGAATGGAGCTTGGAGAGAAACAAGGAATCACAAGAGGAAGAGGGAAGAGTGAAGGCATCCCAGGCATGGGCAGCAGCCTGTGCAAAGGCAGAAGTGGAAGATGGAATGTCCTCTGGGAGCAACAATAAGGCCAGTTTGGCCAGGCCATAGAGCTAAGTCTAGACAATCAATAAAATAATATTTCTATGGCGTAAAGGATTGTGCTGAAAATTTAACAATAGATGCTCTCCAGCTGTAAGAGCTGACTCCGGCAAACTCCTGAGTATAAACTATTGCTGTGTGTGGCTGCCTCAGAGTGGAGATGCAGGGCCTGGGGGTTGGGGGAATTAACAAACTGGAAAGCCTGGATGTTCAAGGGGATTTCCACAATCCCTTAAAGACCGGGAGCTGCTTAAGAGCTGTAGGGACAGTGTGTGCTTAATAAATGCCTTTTCAATCACCCATTCATTCAAATTGCTCAAATATAAGGACATGGGTTAGTGTGGAGAGGAAGACTATGAGCCAGCTGCTTCTTGAGAAAGAAGGGAAAATGGCCTGTAGGCCAATAGCTAACAAGCTCCTGGATCTGGATAGGGTGATCTATTTGGGTGGAGAGATGGTGGGCAGTAGGAGGGCAAGGAAGGGGCAGTGAGAAATGAGGATTAAGTATTGTCTTTCTTCTGGATGAGTGTACTGGGGACACGAGCAAAAATACATTATCCTTTTGGGGGGGGGGGTCAGGGCAATGAGGGTTAAGTGACTTGCCCAGGGTCACACAGCTAGTAAGTGTCAAGTGTCTGAGGATGGATTTGAACTCAGGTCCTCCTGAATCCAGGGTCGGTGCTTTATCCACTGTGCCACCTAGCTGCCCCCAATATGTTGTCCTCCAAAAGACTTATGGTGGAAAATGCTCTCCACATTCAGAAAAAGAACTATGGAATCTGAATGCAGACTGAAGCAGACTATTTTCACTTTTGTTGTTGCTTTTTTGTTATTGTTCTTGTGCTTTTTTTCCTTTTGTTTTGATTAATGTGGAAATATGTTTAACATGATTGTAATGTATAACCTATGTCAAATTGCTTACTAGATTTGGGAGAGGGGAAGGAAGGGAAGGTGGGAGAAAAATTTGGAACTCAAAAAATATCTTTACATGTTATTGAGAAAAAAAGTAAATAAATAACTTTTTTTAATGCATTGTCCTGGATAGGACTAAGGACATGAAACCTGCTGGGGGCAGGGATCTCCAGGTCTTCATGAGTGTCATCATCATAGCTAGCATTTACATAATGCTTTACGGTTTGCAAAGCGCTTTATGTATGTTGTCTTATTTGAAGATTGAAAGAGTATGGGGGGCAGCTACGTGGTGCAGTGGATAAAGCCCTGGCCCTGGATTCAGGAGGACCTGAGTTCAAATCTGGCCTCAGACATTTGACAACTACTAGCTGTGTGACCCTGGGCAAGTTACTTAACCCTCATTTCCCCACCAAAAAAAAAAAAAGAGTATGAGAGGCAGTTGGGTAAAAGTAGAACTAGAGAGGCAGTTGGTATAGTGGATGGGACACTGGAAAGACCTGGATTTGAATCCTGCTTCAGATGCCTCCTATCTATGTGAGCTTGGACAAGTCACTTAACTTCTCTGGGCTTTAGTTTCTTTCTCTGCAAAATGAGACTGTTGGACTTGATGCCCTTTGAGGCTCCTTCTAGCCCTGAATCTAGTTTTGTTTTGGGTTTTTTTGTATGTTTGATTTGGTTTTGGTGAGGCAATTGGGGTTAAGTGACTTGCCCAAGGTCACACAGCTAGTTAAGTGTCAAGTGTTTGAGGCCGGATTTGGACTTAGGTCCTCCTGAATACAAGGGCCGGTGCTTTATCCATCATGCCACCTAGCTGCCCCTAGCCCTGAATCTAGAATCTTAGAAACTGTGGCTCAGGGGGCATGAAGAAAAGGGAGGGCAGAGCTGGACAAGAACATGAGAGGAATAAGGCTGAGGTAGATGGAGATGAAGGATCAGAGGGTGGTAACAGGGGAAGGCAGCCTTCCTCTATGAATCACAGGGATTAGGAGAAGAGGAAAAAAGTTTGCAACATGCTGGGCTGAAGTTTATCACATCCAGGGATATGCTGGTAAATATTTAACAATGGTCTTGGGGGGAAATGTACATCCTGCACACTTTTGGAGGGCATGGGCAAGGCAATGAGGGTTAAGTGACTTGCCCAGGGTCACATAGCTAGTAAGTATCAAGTGTCTGAGGCCGGATTTGAACTCAGGTCCTCCTGAATCCAGGGCTGGTGCCTTATCCACTGCTCCACCTAGGTGCCCTGAGAACTCAGGTCTTCCTGACTCCAGATCCAGTGCTCCATCCACTGTGCCACCTAGCTGCCCCTCATCCTGCATACTTTTTTTTTTTGGTGGGGCAATGAGGGCTAAGTGACTTGCCCAGGGTCACACAACTAGTAAGTGTCAAGTATCTGAGGCTGGATTTGAACTCAGGTCCTCCAGAATCTAGGGTCAGTGCTCTATCCTCTGCGCCACCTAGCTGCCCCCCATCCTGAACACTTTTTTTTTTTTTTTTTTTTTTTTTTGAGGCAATTGGGGTTAAGTGACTTGCCCAGGGCCACACAGCTAGTAAGTGTTAAGTGTCTGAGGCCGGATTTGAACTCAGGTACTCCTGACTCCAGGGCCAGTGCTCTATCCACTGCGCCATCTAGCCGCCCCCATCCTGAACACTTTTAATATTAGTCTGCATTACTGACACTTTCTTGAGTCTAGACAATTGACAAAACTATACAGCAAGCCCTGATTGTGGTCTTTGCTGATTTTTAAAACTTATATGCTTGAACTAAAAAATTTTAAATCAGCCCATCCTTCTCAGGAATGAAGGTGTGCCCAAGGTCCCAGCTAGGATTTTGATATGAGTTTCTTTTCTGAGACAGGTTTTGTGGGGAGACAAGGCTCTGGAACTTGTGGCCCCCTAACCAGTCCAGGTATACAGGATATCTAGGCTGCCAGATCACTACAATCCAGGTGCCTGGGCCCTTGTTGGTCAGGGGGCAATTGATTTACCCATCCTTCTCTCTTCCACAAAGCCAATTTTGCACTAGCCTCTAGTTTGGTGTTCCAAAGCTAGTGTTTGAGTCTTTGGTCCTGGAGTCAAGATGGCTTGGTGGTAGCAGGGAACTTAGGGACAGACAGTCCGATCCAACTGACTCATTGTAGAGATCTAGAAAATTGAGACCTAGAGAGGGTGAATGACTAAGGTCACAGTTAGAGGCAAAAGTGAAGGCAGAAGCTAAGTCTTCTGACTCCCAGACCAATGCTCATTCTACTACCCCAAGCTGCCAATATATGAAGGTGAATCTAATGTACATTTGGTCCTATGTTTAACTGACATCCTGTCTCAGCAACTATGTTATATTTATAACATATCTATAACAAACAAACATATTTCACCCTTGTCATTAAGGCATTTAGTAATGGTCACATTGTGGGTATTTAGTATGTATGAAAAATATAAATGAATATAAAATCACAGGATTTCTTCCCCATCTAAGGAGCCAATGTTAAGTGAGGCAGAGGAACAAGTGTAGGGTTTAAGACGATCACAGAATCATAGCTTTTAAGGTCATAAGGAATTCAAGAGATTATCTGGTCTATGCCCTGCCTTCAGACAGGTGAGATTGGTGGGTTTGGGGTTTTTTGGGGGGTTTTTTTGGGGGGGGGCAATGAGGGTTAAGCAACTTGCCCAGGGTCACACAGCTAGTAAGTGTCAAGTGTCTGAGGCCAGATTTGAACTCAGGTCCTTCTGAATCCAGGGCCGGTGCTCTATCCACTGTGTCACCTAGCTGCTCCCAGTGGGTTTTTTAAATCCCCATTTAACAGATAATGCAACTGAGTCCCAGAGAGTTGAACTGTCTTACCCTCAAATAATAAAGTAGATGAAAGGATTGGCATTTCTGCATCAAGGGATCTTGGCATTACAAGATTCTGCCCCTTTCCTGGCACCTAAGATTCCCACTGTCTTACTTATCCCAAGGGAGTGCTGCATTCCTGGGAGCAGGAAAGGTGAGGTGGAAGGGAGGAGGGGTCACCTCAGTAGGATTCTCCACCAGGACCGACCTGTGTTAACCATACACTCACCTTGTTGCCATGTTAATTATTATTTTAGAGGTGCTTTTAAAAGATGAGCGGAGACCTTTAGGCACAGGTGGCTCATAAACCTGGGTTCATCATCATTATTATCATTGGTATTTTATTAACAGTAATAATCCTCTGCACCCACCTTCTGCTTGTTATTAGAGGATCTCAGAGCACTTAACAAACACTGACTCATAAACCACAGCCTGGGCACGATAATTCTGTACTTTAAGCAGATAAAGAAATGAGACACAAAGGAGCGGGCTGAGTGATCCAACACTGGGCACCTCTGCCAGGATATCCCTCCAGTGCCTCCAATTCAATATGTCCCAAAATGAATTGGTCATTTTCCCCACTCCCCCAGCCCTTCCTGAAACCTGCCCCTCTTCTCAGCTGCTCCATTTTCATTCGGGGCACCACCATCTTCCCAGTTACAAGGGCTCAAAACTTCTCAGTCACATTTGACTTTTCCCTCTCTCTCACTCATTCCCAAGTCCTTTTGACTTCCAGAATCTCCCTCACATGGCACCTACCACCCTAGTTCTGTTCCTTATCTCCTCTTATCTGCACTATTGTACTGGCTTCCAAGAGGGACTTTCTGTTCCTAGTCTATTCCTTTTCCCTTCTAATCATACCAGTTGCTAACATTAAGGTTTACAAAATTCTTTATACTCATCTCATTTGATCCTCACAACAACCCTGGGAGGTAGGTGCTATTATTCTTCCCACTTTACAGATGAAAAACTGAAGCTGAGGGAGGTTAAGTGACTTGCCCAGGATCACACAACTACTAAATGTCTGAGGCAGGATTTGAACTTGGGTCTTTGTCACTCCAGGTAAAGGGCTCTATCTTCTTATCACCTACTTTCCATCTGAACATTAGAGCGCTGGTGCCAAGGATATTTATATCTTTCTAAGATCCTGAACAAACCCATCAGAGATCCATAGTGGGGGAGGGGGGAGGTCAGCTAGGTGGTACAGTGGATAGAGCATTGGGCTGAAAGTCAGGAAGACCAGAGTTCAAATCCAGCCTCGGACACTTACTAGCTGTGTGACCCTGAGCAAGTCACTTAACCTTGTTTGTTTCAGTTTCCTCATCTGTAAAATGAACTGGAGAGGGAAATTACAAACCACTCCAGTATCTTTGCTAAGAAAACCCCCCCAAATGGGGTCATGAATATCCAGACACAATTGAAATGACTGGACAACAACAAGATCTTGAACAAAGCCATTAGAGATCCATATAGATTAAGACATCCATAAATCAATTAAGTTATAAGCACCCACTATGTGCCAGGTGCACTCACTGTGCTAGGTTCTAGGGTTACAAAGACAAAAAAGGAACAGTCCTTCCCCTTGAGAAGTTCACATTGTATCAGAGGGAAATGACCTGTGCTCAACTAAGATTAAAGATAATCTTTGAGGTAGAGGCGGGAGAAAACTAGCAGGGGGAGACCAGGAAGAGATGCCCAGTCTCAAGGGGCCAGAAGCACTGGAGAGACTGCACCCAACAGGACTTCCATCCATGGTTTCATAGATTTAGAGTTGGAAGAGACCTTAAAGGGTGTTTAGTCCAACTCACTGATTTTACAGATGGAGAAGGTTCAAGCCCAGACAGGTCAAGTGCTTACTACACCCAGGTAGTAAATGACAGTGAGGAATTGACCTCAGGTCCCCTGCCCCTACACTCAGAGCTTTTTTCACTATACCATCTGTGCCCTAATTAACAAGATAAATAGACCCTCTTGATTCTTATTTAAGATGCTTGTTGGAAAGAATGAATTTTGCTTTCTCTTAGCTAGGTAACACAGTGGATAGAGCACTGGCCCTGGAGTCAGGTGGATCTGAGTTCAAATTCGGCATCAAACACTTATTATCTGTGTGACCCTGAGTAAGTCACTTAACCTTGATTGCCTCAAAAAAAATAGATTTGGCCCACTGCCCCCCTCTCACTCTCAATAGCCCCACTCCCTGGACAGTGTACCCCTAATCACTTAGTTCTTGAGCATCATAGCCTCAGGACACTAGACATTAGAGTATTGATATTTCCATGTCCTGACATGGGATCCAAAAGCCCATCGCCACATGCAAGAGTACCTTCTGAGCTTGCCTTATCTCACACTATGTTGGGATGAGGTGATAGCCTGGCAACTAGCATGATATTACTCTGGTCTGGGACACTCAAACACCAGCTTTTTACTGCCCCAGATACCAGGATAGCACTCCTTGTTGCATCCACTTGTTCCTCACATTCTCCAACATTGAGGCTGTGCACAGTCACAGAAGGATTGTAGATAGTATAATCCTGACCTCTCTACCAAGAGAAACAAATTCTGTTTCATTATTGGTTCTACAGGACCAAAATTGGTAATGACAATTAATTTGAATTCAATGGTTTTTAGCAATTGTGTCATTTATATTATTGAAGTCATTGTTCTTTTGATTCTATTTATTTGATAACATTCCTTTTGGTTCTGTTTATTTTGCATCTGTTCATATGAGTCCTTTCATCTTTCTCTGAATTCTTTGTATTTGTAATTCCTTATAGTGCCATAAGATACTATTATGGTCTTATTTCACAATTTATTCAATTATTTCCCAAAGAGTAAGCATCCACTTTTTTGTGCTACAACAAAAAAAATGTATTCTACAACTATTTAGGTGTATATGAGACCACTGCTAAGTTTATATCCCAAAGACATCCCCCAAAAGAAAAAAAGAACTATATGTACAAAGATACTTATAGCAGCTCTTTTTGTGGTGGCTAAGAAATGAGAATTAAAGGAATGCCCACAAGTTGGGGAATGGCTAAACAAGTTGTGGTATATGATAGTCATGGAATATTATTGTGCTATAAGAAATGACAAGCCGGATGATTTCAGAAAAGTCTGGAAAGACTTGTATGAACTGATGCATAGTGAAGTGAGCAGAACCAAGAGAACAATGTGCACAGAGAGAGCAATATTGTTTGATGAAGAATTGTGAATGATTTAACTATTCTCCCCAATACAATACTCCAAGACAATCCCAAAAGACTAATGATGAAGTGTACTATCCACCTCCAAAGAAAGAACTGATATTGATTAAACACAGACTAAAGCATGCTATTTCTCACTTTCTTTCATTTTTTTCCTTTGATTCAAGTTTTCTTGTATAAAATGACTAATATGGTAATGTTTTACATAATTGCACATGTATAAACCACATATGATTGCTTACTGCCCTCAAGGAGGGGGGAGGGGAAGGAGGAAAGGAGGGATAAAATTTGGAACTCAAAAATGTTTATTATTTAAAAAATTAAAAATAAAGGAAAAAAAGGCAAAGAATGCACAGGCAGCTCTTTATTCTATAATGGTAGGTAGGGTGAACAAGACCAGTGAAGCACCTGGTAGGTTACCAGCTGTTACACAAACTATGCATTGTGCCTCTCTTTTTTTCTCTACTGTGTATAGCTGCAAATGTGTGCAGCTGCCAATGTAAAAATGAAAATGAGGTTACTAGTAAAACAAAAAAACTTGAAGTAGCAAAAGTTAAATGCAGAAATATTGAAAATCAGCTCTGTCTCTGTCTTTCAACACCTCTTCCAATTTGGACATCATTACCATTTTTCTAATTTAATGGCTAGAAAGTGAAACCTCAGAATTGTTTTAATTTGCATTTTTCTTATAATTAATGATTTGGTAATTTTTTCATATGGCTATTGACAGTTTGAATTTCTTCTTTTAAAAAAAGATTAAATGATGCCTTTTATTTTTATGGCACAGTCATTCCTAGATATGTTCTTCCCTTGCCTCTGCTCCTCCCCACAGTGAGACTTCTCATATAACAAAGAAAAGTAGGCAAGTAAAACCAACCAGCACTGTGACCACATCTGATCAATAGGCAACATTCCACAGAGTCTCCCACCTCTCTGTTGAAAGGAGGGTGGTGAATTTCCTCATTTTTTCTTCAGGGGCCATTGGTCATTATAATCATAAAGCATTTAGCTTTGTTTTATCATTGTTTTCATTTGCACTATGGGAGTCATCATGAATGTTGTTCTCCTGAATCTACATACTTTGCTACGGATCACTTCATACAAGTCTCTGAAATCCTTATATTTGTCATTTTTGTCTGGGCAGAATTTAATTTAATTGGTGAAGTTCCTCAGGTGAGGAACTTTCTCTACAAACTGAAGTTCATCATCTTCTCTGTAACTTATAATCGTAGTTGGGGTACTGAGTGATGAATGCCACTATGTGGCAGAGGACAGTGGAAGGAGACATCTTCCAACTATGGCTAGGGAGATAATAATTTTTTCTTTTTTTTTTTTTCATTTTCATTTCCAAGTTCTCTCCCTCCTTATACCCCCTCCCTTGCATATTGATAAGGCAAGAAATATAATACCCATCATACATATGGAGTGAAATAAAACATATTTTTGCATTAGCCATGTCAACCTCCCCCTTCCCTACCCCTCCCACACACACATCAAAAAAAAAGGCAAGGAAAATGAAGAAAGGAAATAAAAATATGCTTCAACCTGCACTGAGAGTTATTAGTTCTCTCTCTGGAGGTGGATAGAATTTTTCATCATGAGTCCTTTGGAGTTGTGGTGGATCATTGTAGTGTTCAGAGTTCCCAAGACTTTCACAGTTGATCATCTTTATAATATTACTGTTACTGTGTAGATTATTCCACTGTTTCTGCTCACTTCATTTTGCATCAGTTCACATAAGTCTTCCCAGGTTTTTCTGAAACCATCCCCTTCATCATTTCTTACAGCATAATAATATTCTTCACCTTCATATGCCATAACTTTTTCAGAGATAGAAGCCATCATAAAAGACAAAATAGACAATTTCAATTACATAAAATTTAAGTTTTAGCATAAACAAAATCAATGTAGCTAGAAAAAGAGCCAGTATGTGGTATAGGCAGAACTTGAACCCAGGTCTTTCTTTCCCCAAGGCCACCTTTATATCCAGTAAATTACACTGCAATTTATATTTTGACATATAGAGGGTATTTTTTTTTCTGTCCTTATCTCTTTGTGTTATATACCAAGAAGTGGGATTTCTGTGTCAAAGTATATGAATAGTTCAGTCACTTTTCTCATGCAACTCCAGTATGGCAGGACCAATTCACAGCTTCCTCCAAAATGTATTAGTGTTCTTATCTTTCTACAGTCTCACCAACGTTAACTATTTTCATTTATTTTTTAGTATGAGGTGAAACATCAGAGTTGTTCTCATTGTTATGTCATTTGTAATTAATGATCTGGAGCAACAATTCACGTGGTTGTTAATAGTATACAATTATTCTTCGGATAATTTTGTTATATGCTTTGACCACTGATATATTGGGGAATGGCTTTTGGTCTTACACATGTGTGTAAATTCTCTATATGCTTTGAAGACTGGTTTTTATAAGAGATACTTGATATGAAAAGTTTTTTCTGACAATTCATAGTTATTATTCTTTTCTAGAGACATTGATTAAGTTTGTACCCAAGCATTTAACTGTTATGAAATCAAAACCATCTGCTTTTGGGGGTGGGGGGTGAGGCAATTGGGGTTAAGTGACTTGCCCAGGGTCACAAAGCTAATAAGTGTCAAGTGTCTGAGGCTGGATTTGAACTCAGATCCTCCTGAATCCAAGGAATCTATCCACTGTACCACCTAGCTGCCCCATCATCTGCTTTACTTTTTGATGATCACCTCCTGCTGTAAAAGTTGTAAAAGGTGTTTCCTTCCATTGTCCTCTAATTTTTTATGATGTAAAGTTGTTTGTCAACTTGGAGTCAATATGATATAATATTATAAGTATATAAGATATAAGTATAAGCAACCTTCCTAACCTAATTTTCTGACACATCATTTTGTAGTTTTCTCCACAGTTCTTGTTAAATAGAATCTTTTCCACAGTTGTTTATGTTCTTATGATTTTCAAACCCTAAGCTACTGTGCTTCTGAGTGTTGTTTATCTAATCAGATCCACTGATACACTTTTTGCTCATTTTTGATCAGTACCAAATAGGTTTTCAAAGAAGAATAAGAGTAAAGGATGTTAGCAAGTGAATATCTGATTCAAATAAAAGATGGGCTGATCACAAGGGATAACTAATAGACAACACATGTGCTCCATAGGTATCCTAACAATGAGGATGGGGACTACAACAATGATTTTATTGCTATAAGAAATTCTCAGATGAGGAAACTCACTCTATCAATGCAGATTGCCACCATCTCTGCAATCTATGGTCTTAAAGAATGGCCTTGAGCCATGAGAAGTTAAGTGAATTTTCCAGGATCATGTAACAAATTATAATTCTCCATTTGGTTCTCATAATACCATGAAAAAATGGGGTCAGACCCCTAGTACATTAACTGATTTCCTGGTGGTGAATTTGTGAGAGGGCATAAACAAGAATCATACAAAATGATCACACATGGGTGAGCTGAAATCTGAATTGCTGGAGGAAACAAACTCAATGAAAAGGCCACAGATCCATTTGAGTTGAGATCATATTTGTAAAGCACTTAGCGCAGTGCCTGGCATATAGTAGGCACTTACTAAATGTTTCTTCCTTCTTTTCTCCTCCCTCCTCCCCATATGAGTACCAAATATTTCCAATGAATACTACTTTATAATTCAGTCTGAGATCTTGTGAGGATATGTTCCATTCATTCATCTATTCCCCTTGAGATTCCTCCAAATGATTTTTATCCCTCTAAATGAATTTATTATTATTTCTAACTCTATAAAGTAACTCCTCAATAGTTTGACTAGTAAAGCACTGATATAAATTAATTTTAAATTAATTGATTAATCATTCATCAAACTAATTTATTATATTATTTGTATTATATTACACTTTAATATAGCATTATGTTTATTATTCTAATTTATTGTTTACTAATTGTTTATCAAATTAATTTATTAATGAATTTAAATTAATTTTGCAGCAGCATTTTATCATAGCGTCTTAATCATGAACAATGACTGTTTCTTCAATTATTTAATTCTTCCTTTATTTCTGGAAAGAGGTTTTGAAGTTGTATTTATATGAATCTTGAATGTGTCTTGGTGGATTAACACACAAATATTTTATCTATTTTGTAAGTTATTTTAAATTGAATTTCTCTATTGTTTCATTTTGGATTTGTTAGCACATTGTAGAAGTAATGATTGTTTTAATGGATTTGTTTCACATGCTACTACTTTATTGAAGCTATTACCTATATCCATTAGTTTCTTCACTAATTCTCTGAGGTTTTCTAAGTAAACTATCCTGTCTTCTGCAAATAGAGATAATTTTGTCTTTTCTTCATGCAGGTTAGTCCTTTAATTTCTGTCTCTTGTCTTGTTGCCATAACCAGCATTTCTATAACTTTGTCAAATAATAGTTTCCCTCCTGTACTTATTGGGAAAGCTATCAGTATTTCTCCACTGTATATAAAGCTAGCTCCCCATCTTAGAGATAGCCTTCTGATCATACTAAAGAAGATCTCTACCATATCTATGATTTTAGGGTATTCTCTTTTTTTTGGAACAATTAAACAATTTTATTTAAATATTTAAGCAACCAGTAAGCATTAAGTGCCCATCACTGTGCTAGGGATGGAAAGACAAAAATAAAATAGTCCCTGCCTTCAAGGAGATTATATTCTTTCAGGAGAGATGACAGGTACAAATTTAAGTACATACAAAATAAATACAGGGCACTTTCTATGGAAGGCACCGGCAACTAGGAGGATCAGGAAATGAGTGCTGTATTTTGTTGAAGGCTTCTTTTATATTTATTCTAATAACCATGTTATTTTGTTATTTGGTTAATTATGCTAACTGCTTTTCTAATGTTAGAGCACACTTGTATGAACAGTAAATATCCAACTTAGTTGGAGTCAATTATTCTTAGATATATTGCTATTTCTGATAAGGTTTCATTTAAAATGTTTACATTAATTTTCTTTCATGGAAATGATTTATAATTCTCTTCTGATTTAGCCATTCCTGGTTTGAATACCAAGACCATATTTGTCTCATAAAAGTAATTTAGTAGGGTTCATTTTTTCTCAATTACTTCTGAGCATGAGTATTCTCATTTATAGATTATTTTATTTTTCTTTCTGAATCTGAATTATTTAATTGCTCTAACTTGTTAGTTTGGATATTTTATATTTCTTTTTGTTAGAGTCCAGTTATATACTGTAGTTTCTGATAATTCCTTTTATTTCCTCTATGTTCAATATTAATCACCATGTTTCTTTTTTTCAGTAATTTGATTTTCTTCTCTCTTTTTCACCAAATTTTCCAATGTTTTATTTATTTTATTCATCCAGCTTTTAGTTTGGTTTATCATTTTTGCCATCTTTTGGTTTTCAATTTTCTATACTTCTCAAATTTTCAGTTTCTTATTTTATATTTTTTGAGGCAGCTATTTATTGATTTTCTGGTTTTTTTTAAATTGTATGCTCAGCTTTTTGATTATTTTTTCTGTCTTGTTAATACATGTTTTTAGATAATACTTTTTCTCTCAGCATTGCTTTAGTTGCATCCCTTAAAAGATGCTTTGTTGTTATAATTTTCCTTTGCATAGCTGTTGGTTGTTTCCATAATTTATTCCTTGAAGCATGCATTATTGAGCATGTAATGACTTTGTCTTCATTTTGTTCTGTATCTTTTACTACATTCTCTATATTTGTTACCATTTATTTCATTATGGTCTTGAAAATATATTTTAAAAGATGGGTATGAGGGGCAGCTAGGTGGTACAGTGGATAGAGCACTGGCCCTGGATTCAGGAGAAACTGAGTTCAAATCCAGCCTCAGACACTTAATGCTTACTAGTTGTGTGACCCTGGGCAAGTCACTTAACCCCAATTGCCTCACAAAAAAAATATGGGTATAATCAATGTTGGAGACATAACATGGTATTGTTGGTTGGACTATGAATTGATACAATCATTCTGGAAAAGAATTTGAAGTTATGCAAAGTGTTTATACCCTTTGGTCCAGAATTTCCACTGATAGGCCTATACTCCAAAGAGATCAATGACAAAAAGAAAGACTCCATATACACTAAACATGGAGCAGTTCTTTTTGTGATAGCAAAGAACTAGAAATAAAGCAGATGTCTACTGACAGGAATGGTCAAACAAGTTGTGGTACATTAATGTGATGGAATATTATTGTACTTAAAGGAATTATGAAAGTAATGAATACATATAAGTATGGAAGAATAAGCTTATATGAACTGATGCACATTACAATCAGCAGAACCAGGAAAGCAACACACACAATAACTTCATTGTAACTGAGTCATTTTAGTTGTGTTTTTTTTCTTTGTGACCCCATTTGGGGTTTTCTTAGCAGAGATACTTCAGTGGTTTGCTATTTCCTTCTCCAGATCATTTTACAGATGAGGAAACTGAGACAAACAGGGTTAAATGACTTGACCAGGATCATTACTTCCAGCCAGTAAGTGCCTGAGGCTGGATTTGAACTCAGGTCCTCCTGACTCCAGGGCCGGTGCTCTATCTACTGTGCCATCTAGCTACCCTAGTACATGATAGCTATAATAATGTAAATGAAAAGAACAATAAAAATTGAATGCTGAGAAATTATAAAGACCAAGGTTGACTAAGAAGAGATATGAAAAGATGCCTCCCCCAGTTCTTTTACAGAAGTATGGATCCATGAGTATCAAATATGGCAAATCCTGTCAGACTCTTTTGATATGTTACTTAGTTTTCCAGAACTTTTTGGTCTTTATTCTTCTGTTTCTATTTTTAATCACAAGGAATGGCTCTTTGGGAGTAGGGGGAGAGGGAAGGATAAATAAGAAATGTAGGAATTAGCAAAACTAAAAATATCAATACAAAATTTTTAAAAGAAATGATATGGGGGCAGCTAGATGGCGCAGTGGATAGAGCACCGGCCCTGGATTCAGGAGGACCTGAGTTCAAATCCGGCCTTAGACACTTAACACTTACTAGCTGTGTGACCCTGGGCAAGTCACTTAACCCCCATTGCCTCACTTAAAAAAAAAAAGAAATGATATGTTCAATGCTTCTGCCTTATAACTTTACTTTTATTTATGATTACTTTGTGCCCATTAACAATTTATACAATGTATAACCTATATCTGATTGCTTACCACCTCAGGGAGGGGGAGGAGAGGGAAGGAGGGATAGAATTTGGAACTCAAAACTTTAAATAAAAATGTTTATTTAAAAAATAAAATAAAACAATTTATACAAAATCCTCTGATTGGCTTTTTTTTTTTTTGCAGGGCAATGAGGGTTAAGTGACTTGCCCAGGGTTACACAGCTAGTAAGTGTCAAGTGTCTGAGGCCAGATTTGAACTCAGGTCTTCCTGAATCCAGGGCTGGTGCTTTATCCACTGCACTACCTAACTGCCCCCCTCTGATTGGCTTTTTTAAGGGAAGATTTGGGGTTTGAACCCCAGGTTTAATGATTCTAATGATTTTTTTTTAGTGAGGCGATTGGGGTTAAGTGACTTGCTCAAGGTCATACAACTAGTAAATGTAAAGTGTCTGAGGGTGGATTTGAACTCAGATCCTTCTGAATCCAGGGCTGGTGCTCTATCCACTGTGCCACCTAGCTGCCCTCTGATTGGCTTTTAAAGACCTTTATAACCTGGTTCCTTTCCACCTTTTCAGGCTTTTTACACCTTTGTTGCTGCTGTTGAATGTTTCCATCATGTCCAACTCTTTGTGACCCCACTTAGGGTTTTCTTAGCAAAGATACTGGAGTAGTTTTGCCATTTGCTTCTCCAGCTCATTTTACAGATGAGGAAAGTGAAGCAATCTGGGTTAAATGACTTGCCCAGGGTCACACAACCAGTAACTGTCTGAGACTAGATTTGAACTTGGGTCTCCCTGACTCCAAGCCTGGTGCTCTATTCACCTAGCTGTGTTCAAATCTCAGCTGTGCTGTCTACAATCTGTGTGGCTTTAAGCAAGTCCTTTTCTTCTGCTCTGGTCTCAGTTTCTTGGTCTGAAAATGAGGATTGGAGTTAGATCGGACCGTCTCTAAGGTCTCTTGCAGCTTGAAATTCAACCAATTAATCAATCAATAAACCTTTATTAATTTCCTGCAATAAGGCAGGGCTAGCATTTAGTTAGGTAATGATACAAAGACAATAAATGAAACAAGCAGGGGCAGCTAGGTGGTGCAGTGGATAAAGCACCTGCCCTGGATACAGGAGGACCTGAGTTGAGATCTGACCTCAGACACTTGACACTTACTATCTATGTGATCCTGGGCAAGTTGCTTGACCCTCATTGCCCTGGGCGGGCTTACATTTTAGCGGGGAAGATAAATACATCTGTACGTATATAGGAATATCTGCTATGTGCACGGCACTGCATAAATATTTTCTCATTCTATTCTCACAACAAACCTGGGAGGTAGACACTATTAGTATCCCCATTTTACAGTTGAGGAAGCTGAGGCAGACAGAGGTAAAGTATATACAGCATAAATATAAAGAAAAAGAATACATGTAAATACAAAGTAGTTTGTTAAATACGATATAATTTGGAGAGAGAAAGAAAGGAAAAGAGAGGGGGAGAGAGAGAGAGAGAGAGAGAGAGAGAGAGAGAGAGAGAGAGAGAGAGAGAGAGAGAGAGAGAATGAGAACTGGGAGGGATGGGGAACAGGAAAGTTATCTTGTAAAATGTGATGGTATTCTATGAGGTAGAGGTGAGAAGGGAGTGCATTCCAAGTCAGGGAACAGCCCATGCAAAGGCTTGGAGATGGGAAATGGAGTGTCCTATGTGAGGAAATGGCCCTATGACCTTCAGAAAAGAAGGCAATATGGGGACAGCTAGGTGGTGCAGTGGATAAAGCACCAACCCTGGATTCAGGAGGACCTGAGTTCAAATCCAGCCTCAGACACTTGACACTTACTAGCTGTGTGAGCCTGGGCAAGTCACTTAACCCCAACTGCTTCACCAAAAAAAGAAAGAAAAGAGAAAAGAAGGCAATATTATACAATTTTGACTTAGAAGGAGAGAAGCAGATTAAGGGGGTTGTCCTATGAGTCAATGGTATAACAAATGAAGGCTGGGCCAGGTTCTTTCCTCCCCCTCTACCCACTAATCCTCTGCCCTTCTCTATCCAAACAGAGCTGAACTCTTCCAGGCTGTTTAGAGTTCCTTGTAAGTATGAACCAATAAGAAAAAAAGATGACCAGACCAGAGACATGCATGAATGGTGTTTCTTACAGCTGGGACCTGGGCCAAGGTCAGCAGGAAGTCAGCAAACCATTCCCAGGAAAAAGGAGTCATTGGCAAAGTCAAGGAGAGGGGGAAGGGTTTGTCATGGTGAGTGCATTGGACTAAGAACTGGCCCCATGAGAGCCCATTCTATTTTACTGGTCTATTTTTTGACCCAGACCTCTGGTTTCATTCATGTTAGGGATCTCCTCTTGAGGAAATCCTTTCCACCAATGACTATTGTCAACACTTCTCAAGTTACAGTCTTGGGGAGCTAGCTGGCAAAGGCCCCTAGATGGTGAGTGACTGGGGCAGGGTCACTCAAACCATAGATGTCAGAGGTAAGGCTTGAATGTGGGTCTTTTGGATTCAGAGAGCAGCTCTAATTATAGCACACTGATTCTCAAGGGAACTTGATGTCGGGGCCAGAGCATTTGCCTGAGAATTCGATTTGGGTGTGAGTCCTGACTTCACTATGTGCTAGACCTGTAACGGGGAAGTAATCCCCTTCCCATAAGCCTCAGTTTCTCCTCTATAAAATATTTCTTCTCTCAAATGGTTGTTGTTTGTCTTTCTTTCTCAAAGAGGACCATGACTTTGGAAGGTGATGTCATGTTGCACTGAATTGGATTTAAATGAGGGAGGGCTATGCAAGGTCACCAACCTCACTCTCTCCTCCAGAGCCATCTAGGTCCAGTGGCAAGATATCATCAAGACAACTGGAAATAGCCCTGGATATTTAGGGCAATTGGGGTTAAGTGATTTGCCCAGGGTTACACAGCTAGTAAGTGTCAAGTGTCTGAGGTAAGATTTGGACTCAGGTCCTTCCAACTTCAGGGCCAGTGTTCTAGCCACTGTGCCACCTAGCTGCCTCAACATGATTGTTAGCTGTAAAAGGATAGGGGATGAGGTCTGGATTTGTGATTTCAATGATGTAGGGAATTCTCAGGTGAGAAAATGCCCTCCACCAATATAAACCTCTATAGTCTATAGTCTTAGAGAACTGTACTGAAAATCCAACTGGCTTGTCCAGGGCCACACAACCAGTTGTAGTAAGAGGCAAGACTTTACCACTCTACCACACTGCCTCTCATGTAATGAGAGGTCTTTATAAACTATAATTTGCTGTCAAAATGTGAGCTCTTCACATGCTATTCCTTCTCTGGGCTTGTTTCCTCAATTACAATAAAAGGATTAATCATTCCTGTTTTAGGGATGCATAGCCCTTAAAATAAAATGTCAGAGTTAGAAGGAACAATAGAACAGAGACAGTCAAAGCTAGGAGGGCTTTAGAACACAAATTGTCAGAGCTGGGAGGGCCCTTAGCACACAGACTCTTGCAACTAGAAGAGACTTTAGTACATAGAATGTTCATATTGCTAGAAAATGGTCTCAGAAATCACTTAGTACAGCCCAGATAACATGACCCCCATCCCTGGGTTAGGGAAGTTCTTTGTCTCTGGTCAGACAAAGTTGCATGTGTGTGTGTGTGTGTGTGTGTGTGTGTGTGTGTATTTTTTTTGGTAGGGCTATGAGGGTTAAGTGACTTGCCCAGGGTCACACAGCTAGTAAGTGTCAATTGTCTGAGGCTGGATTTGAACTCAGGTTCTCTTGAATATAGGGCCGGTGCTTTATCCATTGCACCACCTAGCTGCCCCCAATTTTATATATATTTGGTCAGACAAAGTTGTAACAGACCTGATATTAGAACCCAGGGATCCTGAGTTCAGTGGTTTCAAGGAAAGAGTGCTTGTTTGTTGTCAGAAAACCTGGGCTATAATCCTGACTTCCTTTCTCAAGGCAAGGTTCTGGTCTTGACCAGTACTCACTGCTGCCTTGTGCATATCACTTCACCTATCTTAGCCGCATTTTCTTCACCTGTAAAATGGGGTGATTGGACAAGGTGCCCTCTAAGGTTTTTGTAGTTCTAAATCCATGGTCCCATGTGCCTCTTGCCTCTCTTTGCATTAGCATCCCACTAACCAAAACAGCATTTCCTAAATTTGAAATCTTATTATGAATTTAATAATAATTTAAAACATGGATTTTTCCACGTACAAGGAACAACAAAGGGAATTATACATGAAACTATGAACTTCTTACAGGAGTCTTTTTTAAAAAATTGTACATTTAAGGGAGGTTATCAGGGAAGCCCTTGTTCTGTTGGCCTGGGGGCAGCCTCTCAGGGAACAGGACATACACTTGGTTCCTTTTTGTGTGCCATGTGCTCTGGCCAATTCTTAGAGAAGAAGGCAGAAAGCAGAATAAGGCAGCCAAGGACTCAGCTTCATTTAGATAGGCATATAGTCTAACCTGGAGGCATATGCCAGAAGGTGGCATGTGCTAGCTGGGTCACCCCCACACACACCTTGACTACCTCAATCACTAGCTCCCCTCAGACCTCAGCAGAGAAAGCCCATGAATAGCAGCACCTTCCAGACCATCAATCCTGCTCCAACAGCCATCAAAAAGGGGAGCATTGGGGCAACTAGGTGGCGCAGTGGATAAAGCACTGGACCTGGATTCAGGAGGACCTGAGTTCAAATCCAGCCTCAGACACTTGACACTTACTAGCTGTGTGACCCTGGGCAAGTCACTTAACCTCCATTGCCCCACCAAAAAAAGGAAAGAAAAGGAAGAAAAAAAAGGGGGGAACATCCCTTCTGAAGAAGGGACTTACCTTCGTCACATCCTCACAACCAATTAACTCTCACTGACAGGAAAGTAAGCTCAAGAATGCCAGGGATAGCAACTCCCCATCCCATTCCCTCCAAACCACCTTCCCTTCTTCCAGCCTGGTACCTATAGCCACATGTCCATATGGACATGTGACCTGTCATCTGCCATCGCAGGTCCTCCTGCCTTTTCAGCAGCTATGGCTACTCAAGACCAAGAAAAGAAAATTCTCACCATCAAAAGCCTTGGCCCTGACAAAGGACTCAACTTAGAAACAGATAGCATTTTATCCACACAAATGACATGGAATAGGATGCATTCCCATCTGCTTTGTTACTGTGCCTAGGACTGTGGGACCTCTCCATCGGACTTACTGCTGAAACCTCCTATATATTGCCTCCCCCATTAGAATGGGGGCTCTTTTAAGAGTAGGGACTATTGGAGCACTTAGGTGGCTCAGTGTGCACCAGCCCTGGATTCAGGAGGACCTGAGTTCAAACCCAACCTCAGACACTTAACACTTACCAGCTGTGTGACCCTAGGCAAGTCACTTAACCCCAATTGCCTCACCAAAAAAATTAATAAATAAATAAAACAGTAGGGACTATCTCTTTAATTTGTATCCCAAGCTCTTAGCACAGGGCTTGGACAGAGTAAGTGCTAAATAAATCCTTTGTCATTCATTTGTTCATGCCATGTGTTTCTGCCCTCCATTGGTATTATGGGAGATCAGAATTCCCCTTCTCCACCTTCTCCAAGGGCAAGGATGCAGTAAGAGAGCAAGTTGTTTCTTCTGAGTTCTTATATTACACTGAGTGGGTGGCTGATCCTGACTCTGGGGCCAGTCTTCTTCAGTGGAATCCTTTAACTGGTCAGGAGTTCCTGTGTCATCTTAGCAAGGTGACTGTCCTTCAGCAAGGGGACAGAGTCTGTGTCCCACTGAGAAGTGCTAGAGCACACACCCAATGGCACTGGAGGTATCCCAGTTCAAAAGAACAAAGAGTTCCCTTGATCATCCATCACAGATTAAATATAATGTAGTAGTGACAGAGTTGCTCTGTTCCTTTATGTTCCCATCTGAACATCTCATTGTCCTGTTTAAACATTTGAATGATGCTCTTTTCTTTATCTTCCTTTTGCCTGTCACCATCCAGTAACTCACTCACTCCCCTTCCCAAATAGAAATAATTAAAAATAATAATAATAAGGGCAGCTAGGTGGCACAGTGGATAAAGCACCAGCCCTGGATTCAGGAGGACCTGAGTTCAAATCTGGACTGAGATACTTAACACTTACTAGCTGTGTGACCCTGGGCAAGTCACTTAACCCCAACTGCCCCACAAAATAATAATAATAATAATAATAATAAAATTTCAACACACTGGCCATGTCTGAAAATGCAGTCCTCAATGTGTACCTCTAGCCCACCATCTCTCCACCAAGAGGAGGGCAGCATACTTGGTCATCAGTCTTCTGAAGTCATGATTGCTCAATGCATTCATCAATCAGAATCCTTTGTCATAATTCACAGGTGGTTTCTTTTACACTGTGGTGGCCATCATATAAATCTTTCTCCTGCAAGACACCATTCCTTAAACTCTGAACACCTGACTTCTCTTTTAATACACTCTACCCACAGTGGCTAGGTGGCTCAGTGAATAGAGCTCTGGGCATGGAGTCAGGAAGACCTGAATTCAAATCTGCCCTCAAACACTTACTAGCTGTGTGACCCAGGGCAAGTCACTTAACCTCTGTTTGCCTTTATTCGCTTTAGAGGGAAATGGCAAAGAAAATGCCAAGAAAAATCCATGGACAGTATGGTCCACAGGGTCATGCATGAAGAGTCAGGCATGACTGAACAACAACACCCACAGGATATTTTTTCTCATTGATTCCTGTTCTTCCCAACTCAACTCACTCAAATTAAGCTTTCTTTCAAGCCCCTTCTTAGTTTCCTCCATACCTGAGTCTGGTTTTTCATCTGCTTTATTATCCACACTAAGCTACCTAACCAATCCTTCCCAGCTCAGCCATAACCAGTTCTGGAAGTAAGGGAAGAAGGTAGCCCAGATCAACCTTTTGCCTGCTCCAACCCAGCTTTCACAGGACCAACTAGAGGCTGAGGAAAGAGCAAGATCACAGAAGTCAAGGAAGCCAGTACTGGTCTCATCACGAAGAGAACTTCCCCCATATGGGTAATGGAAAGGTTGGATACCTCATTTGTTAGAGGATTCTGGAGCTGGAAGTACCTTTCCAGAAATACCTGCAGCTCAATACCAATTGGATATGGGAAGAAAGAAGAAAATATTCAATGCATTGGCCATTCAGGTGGATGCAGAGGGGAAAATTAAATATGATGCAATTGTTTGACAGGGACAATCAAGGGACAAAGTCATTTCAAGCAAGTATACTGACTTGGTTCCCAAAGAAGTTTTGAATGTAGATAAGCCAGACCTGCAAAGACCTGACCAGGAAGCTATTAAGGAGATTACAGAAAAGACACAGGTGGCCCTGGAGAAATATGTGCCTCAGAAGGTTGCAGTTTTGCCATGAGCTGAAGATAAATTAACTCCAGCTCACTCCATCCAGCACACACCATCTCTACAAGGAGTGCCTTTCAACTCTGGAGCCGAGCAAAGAGTTATTTGGTTGGTGGAAATGCAAAAAGACCCAGTGGAGTCTCCAAGATTCAAAATTCATTTCCAAAAATGTAATAAACATTTTTATTTATAGTTTGGGGTTCCAATTTTTAGCCCTCCTTCCCTCCCTCCTCTCCCCCCTCCCTGAGGCCACAAACAATCAGATATGGGTTATACACACATGAGTATGTAAAACATTACCATATTTGTCATTTTGTACAAGAAAACTTGATTAAAAGGAAAAAAAATGAAAGAAAATGAAAATAGCATGCTTCAGTCTGTTTCATCAATATCAGTTCTTTCTATGGAGGTAGATAGTATGTTTCATCAATAGTCCTTTGGGATTGTCTTGGACCATTGTATTGTTGAGAATAGTCAAGTCATTCCCAGTTCTTCATCAAACAATATTGCTGTCTCTATGCACAATATTCTCTTGGTTCTGCTCACTTCACTATATATCATTTCATGTCTTTCCAGGCCTTTCTGAAATCATCCTGCTTGTCATTTCTTATAGCACAATAATATTCCATCACCATCATATACCATGGTTTGTTTAGCCATTCCCTAATTGATGGGCATTCCTTTGATTTCCAATTTTTAGCCACCACAAAAAGAGCTGCAAGAAATATTTTTGTACAAATAGATCTTTTTCTCTTTTTGAGGATGTCTTTGGGATATAAACCAGCAGTGGTATTGCTGGATCAAAGGGTATGCACAGTTCTATAGCCCTTTGGGCATAGTTCCCAATTGCTTTCCAGAATGGTTGGATATTTTCACAACTTTACCAACAGTGGATTAGTGTCCCAGCTTTCCCACATCCCCTCCAACATCCAATTTTTTTCTGTTTTTTTTTTTTGTCATATTTGCCACTATGATAGGCATGAGGTGATACCTCAGAGTTGTCAAAATTATTATTTTTTTAAAGTTGGCATCTGCCAAACCACCTCTTCGCAGCCCACCTCTTCCAAGAAGCCTTCCTTGATGAAGCGAATTTGATATTTGAAAACTTAAAAAACCTCTAGTGGAAAAGGAAAGCAAAATAGAAGGAAGCAGGAAGCAGGAAACAGGAGAAGAGATCGAGTCTCTCTGCTTATTGTGGGAGCAAGAAGGGAATGAGTTGTGCTTTACATGCTATGAGCATCCAATTATCATTCACTGGTGACAAAGGCTCCAGATAACCACCCCACAGTCGAGAACCAACCCCCACATTCCAAGACACAACAACTTTGGCTAACAATACCCCCTCACAGTCATAAACAACCGCTCCCAACCTGCAAGGCTCCAACTTAACACCCCCACAATCCTCATTGGCCTCTCCCCAAAGTCTCAATTAATTAAAGGCAGTGGTCTCCACTAAGACTCTCCCAAGAGCCTATCCCAAGTGTGGGAACTAATAAAGAATCCCAGGAGAACATTTGCATGTGGATTACAAATAATAGGCATGAAATCTGTCAGTATCTATAAGGATTCGACCATCATTATGCCTGGTGTTTCCCATTTAAGATTTTCATATATCTCTTCAAGTTGCCATTGCTGGGTTTAAAGTCATAGAGAAGGAACAACAAATGGAAATTGCAATGATGAAAATTTGGTTTTGATTTTGGGGTTGGGGAAACCAACCCTTTCTAACCATTGGAGTCAACCATAAGTGGAGAGAGCAGCAGGTAAATGGAGTTGAGCACAGGCTGGCTCAACATTGGTAGGTTATTTCGAAGAGGTTATTCTCATTTAGATATAGGTTGGATTTGATGGCCTCTTGGGTTCCTTCCAAAACTGAGATTCTGTAAATCTGTGAATTGAATGACAAAAGTGGAAAGGACCTCAGGTCACAGAATGATCCAACTGGAAAGGAACTTAGAACATACAATATCAGACTTGGAGTGGAAAAAACTCCCTTAGGATGAACAAAGTTAGATCATAAGGTATGGGAACTGGGAGGAGTTTTCAATTCAATTCAAGAACCTTAGACCAGATAAGATTAGAGCCCAGAGGGACTTTGTGACAGAGTATTAAAGCTATAAGGATCTTTAAAGACCCTTTTATAAAGAAGGAAACAGTCTACATTCTTGTCCTTTATTAACTGCTCATTATTGATGCTCTAGATCCTTTCTACCAGATGAATGTGATAGAGGAAGAGGAAGAGGGTGGTGTGGTTTCCTTTAAGCCTCAGATAAAGCATTATTTTCTATAAGAAGGCTCTTGTGATCTGCCCCTCCACCTGCTAGTGTTCCACACACATACACATATCCTATCATGTATTTATTTTGTATATATTATTTGTGCCCACATATGTGAATATATGTATGTATATATATATGCGTGTGCATGTACACAGTCAAATGCGTGCATACACAAACATAGATACATACATATGCACATGTACATATGCATATGCATATGCATACACATACATATGGACATGTGACCTGTCACCTGCTATTGCAGGTCCTCCTGCCTTTTCAGCAGCCACAGCTACTCAAGACCAAGAAAAGAAAGTTCTCACCATCAAAATCCTTGTCCTTGACAATGGACTCGACCTAGAAATAGATAGCATTTTATCAATATAAATGACATTGAATAGGATGCATATGTGTGTCCATGTTATCTCCCCTGTTAGAGTGTAAGCTCATGAAGGGCAGAGAGTGTTTCTCTTTTGTCTTTATATTCCTTTGTATTCCCGGCACATAGTAAATGGCTAGTAAACATTTGTTTAGGAAGCAGCTAGGTGGTTCAGTGGATAGAGCATTGCCCCGCTCCCCCCTCCCCCAGTCAGGAAGCCCTGAGTTCAAATCCAGTCTCAGATGTTTACTGGCTGTGTGGCCTTGGGCAAGTTACTTAACCTCTGTTTGCCTTGGAGGCACCTAGGTGGCTCAGTGGATAGAGCACTGGGTCCAGAGTGAGGAAGTGATGGTGGTTGACAATCACTTGTGTGTTTTTTTTTCAGTCATGTCCAACTCTTCATGACCCCATTTGGAGTTTTTCTTAGCATTTTCTTCTCCAGCTAATTTTTACAGATGAGGAAATTGAGACAAATAGGGTTAAATGACTTGTTCAGAGTTACACAGCTAATAAGCGTTTGAGGCCAGATTTTAACTCAGGAAGATGAGTCTTCCTGACTCCATGCCTAGCACTCTTTCCACTGTGCCACCGAGCTGCCCAGAATCAGGAAGACCTGAGTTCAGATCTCCCCTCAGACACTTAACTAGCTGTGTAACACTGGGCAAGTCACTTAACCTCAATTGCCTAATTCACTGGATAAGGAAATGGCAAATCACTCCAGTATCTTTGCCAAGAAAACCCCATGGATAATATGGTCCCAGGGGTGGGGGTGGGGGGATGAAGAGCCAGACACAACTGAACAACAACAAATATCTGTTTATTTTTTCAACCTTACTAGTATTTTTCCAGTTATATGAAAAGATAGTTTTCAACATTCATTTTTATAAAATTTCTAGTTCCAAATTTTCTCCCTCCCTCTTTTTCCTCCCCCCTCCCCAAGACAGCAAGTAATCTGATATAGGTTATTTATGTACAATCACACTAAACATATTTCCACATTAGTCATGTTGTGAAAGAAGAATCAGAACAAAAGGGAAAGCCTCAAAACACACAAAAACCCCCCCAAAAGTAAAAATGATATGGTTCAACCTGAATTCAGATTCCACAGTTCTTTCTCTGGATGTGAAAAGCACCTTCCATCATTAGTCCCTTGGAATTATTGTGAATCACTGCATTGCTGAGAAGAGCCAAGTCTATCACAGTTGATCATCACACAGTGTTGCTGTTACTATGTACAATGTTCTCCTGGTTCTGCTCACTTTACTCAGCATCAGTCCATTTAAGTTTAGAAAGGTTTTTCTGAAATCTGCCTGCTCATCATGTCTTATAGCACATTAGTATTCCATTATATTCACATACCACAACTTGTTCAGTCATTCCCCAATTGATGGACATCAAATATTTGTTTATTGGTTGCTCTATTGATTACCATAATTTCTTTGTTTCTTGAGCTGCTGTGACCAAAGAATTCATGACCAAATGGCTAGCTTGCTAATGATGAGCCTCTTTGTCCATAACTGAGCTGATCATCTTAAAGCGTAATCAATTTGTCCTGGAGAGTATGCTTGAAGCAGCTATATGGCCCAGAGTACTGGCCTTGGAACCAGAAAGAACTGAGTTCAAATCTTGACTTAGACACTTAGCTTGTGTGACTCTGGCAAATTACTTGACAGCTGTCTGCCTCTGTTTCCTCATCTTTATTGTCTTTTTTTGTTTGTTTTTTGTTTTGTGGGGTAATAGGGGTTAAGCGACTTGCCCAGGGTCACACAGCTAGTAAGTGTCAAGTGTCTGAAGCCGGATTTGAACTCAGGTCCCCCTGAATCCAGGGTTGGTGCTTTATCCACTGTGCCACCTAGCTGCCTCTCCTCATCTTTAAAACGGGGATAATAATAGCATCTATATCTCAGGGTTGTTGAGAGGATCAAATGAGATAACACAAGAAAAGAGCATTGCAAAGAGTTAATCATTATTATGGAATTTCTTGCAACATATAACTTTCCAGAACCTGTGCTCCACTATCATAAAACACCAGAGAATACAAGATCCTCAGGGGTAAAAATCTGTTACATTTGTCTGTACCTAGAACAGGGTCTAACACACAGCAGGTGCTTAATAAATGCTTGTTGATTGAATAGCCCTAGAAACCCTGAGTTATCTCCATACCATAATGAGATATCAGAGTGGGACATTATGGAGGATTTCAATCACTATTAGAAGACAAAGTTCTAGTAACTCCAGGATATTAGACCATCAACAAAAAGAAATGGAAACAATTCTGTAAAATGTCAACATTTGACCCTGGGAACTGAACCTGGGTGGGAGGTGGGTTCCTTTGCGACACTTACTAAATGCTGCCCTTGCACAGGCAACTCTGCTCTGTACTGGAGATACAAACATAAAAATAACATGGTCCCTGCCCTCAGGCAGCTTACCTTCTCCCAAACAAGCCTCCAACCTAGCCTGAAGAAACCCACACTAACTACACCCTCTGCATACCTCTAATTTTTAGTTCAGATGTCCAAAGGGACCTTAGAAAATAGAAGGATAGCATGGCATGGTGGGTAGCGAACAGGACTTCCTAGGAACTGAGGAGACCTGGGTTAGTAGTCCCATCCTGTCACCAGTTGTATGACATTAAGCAAGTCACTTCCTTTCCCTAGACCTCAGTTTCTTCCTATAAAAAAGGAGAAAGTTTCATTAGATGGTCCCTAAAGTTGCATTCATCTCTAATAGACTAAGGGCTCTTCCAATTCTAACATCTTAGTTCAAAAATAGTTCTTAGTTCTAGCTCTGTTATTCTGGGTCCTGTGGTCCCTTCTAGCTCTAACAGTCTACCCTCCAAGTTCCCCACCCTGCTCTTACATTCAGTGTTCGAAGGTACCCCCACAAGGCCTGACTTTCTGTGTTCTAAGGCCCTTCCCAGCTCTGACATTCTGTGTTCTAAGACCCCTCCCAGCTCTGACATGCTGTGTTCTAAGGGCCCTCCCAGCTCTGACATTCTGTGTTCTAAGAGCCCTTCCAGCTCTGACATTCTGTGTTCTCAGGTCCATTGTAGCTCTAATATTCCATTTTCTGAATTCCCTCCCAGATCTAACACTTTAGGAGCGAGCCTAAAATTCTCATTGAATGTATTTCTAGCTAGTGAAACCTGGGAGCAAGGGATGTCATTACCTTTAGCCCTGATTCTGCTCCTAGGCATGAGGTTCAACTGGGGAATTGAATGAGAAGAAATCCAAAGAAAACATCCTCAAGAGAGACTTCTGAACTTTTGAGTAACAATCACATAATAACTCTGTGAAGTAGGTACTTTTATTATCCTCGTTTGACAGTTGAGGAAATGGAGGCAGAAAGGGGCTAAATGACTTGCCCAGAGTCACACAGCTAATAAGTATCCCCTTGTCTAATTTCCCAAAAATCTGGGCACTCAAGGCCTGAGGCTGCTTTTCCTTAGGAAAGTGGGGAGATTTTCCAAATGAATACTACATAAGGTCTGCTCTCCTGACACCATATGCCTATCATGAGACTCAGTGGCATGGAACTCATGATTAGCATATAGTTCCAAAAGAACAGAACTGATGTAAAAAGATCAAAATAGACAGGAAGTGGAGGCAGCTGGGTGGCACAATGGATAAAGCACAGGCCCTGGATTCAGGAGGACCTGAGTTCAAATCTGACCTCAGACCCTGACATTTACTAGCTGTGTGACCCTGGGCAAATCACTTAACCCTCATTGCCCCACCAAAAAAAAAAAATAGATGGGAAGTTGCAGTAGCTTAGCATAGCCTGTAAAGGCCCATAAAGACAGCTAAAGAGGCAATCCAACGAGTTATAGTAAGAATGTGTGGCAGAAAACAATTCTCCCCAAACTGGCACTTTACCCCTGTACACCCAAGGTCCCTGGGAAGGGTGGATGCAAAATGACAATACAAAAGCAGTGAGGCACACACTTAATTGTTGGTGGGTTTTTTGGTTTGCTTGGGATTTGTTTTTTTTGCAGGGCAATGGGGGTTAAAGTGACTTGCCCAGGGTCACACAGGGATTTGAACTCAGGTACTCCTGAATCCAGGGCCGGTGCTTTATCCACTGTGCCACCTAGCCGCCCCCAACACTTAAGAGCATGTGTGACCAAAGGCTTAATCCCCAAGTACTGCTTACTCCAAGTTTTTTCTCCCTTTGAAGTTCCCCTTAGCTATGTCTCTCTGCTGGTTCCCTCAGGCCAGTGCCTCAGCACATCTATATCAAGGCCAGTGCTCGGTCACCTCCCTGCTCTTGTGGCTACTCTTAATAATCTTGGCTAGATGCTATTACCAGTTCTCGTTACCCATTGTGCCTTTGATGAGACCAAAGCCTCTCCTGAACTCCCACAGTTGTGGAGGGGTTGGGGGGAGGAAGAGAAGATAGAGGGAAGATAGACAGACAGACAGAGACAAAGAGACACAGAGAGACACACACGGAAAGAAAAACTCTCTTTCCCCTATGGATTCCCTCTCTAGCTCTTTGCTGGTGCTTCTCAACCACTAGATTTGGCCTGATACATGTTTCTTTGAAATAAGTTAAATGAATAAAGTTACTAAGTTACTAAGCCATTTTAATCAGTTGCTATTTAGTTTTAATTCTTTTCCCTGCCTTGTGATCTTATTGTGGTGGGTTATTGTTGCCTTTTGCTTTTACAACAAAGTAATTTCCTCTCAACACCTACTTACCAATAATCTTTCCCTCCTTTGTAACAAAGTCTTTCAGCTTGCTCTGCCTGCCCACAGACGCAGTGACCTGTCTGATGGCCAAGTTGGCATTCCATTCTGTATCTTCTCTAGGGAGAGAAGGGAGGAGGGTTTCACCATCAGTCTCCTAGGACCGAGATTGGTAATTACAATTCATCAGCATGCGACTGCCTTGTATTGTTGTGGCCCTTTGTATCGTTCCAATCACTGTGTATATTGTTCCATTGGATCTGTTTGCTTTAATTTGCATCAGTTCATACAATGAGCTGCTTCTCTTCATATTTGGACAAAAGCAGAAGCAGACATCAGAATTACTCATATCCATCATTTCTAGTGGTGTAATAATTTCCATTACATTCACATAACACAGCCCTTTCAGCCATTCCCCAGTTGA
This sequence comes from Dromiciops gliroides, assembly GCF_019393635.1. NCBI lineage: Eukaryota > Metazoa > Chordata > Mammalia > Microbiotheria > Microbiotheriidae > Dromiciops > Dromiciops gliroides. Next base: position 615,269,657 of record NC_057863.1, on the reverse strand, counting down.
AGGACATCCACTTTGCTTCCAATTTTTTGTTCTTGCGATCTCAACAATAAAATGATGGTATAAATATTTTGGAATATACAGGACCTTTCTTTCTGTCTTTGAATTCTTCAGGGCACATGCCCAATGAATGGTTCTAGGTCAAAGGCTATGAATATCTGAGTGACTCCACAGAATTCTAAATTCTTTCCCAGAATGGATGGACTCATGTATAGCTCCCACAATGCATTTGTGTGTCTCTCTTCCTAGAACCCTCTACTACTGATGATGACCATCATTTGTCATCTTTGTATTTTGAGGGTTATGAGGTGAGACCTCTGAATTGGTTTGGGGTTTGTTTTTTGTTTTTGTTTTTGTTTTTTGGTATTATTGGTAATTCAGGTCAAAATTTCAGAGGGTTGTGGAGAGTTTGCAATTCCTTTAAAACCATACATGTCCATCTGTGCATTGATTTCTTTGGCTATCCAACCCTTGGGTATTCAAGAAGCAGCACGACCTTTAAATCAGTAAGACCTGGGTTCATATCCCACTTTTAACACAAATTGGCCCTGCTGTCCTGGTCAAGTCAGTGCCTCCTAGACAACAAGAATCTAAGCTCTAGAGCAGGTGCCATTGACAAAAGGAGTTTCCTTGCCAGAACTTTCTTACACCAATGAAATTGAGTTCTAGACTGAAGCAAGAATCTGGCTCTTTTAAAAAAAAATTGTACTTTATATTTTCCAATTACATGTAAAAACAACTTAAAATTTTTTTTTCAATGGGATCATATGTTTAAAATTTTTAAAACATTTTTATTTAAAGTTTTGAATTCCAAATTCTATCCCTCCCTCCCCTCCCTGCTCCCTAAGATGCTAAGCAATCAGATATAGGTTATACATGTACAATTATGTAAGACATGTCCATATTAGTAATTTTGTACAAGAAGACGCAAACAGAAGAAAAAACAAAATAGTGAGAAATAGCAAGCTTCAGTCTGTATTCAATCAATATCAATTCTTTCTCTGGAGGCAGATAGTTTGCTTCATCATTAGTACTTTGGGATTGTCTTGGATCGTTGTATCTGAGAATAGCTAAGTCATTCATAGTTCTTCATCAAAAGATATTGTTGTCACTATATACAACGTTCTTCTGGTTCTGTTCAATTCCCTATGCATCAGTTCATGTAAGTCTTTCCAGGTTAGCTAAGTCATTCATAGTTCTTCATCAAAAGATATTGTTGTCACTATATACAACGTTCTTCTGGTTCTGTTCATTTCCCTATGCATCAGTTCATGTAAGTCTTTCCAGGTTTTTCTGCAATAATCCTGCTTGTCATTTCCTATAGCACAATAATATCCCATCACAATCATATACCTCAGCTTGTTTAGCCATTCCCCAACTGATGGTCATTCCTTTGATTTCCAATTCTTAGCCACCACAGAAAGAGCTACTGTAAAAATTTTTTGTACAAAATAGATCCTTTCCCCTTTTTTGGATGTGTAAAAGCAACTTTTAAAAAATTAATAAAGTATTTTATTTTTTTCCATTACATGTAAAGATAGTTCTCAACTTTTGTTTATACAAGCTTTCCAATTTCAGATTTTTTCTCCCTCCCTCCCGTCCCTCCCCCCTCCCCTAGACAGCAGGTAATCTGATATAGGTTATATATATACATACACACATAGTAACATTAATCATATTTCTTCATTAGTCATGTTATAAGAGAAAAATCAGAGGATTAATGAAAAACCTCAAAATAGAAAAAAACAAAAACACCAAAAACAAAAGAAATAGTATGGTTCAATCAGCATCTATACGCCACAGTTCTTTTTTTTTTTTCTTGGATTTGGAGATCCTCTTCTATCATGAGTTCCCTGGAACTCTTCTGTACCATTGCATTGGTGAGAAGAATATAGTCCATCACAGTAGATCAACACTCAATGTTGATGATACTGTGTACAATGTTCTTCTGGTTCTGCTCATCTCACTCATCATCAGCCTATGCAAGACCCTCCAGGTTTCTCTGAACTCCTCCTGCTCATCATAAAAGTAACTTTTAACATTAATGTTTAAAAATTTTGAGTTCTAAATGTTCTCCCTTCCTTCCTCCTCTCCCCACTCCCTAAGATGGTAAGCAATTTGATATAAGAATCTGGCTCTTAACAGAGATTTGATGTTAAGATTTTTTCCTACTGAAGTATTTCTCTCCTTATTCTAGCCCCATCAACTTCATTTGTTGATATTTTCTGTTTCTTACATTACTAGAGTATCCATGGCTTCCTCTTCCTTTGAGTGTGTGTGTGTGTTTTGTTTTTGTTTTTTGTGTGTGTGTGGGCAATGGGAGTTAAGTGACTTGCCCAAGGTCGCACAGCTAGTAAGTATCAAGTGTCTGAGACCGGATTTGAACTCAGGTTCTCCTGAATCCAGGGCCGGTGCTTTATCCACTGCACCACCTAGATGCCCCCACATCAACTTCATTTGTGTTAAAGCTTTTTGGTTTTATAGAAGCAAAACTCTATTTTATAATAGTAAGCTTTAATAGGGATAGGCACTAAACCTGTGGTTCCAATAGGTACAGAGGGAAATCCAGGGTGAGAAAACTCCCTCTACCAATGTTGTGCAAGCAATAGTCATAGAGAGCAACCTAGAACACAATGAGAAGTGACTTACATAGGACTAGAAGGGCAGTACGTAGGAAGGTCAGGATTCTAATGTAGCTCTGCCTGCCTTCCAAATGAGTTTTCTAACCACTGTACTAGTCTTCCTCACAGGTTTTTTTGTTTGTTTGTTTGTTTTATTTTTGCAGGGCAATGAGGGCCAAGTGACTTGCCCAGGGTCACACAGCTAGTTAAGTGTCAAGTGTCTGAGGCTGGATTTGAATACAGGTCCTCCTGACTCCAGGGCCAGTGCTCTATCCACTGCACCACCTAGCTGTGCCCCCCCCCGGTTTTTAATAAATCATTTCATAAGACAAATTAGGGGAAAATCAAATGAACAAGGGTAGCCATAACAAGGGGGCCAAAAGAATCCAGAAGCCCCTTGAACAACTAAGTTATTTTTATATTTGACCTATGAAGGAAGATGCTATCCACATCCAGAGAAAGGACTGATAAATAGAAGTATGCACAGTAATGGTTTATACACACACACACACACACACACACACACACACACACACACACACACACCCATATGTCTATATGGTAGCCTTCTCTGGGGTGGGGTGGGGAAAGAGGGAGAAAAAAATTTTTTTAAATACACAAAAAAGGGGGCAGCTACTAGGTGGCACAGTGGATAAAGCACTGGCCCTGGATTCAGGAGGACCTGAGTTCAAATGTGATCTCAGACACTTGACACTTACTAGTTGTGTGACCCTGGGCAAGGCACTTAACCCTCATTGCCCCACAAAGGAAAAAAAAAGTACACAGAAGAGATTTTTTAAAACTTAAGGGGCAGCTAGATGGCGCAGTGGATAGAGCACCGGCCCTGGAGTCAGGAGTTCCTGAGTTCAAATTTGGCCTCAGACACTTGACACTTACTAGCTGTGTGACCCTGGGCCCGTCACTTAACCCCCATTGCCTCACTAAAACAAACAAACAAACAAACCTTAAAAGAAAACACAGAAAAGCAGGGTAGCTTTGAAAATAATATGTAGTGGGGCAGCTAGGTGGTGCAGTGGATAAAGCACTGGCTCTGGATTAAGGAGGACCTGAGTTCAAATGTGATCTCAGACACTTGATGTTTACTAGCTGTGTGACCCTGGGCAAGTTACTTAACCCTCATTGCCCCGCAAAAACAAACAAACAAAACCCAGAAAATAATGTGTAGTACTTATGACATAGTTTTTTAAAAAAGTAAATTGTGAAATGGAAATTCATGGTTTTACATTGAATCCTCTTTTTTGTATTATGCTGTGTAGATGGAAATGTTCTCTTTTTGATCTTCTTGTATTTAAGTTCAAAGTAAATATTTTTAAAATATTTGTATTTAAACATATTTATAAAAATAATAAATACAAATATTATTTTTTAAAGAATCTAGAAGCTTCCTTAAAGAAAAAGCACTCCATCTCCTTTCTAAATGGAGAGCAAAGGCAGCTAAGAGCCACACAGGTTTAGAATATGAACTCATTGTGAGTATTGTGGGAGATTATGAGCAGTACTGCCTTTTAGAACACTGCCTGTTCTAAAAGCCAGTGGATGTAAAAACATGTCTACGGAACTTTTGGCATGAGACCCAAATGAGCTATGTCATTGCGAAAGCATTCACACCTGAAGCTGCTGAGAGGACAAGTTGATATGAAATGGAACAAATCTGTTAGTGTTTCCATAGCCATCTATTTTAATCATTTGAAATGAAAGGAACCCCACATTTGGATCCTGGCACCTCAGTCCCCAAAGTGATCTGTGAAGAGGAAGGAGAGCAAAGTTGGGAAGAACTGTTCCCAAGCAAGAGCCCAATGAGTAAATCTACACTGGGATCTCAAAAGCACCAAATGAACACATTACAAGTTATCTTGGGGGGGAGTGTAAAAATCACTGATGTTATTAAATAAAAAAAAAAAACACCTGAGAGAACACTAATAATTACCAACCTGCTATCTTATCTTTATTTTTGGGGGGGAGGAATTTATGAGGTTTTTAATTTTTTCCATTACATGTAAAGATAGTTCTCAACTTTTGTTTATACATGCTTTACAATTTCAGATTTTTCTCCCTCCCTCCCCTCCCTCCCCCCTCCCCTAGACAGCAGGTAATCTGATATAGGTTATATCTATATATCTCTATACATATACATATAGATATATGTATATATACACGCACATATATATATATACACATAATAACATTAATCCTATTTCTGCATTAATCCTGTTACAAGAGAAAGAATCAGAGCAGTGATGCAAAACCTCAAAATAGAAGAAAAAAAAACAGCACCCAAAACAAAAGAAATAATATGGTTCAATCAGCATCTATACTCCACAGTTCTTTCTTTCTTTTTTTTTCTTGGATTTGGAGATCCTCTTCTATCATGAGTTCCCTGGAACTCTTCTGTACCATTGCATTGGTGAGAAGAATATAGTCCATCACAGTAGGTCAACACTCAATGTTGATGATACTGTGTACAATGTTCTTCTGGTTCTGCTCATCTCACTCATCAGCTCACGTAAGACCCTCCAGGTTTCTCTGAACTCTTCCTGCTCATCATTTCTTACAGCACAATAGTATTCCATTGTATTCATATACCACAACTTGTCCAGCCATTCCCCAATTGATGGGCACCCCCTCAACTTCCAATTCCTTGCTACCACGTAAAGAGCAGCCTATCTTATCTTTATAAAAAGGATTTGTTTGGTTTTTTTTTAGTGAGGCAATTGGGGTTAAGCAACTTGCCCAGGGTCACACAGCTAGTAAGTGTTAAGTGTCTGAGGCCGGATTTGAACTCAGATACTCCTGACTCCAGGGCTGGTGCTCTATCCACTGTGCCACCTAGCTGCCCCTATAAAAAGTTTCAAGGAGCTAGTAGTGCTGCATGATAGATACAGTACTTGGAGCTGGGAAGACCTGGGTACAAACCTTGCCTCTGACATTAGCTGTGAGACACTGGCTAAGTCACTTCACTGTTTTGTGCCTTGGTTTCCTCATCTGTAAAATGAGAGGGTTATACTTAGTGATCCTCTAATGTCCTTTTCAGCTCTAAATTAATGAACCAGGATGTCCAAGCAGAACACTTGACCTCTGCCTGCCTCTGGCAACTCTATAGGACTTTACTAATTAATTCACAAGCGGATTGCAACTCAGCAAATACAGAGAGGTCTCATCCTAGGAGTTCTTCACAGTGATGAATCCCTAGATCCTTTGGGTATTCATATATAAAATCTTTATGAAATTGAGCTTCACGGAGCAATTGGGGTTAAGTAACTTGCCCAGGATCACACAGCTAGTTAGTGTCAAGTGTCTGAGGTCAAATTTGAACTCAGGTCCTCCTGAATCCAGAGCTGGTGCTTTATCTACTGTGCCACCTAGCTGCCCCCTAATGAGGGTATTCTTGATGGCAATTTAAGAATGAAACAGGCAAGTTTTTCAAACAATTCTCTGCAATAGACCATATAGACTTAACATCCTAACAGGTATCATTAGGTATTGTCATTGTCTGTGCATGTGACTTTTTCACTTAATAGACTGTAAGTACCATGAGGGCAAGAACTATGTTTTAAGTATTGTATCTTAGGATAATAATAACTCACATTTCTATAGGGCCTTAAGGTTTATAAATTATTTTCCCTTATAACAGGATTATGGAGTAAGTAGTACTACTATTTTTTAAAATTATTTTTTATTGATCAATGAATGAAAAGACACTTAGGCAGTTAAGTAGTGTAGTGGAGAGACCTGGAGTCAGGAAGACCTAAAGTAACTTCAAATCTTACCTCAGATACTTACTAGCTGTGTGCCCCTGAACAAGTTACTGAACCGATCTGTGCCTTGGTTTCCCACCTCTAAAATGGGGATGATAGCACCTTCATCCCAGAGTTGTAAGGATCAAGTGAGTTAACATATGCAAAGCACTTTGGAAGTACTAGCTCTTACTGTTAGCATGTATGGGCCAAACATGATGCTAAGCCCTGGGGATAAAAATATAAGCAAACCCATCCCTGCCCTCAGGAAGCTTACATTCCAATAAGCTAAGGCATTACGCACAGAGAAATGGAGACCAGAGAAGAAGGTATTGACTGGGGAAGTCAGAGAGAATGGAGATTGGAATTATGGGGCAATTGATTGTCATGTCCTTCATTATCTCATAGTGTTGTTTTGATGAATTCTGTGTTCTCACAGTTAGAGTTGGGTGGGAGCTTGAGTCTAGGGAGAAGGAGGAAGCAGGAAAGTAAGCAGAGTGATGTTGGGGAAGTGGCCACCTCCATTTATAGCCCCTGCATTTCCCACTTCTCACTTTCCTCCCTCCTATGGAGACCCATCCTTTATGACAGGGGATAAAGACTGAGTCTGGGGAGCAGCTAGGTGGCGCAGTGGATAAAGCACCAGCCCTGGACTCAGGAGTACCTGAGTTCAAATCCGGCCTCAGACACTGGATCCTTACTAGCTGTGTGACCCCGGGCAAGTCACTTAACCCCCATTGCCCCGCAAAAAACCAAAAACAAACAAAAAAAAGACTGAGTCTGTACTTTTATTGTTGAGAAAGAAATACCATTCAACAAGCAAATCAGTACCTTCTTTTGCAACCTCTTAGTCTTTAGAGAGAGTTCTAAATCAGTGGTGTCAAACTCAAATAGAAACACATGCCAGAGGGGTGTAATTGACTGAGAAGACCTCAAATTAATATTATTTATTGTTGTTTTATTTCCATTTGTTTTGTTAAACATTTCTCAATTATATTTCAAACTGCTTCTGACTGTACTCGAGTTTTGCTAGCTGAACGCAGCTGTGGCAGTGAGTTTGACACCCCTGACTAGATAGAGTACCAAGAGGGTAGGTGACTTGTCTAGGCTCACACAGCTAAGATGCTTCAGAAGTAAGACCTGAACATGAATCCAAGGGCCTTCAACAAGAGGCTAGCTTAGGGGCAGCTAGGTGGTGCAGTGGATAAAGCAGCAGCCCTGGATGCAGGAGGACCTGAGTTCAAATCTGACCTCAGACACTTGACACTTGCTAGCTGTGTGACCCTGGGCAAGTCACTTAACCCTCACTGCTCTGCTCAAAAAAAAAAAAGAAAGAAAGAAAAAAGAAAACCACAAACAAGAGGCCAGCTTATCGACTAAGCCACACTACTCTCTCATCCCTTATCTCTTTTTCTCCCTCTTTCTTATTTTGCATGAAGTAAACACTAAATGTTTGTTGCATTGAACTGAACCTTAACAGCAGATCCTTTTCCTACTGGCTTCCATAGGCCCCTGCAATGACACACGCATTGAATAGTCTTCTCTATAATGCATGCACTGAAAGTCTGGGGCATGAAGTCCTAGACTTGATGTTTGAAGTCTTTCCAATGGGATGGACTTTGAAGCCTGGGAAATCAGATATCCCTGGACTCCATCACATCACTGGATCCATTAAACATAATTTCATTCTTCTCTCTCAGGACATATCTGGACCATCCAAGGCTAAGCCTCCTCCTCCTCTTCTTTTCTTCATTCTCCTCCTTTTTTCCTCCTCTGTCTTTACTTCTTCCTCCTCCTTCTCCTCCTTCTCTTCTTTCCTCAATGATCTCCTGGATAGAAGGCTGCCCTAGCAGCCTGTTTCCTGTTCCCCCCCCCACACACACACAACTATCATGAACAAGCCAGGTTTTTCACCTGAAGCCAATGCAAGCCCAAAATGGGGCCAGCCCCATGGAAACTCTAACAACAAGCTACCCAAACAAAGGCCAAACCCTTCCAGGAAACGCAGGGGGGAGGGGGGGCGGGAAAAAAGGGATCCTCCTTTGCTCTGGTGACTTAGGAATCTGGAAATTCCGGTGAGGCCGTTGGGGTGCGGGCATAGGGTGCTAAGCTTGCTTCCATATAAAGAAATCCCAAGCTCCGATGTGTTTCCATATCGTAATCAATTCCCTGACATGCCCATCACTGTAGCTCATTTCTATAAGACTTGATGGTTAAGAAAGACTTTGGCTTAATCTCATGAGATATGTGGTGTGTGCATGATTATTCTTCTCTTACAAATGGAGAAACTGAAGCTCAGAGAGGTCATGGAAGACAACTTCCAAACCCTTCATTCTACAAATGAGGAAACTGAGGCCCAGAAAGGTTAAAGTGGCAGCTAGGTGACACAGTAGATAGAATGCTGGATCTGGAGTCAGAAAAATGAGTTGTGTGATATTGGACAAGTCACTTAACCGCTACTTGCCTCAGTTTCCTCATCCACGAAATGGGAAGAAAAATGGCACCTATCTCCCAGGGTTGTTGTGAGAATCAAATGAGATAATAATTATAAAGCATTTAGCACAGTGCTGGCACATAGTAAGTACTATTTAAATGGTAGCTATCATCACCATTACTATTATTACATAATAGTAATCGTGTATTACTTTATTATTTTAATTATTAAAATTTTAAATATAATCACATTATTCAATAAAGTAATAACAATGACATTAATTAACTAATTAAGCAATAGTAATACATTATTTATATATAGTAAATTGATAAAATTAATACACCATTAAATAAATTAATCATTGAACAGAATTAATAATGAAAGATTAATTAATCAAGTAATAGTAATAAAAACTAGCGTTTTATGGCCCTTAATATTTACAAAAAATTTTACAAATATTACCTTGTTTAATCCTCACATTAACCTTGGAAACATAGGTGCTATTGTTATGCCCATTTTATAGATGAGAAAACTGAACTATGGAGTGGGTGACTTGTTCAGAATCACACAACTGATAAGTGTCTGAGGCCAAATTTGAACTCAGGTTTTCCTGAATCCAGGCCCAGTGCTCTGTGAATTATGGTTCCATTTAGTTGCAGAAGGGTTGAGGATGATATTGAGGGTGGGAGCCAGGGCAGTATGAATGGTGGTATCCTTGAGGAGAGTGTTGAGGGGAAGGGGGAAGGATAATGAATTCAGTTTTGGACCTCCTGAGTTTAAGATGTCAATGGGTCATCCAGTTTGAAAGGTACAAAAAAGAAGTTAGTTGATGATTCAAGACAAGAGGTCAGGAGAGAGGCCAGAGCTGGCTTTATGGATCTAGGAATCATATGAATAGAGAGGGTAACTGAACCCAAGGGAGCTGATGAGGTCATCAAGCAAGCTAGAGAAAGAAGAGAAGAACCCGGATAGATGATTCTGGGGGATAGGGACAGTTAATAGGCATGAGATGGAAGGGTTCTCAGAAGCCAACCCTGTTATTTTACAGATGAGAAATCTGCGGTCTGTAAAGGTTAAGTAACTTGCCCAAGGTCACAGAGGGAGTAAGTGGTAAAAGTGGGATCTGAGCCAGGAAAATGTTAGGGCCAGAATGGAAAATAGAACCAAAAAAGGTCACACCAGAAGGGACCTTGAAATAGAGAACATAAAACCTTGGATCTGGAAGGGTCTTGGGGATCATCTAGGGGGGTGAAAATCAAGTCCAAAAGAGAGGAAGTGCCATACCCAAGAGCCCACAACAACCTCAGGTTCCTCACTCATTCCAATGCTCTCATTTTGGACACGTAGAATTATAGACGCGGAGACACACTTCATAGGGAAGTGGCCTGAGAAGTGACTTCCGGCTGAGTCTCAGCTATCCTTATCTGAGTGCCTTAGCTATGGGCCATACCAACCCTGAAACCAGTTGAGCCCCATGGTAGTGAGCAGGTACAGAGGAGATGGGGAATGTCCTAGCTAGTGGGCACTGCTGAGGGGAGCGTTTGCTCCCCTGCCCTCCTTCTGCTGACAGCAGCCTGACACCTGGGCGACTGATGCCCAGGGCCATCAGGAACAGTGCCAGAAACCAGACAATGGGCCAGGAGGATGGACAGGGCATCTCCCTAAAAGGGCTGTGATGACCGGGGCCCCACGGCCAGACAAGCTGAGCCGGTCTCCGACTACATTGAATACAAAGGCCCTCTCAGGCCAGAAGACAATCCGGTCCATTCACACTGTTCACTGTTTTCTTCTGGTGTTTCCAGAGCCACTGTTTTCTCTGCAGCTTCTGGGAGTGAATCATTCAGAATTAATGACCCTGGGAACAATTAATTAGGAGCAGGTTCAGCTCCTTCTTGCACCAGCAGAGAAAATGAATTTGTGCCACCAAGACTGAAGGTAGCTGGTGACACAGAATTTATAGGATCATGAGATTTTAGAAGTAAGAGAAGCCTTAGAATACAGAATGTCAGAGCTGGAAAGACCCTTAGAACATGGAAAGTCTGAGCTACAAGAACATTAGAACAGAGAACATCAGAGTTGGGAGGGCCCTTAGAACATGGAATGTCTGAGTTAGAGGGCCCTTAGAACAAGGAATATCTGAGCCAGAGGCACCTTAGAACACAGAATGGCAGAGGCTGGGAAGGACTTTAGAACAGAGAATATCAGAGCTGAGAGGTCTCAGAGATTGTCTGATCCAGTACTCCCATTTTGTTGTCGAGGAAAAGAAGACTCAGGAAGGGGAGAGATGTGGCCAAAGGTCCCACGGGTTCCACGGAGCAGAAGTAGAATTCAAACCTGGGCATTCTGATCCTTGATTCAGTACCTTTTTAATATACCAATGCTGATTCCCATGTCACCAGCTTCCATTCACTTTGACTTATTCTGAAGAGCTCTGGGGACAGAAAAAAAATGACTCACTACCCTAATAAGAATAGTAATAGTCATTACAATAATAACAACTAATATTTATATGGTGCTTTGTGGTGACAAAGCCCTTTCACATATATTTTCTCACTTGGCCCTCACAACTCCCCTAGGAGTTAGATGGGACACAAGACTATTATCCCTCAGATTATTTACAAATAAGGAGATAGTGGCTCACAGAAGTCATTTGATTTACTTGATCAAGGTGGGTTAATTAATGCCAGAGCCAGGAATTGCCCCCCAGCTTTTCTGACTCCAAGATTAGTGTTCCTTCCACTAAATCTATGCTTCCCCTGAAGCCAGCAGGTGTATGTGGGAAGGAGGGGGAGAGGAGAAATTGACCCACTACCCTCTGATTTAAGCTGCTCTGTTCAGTTTCAATCAGGAAGGAGTAGCAATTTTGGGGGACCCAGGATATTTTACCCAAGTGGCTTGGCCTGACGAGAATTTGTCTAGAAGCTCTTATGTAACTCTGCTCTGGGCAGCCCCAAATCAAACCCTTTTTAATCACATGAAGAACTGGACAGGACAGGCTCTAGGGTCTACTTAGCAAGCCAGAACTGTCCACGGTCCATTTACTCGTGCCACTGACCAAAGAAGGAAGAAACTGGAACAAAGGCACTGGAAGAAAGGGTTCATATCTATGGGTGATTCACAAAAGGAAGATAGCCAAGGAGTCTTGAACTTAGCTCTAGACTCCCTCATTGCCTCCCTTGGGTCACTTGAGGAGACCCTCAGCAGAAAATTGATTTGTCATAATAAGCACATATTGCTTTACTTATACTGGCCTGTTACAGCCCCTTTTAGCCATGACATTGTGGCCCTCCCAGCTCTGACATTCTCTGTTCTAAGGCCCCTCCCAGCCCAGATATTCTGTGTTCTAAGGGCTCTCCAAGTTCTGACATTCTTCTTTTTTTTTTTTTTTTGGTGGGGCGATGAGGGTTAAGTGACTTGCCCAGGGTCACATAGATTTGAACTTAGGCCCTCCTGAATCCAGGGCCAGTGCTTTATCCACTGCACCACCTAGATGCCCCCCAAGTTCTGTCATTCTGTCTTCTAAGGTCCTTTACAACTCCGATATTTCATGTTCTAAGTGCCTTGTTCACATTCTGTGATCAAAGGTCCTCTCCAACTCTGACAGACTGACATAAATTCAACAAGTGTTCACCCTCCTCTCCTCCTCACTCACGCAGACATCTTCCCCTACTATCTCCTCCTTTTCTCCCATCTTGATAAAGGGTTGGTCCTTCTCTTTACCAAAGTCTACCTCTCCATGTATACCCATGATCCCATAACTTTCCATCTTCTCCAGCAGATTTTCCCTTGTATCACCCATACCTTTTCCAACCTTCAATCTCTCCCTATTGATTCCCCTTCTGTGGTCAACTAGCATACTAATGTCTCCCCATCCACAAAAAATCCTCTTGAATTTGATCTGATCATCCCCAGCAGCTATCACCCACTGTCTCTCCTCCCATTTTCTGCTACATTTCTTAAGAATGCCATCTACCATAGATGCCTCCACTTCCTCTCCTTATACTTCCATCTAAACCCTTCACAATCAGGCTTCCAACCTCATCATTCAACTGAAACCATTCTCTCCAAAGTTGCCAATGATCTCTTAATTGCCCAATTTAATGGCTTTTTCTCAGTCTTCATCCTTCTTTGCTTCTCTTTAGCCTCTGACACTGTTGATCACTGTTTGCTCCCAGATATTCTCTCTTCTCTCCTGGTTCTCTGTCTCCTTTGTGGGATCCTCTTCTCTTTTCTTCCCCCTCTATACTTCTTCACTTAGTAATCTGATCATCTCCCATGAGTTCAATGATCACCTATACCAAATGACTTCTAGATATAGATAGCTAGACCTCATCCCAATATTGCCAACTACCTTTTTTTTTTTTTTGGCAGGGCAATGAGGGTTAAGTGACTCGCCCAGGGTCACACAGCTAGTGTCAAGTGTCTGAGGCCAGATTTGAACTCAGGTCCTCCTGAATTCAGTGCTTTATCCACTGTGCCACCTAGCTGCCCCCAACTACCTTTTTGATATCTCAAACTAGATGTCCCAAAGACATTTCAAACTCAACATGTCTCAAACTGAACTCATTATTTTCTGCTCCATCCCTAAACTTTTCCATTCCCCAACTTCTCTATTGCATTTGGACCACACAGTCCATATTTCTATCTTTACAATATTTCTCCATGTTTCTGCTCCTCTCCACTCATACCTAATTCAAACTCCCATCACCTCATACCTGGCAATAGCCTTCTAGTTGGTCTCCTTGCCTTAAATCTCTTCCCATGCAATTTCCATCCTCCACACAGCTGCCAATGAGAATTTCCAAAAGTATAGGTTAGGCCAATGTCACTTTCCCTGCTCAATCAACCCCAGAGGCTCTCTGTTATGTTCAGGAACAAATATAAAGTCCTCTGGCTTTTAAAGCATTTCAGAACCCAGCCTCTTCCTATATTTTCTTTTTTTTATGGGAGAGCCAGGGAAATGGTTAATCTTTTATTGGAGGGAAGAAAACGTTACACCATATCTCAGGTTTTATTATTTTTTTTTTTTTTTGCGGGGCAATGGGGGTTAAGTGACTTTCCCAGGGTCACACAGCTAGTAAGTGTCAAGTGTCTGAGGCCGGATTTGAACTCAGGTACTCCTGAATCCAGGGCCAGTGCTTTATCCACTGTGCCACCTAGCCGCCCCCACACCATATCTCAGGTAAAACAATCCAGGGGCTCAGGGGCTCAACTGGTGGGGTACCAACTTGTAATGGATTCCACAGTTAGGGCAATGCTGTGTCTCACCTTTGTGAAGCCAGAACCAGATGACTGCACTGTTGTCCTCTTCACAGATATAGCCCACTATTCACTTGTCAGTGATAGAAGGTTTGGCTCCTCCTTAGTCCCTAGAGCTGCTTTTGGGGCTAACATAGTGTCAGGATCCAAATCATTCCTTGCAGCCATCATAATCTCTCTCTCTCCAAACCAGCAGTCTGCTCTTCATCAGAAGGGATGCCTCCTCCAATCACCATGGAGCGAGTGGCAGCCTGAGCCGGGTCACAGGCCCTCAAGGCCTGGACCACCAGCGCCCCCAGCTCCCCACAGTAACCTTGAAGCCAACGTGACTGAGACAACTACAAGCAGTTATAGCAGCCATGCTTCTGGAATAGGGGCTCTCTGCCTATATTTTCAATCTTCTTTCGCTTAATTCCCCACTCTATACTCTACAATTCAGCCACTCTGGCCTACTTGCTATTTCTGGACCATACCACTTCATCTCTTTGTTCTTTCATTGGCTATACTGCACACCTAGAGTACTCTCCCTCCTTGCTTCTGCCTCTTAGCTTTCTTGATATCATTCAAGACTCAACTCAAATCCTACTTTCTGTAGGAAGTCTTTCCCAGTCTCCTGGCTTCCCTCTGAGATTACTTTTATTTTTTTGCATGGGGCAATGAGGGTTAAGTGACTTGCCCAGGGTCACACAGCTAGTAAGTGTCAAGTATCTGAGGCTGGATTTGAACTCAGGTCCTCCTGAATCCAGGGCCAGTGCTCTATCCACTGTGCCACCTAGCCACCCTCTCTGAGATTACTTTTGTTCATACTTGGGGCAGCTAGGTGGCACAGTGGATAGAGCACTGGCCCTGGATTCAGGAGTACCTGAGTTCAAATCCAGCCTCAGACACTTAACGCTAGCTGTGTGACCCTGGGCAAGTCACTTAACCCCAGTTGCCTCACTAAAAACAAACAAACAAACAAACAAACAAAAAAAACTTTTGTTCATACTTTTATGTATTTAGTGATTTGCATGTTGCCCTGTCTCCCATTCTGCTCCCCCCGCCCCCCCCCCCCCATCAGAGTTATGAACTCCTGGAGGGAAGGAAAAGTGTTTTTGCCTTTCTTTGTATCACCAGGGTTGCACACAGTACCCAACATACAGCAAGTGCTTAATAAATGCTGGTTAATTGATTCAGTATTCTAAACATCCCTTCCTATCTCTGATATTCCAAGTTCCAAGATGAACACTTCCCTCCCACCCCCCACCCCCCACCCCCCCACACACACTAACTCTAATATTCTCCACTCTAAGGTCCCTTTCACCTCTAATATCTAAAGATATTTGGAGCAAAGGAAATTATATGGTATAGTGGGAATGCAACCAGCATACGTTAAGGTCCTACTGTATACAAAACATTGTGTTCAGGGTTAGAGGACACAGACCCTCTTCTCATAGAAATTATAGTCTGGCAGGGGAATGGGGGGTATATAGAAAGACATTCAGAGAACCTAGGTTCAAATTCCACCTTGACACTTTCTACCTCATGATCTTGAACAAATTACTTAATTCCTTGGGCTTCATTTTTCTCATCTATAAAATAAGGAGGTTTTATCTATGACCTCCATGGCTGCTGAGGCCCCTTTCAACACAAAGCCCATGATTTTCTATGAAGAACAGAAGACAGAGTCTTAGTGCTTCCTGTTGTGTTAAACGCCATTCTGAGATCTATTTTTACAAGGATGTGAAAAAGGTGTGGGAATAAGACAGGTGAAAATTTGGCCCTGGCCAAAGGGCACCAGCCCTGGGGTTCCCTCCCAGCTAAAAGGGTAAATCAATAACTTGAAGTGATGGCTAAATAAGTCAATAAGTAAGTAGGGTCGGTGAGCAGCCTTGTAGGCAGAAGAGAGGGGAGCACCTATGAGGGTGGGGAGCACCAAAGGTCAGGTCAGCTCCCGGTCAAGACTGACAAACCTCCTTGGAAGTTAGTTTCCTCGCAGTGTTATTTATGCCAGAGAAGATACAGGAAATCAAAACAGAAAGCTGTTTATATTTTTATTCCTTTATCACTAGGAGGAACCTATCTACCATGATGACATCTCTGATATCAACTTCTGTCTTATATAGCTCTGGTTGCATGCCAGGCGGATTCCAAGCCAAAAAAACAAGTTGCAATGGAATTATCTGAGCATTTATTTACTGGAAAATAAACAAGTGATATGAACTTGGGGCAAACTACCTCTCTGGGTCTCACCATCCTGAATTCGACAAGCATTTATTAAGCACCTGCTATATGTGAATGGCATTGGACTAGAAACTGGGGATATGAAGAAAAAAGTGATCGACAGATCCTGTCCTCCAGCAGCTTACATCCTACTAGGCTCCATAAGATCAAGGGTTGTAACAGAGGACCTATAACTGAATGGGACAAGAACACCCCATCCTCAACTTCAATGTACGGGCTGCTTGGCATGGTATTTGTCCACTTATTTATGACATTTTCATTGCTTTGTCACTGGGTACCTGTCCTCACTTTTACAAATGATGCCCCAGTTAATGTTGGTGATATAATCTTTGTGGTTGTTGCTATTGCTGTTGTTATTAGCCAAAAAAAAAAAAAAAAAAAAAGAATGTTGGGCTTGGAGTCAGAAGATCTGGGTTCCAGTTTGGCTACATACTAGTTGTTTAGCCATGGGCAAGTTACTTTCTCTCTAATCTCTGGTTTCCTCATCTATAGAATGGGTGTAATAATACTTGCCTTACTTGCCTTAAAGGATTGTCATGAGAAAAACATTTTGCAAAGTATAAAACACTATTTATGCTATCAGGGGAATGCTGGTAGTAAATGTTTAATAATCAGCTCTCCAAGGGGGAAAGTGCATAACACACATGTAAATTTAATCTGCATTGTCATTTTTTCCATAATTTTCTCAAATCTAGACAATCAATGAAACAATAAATCAAGCACTATTTTAAAGTATTTACTGATTTCCAAGTTGTGGCACAGTGGGTAGAACACTGGGCTTAGAGTAAGGAAGATTTATCTTCCTGAGTTCAAAACTCCCCTGACATTTATTATCTGTTTGACCCCAGGCACTTATCCCTGTTTGTCTCAGTTTCCTCATATGTAAAATGAACTGGGGAAGGAAATGCTCCAGTGTCTTTGCCAAGAAAACCCCAAATGAGGTCACAAAGGGTCAGAAATGACTGAAAAATGACTGAACAACAAAAAAGTTGTAGACGCTCACACGAAGCTACACATTATTCATCATCACCACAATAACAACAATAATAAATACAACAATCGGGGCAGCTAGGTGGCACGGTAGATAAAGCACTGGCCTTGGATTCAGGAGGACCTGAGTTCAAATCCAGCCTCAGACACTTGACACTTAACTGGCTGTGTGACCCTGGGCAAGTCACTTAGCCCTCATTGCCCTGAAAAAACAAAACAAAAACCAAATAAATACAACAATCTAGTATAATAAATAAAGAAACAAAAAGACAAAGAAACAAATAAACAAATAAATGGCTATGTAACCTTAGCTAAGTGCCTCTGCGCTTGTTTCTGTATCTGACAAAATTGCAGTTACTGTATTTGCTAACAACTAGCATGATTATAATGCTTTAAGGTTTATGAAGCACTTTGTATCTTAATCTTAAATTATTATAATAATATTAAATAATATAAATATAATAATAATCAGTTGATTATTAAGAGAGGCATGGCTTTATAAGAATAAGGAAGCATGAGTCCTCCACCCTGGTCTTACCCCATCTGCAGTATAGCATTCCATTTTTAGTGGCAGAGTTTGGGAAGGACATTAGTAAGATGGGGAGGAATCTAGAATATCAAAGTCCATACCATACAAGGGTTAGTTGAGAAAATTGAGGATGTTTAGCTTCAAGAAAAGAAGATTTAATGAGAATATGAAAGATGTCTAGAATGATGACATAGAAGAAAACTTAGCCTTGTGCTGCCCTAGAGGGCAGAGCTGCTGGGAACAATGGTTTTAAGCGGCACAGAAGCAAATTTAGACTCTGTGTAAGAAAACCCTTCTTTCACAGGAGAGGTATCCACAAACGGAATAGGTTGTTTTGTAAGGTTGTAAGTTCCCCCTTCACTGAAAGTCTTCAACCAAAGGCTGGGTGGTCATACCATAGGCTGGATTTCTGCCAATGGAATACTCACCATCCTTTCCTCTGCTGATCTAAGACCTGCCATCCTTCAAGATTCAATCCCAGTTATCTCATCATCCCAGAAAGTCTTCTCTGACCACTCTAGCCCACAATGAGCTCAGATCCAGGCATATGTTGGAACCAGCTCTCACACAGCCAGATTGTGCAATTTTCAGTGTGAGCATTTACACTTTGGAAATCAGCAAAATCCCCAAATCAAGGCTTGATTTGTCATTTTTGGAATGTCTAGATTTGAGAATGTGGTGGAGAAAATGGCAGTAATACAAATTAAACTTAAAAGTGTATTGTAGGGGCAGCTAGGTGGCGCAGTAGATAGAACACTGGCCCTGGGGTCAGGAGGACCTGAGTTCAAATCCAGCCTCAGACACTTGACACTAGCTGTGTGACCCTGGGCAAGTCACTTAATCCTCATTCCCCGCCCCCCCCCCAAAAGAAGTGTACTGTAGATTTATTTTAAAGAATAGGCGATTGGATTTGGGGTTTGTTTGGGTGGGTTTCGTTTGGGGTTTGGGGTTTTTTTTTGGGGGGGGGGTTTGGAGGCAAACAAAAGTTGTGACTTGCCCAAGGTAACACAGCTAGTAAGTGCCTGAGGCCGGATTTGAATGCAGGTCCCCTTGACTTCAGAGCTGATGCTTTATTCACTATACCACCAAGCTGCTCCTTAAGAGAGCCAATTGTTAAGCATTTACCAGAACATCCCTACTCTAAATTCTCATAGTACTGTACTTAGAACCACACAAATTATGACTGAAGTGTTCTCTGATTGTTCCATGGGCAATAATCCCCATATATCTTACTGAAATGGCAAATTCTGCTAAGTCAAGGGCTATATTTTCCACTGGTCCCAGCAGTAGTCAATGTCTATTGATTAATCTGTTGGTTAAAGGCAACTAGATGGTAAACTGAATAGAGCTCTGGATGTTGAGCCAGGAAAACCTGAGTTAAAATCCTGCCTCAGATGCTTACTATTGGGCTGCTCACATAACTTCTGTCAGGCTTGTTTTCCTGGCCTGTAAAATGGGGTTAAAGAATTGTACCTACCTCCCAGGGTTGTTATGAGCATCAAATGAGATAATACTTTACAAGCCTTAAGGCACTAAATAGATGTTGCTGTTCAATTATTCAGTGATGTCTCACTCTTCATGATCCTAATGGAGGTTTCTTGACAAAGATACTGGATGGGGTTTGCCATTTCCTTCTCCAGTGGATTAAGGCAAAGAGAGATTAAGTGACTTGCCCAGGGTCACAAAGATAGTGAGTACCTGAGGCTAGATTTGAACTCAGGTTTTCCTGACTCTAGGTCCGGCAGTCTATCCACTGAGCCACCTACCTGCCTCCATAGAACTGTTAGCGATCATTGATAGATAAATCACTTTGTTTTGGAGAGCACCTCTCTTCCAAGCATCTCTGACAAGTTAAGCTGTGCTACTTTTTCATAGCACCTCTTAGTGAGGGAATGAAGAATGTCAGAGTTGGACACCTATCAGATTGTCTAAAATGACAAAAAAGGAAAATAATAAATGTTGGAGAAGCTGTGGGAAAATTGGAACACTAATCCATTGTTGGTGGAGCTGTGAACTGATCCAACCATTCTGGAGAGCCATTTGGAATTATGCCCAAAGGGCGATAAAGCTGTGCATACCCTTTGACCCAGCAATACCACTTTTGGGTCTTTTTCCCAAAGAGATCATGGAAGGGGGAAAGGGACCCACATGTACAAAAATATTTATAGCTGCTCTTTACGTGGTGGCAAAGAATTGGAAGTTGAGGGGGTGCCCATCAATTGGGGAATGGCTGGACAAGTTGTGGTATATGAATACAATGGAATACTATTGTGCTATAAGAAAAGATGAGCAGGAGGAGTTCAGAGAAACCTGGAGGGTCTTGCATAGGCTGATGATGAGTGAGATGAGCAGAACTAGAAGAACATTGTACACGGTAACATCAACATTGAGTGTTGATCTACTGTGATGGACTATATTCTTCTCACCAATGCAATGGCACAGAAGAGTTCCAGGGAACTCGTGATGGAAGAGGATCTCCAAATCCAGGAAAAAAAAAAAAGAACTGCAGAGTATAGATGCTAAATGAACCATACTATTTCTTTTGTTTTTGATGCTGTTGTTTTTCTTCTATTTTGAGGTTTTCCATCATTGCTCTGATTTTTTTTTCTCTTATAACATGACTAATGCAGAAATAGAATTAATGTTATTATGTGTATATATATCTATAACCTATATCAGATTACCTGCTGTCTAGGGGAGGGGGGAGGGAGGGGAGGGAGGGAGAAATATCTGAAATTGTAAAGCTTGTATAAACAAAGGTTGAGAAATATCTTTACATGTAACGGAAAAAAATACTTTATTAATTTTAAAAAAAAGGAATGTCAGAGTTGGATGGGACCTTAGAACAAAGAATATCAGAGATGGAAGGGAACTCAAAGCAAAGAAAGTCAGAGATGAGAGGGACCCTGTAGTATAGAACTCAAGAACATAGAATGTCAGAGAAGAAATGACATTGTAGAATCAGACATTCCCCCCACCCCACTTCCATTTCACATATGAAGAAACTGAGGTCAGAGAAAGGAAGAGATCTGACCAAGATAATGGAGCAAAACCCAAGTTTCTTGTCCCTGAGAAGAGGACATTTACAGCCAGAGAAACAAAAGCATAAAAAGAATACTCCCCCCCAGATCATATTGTAGAGAGGGTGGGGGTGGTTGGGAGTGGGGATGGCATGCTTACTTCCCAGAAGTCAAGTGATGAGTTTTGAGAAAAGGTGGGACAGGAGCTGCAGGCAATGAATGGTGAGTTCCCAGTGGCCCCGGTGATATCCTTATAAAGTGAAAAGGTTTCTCATGAGTCAGGCAGATATTATGATCCCAGCTCTTTCATTCACACTGCATTTTTTTCTCCCTCATCTATTTCTTACAGAGCCTTTCACTGCTCCCAGGATGAAGTCATAGGCTAGTCAACTCACAGCCCTGTGGTAACTTTCCTCTGAACTGTCGGCTCACAAATATGCCAGCCTTGGTCAGAGCTGTCAGGCTTCTTGAGTGGAAAGGGCATTGAGCTGTAGGTCAGGAGACCTGGCTCCTGGTCCCGGCTTTACCAGTGACTAAGAACTGGGCAAGCCACTGATCTGGGTTGCAGCTTCTTCGTATCTGAAATGGGGATACGCCTGTCCTATCAACTTCACAGTCTGCTCTGAGAAACTTAAAAAAGAATAAAATAAAATCCTCAGTATGAAAGTGCTCAGTATGAAAAAAAAAAAGAATAAAGTGCTGCGCAAGGGTAAGGCATTTGGGGTTGGTTTGGTTTGGGGAGGGATTTTCAGGCCTATACCTGGGATTTGATCTGTATGTACCTGGTGTAGACACTCCTCTCAGGTGGGGGGAGATAAAAGAAGGATAGGGATATAATCCCCTCTCCATCCCCATCTCCACCCCCCCCAAAAGAGAAAAAGATACATTGAAGGTTCAATTTTGAATTTATCATATACACCTAAAAAGAAAGGCAAACTCCCTGTAATGGAAATCACAGTTTCATGAACAAGTCTTGTTTTATTCTATAATGCATGTGGAACTGCTCATTTTATTGGCTATCGAAGTTCAAAAGTTAAACAGTAAGTTTTTTTCTGTAAAGAGAAAAAAGAATAAAATATCATAATAACCTCCGCATTAAAAATTTAAATTCCCCTTACCTATGCACTTGCCCATAACTTGGTGTTAGAAAATGTCTTGGCACCCTGAAAGGCTATGTGACTTGTTCAGGATCACACAGTCAGCACATGCCAGTGGGATGATGTAAACCCTGGTCTTCCTGACTTTAAGGTCAATCCATCATCCATTGCACCACTCTATCTTGCCAAGTAGTAGTAATAGTAAAAAGAATGTGAGGAACAGGAAGGCTTGGTCAATATTTTTCTATGTATAATATAAAGGATTCAAAGCTCAATCTTCCATAGCTAGCCTGTCATTTTATTTTTTATTATTCTGAACTTGATAAACACCAACATGAACAAAGACCAGGAAAAGATTGCATGTGAAACTCCAAGTCTGTGTTCTCGTTCTCTCTCTCTCTCTCTCTCTCTCTCTCTCTCTCTCTCTCTCTCTCTCTCTCTTTCCCACTTTCTCTCTTTTACCTCTCATATCCCTCCCACTTTCCATCCATCTATCTATCTATCTATCTATCTATCTATCTATCTATCTATCTATCTATCTATCTATCTATCTATCTATCTTCTATCTATCTTCTATCTATCTCTCTATCTCTCTATCCTCTTCTCTCCCACCTTTGATCTCTCTATTCCTCTCCTTCCAGCTATCTATTTTTTTTTTTTAGTGAGGCAATTGGGGTTAAGTGACTTGCCCAGGGTCACACAGCTAGTAAGTGTTATGTGTCTGAGGCCGGATTTGAACTCAGGTACTCCTGACTCCAGGGCTGGTGCTCTATCCACTGCGCCACCTAGCTTCCCCCATTTATCTACTTTTTATCTTATAAATATAATAAAATCCAATGTATAAGTTCTTTTTTAAAATACTTACTTTTACTTTTTAAATATATATTATTTAATTTTTCCCCAATTACATGTTAAAACAATTTCTTACCATTTTTTTAAGTTTTGAGTTCTAAATTCTATCCCTCCCTCCTTCCTTCCATCTCCCCTCTTCCTTAGACTTTAAGCAATCAGATATGGGTTATACATGTGTGATGACACAACACATGAGTTCTAAAGCTGTCCTATTTGTCCATAACTTCCTCTGAACTCACCTCCCATTTTGACAAAAGTGACATAAGAATTCTCTCCCTGACCCCTGGGGGAAGCCAGCCTGCTGCCCAGTCCCAGAGTTGGGCTTCATCTTGAAGTTAAACTCCAAAGAAATCAGGAATATTTCTGTATTACCATTCCACTCAAGAATTAAATTCAACAGGTACTAAGTACCTAAAATCAATTAATCATCAAACTTTATTTTTAGTTTTTCATTTTTTTCAATTAATGGGCATTTAAAATTATCTGTCCTTTGCTCTGCTGCATTCATGGCAATGGTGTTGTTGTTTTTCTTTTCTCATTTTGTATTTGTCCAAAATAATTTTTTTAATTTACTAAAAAAAAGAAGAAAAATTCAAAGTGTGTTTTTGAAAAAAAAATTTATCTGTCCCTCATGCTCTCTCACACCCCCTTCCATTGACCAATTTTTTTAAAAAAATGAAAAATAATACATAGCTGCATCTTCCAGCAAAACAAATTCCCACAAATATGTTTAATCTGATTGTCAGATTATTTACTGGCTTCAGGAGGGGGGAGGAAAGGGAGGGAGGGAGAAAAATTTGGAACTCAAAATCTTACAAAAATGAATGTTGAAAACTATTTTTACATGTAATTTGAAATAAAAAATACTATTTACAATATGAAAAATAAAAACAAAAACAAATTCCCACATTAGCCAAGAGTCTGGACAATGCGTGTCTCTTTCTTCATTTTAAGTTCATCACCTCCCTGTCAGGGGGTGAGTGGCATGATTCATCTTCATGCTTTTGGACTGGGGATTTTTCATCATGTTGGTAAGAGTCCTCCAGCCTTTCAGGGTTGTTTTTCTCTATGATGTTGCTATCATTGTGTAGCTTGTTCTCTTTGGTCTGCTAGCTTCTCTCTGCATCACACAGAGTTCTTCCCAGTTTCTTTGAAAATATCCCCCTTGTCCTGTTTGATGGCACAAAAGCTTTCTCTTGCATTCATGTAACATAATTTAGTTAGCCATTCTCCAAAAGGAAGATATCCCCTTAACTCCCCATTTTGCCTACTACAAAAAGAGCTGCTATACATTTTTATACATATAGATTATTTTCCTTTTTCTTTGATTTCTTAAGGGTTTAGACTCAGTGGTATAGCTAGGTCAAAGGACATACACAGTTTAGTTGGTTTCTAGTCATCCTTCCCAACTGTACTTTTTTTGAGGGGGGGGAGGGGCAGTGAGGGTTAAGTGACTTGCCCAGGGTCACACAGCTAGTACGTGTCAAGTGTTTGAGGTCGGATTTGAACTCAGGTCCTCCTGAATCCAGGGCTGGTGCTTGATCCACTGCGCCACCTAGCTGTCCTCACCCCCAATTGCTTTTGAGACTGACTGGCTGGAACAATCTCTATTCTAGTGTACCTGTCTTCCCACAGCCCCTTCAACATTTGTCACTTTCCTCTTTTTAGTTCCAATAGCATTTGTTAAGCACCTACTATGTGCCAGTCACCTTGCTAGGTACCAGAGATACAAAGGCAAAAATAAACAGGTCCTGTTCTCAGTAGCTTATATTCTCTTGGAGGAGAATATGTACAGATCTGAATGCAAGGCTCTGGTGTCAATACAAAGTTTAGGCAGAACAAATTAGACAACAAAAGAGATCATTCAAATATATATTACACTCTAAATGCATTAGAGAGGTACCAAGAAAATGTTCAAGGAAGAATCTGGGATGACTTCATCAGAGATGTCATTTGAGTTGAACTTGAAGGACAAGCAAAGTAGGAGAGGGAGTATATTTCAGACAAAGAATAAATTTTCTGGTAGAAAACAAAGGTTTTCAAAATTCTCCCAGTGACTTTTAAGATTTGTTAAACTCCTGTAGTGAACAGGATATACATACACACTTGGCTGTACACATATACATATATGGATAATATTTTATAAATACATTAAATAAGTTGTAAATAATTTATTTATTAATTAATAATTAATTAATTAATTTATTAATTAATTAATATAAATAACATATTGAATATATTATGTTAAATATAAACTATTAAAGGTTTGTATTGAACATGTGTAATATGCACATATGTGTAATATACATGTGTGTATGTTATATACAAATCTTGCAGATGGAAGAAACTTTAGAACACAGAATGCCAGAGTAAGGTGGGACCTCACAACCTAAAATGTTAAAGCTAAAAGGATATTTAAAAGACAAAATGTCGGAGTTGGGAGGGATTTCAGAAAATAGAATGTCAGAACTTGAAAGGACCTTAAAACACAAAATGTCCTTAAAACTGGGAAGGTCTTTAGAACATAGAATGTCAGAGCTGGAAGTGACCTTGGAAAATGTCTGAGTGGGGAGAGATTTAAGAAAAAGAATATCAAAGCTGGATGATACCTTAGGACACAGATATTAGAACTGGAGAAGACCCTAGAACGTTTAATGTCAGAGCTGAAAGAGACCTTAGAACATCAATGAATGTTAGTGCTGGAAGGGACCTTGAATATAGAATGTCTGAGCTGGGAGAGATTTAAAAATATAGAATATCAAAGCTGGAAAGGGCCTTAGAACACAGATATTCGAAGTGAAAAGGATCCTAGAACATAAGAGTGTCAGAACTAGAAAGGATCTTAGGGCCATGGAGTGTTAGAACATAGTGTGTCTGAGCTGAGGATTTTTGAAGATACAAACAATGTCAGAAGTAGACAGGCCAGGGGCAGCCAGGTGGTGCAGTGGATAGAGTGCCAGCCCTGGATTCAGGAGGACCTGAGTTCAAATCCAGCTTCAGACACTTGACACTAGCTGTGTGACCCTGGGCAAGTCACTTAACCCCAATTGCCTCGAGAAGAAGAAGAAGAAGAAGAAGAAGAAGAAGAAGAAGGAGAAGAAGAAGAAGAAGGAGAAGAAGAAGAAATAGACAGACCCTAAAACCTAGGATGTACAAACTGAGAGATACTAGAAATGATCTGGTACAACTCTGTCACTTTACACAGTACGGAACTGAGATCTAGGGAAGGAAAGGGATTTTGCCAAGTACTAACACTGAGTTATTGGCAAAAGCCCACTTTGGATCAATCTCTTGACTTCAGTCATTGCTATTGATCATCATAGGGGCAGCTAGGTGGTACAGTGGATAGAGCACTGGTCCTGAAGTTGGGAGGACCTGAGTTCAAATCCCACCTCAGATCATTACTAGTTGTGTGATCCCTGGGCAAGTCACTTAACCCCAATTGCCTTAAACATCAGAAACCACCTCCAGTCATCCTTATATACATCTTGCAACTGGACCCAGATGACTCTGGAGGAGAGAGTGAGGTTGGCAACTTTGCATAGCCCTTCCTCAACTTAAATCTAATTCAGTACAAGTCATGACATCACCCGTTGTCATGGTCCTCTTAGGGAATGAAGGACAAAACCAACATTGATCATCATGGAATTTTTCCCCCTAGAAAGACATTTCTGAAAGTCAAGGCTGATCCAACATTGCTCTCTATACTCTCTCATTTTTTTAATAGAATTTTATTTTCCAATATATATATATAAACAAAATTTTAACATCAATTTTTAATTTTTTAATAGAATTTTATTTTTACACTCTCTCATTTGCTCTGTTTATCCAAAGCCCTACATGGTACCAGATAGACTAAAGCCCATGGGAAGTAATAAATGACATGCCAGCTACCATAAAAACCATTACTGGACTATTAGGGATTTTTTGGTGATGATTTATTATACTTAATACTAAACATCCATAAAAAATAAGTAATCTCGCTTTATGAGTGTTTACATTTAAGTTAATGATTTTTAGAACATAAAATGCTTATCAGGCTCAGGGAGAGAGATGATAGAGTCAGTCTGGCCTAATGACCTGGGTTGCCTCTGGTATCCCTAGCTGTGCTAGCATTAGCAAGTCACTCAAACCTTTAAACCTCAGTTTTCACACCTGTCAAATGGGGATAGATTAATTAGTCAGCCAAGAAGCCAGGTGATAGGGATAACAACCACAGAGACCGAAGTCAGTCTCACTCTCCAGAAGCAATGATACATGTAGTAGAATTTCTCCTCCTGGTTCTCCTTCTGAATCTGGATTCTACCATCATGCCTCAGTGTCCTCTCACTCCAGAACTTCCGTCAGGGCCTAGGACCCCTTCAACCTAGAATATGCATCTTTCCCTGAAGTCTTATCACTCCTGAAACCTCCTTCTGCCATGTAACCCCCCCTTCCCATTGGTAAGTTCCTGGGTGGGGGTTTTGGACCTCCATTTTGGGGAGCAGCCCAGGACAACATTCATTCCCCTTCTGACTTTGCTTCTGATTCTCTGGGCTTCAATTCCAAGCCCCTAAGCATTTCCCCCCTCTATTTCTGCTCTTTTTTTTTTCATGTTTTCTTCCCCCTTTAGAATGGAAGTTCCTGGGGTGGCTAGGTGGTTCAGTGGCTAGAGCACCGGTCCTGGAGTCAGGAGTACCTGAGTTCAAATCCAGCCTCAGACACTTAACACTTACTAGCTGTGTGACCCTGGGCAAGTCACTTAACCCCAATTGCCTCACTTAAAAAAAAAAGAAAGAATGGAAGTTCTTTGAGGACAGGGCCCAACACTCAGCACTGTACCTGGCATACAGTAAGAACTTAATAAATTCTTATTGTCTGAGTATCCAGCTTCTTCCCAGAAGTGTTATAAGGCTCAAATGAAATAATATATGAGAAGCGATTTTTCAAACTTTCAGGTACATATAAACATCAACTATCATTCTGTAAGGCCCATACTGTAGTGGATAGAGAACCGGCCCTGAAATCAGGAAGAACTGAGTTCAAATCCAGCCTCAGACACTTACTAGCTGGGTGATGCTGGGCAAGGTCACTTAACTCTGTTTGCTTCAGTTTCCTCTTCTATAAAATGACCTAGAAAAGTAAAATGGCAAACCAATCCAATATCTTTGCCAAGAAAACCCCAAATGGGGTCATGAAGAGTCGGACAGGACTGAAACAATTCAACGACAACAACACAACAAAAACAAAGGACCATACTAGGTAGTTGGGATAATCATAGATTCACTGAATTTCATAGTTGGAAGGGACATTAGCAATCACCAATCCGACTCATTCCCCAAAGGAATCCCCAGTATAATCTACCCAACAAATGGCCAGCTAGCCTCTGCTCTGTGATGAATGATTAATAGTAACTGGAATAAAATAGGGGTTTGATTAATCATCCATCACAGCTTGAAGACCTCCCCGGAGGGAGAGCCTGGAATCCCTCAAGACAATCGTTCCACTTTGGGAAAGATTGCCTGAAATCAAGTCTGAATCTGCCTCTGCAGGATGATGGCCTGAGAGATGAAATTCTCAACCACGGCCACACTTGAAAATGTGTGACATAATAGGGGAAAAGGACCAGACTTAAGATCAGTAGAAACCTTTAGTTCAGGGGGCAGCTAGGTGGCACAGTGGATAGAGCACCGGCCCTGGATTCAGGACCTGAGTTCAAATTTGACCTCAGACATTTGACACTTACTAGCTGTGTGACCCTGGGCAAGTCCCTTAACCCCCATTGCCCCTTGCAAAAAAAAGAAAAGAAAAGAAAAGAAAGGGAAAAAAAAAGAAACTTTTAGTTCAAATCCTTCCTCGGATATTTCCCAGTTCTAGAGCCCCAAAGCATCCTGATACAGAGGAAGGAACTGATGAAGTCTAGGTGACTATTATTTCCTAGAGGATCTTGGGAAAGTCACCTCATCTATGTGGGTCTCAGTTTCTTTATCTGTAAAATTAGTTTGAACCAGACAGCCTCTGGTATATTATATAAGTACTATGGAAAGGTTCCTTTGAGTCAGTGTATAGGAAGTACTTTGCAGACCTTGAGGGGCTATGAAAATGCCAGCTGTTATTCTGTTACCCTTCAAGAGAGGGACATTACCTTCCGTATTGGACAGCGTGTTCACACAAGGGAAGTGAACAGAACCAAAGTTCTAGACTTGGAAGGAGATTCAAGGGCCACCTGGAGCTTATATTCAGGAAGGTGGAGAGAATTGGTCTTAGAGTACGGAGTTGCATTTCTTTTTTTTTTTTTTTTTTAAGGATAAAGGGGGTTTTCCACTTTTATTTGCATATTAATGCCACATTTACTCCCGTGCCATAAGCTTTTGTTTCTTCAGTTTCTTTTGGGATATCTTTTTCTTTTGAGCAACCTCCTCTTCTGGTTTAGGAACACTTTGTTCCTTTTCAGTCAGTATCATCTCAATATGGCAAGGGGAACTCATGTATGGGTTGATTCGGCCATGAGCCCTGTAAGTACGCCGTCGCATTTTGGGAGCCTTGTTAACCTGGATATGCTCAATGACAAGAGAATCCACATCCAAACCCTTCAGTTCAGCATTACTTTCTGCATTTTTAAGCATATGCAGCAAGAATTCAGCACTCTTTTGGGGCCAACGACCCTGTGTCCAACCCCACTGCTTAGCCTGGGCACACCTGCCAACTCCACCATTGTATCGACGGAAGGGAACACATTGTTTCTTCAATGTGACATCTTTCAAATACTTGGTAGCTTTTCGAATGTGCATGCCCTTGATAGCTTGGGCTGTTTCACGGGTATTCTTGAAGTGGACCCGGAGATTTGAACCCCTTGACTTGCATGATTTTGTGGGGTTCTCTGGATCAAGAGAGTACCTCACCATTTTAACTGATTACCTAGGACGGCTCAAGGGAAGAGGAGGAGTTGCATTTCTTACACATGCTGTGTGACCCTGGCCAACTTACTGACCCTCTCTGTGCCTGAGCAGCTCTCCCAGATTAGAAGTTACAAGAGCAGAGGGCAGAATTGTCTTGGTAGAGGGAATCCCCATACTGGGAGCTCCCTATACTGTTTATATATATATATATATATGTTGCTTTTTTTTTCATTTAACTATAAAGGGGTTTTTTGGTTTGTTTTTATTTTGTGGGGCAATGAAGGTTAAGTGACTTGCCCAGGGTCACGCAGCTAGCAAGTGTCAAGTGTCTGAGGCTGGATTTGAACTCAGGTCCTCCTGAATTCAGGGACAGTGTTTTATCCACTGCGCCACCCAGCTGCCCTCCCTATGCTGTTAAAATCATTGGTGCAGGGGCAGCTAGGTGGCACAGTGGATAGAGCACCGGCCCTGGAGTCAGGAGGACCTGAGTTCAAATCCAGCCTCAGACACTTAACACTTACTAGCTGTGTGACCCTGGGCAAGTCACTTAACCCCAATTGCCTCACTAAAAAAAAAAATCTTTGGTGCAGCCCCAAACCAATAACTCAATGAGCTTGTAGAATTCCATTCCATTAAGGCTCCACCATTTAAATCATCACCCCCATACCTGGTTGTTTCCAGGAGTGTGTTTTTTGCAGTTGCAAATAATGCTGCTTTTAAAAATTTCAACATCTTTGATCAGAAAGCTCTTTTTTGTCTCTTTATTTTAACATGTTCAGGTCACTAGAACCTCTGAACAATGCCCCTCACCCCCATGAATGAGGCAGGTTTGAAGTAGTGTCTTCTTAATAATAACTGCCATTTCCACAGGGTGCAAGGTACTTCATGTCTCACCCGAGACTCCCAGCCTGTGGGGTAGGTTGGTGCTAGAGGGATTACTGTCCTCATTTTACAAATAAGGAACCTGAGGCTCAGGGGGATTAAATGATTTGCCCTGCCTGTCTTCACACAGCTATCAAGTCTTAGGGGTGAGATTTTAATATTTACCTTCCTAATTCCAGGTCTAGCAAGCCAGAAGTAATGGTCTCTTGCACTGTATGACTATTCCGTCACTAAGGGCCCAAAGAGCAGCCAAGAGCCTGGGAGGGTAGGAGCCACTGAGTCACCATTGACTAGTACAGCTACACAGAACAGTGACAATAACAATTGACATTTATCTAATATTTTATAGTCTTTGAAGTTCTTCCCTCCCATCAGCCCTGTCCCACTGGGAGTGTGAGGGTTAATGTCCCCATTTTGCAGATAAGGAAAATGAGACTAAGAGAGATAAAGGAAAAAGGGCCTTCACAATCTGGCTCAAACCTACCTTTCCATACTTATGACATATTACTCTCCTTACTGTAGACTGTTTCCTGGCAGTTCTTCACACAAGAAACTCCATCTCCATCTCCATACCTTTGCCCAGGCTGTGCCCCCTCCTGGGAAGGCATTCTTTCCCCATCCCCCACTCCTTAAAATCCTTAGTTTCTTTCAAAGACTAGCTCAAACAGACACATATCACACCTCTCCTATTCCATACCCTCTCCCTCCCAATTACACTAATGCCTTTCCATTCTCCACCAAAGTTACTTTGTATTAATTCCACGTATATTTTGTATTTATGTATATGTGTACATACTGTTTTCCCCAAAAAGAAAGGAAGCTCCTCCCAGGCAGGGACTGTGGTCTTTGTCTCCCTTGTTTCTAGCAGAGTGATTGGCACAGATTGGGTACTTTTAAAATGCTTATTTATTTGTTGTTGGGTTTTTTTGTGGGGCAATGGGGGTTAAGTGACTTGCCCAAGGTCACACAGCTAGTAAGTGTCAAGTATCTGAGGCTGGATTTGAACTCAGGTACTCCTGAATCCAAGTTCAGTGCTCTATCCACTGCACCACCTAGCTGTCCCTATTTGTTATTTTTTAAACAAAAGCTTGTTGATTAACTGATTGCCCAAAGATTCCCCCAAATTGGCCATAAACTGAAGCCTTATAACCCCAGTTACAGTGTCCTTTCTACTACCCCCCTCACTAATACATATTTTTACCTTAGCACACCTTCTTCTGTGTTCCCCCAGTGCAACTCAGGTCTTAGAGTAGTTTGTTACCAGACTGGTTCATTGTAATTTATGAAAAAGTAAAGACATCCCTTTGGAAAGTTTTTTATCTACTGCCATTGTCATAACCAAGGACTCAGGTGAGTGGGCAGTGGGAACCAGATAAAAACAGTTTACGTGTCTTTTTTTAACATTTAATTTTTATTTTTTCACAATTACATGTAAATAAAAAATTTTAACATTCATTTTTAAAATTTTTAAGTTACAAATTCTCTTCCTTCTTCCCTCCCCTACCCCATCATTGAGAAGGCAAGTAGTTTGATATAGATTGTACATTGCAGTCATGCAAAACATATTTCTATATTATCCAAATTGCAGAAGAAAACACAGACCAAAAAACCCCAAGAATAATAAAGAAAGTATAAAAATTATGCTTTGATATGCAATCAGACTAGAACAGTTATTTCTCTGGAGGTGGACAGCATTTTTCATCATAAAGTCCTTTGGAATTGTCTTGGATCATTTTGTTTCTGAGAATAAGCTAAGTCATTCACAGGTGATCGTCAGACAATGCTGCTTTTACTGTATATGATGTTCTCCTGGTTCTTCTCATTACCCTTTGCATCAGTTCATGTAAGACTTTCCAGGTTTTTCTGAAAGCATTCTGTTCATCATTTCTTATAGCACAATAGTATTCCATCACAATCATATATTACAACTTGTTCAGCCATTCCTCAATTGATGAACATCCCTTTCAGTTTCCAATTCTTTGCCACCATAAAAAAAAAGAGCTGCTATAAATATTTTCATATATATGGGTCCTTTCCCTTTTTCTTTGATCTTTTTGGGATATAGACAAAGTAGTTGTATTTTCTGGGTCAAAGGGTATGTATGTACAATTTTATGGTTCTGTGGGCATAGTTCCAAACTACTTTCCAGAACATTTGGATCAGTTCACAACTCCATCAACAATGCATTAGTGTCCCAAATTTTCCGCATCCCCTCCAACATTTATCATTTTTCCATTTTTGTCAGGTTAGCCAATCTGATAAGTGTGAGGTGGTACCTTAGAGTTATTTCAATTTGCATTTCTCTAATCAATAGAGATTTAGAGCATTTTTTCATATGACTATATATAACTTTGATTTCTTTTTCTGAAAACTGCCTGTTCATGTCTTTTGACCATTTTTTTTCAATTGGGGAATGGCTTGTATTCTTATAAGGTTGGTTTAGTTCTCTATATATTTGAGAAATGAGGCCTCTATTAGCCTTCACAAAGAACTTACAATCTAAAGTAATTTCATTCATCATTGCCATATCATCAACAAATATCCACAAATGCAGACCATGTGTCTTATTCCCCTCTGCTCTGTTGGCAAACTAAGGGAAGCAGAGACTGGTGTGACCTCTGGTGAAGACATCTTTGAGAGAACTGGGAAGAAATCAGAAGGTATTGTCAAAGACAGAGCTGCACGAATTCCTTTGGGTTCTCTGCCCTATACCTCAGGCAACTTATCAACACAGCCCAGTCCATAAGAATTCCCAAGAGGATACTGAGAGGGCCAGAAGAATGTAATGCATAAACACACAGGGATACAAATAGCCCCAGAATGGAGGAGTGATTCATGCCTTCCTCAGAGCTACTATAACAACCACTGCCTTCCTGCCCTCCCAGCTCAGCTGCCCCTGCTTTCTTGTCTACACTAATAATGCACAGGGATATGACATAGGGACCTATTTCCCAAACCTGGGATTGTGGTCACAAAAAGAAAAGGCAACTAAGAAACTCTAGTTGTAAAAAATTGGGGCATGAAGTCATATTGGAATTAGAAGGTAGAATGGGGACAGCTGGGTGATGCAGTGGATAAAGCACCGGCCCTGGATTCAGGAGGACCTGAGTTCAAATCTGACTTCAGACACTTGACACTTACTAGCTGTGTGATCCTGGGCAAGTCACTTAACCCTCATTGCCCCACCCCCAAAAAAGAAGGTAGGATGACTTAATGCTGGGCCACCAAAGCACTCTATGGATTTAAGTGTCTTCTAATGCCCCTCTTCCACTTCCCCCATCCACCTAAAGACAAAATTAGTTCTAGGACATAACCAAGCTTTCCTTGCTATTAAAGGAGATTGGGACCAAGCCATCCCATAGACCAACATGGGAGAATGATGGAGAACTGTCAATTGAAGTGGGCCAAGTCCAACGGCAGCAGGGGGGGGGGGCCCTCCCCCCGCTCAGGACCATGACTGAGATTGCTTTAGACTGAAGACGTGCTGCAATGGAGGTCAAGCAACATTCCTGGTGATTGTCCTTGCCCTCCCTCCCCCATCCCAGTCTAGGCTTTCGGCCTTCCTTCTCCTGAGTGAGTTAAAACATAACCCAATAAAGATGCATTGTTTATTGTCAGAACCCTCTCTCATTCTTTTGTGGTATCCCCTTTACATCTGAAACTACTGGGGAAGAGTAGGACAGATAGATAGATAGATAGATAGATAGATAGATAGATAGATAGATAGATAGATAGATAGATAGATAGATAGATAGATAGATAGACGAAACAGAGATTTTTAGCATTTGTATGCCAAACGATAGGACCTGGACCTGTGATTTGTTAGCATAGATAATTTCTGGGCTAGAAAATTATCTACCATTGCAGGTTGGCACCTTCTTTGTCATTTATATAGTCTTATAGGGTTGACCCAGGGGCAGCTCACCAATGATTATTCTACACTGCCTCATTGTACCAAACTGTGGTAAAAAAATGACTCCTGGGTGATCATTATGGAACTAACAAGCAAAATTCTGAGGGAGTTAAATAAGAGGCCTTACTTTATTGGGTTTAGCCAAGTAGGCCAGATGTATCAAGGTAATAATGTTGGTTGATCTATAGATGTCATAGCATCAAAGAAAGTGGGCTTGGATCTGTGGTTTCAAAGCTGAATGTGATATGGGTCAGTGGGCAGAAGGAAGGAGAAAAGGAAGGAACCTTTGTCATGCATGTGGAAAAATGGAGGCCAGAAATATGTAGGCTATATGTCATTGGCATGTCAGGATGAGAAAATGGAGACAGTTCTGGGTTTGCATATGAAGACAGCTCAGGTTCTAGGTCTGACATTCTCTGTTCTGGGATCCCTCCCATATTTGGCATTCTATGTTCTAAGTTCCCTCCCAGCTCTGACATCCTATATTCTAAGGTTCTCCCACCTCTGACATTCTGTTTTCTTAGGTTCTCCCAGTTCTGACATCCTGGATCTAAGGGTGCTCC
The DNA here is from genome assembly GCF_019393635.1 of Dromiciops gliroides. NCBI lineage: Eukaryota > Metazoa > Chordata > Mammalia > Microbiotheria > Microbiotheriidae > Dromiciops > Dromiciops gliroides. The sequence continues at coordinate 615,234,644 of NC_057863.1, read as the reverse complement.
CAGTTCTGTAATCCTGTGTTCTAAGGTTCTCTCATCTCTGACATTCTATGTTCTAAAGGCCCTCCCAGCTCCAACATTCTTTGCTTTAAGGGCCCTCCCACATCTGATATTCTGTGTCCTAAGGTGCCTTCCAGCTCTGACATTCTCCGTGTTCCAAGGTCCCTTTCAGATGTGACATTCTGTGTTCCAAGGTCTCATCCATCTCTTCTATTTGATGTTTCTGTGATCTGGTATCTGGTCTATACTGGAAGAGTCATCCCCTCTTGCCCCTGTGCCTTGGCTAAATGACAGGGCCCAGGACTTAGCCAATATCTTGGCCAAGGTCTCCTCAGCTCTAACGTGAGGAGGGATGATCAGAAATATGACTAAGAACTGAAAAATTGCATTGAAAGTTAGATCTGGTGACTAAGAGGAAGGAAGGAGGTGTCCCTCTGTCCCTCCCCAGCCCGGCATGCTGACTGCTGTTTCTCAATTGTCCCGACAGATGTTTGGTAAAGCTGGAGGAACACAGGTGTGGATGAACAGAAGGTGTTTCCAGAAAGCTGGCTGAGCCCAGCATTGCAACAGTGTCCTCATGCTCCAGGTGATTCCTTCCTAGAATCACTTCCAGCCTAGCTCCCTCTCTGGCGCCAGATTAGTTTTCTTTAAGTGTGCTTCTGGCCATGTTATTCCCTTGCTCCAAGATCTCCTCTGATTCCCTTTCGCCTACCAAGTAAAGTAGACATTCCCTTGCCTGGCATCCAAGGCCCTTCACAACCCGGAGCCATCCTACTAATATTCAACAGCCTTATCTTGTGTTAATCCCTTCAACATACTTAAGGTTTCATCCAAAATGGAGGGCTTTGCTACCAGGATGTGCCACGGTCTTAGGCCCATCTCGGCATCTTTGTCAGGAAGAATCCCTCCTCCTTTTCCCCCATTGACTTCTCACTGGTTCTTTAAAGCCTAACTCTAATACTGGCTGTTCCAGGAAGCTACTTCCTCCCCAGATGCCCTGGCTAGATCTTGACCTTTGCCCTCAGACATCCCTCTGCTTTCTTTTGAGTCTCTGTAATGACTAGATCATATCATAGGAATCCTCAATCTCTCTGTGTTCGATGCCCTCTGCAGACTGGGAGCTCTGCAAGGGTAAGGTAGGGATCTTGCCTTCATTTAATGTTGTCTTTCCCCCAATGCCTAGCACAGGTCTAATTGAATAAACAAATTTTACAGATAAGGAAACTGATGTAACCCTCCCAAAGTCAGTGGCTGATCTGCACCTCTCAGAGCACTCCACTATACGGTCTCCATAACACCCAACCCCACTGGCCCAGCCCTGAGAGTGCCCCAAAAGGAAATCGAATGGGACCCAGCCCTGGCACTCTGCCGGGGACCACCTGTCCCTGGGGGCCCAGCCCCGCCACCAGAGAGGAGCCAGCATGCTGGTGAGAACATGGCAGGCTGGGCAAGAACTCGCTTGCCTGAGAACAGAGCCAAGAGGGTGAGCTCAGCCCTGATTCAGCCTCCCAAGCACGCTGGGTGGAGCACAGGGGGTGGGGTCTCTGCCCAGGGAGAGGTGGTGCCTAAGACAGTTTGAACAGGCAAGGTGCGTGCTGCAGGCCCAAAGGCCAGGTGTGTGAGTCAGGTAGAGGGGTGACGCCTTTCCCTTAAAGGGAGAACAGCTTAGCTCTTTCCATGGTCCCCTGCCCATCACATCATCCTTAGTAAAGAAAAAAAAGCAAATCTAAGGGTTGGCACTATTTTTTGACTGAGGTCATTCTCTATGATCTTTTAGAAATAAAGGATGATAGCAACCACGAACAGAATCCAAAAGAACAGGAGGTCCAGGTACGTGAGGGCGGGATAGAAATGGGGCCCAGGGAACCGAGGCAAGGCCTTGGAGGTGGAGGGCCATGCCAGAGTGGCTTTCATATTCCATGCATTCTCTGCCCTCTCCCCCTAAACAATCTGCCCTTGAAGAGGGACTTGGGGGCCTCGTGTGTCTCCAGGGGATCCCAACCCTCCTCAGCAGGATGATAGTAGAAAAGACTTTCTTGAAGAAAGGAGCCCTGTCAGTTGTTGGCACCTGTCTAGAGAGGGACTTGGAACCTAGACTGTCAGAGCTGGGAGGGGCCTTAGAACACAGGATGTCAGAGCTAGGACGTCCCTTAGAACACAGGATGTTAGAGCTGGGAGGGCCCCTAGAACATAGAATGTCAGAGCTGGGAGGGCCCTTAGAACACAGGATGTCAGAGTTGGGAGGGCCCTTTGAACACAGAATGTCAGACCAGGAGAGGATCTTAGAAAGCTGTTAGAGTTGGAATCTCAGAATTGGGAGGACACTTAGAACATAGACCGTCAGAGCTGAAGGTCTTCATTCATTTTTTTTCTTGTTGTTCCATTGCACTCTGGCACATAGTAGGTACTTAATGAATACTAGTTGAATGGCTATAGTGTTTCCAGCACCTACCACAGGGCCTGAGACATTGTAGACACAATAACTTGTTGTTGGTTAGACTGAATTGAGTGGAGGCCAGTTCTTCCCCTTAAAAGCCAATTTGCCCTCAGTGCAGTGTTGCTACTCTTCCCCTCAGCCTGTTCCCAAAGCCCTTAGCTCATCCTAGGAGCCAGAACAAAGAGTTCCTGTGCTGGTTGCAGAGAGCACGGGATTTGGAGTCAGAAGACCTGAGTTGGGATCATGGCTCGATTAGGCTTAGACAGATTCTTTCTACCCTACCCCCATGCCTCTCCTTCTTTGTCAAATAAAAGTTGTGCTGGAAGTAGGCTTGGGCTTCCCCTTCTCTCTCCCACCTCCTGGACCCCTTTGGTTCTAGGTCTCTCTAACCTACTGAGCTTGTGGCATGGCATTTGATGGGCAGGAAGGGCCTTTCCTGCTCTGATATCTATGATCCTCCCATCAGTGGCTAGATCCCTACCCCACCCTCAGAGCTGCTCCCCCCCCCCCGTGTCCCCCACCTCACCCCTACCCCCACAAAGAGGGGAGGTCAGAGATGGCTCGACCTTGAGCTCAAAGAGTGCTTCTGGGACTCAGTGGGCCCCAAGAATCTGAATGAGCCAGGAGAGGGGGAGAACAGGGGCTGGTCTATGATAATGAAGACCCAGGGTATTCAAACAGCTGGCACTGGGCACTAGGCCTGGGCATGGATTGGTTAGTAACCCAGTGAGATGATTTAAGGTCCTGGCTGTGATTGGGATCCAAACTCCAAAAGCCTTCCCAAGTTGGAACAAGTTGACATGAGTCCAATGGAGAAACCACTCAGGAGCTCAGAGAAACACGGGCACAGTGGGAAGGAGCAATGGTTCTAGAGTCAGAGGACTCGTGCGAATCGATTCACTTCCCTTGGCCTCAGTTTCCTCATCTGTAAAATGGACTAGATGATCTTCTCATTCTAGAGCTATGATCCTATCATTTATATAAATGGATACAGAACAAAGAAAGTAGAAAAAAGCGAACCCACTGACCGTGAAAATGTAAAGAAAAACAACATTTTTTAAGAACCCACAGAATTCTGAGTCAGGATTTCTTAACTTTTTTGGTGACTTGGATCCCTTTAGCAGAAGTTTAGTAAAACCTATGGACCCTTTCTCAGAAAAAAAAAATGTTTTAAAATGCATGATAAAAACACATAGGATTGCCCAGGAAGTCAATGACAGGCTGTCCTAAAAGTCTTAGTGCAGTTTTGTTTTTGTTTTTGTTTTTGAGGGGCAATTGGGGTTAAGTGACTTGCCCAGGGTCACACAGCTAGTAAGTGTTAAGTGTCTGAGGCCGGATTTGAACTCAAGTACTCCTGAATCCAGGGCTGGTGCTCTATCCACTGCGCCATCTAGCTGCCCCCTTAGTGCAGTTTTAACCAACTAGTTTAAAAGCTACTTGAGCTTAAAAGTGCACTAAGACTGTCATTGGCTCTGTTAGCAATCCCATGTGTTTTATCTTATGCATTTAGCTACCAGAACTTAAAGTAGCACAAGACATTTATGACATCCTCTTTATTGAAATAAAAATATTAAAATATTTTATTAAAATAATGAGTTCATGTTTGCCAGGTTAGGGACTCCTGCTTCTGATTTCATCAACAGGCAATCTTGATCCCAGAGGACTGATGAGAAATCATATTTCCCTCGTCTCAGTAGAGAGGTGCAAGGCTACACGGGCAGAATACTCAGTGTATTGCCATCTCTGGTGGATTCAACCATTTGTTTTGCTCAACTGTCTTTGTTACAATCACAGGTTCTATGGAGATGGACATGGGAAGTCAGAGTTATATTTTAAAAATGCAAAAGGCATCAGTAAGTGTTTATTTTTGTTTTTGTTGTTGTTTTGGCATGGGGGAATGAGGGTTAAGTGACTTGCCCAGGGTCACACAGCTAGTAAGTGTCAAGTGTCTGAGGTTGGATTTGAACTCAGGTCCTCCTGAATCCAGGGCTGGTGCTTTATCCACTGCACCATCTAGCTGCCCATCAGTAAGTGTTCTTAAAGACAAATAATCCAGGACATATAGCGCATCTAAAAAAGTAGAAGAACATAAGAAAAGAACTTGGGCTTCCCTGATATCTCGTCCAGTTCCCCTCCAACTTCTGATTCTATTCTGCATCTTTCTCATATCCTGACCCTGTAATTTGATCAAAGTCTCTGTCTGTATTCTTACCCAATGCTTGGCTACATTATAAGCTTCATGAGGGTAGGGACAGTCTTAGTGAAACTATGTATTGCCTAGAGGCAGCTAGCGGTCAAGAAAACATTGGATCTGAGGTCAGGAAGACCAGTGTTCCAATCTGGTCTCAGACACACATTAGCTGTGTAATCCTGGGCAAGTCACTTCACCTCTGCTTCAGTTTCCCCAGATGTAAAAAGGGAAATAATAATACCACTTACCTCCCAGGGTTGTTGTGAGGATCAAATGAGATAAAATTTGTAAGGTGTATTAGGTACCTAATAAACGTTTGGGGCAGCTAGATGGCACAGTAGATAGAGTGCCCAGTCTGAAGTCAGGAAGACTCATCTTTCTGAATTCAAATCTGGCCTTAGACACTTATTAGCTGTGTGCCCCTGGGCAAGTCACTTAACCCTGTTTGCCTCAGTTTCCTCATATGTCAAATGAAGAAGGAAATGGCAAATTACTCCAGGATCTCTGCCAAGAAAACCCCAAATGATGTCATGAAGAGTTATGACTGAAAATGACTGAACAACAATGTTCTGAGTATGATGCTAAGAGCCTGCGGTATGAAGAAAGGCAAGAGACAGTCCCTTCTTATTTGCTTTCCCCATCAGCCAGCAATGTGGTGCTCTCCAGGAGAATCTTAGTGTGTGTTTTCTACTGTTGACTTAGTTTCCAAAGTCCCTGGGTGACCCCGGGAAAATCACTTCACCTCTGAGTTCAAGCTTGCTCCTGTGTGGAACAGGGATAATAATATGCTATCTACCTCACAGTAGGGTTATGAGGCTGCAATGAGATAATGTACATTTATACAGGCTTTGTAAATTATAAAGCTAGCATAAGTGGGAGGTAATTTTAAGAACACACCGTCGCAAAAGAGGCGAATAAGATTCCGTCAGTATCAAGCACAGTGTGAAGGAGTCCTCCCAGGTGTGTACAAGGGACCCTGGGCTCTTGAAGGTAATGCCTGGGGGGATGGTACCGTCCCCAGCAGGACCTACCCAGCCTGCAAAGGGGCCCAGCTGGGATCCGAGATGCCCATCACAGAAGGCTAAGCCACTCTTTGGTAAATTCTTTGGCTGTAGCAGAGCCCATGACATAAAGAGAAGAGAAGAGGGGAGCCTGTACTTAAGTGGGGGGATTCCCAAAGGGGAGAGCTAAGAGGCCCTGCTGACCAATTCATCTTTCTTCACAATTTTGTTCAGGGACAGCCTTGGCAAAATAATAAAATGTTAAGAATAGCTGACATTTAATAGGATTGTAAAGCAAATTCTTTCACGTATATTATCTCATTTGAACAACCCTGTGAGATAGATATTATAGGTATTATTAGCTCATTTTATTGTTGAGGAAACTGAGGCACAGATTTGCCCATGGTCACATAGCAAGGCATTTCAGAGGCAGGATTTAAACCCAGGGCTTCTTAATCCCAAGCCAGTAGTCTGTGTTCTGTAGGACTCAGAATCGGTACCAAGGAAAATTGAGACCTACAGAAAACCCCTAAGTTTTGTGTTAGCTATGAGGCAGTCAAGTGTCCTAGATAAAGTTCTAGGGTCAAACAGAGTTCAAATCTGGCCTCAAATACAATGGACAAGTCACCCTTCAGGAGGAAGTAGATCAGATTTGGAGTCAGAGGAGCTAAGAGTGAACCACAGATCTGACATTCACTTTTTGATCCTGGGCAATTCACTTCAACTGTCCCAGCCTCACTTTCTTCATCTGTAAAATGAGGGAGAGGGTTGGACTGGATAACCTCCAAGCTCCCTTTCATCTTCAGATCTATAATCTTGGTCATTTAATTCTCAAGAGTCTCAGTTTCTCTATCTGTAAAATGGGAATAAAGATACTTTCTTTTGTCTTCTTGGTTTGTTTGCTAACCACCAAGCAACAGCATGTGTTAAGCACCCACCAGGTGCCAGAACCGGGCATTTTTCATACCTGATAGTGAGATGTTATCATTTCACACCACCCAGACATTCAAATCAGAGATGTTACGAAGCAGTTATATTGGCCTATTTGAATCTTCCTTCTTCTCTCTAAACTTCCCAACGGCCAAAGCCTCCCTAGAAATATTTTCACTCTGGACAAAAACATCTAGGAGTAGGGGTAGGGTAGGGTGGGGCTGGCAGAGGAGGGCAGCAGTGGCTGCAGAGGGACAGTGATCATGGGGCTGTCACCCTGGGCAAGGGTGTGTTCTGACTCACCCCTGCACCCCCCTGTGGGTGGGTGGCAGATATGCTATAGAAACTGGAACTTTGGGAGGATGGGGGTTGGCCTAGGGATGGGGGTGTCTCATAGGTAAAAGACCACAAGGTAATGTCTGGGGACAACGGTCGCAGGGAGCAAGCTGCAGTCCCTCCCCCAGATGTTGGTACCTGGACCTAGATCCCTGCTGCTCCTTCAGCTCCAGCTGTGGCCAAGGTCTGATGAAATTGACAAAAAGAAGAGACCAGGAGGCAGGCATCTTGAGGAAGAAACCTGGAGAGAGGAGAGAGCCTGGACAATCTACCAACAGGAACTGCCTGTGACGTTATTAATGCAGCTAGCCAATCTAGTGGAGAGATTACTGGACTAGGAGTCAGAAAGACCTGAGTTCCAATCCTACCTCAGGTACTCACAAGCTTCATGACCCTGGGCAAGTCACTTAACCTCTCCAAGCCTCAGTTTGCACCTACCTTTTGACTGCTGGCAACATGGCCACACATACCATTCATATCAACAAGGCTAAAGTTGTGGATAAACATGGAACCTGTGACCAAGCATCCTTCAGAAAAACAGTGAAGAAAATTGAAATTAGCCAGCACTCCCAGTATGCTTTATCTTTCTGGGGCCAGCCCCAAATGAACAGACCAACTGAGGAGTTCCAGCATTGTAGATCATGTATGAAAGCAGCTGCTGGTGATCCATGGACCTTTACCATCTCTTCTAATTGGCACCAGAAGCCTGAAGTAGAAGGCTCAGAGGACTGTCTCCTTATCCAATAGCTATAATCCACAGTCCAATAATAAAGGGGCTAATTCATAGAATAAAAAATAAAATCAGCCCCACAGTTTTTGAGAGGATCCAGTGAGATAATGTATGTCCTTAAGGTGCTTTGGGGCTGGGGGGGATGTAAATAAAATTTTATTGCTCTTTTGTTTTTATAACATCTAAATTTCTCATAGCATCACAGTAACCTTAAAGGACTATTGATGAAGCATACTCTCCACCTCCAAAGAAAGAACTGATATTGATTGAACACAGACTGAAGCAGGCTATGTTTACTCTCTTTCTTTCATTTTTCCCTCTTTTATTAGCATCTTCTTATACAAAATAACTAATATGGAGATGTTTTACATAATTGCACACGTATATAACCTCTGTCTTATTGCTTACTGCCTCAGGGAGGGAAGGATAGAATTTGGATCTCAAAACTTTAAATAAAAATGTTTTTTAAAAAACACCCCTGTGAGGTTGGTTGGACAAAGATGATTATCCCCATTTTACAGATGAGTGAAATTGAGTCTCAGAGACAACTAGGTGCTCAGTCAATGCTAGTTGATCGACTGACTGACTGATAAACAGAACTCTGGGCTTTGCAACATGTGAAGTTAGAGGAAGGGAGAGAGCTACCTGTTTCTTGAAGAAGGAAAAGACATGGAAAGACACACTAGGGAATTAGGAAATTTAATTGCAAATTTATACAATACAAAATTGAATATGGAAGTTTAATGTGCGATTTTTTTGTTCTACTATATATATGTGGAAATATTCATTTTATTTGGTTATTGTTAAGTTTCAAATTTCAAAAAATTAAAATGTGAAAACACATCAAAATAAATGTGTCAGTCCTGAGCGGATGTGGATTAAAAACAGGCAGCCAGGGTGTAGTGGAAAGCACCCCAGGTTTGTTCTAGAGCCCCAATTGTATTTTTGTAACCAACTTGCTGAGTGACTCTGGAAAAGCCTCAGTTTCCCCATCAGTAAAAGCAGACGGTAGCATGAGATGACCTCCAATGTCCCTTACATCTCTGGTATTCTATGTTCCAAGGTGTTTCCCTACTCTGAAGTCTATATTCTATGTTCTAGATCCAGTACTTTACCTTCTAAGGTCCCTGCACCTCTCACTATGTGAAGGCACCATCAGATCCAGGTTGAATCTATTCAAAGGCTCCAATTGAGATGGCTCCCCCAGTGCTCCCTAAGACTTTCCCCCATGATCCTGCTGGGCTCAACAACCTGTGCCACCACCATAGTGCTCCCAACCCTGTGCTCCCTGACCCATGGGCTATGATGAGGCATCTGGTATCTGGCCACATTTATACAAGATAGGCAGGAGAGCCAAGATCAGCAGAGGTGTGTGGTATCCTCCTAGCATCGTTAGGGGACTCTCTGGGGGTGTGTGGGGATAGCTTTGGAGAAAGAACATCTGCCAGGAGGAAATGGGCAGGGAGGGATAAGTCTGGTAGAATCTATGTTTTGATATGTGCTGACTCCCCCATCAGATTAGGAACTCCTGAGGACAGGGTCTGCATAGCCTCTCTTCCCACCTGTCTTGCCACTGGACTCCAATGGCTCTGGGGGAAACAGTGAGGCTGATGACTTTGTGCAGCTCTGCCTCATTCATATGCAATTCACAAGCAAGTCAAGACATCACATTCATGATGTCATTGGTCCTCTCTGAGAACGAAGGATGAACAACAACAATAAGGGTTCTGCATGAGGTCTCTACACAGAGAGGACTTCCAGAGCAGGTGAGGTAAGTTAAACTTTGTCATACATAATTCTTTTTTCTTTTTCTTTCTTTCTTTCCTTCTTTCTTTCTTTCGTTTTTGTTTTTGTTTTTGTGGGGCAATGGGGGTTAAGTGACTTGCCCAGGGTCACACAGCTAGTAAGTGTCAAGTGTCTGAGGCTGAATTTGAACTCAGGTACTTCTGAATCCAGGGCCGGTGCTTTATCCACTGTGCCACCTAGCTGCCCCCTTTCTTTCTTTCTTTCTTTTCTTTTTTTTGGTGGGGCAATGGGGGTTAAGTGACTTGTCCAGGGTCACATAGCTAGTGTCAAATGTTTGAGGTCAGATTTGAACTCAGGTCCTCCTGAATCCAGGGTGAGTGCTTTATCCACTGTGCCACCTAGCTGCCCCCATCACACATAATTCTTACACATGTGCCTCAATCCTATTAAGGTCTAAATTTAAGCTTACTCCTCCACGGATGCTGTTGTATTTGTGAGAAGGAAAGAACCAGGTTCACTGGGGGCCCAACCTACTAATTTGAACAGTAATGCTTCTTCTTCTCCTTTCCTTCTTCCTCTTCCTCCTCTTCCTCTTCTTCTTTCTCCTCCTCCTCCTCCTCCTTCCTTTTCTATCCATTTTCCTTCCTCTTCTCCTTCCCTTTCCCCTTCTCCTTTTCTTTCATTTTTTTTCAAAAAGTTAGGGCAATTTACTTTTGTCCTATGCAGTTTCCATTTTTAATTTTTTTTAATATAGCTCTGAAAAAACAAGCTTTTAAAAAGCCCATTGAATTTTTTTGAAGGGCAATGAGGGTTAAGTGACTTGCCCAGAGTCACACAGCTAGTAAGTGTCAAGTGTCTGAGGCTGGATTTGAACTCAGGTCTTCCTGAATCCAGGGCCAGTGCTTTATCCACTGTGCCACCTAGCTGCCCCCAAGCTCACTGTATTTTAAGTAGAGCTAATTGACTATGCCTTTAAACCCAAATCATTCTGGTTTTCACTGAATGGCCAATAAGTTCAGCACAAGGCTCTTTGGCTCATTGTTTAGACTTTGTTAGCTTAGAATGAGTGTGACTAGCAATTGTTTTCTGCTTTAGCCAGAAACTCTGAGGGTCTTCCCCTCTAAGACTGATATCTTTGGGCTGGTAAATTGGGCCATCTTTTGTCTCACTTCTCACCTAGCCCTTAGTCATTGAATGCATGTGATCTCAGACAAACTGAGACCTGGGAAAGACCTTAATTAGAAAGGCCAAGACCACCTGCTGCATCCTGGGCCACCACCAGTTTGACCTTTGTCTTGCCACTGAACTCCAGTGACTCTGAAGGAGAGAGTAAGGCCAATGACTTTGTGTAGCTCTGCCTCACTCATATTCAATTCACAAGCAAGTTGACATGCTTGTGATGTCATCGATCCTCTTTGGAAGGATGAACAACAACTTCCCACCTGGCTGTGTCCAGGACTCCTTCCGACAGCACTGTAGACACTTCCTCTGTGTTCTTGCCAGATGGACTCAAGGCGATCCAGGTGTAGCGCCTCCCAATAGGGGCAGCCATACTTATAGCTCGTGTCACTGACATAGACAGCTGTGGTGGGGGGCAGGAAGGGGGCACTAGGCCTCTTGACCTCCTACAATACCTTCTTGCCTGTTTACTTGATGCCTGAAATCCCTCTAACAAGGGATGTCCCTAAAGGGAATGGACTGCCCCCCAATGTTCCCTTTCACAAGAGGTCTTTAAGCAATATCTGGATGGCCCCTTGCTAGTCATTCCTTGAAGATCAAGCTTAGATATGAAGCTCACTGCAAGAAGGAACACAGTGACAGAAATTCAGACTCTCAGCCCCTCAGAGCTAGCAGGGACCTGAGAAGCTTTCAGTTTGAATAAGGATCCTTTAGCCTCTGCTAGAAGACAGTCAGAGAGCAGGGAACCCATCACCTATTTGTGGAGGCAATCAGGATTGACTTGCCCAGGGTCACACAGCTAATAAGTGTCTGAGGCCAGACTTAAATTCAGGTCCTCCTGACCCCAGGGGTGGTACTCCAAGCTGTCCCACAGGGAACCTATCACATCACAAGATACCCAATCCAGTTTCAGACAGCTCTGATGTTTGGGAAATCTTTCCTTACACCAAGCCTCAGTGGTCTTCTCTGCAACTTGTCCTCATACCCTACCTCATCATTGCCTCTAGTTCTGCCCTCTTGGGTCAACCTGAACATTTGATTATTCTTCGACCTGACAAAACCTCCAGCATTTGAACACGTCTATTCTGTCCCCACTGAGTCTTCTCTCCATTATTATTCATTTTAATCCATTATAATAATTATTATTATATGTAATATTGTTAATATTGTATAATTACCAGAACTAATGGTGTAATACAAATATAATATTATTATACAATATGTGATCATTATAATAATAATTAATAATGATAGTTCACATTTATACTGCACTTACTATGTGCCAGGAACTGTGCTTAACACTTTACAAATGTTATCAAGTTTGATTCTCACAACAGCTTTGGTAGGCAGGTGCTATTATTATCCCCATTTTACAGATGAAAAATGGAGGCAAGCAGAGGTTAAGAGACTTGCCCAGGGTCACGCAGCTAATACTTGGCTTCCACCATTCTCATATGGCACAGCCTTGTCGCTTTCCCGTCCATCTTCCTCTGGCTGTTCTCCAGGTTGTCAGTGCCCCTCCTAAACTATGGCGCCCATAGCTGTGTCCCCACTGGAGCAAAGGAGAGCAAAATGATTACTTCCTTGGTCTAGGATACTTGGCCTCTATTAATGCAGATTGGACCCGCTTTCTTGGCTGCCATATCATGTTGTTGACTCACAGTTGAGTTGGCCATCTGTTCAGCCCCCAGGTAGAGATGGCTGATAGCAGAGCCCTTCTTGAGAGCAGGTATTTCAGGGAGGAGAGAGACAGAGAGCAAGAGCCCACTGGGTGCCTGCCCAGAAAAGGGCACCCAGAAAGAGAAGACAAAGTTCACCTGTCTTATGCCGGTGGCTAAGCCTAGCTTCCTAAGAGCAAAGCCTCTGTGTGGGCATCAGTGCCCTAAGGCGGTTTCAGAGCAGCTGGGGAAGGGAGGGCTTATCTGACCCCCACACAGACCTCTCTTCCAAGTTCACCCACTTTCCTTTCTGTCTGCCAGGTTTTTACGTTTTTGTTTAGCATGGATGTGAGTCAGAGCACCAGAGCCAGACTCTTTCCTCTCTACTCATCATTCAGCACCCGAGGGATTGAGAGAGTTGATAGAAAATTTGTAAGAAGAGGGGGAAAGAGGAAAAAGGAGTGCTTGGGGCTAATTTGCCAGGCTCAGTCATGCATGGGGCGGGGGTGGGCTTGGCTCTGCAAAAAGGTATTTAGCTACGGAACATCTTCAGAGGCTCCCAAGATTTTGGTAGCACTTAATCCAATGCAACTTAAAAATAGCTTTTTCTTGATAGATTTTGTTTTTATATCATTTAGATTCACCCTAATATCCCTTCCCAGATTGCTCCCAAATAGCAATCCTCTGTAACAAAGAATGTGAGAAGAAAAAGGGTTTTGAAAAAAAATTAAGGAAGAAAAAAAAGCAGAAAACTGATCTGAAGGAAAAATAATCTGAGTTATCATTCTCTATATTGTGTTTTTATTATATATTATAAACTTTGAGGGAAGAAAATTCTAGCCAGCCAGCATTTACATAGTGCTTTAAAGCACTTTACAAATATTTTCTCACTTTATGCTCACGACAACCCTAGGAATTAAGTGGTATTATGTTATAGAGGAGGCAACTGAGGCAGACAGTAGATAAGTGATTTGGCTAGGGTCAAGATGCAGTGCCTGAAGCAGGATTTACTCCTGGAGCTAAGGGTAGAAAAAGATTGTCTAATTGAAATTTTGTGTCTTCTTCAACCCCCAGCTGAGTACTACCTTATATGGTTTGGCTCTTCTCTGACTGATCTTGACATTTATACATCCTCCTGGAATGCAGTCATTTCTCATCTTCACCTCTCAGAACCCTCGTCTTCCTCAAAGGTTCAGCAAAGGTGCCACCTCCCTTAGGAAGTATTCCCTGATCTCCATCCCTCCCTTTGAGTGCTCTCTCTCTCCATTTTTAAAATTTATACTTATTTGGGTACACCCCTTCCAGAGAAGGTCAGGAATTTCTTCAATGTTTGTATCCCACAGTGCCTAGCACAGTGCCCTGATCTCAATTCATAATTTCAATTCAATTCAGTTGATTTCAATTAAATTGAAGGTGTTGGTGGTTCAATGAATTCTCCATCTCAAGGTACTTCCATTTTCAAAAATTGAAATAGCAAGATTTCAAAGCAGGAACTCATACGGAGGAGGATAACCTGGAGGAAGGGGGGACTGGAGACGATCATATAAGGATCAGTTGAAAGAACTCTGAATGTTTAACCTGGAGTACAGAAGGCTTGGGAGGGATCAGCCAACCAGTCACCTAAGCATTTATGAAGCATCTATTACTAAGTCACGCCTCACTTCATTCCATTTATCATCTTCCATAGCCTCCCACTAGCCTCCATACACCCAATATGGGTCCTCTTTCCTTCACCTCCCATCCAGTTCTGGAACTATGAACCATGATCAAATCAGTTCTGACATTGTACCTGGATGGGATGCATCAATCTACTCCCTTGTGGCCCCATTATTATCCCTGTAATTTTCTAGATCAAAGTGTCCTTCTCTGGCCACCATTTCCCTTTGATTCTTTCCCCATTAGAAGGTAAACTCCTTTTTGGCAGAGAGTGAGTTTGCTTTTAGTATTTATATACCAACACTTAACAGTACTGATCACATAGTAAGCACCTAATAAATTCTTTTTCAATCCTTCATTTATCAATTATATGCCAAGCCCTATGCTAGATTAAAAGATACAAAGACAAAAATACAACAGTCCCTGCCCTCCAGGAGTGTGGAGCTAACTTTGTAAGTTAGCTCTTTAGAACTGAGATTTTCCCATACTGACAAATAATGTTCCAAAAGGCCAGCCCACTATCATTCAATCGATATGTGCTCGGCACTGTGCTTGACCACTGAGGAAACAAATAGCTAAGAGAAATAGGACCTGCCCTCATTGAGGACATGGCAGTGAAAGGGCTCTTGTATGAGACAGGAAGCAGACTGGTTCAGATCTGCCCCAGAGAGCAGAAGGACCAACAGTGGGGAAAAAGGCAAGCGGCATTGCCACAGCCTCTGGGTAGAGAAAATCTCCTAATTCAGTCATCCCAAAGCGAAATGGGCTTCCTTTAGAAGGCTTTTAATTGGAGGTTGAATGATCCAAGGTTGGATTTGTCATGGACATTGAAGAGGGGATTAAACTAGATAACCTCTAATGTTTGTTTTCTCTCTCTCTCTCTCTCTCTCTCTCTCTCTCTCTCTCTCTCTCTCTCTCTCTCCTCTTTCTGTCTCTGTCACTCTGTCTCTATCTCTCTCTGTCTCTCTCCTCTTTCTGTCTCTGTCTGTCTCTGTCTCTCCTCTTTCTGTCTCTTTCTCTTTCTGTCTCTGTCTTTTTCTCTCTCTGTCACTCTGTCTCTGTCTCTCTGTGTGTTTATATATCTAATTCTGTAAAAGACCCAATAGAGGAATTGGAAAAATAGGTGGAAGCTGAGTTGGGGGAGACATTTCAGAGGAGAGGGTTATTCAGACAGACTTCAGAACCCCACCATAGAGATTAACGACCCATCCTCCAACCCACAAGGTTTTAGTTTAGTTGGACTTTGAATCAACCCAATGGTCTCTCTACTACATTCCACTGCCTATAACAGCTGATGGGGGGGGGGGGAAGAGCATCACAGAGGTTAGCCATATTGCCCCTAGATCTCTGTGAACTCAGATGACCCAAGTTCAAATCCTGACTCTTCTCTCCTCTCTACTGTGCTTCTGACACTAGAGATTTCAATATGGCACCGTGACAGATATCTTCTAACCTCTCTCATTCCAGTTCCCTTCTCCCACTGATGAGTTCCTTCTGGGGCCTCCATTTTGGACACTGGCCCAGGATGGCCACGTTTCACTGACCACAAGGTCAGCCCTGAGCACAAAGTCAAGGAGAAAGTTAATAGAAAGAACAAAAGATTTGGAATAGAAGAATATGAATTTTTTTCTTTGTCTTTTCCTAGCATATATAGAGTGCTTTAATGTTTGTAAAACACTATAGAAATATTATCTCATTTCATCCTCACAATGACCCTATGAAGTAGGTGCTATTATTATCTCCATTTTGCAAATGAGGAAACTCCAGACTCCATAAAGATAAATGACTTGCCCAGGGTCACATAGCTAGGAAGTATCTGAGTCTGGATTTGAATTTTATGTCTTCCTGATTCCAGGTTTTACGCTCTAACCACTTGCTAACTTACTACCTACAAGACCTTAGTCAAGTCACTTCCTTTCTCTGGGCTTAGTTTCACCATGTGTGAAATGAAATGCTTGGGCTATGTGGTCTCTAAGGTCCTTCCAGTGCTAACTCCTGTGAGATTGTGATTCTAAGCCTGGAACAGCTTCCTTGCAGTTGAGAGAGGACTTGGGAGAAGCAGTGAAATTTGATCAGTTCAGCCTGACCCTTAAAACTCAGCCCAGCAACACCTGGCTTGGTCCCAGCTCAGGAGACAGTGTCTTCCCAGCTCTATCCATGACTCCCAGGTCTCAAAGTGGCTTCTCACCTATAGTTTGATGGATGATGATGGTGCAGAAAGTTTTACTTGTGGCCTGGGACAAGAGCAGTCAGCTGTGGAAGCCCCTGGGAGTGGCTGAGCTGGTGTCTCGGCATGGATACTCCAGACCCTGGGAAACTTGGTCATGGGATCACATACTTAGAGCTGGAAGAGACCTTAGAGGTCACTTATTCCAGCCATTTCATTTTACAGAGGGGTAAATTGAGGCCCAGGAAAATGAAATAACTTGTTCATAGTCATACAGTCAAGAAGGAATAGGAATGCAGGCAGACAGCAAACATTTATTGAGTACTGTGTGCCAGGCATTGTGCTGAGCACAAACACAAAGACAAAGAGAGTCAGTCCCTGACCCTAAGGAACTTACCATCTAATGGAGGAAGACAATTCTTAGGGATGATACCTGTCTAGGGGCATGGCGGCAAAAGCCATAGAGTCAGAATCACAGCCAGGAAGGAAATAAAGCAAGGCCATCCTGGGCCAGTACCCCCAAATGGAGGCCCCAGAAGGAACTCACCAGTGAGAGAAGGCATCTGTCATGGTGGCATGTTGAAATCTCTAGTGTCAGAAGCACAGTAGAGAGGAGAAAAGAGTCAGGATTTGAACTCAGGTCATCTGAGTTCACAGAGTTCTAGAGGCAACATGCCTACCCTCTGTGATGCTCCTCTCCCCCCTTTCTCAGCTGTTATACGCAGTGAAGTGTAGTAGAAAGATCATTGGGTTGGTTCAAAGTCCAACTAAATTATTTACTAACTGCATGACCTTGGGTAAGTCATTTCCCACCCCCAACCCCCAAATCTGGGGCTTAGTTTCTTCAGCTGTAAAATTAGGAGATTCTCCAGATGATGTGTCAGGCTCTTTCCAGCTTTAAATTCTATGAAAATCAGTTCCAGTGAAATCACAGAATTTAAGTTGGAAGAGATCTCACCTTCCACCTAGTCCAACCCATAACCCAAAGAGAATCTCCACTATAATATACCCAAGAAGGAACCATCCAGTCTCTGTTCTACTCTGAGAAGTTTCTCTTGATGTCAAGCCTAAATTAACCCCTATAAAACTTCCCCCACTGCTCCTGGGTCCGCCCTCTGGGGTCAGATAGAAAAAAAAAATCTAATTACTCTTCCATTTGTCAGCCTTTCAAATAGTTGCAGACAGTTTTCATGTCGTTCCTACATTCTCTCTTTTCCAACCAATCCTCACATGGCATGACCCTTGACCTTCTGGCTGCCCATCTCTGAATAAAGTCCAGCTGTGTCCCAGCCAGGGTAGATAGAACCAAGAGTGCTGCCAGGTGGCACAGTGGAGAGAGTGCTGGACTTTGAGTCAGGAAGGCCCGAATTCAAATCCTACCTTAGCCACTTATTAACTATGTGATTCTGGACAAGTCATTTCACTTCTCTCAGCCTCAGTTTCCTCATCTGTAAAATGGAGATAATATTAGCACCTACCTCCCAGTGTTGTGAAGATCATCAAATGAGATAGCACATATAGTGTTTAGCAATCTTTACTGGAAGTTATGTTACTTTAATGTTGCCAAGATCACATTTCCTTTTTTGAATGCCACATCACATTCAAAGTTACCTTGAGTTTGTGTCTTTTTCAGTCATACCGTAGTCTAAGCATGCCTCTTATATCTTCTTATACTTGAGAAGTTGATTTTTTTCAAACTCAAATGTGAGACTTTATATTTATACTTATTAAATTTAATCCTGAACGATCTGGCTCAGTATTTTATCCTATCGAGGGCAGCTAGGTGGAGTTGTGGATAGATCACCAGGTCTGGAGTCTTCAAATCTACCTTCACACACCTACACACTATGTGATTCTGTGAAAGTCACTTCATCCTGTTTGCCTCAGTTTCCTCATCTGTAAAATGAACTGGAGGAGGAAATGGCAAACCATTCCAGGATCTTCGCCAAGAAAACCTCAAATGGGTCATGAAGCCAGACATGCCTGAAACAACTTGAACAATAACAACAACAATCTACCCTATCAAGATATTTTTGGGGGGTGCTGGCTCTGACAACCAGTCTGCTAGCTGTACCTCCTAGTGTTGTATCAACAGCAGATTTGATAAAGCATGCCATTTATGCCTTTACCCAAGGCATTGATCAAAGCATCAAACATCACAGAGCCAAGCTCAGAGCTCGGAGGCACTCAAATGGGCACCTCATGCCAAGCTGACATCAAACCATAAATAAATATTCCTTATGTCTAGCCATTCAGTCAGTTCCAAATCCATCTAATCATACTATGATCTAGTCCACATCTCTCCATTTTTTCTCTAAGAATAACAGGAAATGTGCTATCAAATACTTTGCTAAAGTCTAGGTAAGCAAGGGCAGCTAGGTGGTGCAGTAGATAAATCACTGGCCCCGGATTCAGGAGGACCTGAGTTCAAATCCGACCTCAGACACTTGACACTTACTAGCTGTGTGACCCTGGGCAAGTCACTTAACCCTCATTACCCCTCGAGAAACTTAAATATTACAAAAAAAAAATTTTAAGTCTAGGTAAGCTATATCTATAGCATTGTCCTTACCTACCAGCTCCATAAACCTGGAAACAAGGTTATCCTGGCATCACCCCTTCTTGATGAACCCATGTTGGCTCTTGGTGATCTCTGTTTCCTTTTCTAAATGTCCACTAGCCTTCCCTTTAATAGTGTATCTAGAACCTTTCCAGGAATCAAAGTCACAAATTTGAGGGTTCTTATTATCTTTCTCTCCAGGTTACTTCCCCCAGCTTATATTTGAGCTCACAAGTTTGGTCCCCAAATGGCAGTTCCCACTCTCATATTCTAGGATACCCTGTGGATCTACAGTCTTAGAACCAGAGCTAATGAAACTCCTCAAGTTTGCTTCTGTTTAATAGTCATCCAGTAGACACAATTAGCCTATATATATTTTTCCCATTTAATAGTATTTTATTTTTTTCTAATTACATGTAAAGATAGTTTTCAACATTCATTTTTGTAAGATTTTGAGTTCCAAAATTTTCTCCCTCCCTCCCTTCCCTTCCCTTCCCCCTCCCCAAAACAGCAAGTAATCTGATATAGGTTATACAGTACAATCATATCGAACATATTTACCCATGAGTCATGTCATGAGAGAAGAATCAGAACAAAAGGGGAAAACCACAAGAAAGAAAAAACAAAAAACAAGTGAAAATAATATACCTCAATCTGCATTCAGATTCCATAGTTCTTTCTCTGGATGTGGAGAACATTTTCCATCATGAGTCTTTTGAAATTGTCTTGGGTCATTGTATTGCTGAGAAGAGCAAAGTCAAACATAGCTGATCATCACACAATGTTGCTGTTACTGTGTACAATGTTTTCATGGTTCTGCTCACTTCACTCAGCATCAGTTCATGTAAGTCTTTCCAGGTGTTTTTGAAATCTGCTGCTCCTCATTTCTTATAGCACAATAGTATTCAATGACTTTCATACACCACAACTTGTTCAGCCATTCCGCAATAGATGGGCATCCCCTCAATTTCCAATTCTTTGGTCACTACAAAAAGAGCAGCTATAAATATTTTTGTACATGTGGGCCATTTTCCCTTTTTATGATCTCTTTGGGATACAGACCTGGCAGAGCTATTGGTGGGCTAAAGGGTATGCACAGTATTGTCTTTTGGGCATAGTTCCAAATTGCTCTCCAGAATGGTTGGATCAACTTACAACTCTACCAACAGTGTTCCAATTTTCCCATATCTCTAACATTTATCATTTTCCTTTTTTGTCATATTAGCCAATCTGATAGGTATGAGGTGGTTCTTGAAGTTGTTTTAATTTTTATTTTTCTAATCAATGGTGATTTAGAATATTTTCTTAATATGACTATAGATCTTTAATTTCTTCATCTGAAAATAGCTTGTTCATATCCTTTGACCATTTCTCAATTGGGGAACGACTTGTATTCTTATAAATTTGATTCAGTTGTCTATATATTTGAGAAATGAGGCCTTTATCAGAAACACTGACTATAAAAATTGTATCCCAGTTTTCTGCTTTCCTTCTAATCTTGGTTATATTGGTTTTGTTTGTGCAAAAGCCTTTTAATTTAATGTTATCAGAATTATCCATTTTGCATTTCATAATATTCTCTATCTCTTGTTTGGTCATAAATTTTTCCCCTCTCCATAGATCCAATGAGTAAACTATTCCTTCCTCTCCTAATTTGCCTATGGTATCACCTGCAAAGGCATTTACTAAGACGGTATAATAGCAATAGTAATTACAAAACATTCCCCTTGTGAATCTGTGGCACACTCTCCCACAGGTTGGATCAGGCATAAATAAAGTACAATGATAATAAGGCGCACATGTAAGAAATACATGTGACCAAGACAACTCATGGCTCCAGTTTTATAAGGTTTCAAGATTCTTTCCTCATAGAGTTCTTCTCCTGGCTCAATTCTCAGTTGCCAGGACTAGTTCTCTCTTGAATTCACAACTGACTCACTTCTCTGCTGCCAGAAGTCACACTCCTTGAAGCTGCTATCTCTCTTCAAGAGATTGCCTCATTGTGGTAGGACAGGGTGTGTCTCTGCTCTCTGGATCCATATAAACGGATTCTCAAAAGTTCTCAAATTAACCCTTGAACTGCTGAATGAGGGGTGAAATATTGGGATATTTGCCTTTCCCCTATCATGTAGTACCTCTCCTGCTCACCACAATTTCAAATATCACTGAGAGCCCATTATCAATAATATCTTCTGCTTCTTTCCATACATGAGGTTCATCTGGGCCAGGGTACACAGATTCATCTAGGGTAACTGGGTGGTCTCTTACTAGGTCCTTCCCCTTGACAAAAAAAAAAAAAAAGATGATGGGAAATCATTATCCATCCACTCCAATGCCATGGTGCTATCCTTTCTTTGCTCCTGCATGTCCTCTCCTCACCCCACCCCTGCTCCCAGTACAACTTGAAAAGCCCTTTTGGTGGTTTTTGCTTTCCTCACCAGCCTCAGCTCATTCTAAGCACTGTGGCCACTATTCTTTTTTTTTTAATTAATAAAGTATTTTATTTTTTTCCGTTACATGTAAAGATAGTTCTCAACTTTTGTTTATACAAGATTTACAATTTCATATTTTTCTCCCTCCCTCCCCTCCCTCCTCCCTCCCCTAGACAGCAGGCAATCTGATATAGGTTATATATATATATATACACACACATAATAACATTAAACATATTTCTGCATTAGTCATGTTACAAGAGAAAAAATCAGAGCAATGATGAAAAACCTCAAAATAGAAAAAAACAACAGCATCAAAAACAAAAGAAATAGTATGGTTCATTCAGCATCTATACTCCACAGTTCTTTTTTTTTTTTCCTGAATTTGGAGATCCTCTTCCATCACGAGTTCCCTGGAACTCTTCTGTGCCATTGCATTGGTGAGAAGAATATAGTCCATCACAGTAGATCAACACTCAATGTTGATGTTACCTTGTACAATGTTCTTCTAGTTCTGCTCATCTCACTCATCATCAGCTCACGCAAGACCCTCCAGGTTTCTCTGAACTCCTCCTGCTCATCATTTCTTACAGCACAATAGTATTCCATTGTATTCATATACCACAACTTGTCCAGCCATTCCCCAGTTGATGGGCACCCCCTCAACTTCCAATTCCTTGCCACCACGTAAAGAGCAGCTATAAATATTTTTGTACATGTGGGTCCATCTCCCCTTTCCACGATTTATTTGGGCAAAAGACCCAAAAGTAGTATTGCTAGGTCAAAGGGTATGCACAGCTTTATCGCCCTTTGGGCATAATTCCAAATGGCTCTCCAGAATGGTTGGATCAGTTCACAGCTCCACCAACAATGGATTAGTGTTCCAATTTTCCCACAGCTTCTCCAACATTTATTATTTTCCTTTTTTGTCATTTTAGCCAATCTGATAGGTGTCAGGTGGTACCTCAGAGTTGTTTTAATTTGCATCTCTCTAATCATTAGAGATTTAGATCATTTTTTCATATGGGAATAGATAGCTTTGGTTTCTTCATCAGAAAACTGCCTGTTCATATCCTTTGACCATTTCTCAATTGGGGAATGACTTGGGTTCTTATAAATTTGATTTAGTTCCCTATATATTTTAGAGATGAGGCCTTTATCAGAAGTACTGGCCTCAAAAATTGTTTCCCAGCTTTCTGCTTCCCTTCTAATTTTGGATGCATTGCTTCTGTTTGTATAAATTTTTTTTAATTTAATGTAATCAAAATCATCCATTTTGCATTTTATAATATACTCTATCTCTTGTTTGGTCATAAACTGTTTTCCTTTCCTAAGGTCTGATAGGTAGACTATTCCTTTCTCTCCTAATTTACCTATGGTATCACCTCTTATGTCTAAATCATGTATCCATTTTGACCTTATTTTAGTATAAGGTGTAAGATGTTGGTCTATGCCTAATTTCTGCCATATTATCTTCCAGTTTTCCCAGCAGTTTTTGTCAAATACTGAGTTCCTATCCCAGAAGCTGGAGTCTTTGGTTTTATCAAACACTATATTACTAGTGTCATTTACTACTGCATTTCCTTGAGCCTAGCCTATTCCATTGATCTACCACCCTATTTTTTAGCCAGTACCAGATAGTTTTGATGACTGTGTGGCCACTATTCTTACAGGACTACGCCATACTTTTGTGGTTATCCTCTGCACCATGCCCTTGCTTCCATCTTCTGTCCATATAGTGTTGGGCTTTGTTTTTTGGGGTTTTTTATTTGTTTGTTTTTTTGCGGGGTAGTGAGGGTTAAGTGACTTGCCCAGGGTCACACAGCTAGTAAGTGTAAGTGTCTGAGTTCGGATTTGAACTCAGGTCCTCCTGAATCCAGGGCTGGTGCTTTATCCACTGTGCCACCTAGCTGTCCCCCATATAGTTTTTTTGGGGGGGGGGGATGGGGGCTAAGTGACTTGTCCAGGGTCACACAGCTAGTAAGTGTTAAGTGTCTAAATCTGGATTTGAACTCAGGTTCTCCTGAATCCAGGGCTGGTGCTTTATCTACTATGCCACTTAGCTACCCCCATATAGTTGGGGGGGGGCAATTAGGGTTAAGTGACTTGCCCAAGGTCACACAGCCAGTAAGTGTTAAGTGTCTAAATCTGGATTTGAACTCAGGTCCTCCTGACTCCAGGGCCAGTGCTCTATCCACTGCACCACCTAGCTGCCCCAATAATCTTATTCTTTTTTTTTTTTTTTTTTAGTGAGGCAATTGGGGTTAAGTGACTTGCCCAGGGTCATACAGCTAGTAAGATGTTAAGTGTCTGAGGCTGGATTTGAACTCAGACACTCCTGACTCCAGGGCCAGTGCTCTATCCACTGCCACCTAGCTGCCCCCCCCCATATAGTTCCCCCCCCCATATAGTTTTTATAAACAAAATTGCCTGATGGATTCTCTGTGCATCCCACTAGTCCTCTTCAGACAACTACTATTTTTTCCTTCTCATTAGAATTTTTTCTCCTTCACCAGGTCGGCAGGCCCAGTACATGGGCAAGAGAAGAGGGTTTGGAAATGGTTTACAGAAGCAGTTCCCCATCATATGTATCTGTGTGAATGTGTTTGTGTGTCTTCAAAACCATGTGTTCATCAGGTTTTATTATTTTTATCTTTCTTTAATGCCAACAAAAATGTAGTGTGAATTAGTATAATAATCAAACATACCTTCTGCAGACTGAATCTATTAAATACCTTATAGACATGATTTTCCCAATGTTTGTAGATGCCATTGTGTGAAATCAAATATGTTTATCTATAAAAATAGGAAGAAAAAGAATTGTTTTTTTTCTTTGCATCTTCAGATCTGGATTTAAGCCCCAGCTCTACCATTGACTTGTTGTATAACCTTAGCAAAGTAATTTTCCTTCTTTGGACCTCAGAGTCCTACTCTGTAAAATTAATGGGATGGAATAGATGATTTTTAGGGTCCCTTAAAGATGGAACATTCTGTTCTAAGGTCCTTTCCAACTCTGACACTCTCTGTTCTACGGCCCTTCCAATTCTGACATCCTGTGTTCTAAGAGCCCTCCCAGCTCTGACATCCTGTGTTCTAAGATCTTTCCAGTTCTGACATTCTCTGTTCTAAGGTCTTTCCAGCTCTAACATTCTCTGTTCTAAAAGCCCCTCCCAGCTCTGACATTCTGTGTTCTCCGGGTCCCAAGGACTCTGAGATTTCATGGTTCTTTTTCCCAGTATTCCTCAGGTGAATGAATTTCCGACTGCATAACAAGGGCGAGACACAACCAGGACTGTATTTAGTGCAGTGAAACCCTCCCCACTACTATCAAAACAACCCAAAACCTCTTATGAGGGACGTTAGCACACAGGAAGCAGAGCATATCATTACCATGTCCCAGAGATCTTAGACACAGGTACCTCAGGGGCCATTCCAGGGAAGGTGGGTGGCACAGGTAGGGATTTGAGCCTGAGTATTTGACTCTTTCCTTGCATAAGCTCTATGAGAAGAGAGGCTGTCTTATCCAAAGTCTGTCTATCCTCTAACCCCAGCACAGAGTTTTGCACGCAGTAGGTACTTAAGGAACGCAGAACAAATGGAATCGAATGGAACAGACGAAATCTTTTCAGTGACAGGCTTCTGAATTATTCTTGCTCCCCTTGCAGACAGCCACCAGCCCTCCGGCTTAACAAAGAGGGTTGTGTGGTACGACGTCTGGGAAGCGCTTTGTATGTTACATCGTAAAGCTTTAGACGTGTGAAGGGCTGTTATTATGTGACACCATCTCAGCTCAGAAAAGCCATTATTAGGAAACTATGACCTCTGCCCAAACCTAAGCCCCGTCTAAACCCCACAAGTTGGCGGCTGAGCGCATTACTTTTCCCCTAAGGAAACCACGAGGCCGGGTCGGAGGGAGTTACGAGGATGGAAGAAGCCTTCATTACGCAGAGAGCCAGGATGCTGTAATGATTAACTCAGACATTGTTCTCAGAGAAGCTGCTAATTGTCCTTGTAGAACCCCGGGCCACATACCTACGGAATGAGCCCAGCCCTGCTCCCAAAACATTCCTGCCTCCGCAGCTCAACCGGCCCCTGGCTCTTCCCACCTAGAAGATGAAGTCCCAGCCCCGTACTTCCTAGGGAGTGGGGATTGGCTCATGCTTTGTCTTTGTGGCCCCTAGCAGAGTGTCTGACATTTGGCAGGAGTTTAATAAATGCTTGTTGATTGATCGATTGATAGGAGGCAGAACAAGGCCGGCCCACTGCGGGCACAGTGCTCTGGGCTGGAGCAACTGTTGTGGAAAAAAGGGCCGGGCAGGCAGGGACCTTCCCATAACTGACATCATCTATTTCTGACATTAGCTATCTGCTCCTGACATTAACCACCCTCCTTAAGGCCTCCATCCAAGCCAGGGGTTCTTAGCATTTTTGTGTGGCATGGACCCCTATAGGCGCTGTCTGGTGAGACCTAGGAACCTGGTCTCAGAATAATGTTTTTAAATGCATAAAATAAACAGGGTTACCAAAGAAATGCACTTCATTGAAATAAAGATGTCATTTTTTTCCCCATTCAAGTTGATCCCTGGAAATCTACCCAAAGACCTCCTTATGGACCAATCTGATCATCTAGTTCATTTTACAGATGAGAAGACTGAGGCCTAGACAGGAAAACGAACTGTCCCTGAAATACCTGCTTCAGTGGTTTGCTGTGATCAGCGTTGTGGAAGCCTTCATGGTGATAGGCATGCTATGGAAAATTAGATTCAGAGAGAGGGGATTTGATAACAGCAGGATGAAGTGGAGCTGAGGAAGGGAAGAATTGGGGGATGCTGGTAGATTTTGCTTCCATCTGTGAATATGCAGAGGAGAAGGAAAGGAGAATTTCAGCCAACCACTGAATTTCAGTTGGAAGAGAATCCCCAGGGCAGCTAAGTGGCACAAGGGATAAAGCACTGGCCCTGGATTCAGGAGGACCTGAGTTCAAATCCAGATTCAAACACTTGACACTTACTAGCTGTGTGACCTTGGGCAAGTCACTTAACCCTCATTGCCCTTGGGGAGGAGGTGTTGGAAAGAAAGAGACCCCAAGGTGGTAAATCATCCAGATCAGAAGCCAGAGGTCACAGCAGCAAACATCTCTCCTATCCTACTCTTCCTAAAAGTCTGGGCCATTCCTTCTCTGTCTAACCTACGGTCATCGAAAATAGGGGACCAATGTTTTTGTCCTCCATTCAGGTCCTTAAAGGGGAAATGATTTGCCCAAGGTCACACGGGAGCCAGGTCTCCAACCCAAAGCCCTTTCCAGGTTGCCTTCAAGTAGAGTAGGTCATCTCTAATTCTCCAGTGGGTCCCCAGTCAAATCCCCCAAGTCAGCAGAAGCCTTCGGCACCCAAGCCCTGCCTGCTAGGGCAGCTCTTTCTCAACCTTCTCCTCGTTTCAGGGCAGAGGCACCTCTAAGGTGGAGAAGCACCACCCGCCCTGGCTCCGTAGCCAACAGCCCCAGGCCAGTCGGGCACCCTCATTAGCATCACCACGTGGGAGGCCACAGCCACCAACTCCTCTGTGGGAGCTCTCAGGAAGCTGGGGTTACTTTAGGGCAACGGAGAGGACAATCACCCAAGTCTTGGCGATGCCGAGGCTGGGATGAAGAGGAGCTGAATTGGGGCAGAGGCTGGATCAGATGGGTTTTATCTTCCTCTTCTGATGGCCTCTGCTCTGCCTGGGGGTGAGGGAGACTGCAGGGGTCCCCTTCTGGAAAAATCATAAACTCAGACACTAGCACAGGGTAATGATTCCCTCTAAGCAAAACTGAAAAGATTCAAAATAGAGTGGAAGGAGCTTGGAGTCTGGGAACCTGGGTTAAGATTCTGCTAGTGGCATGGTAGACCCTGGGAGAAAGAATTTAGCTCCTTAAAACCTCAGGGTTTTTTTTTTTTTTAAGTGAGGCAATTGGGGTTAAGTGACTTGCCCAGGGTCACACAGCTAGTAAGTGTTAAGTGTCTGAGGTCAGATTTGAACTCAGGTCCTCCTGACTCCAGGGCTGTGCTCTATCCACTGCTCCACGCTGCCCCCCTCAGGGGTTTTTTAAATCAATAAAATGGAGACAACGAGATCATAGGGACTTTAGAGGTTATCTGGTTAAAGTATTATAGGATCATACATCTAGAGCTAGAAGGGACCTCTAAGGTCATTTAGCCTTTTTTACAGATGAGGAAATTGAGGCCCAGGGAGAGAAGCGATATCCTTGAACTACCTGACTCAAAGGGTTGTTGTAATTAGTGTTTCGTAAACTTTCACAGGCCACTGAAATTTGTCATTTCCTGGGATATCTGTTACTCTGCCCCGCCCCCAAAAGAAAGAGACGGTTCCTTCTCTGTACTTTCAGGGAGTCCCTGCCTGGTGCAGAAAGATAATTCAAATTAATTTGTTGTATATCTAATTCTTTATCTGTGTATGTGTTGATTCCCTCTAGTAGAATCCTTTTTTTTTTTAATCTTCCTATTTCCCCTACACACCTGGCACATAGTAAGTACTTAACAAAAGCTTGATGGATTGAATAGAAGACCTCTGAGAATTAAGAGAACCAGCTCAGGAGCTAAAAACCCCCCAGATCCCTCTCAGCTCTGTGAGAGCTTCCCTAGAGAGCCCATCAAACAGAACCCCTGAGGAGGCCACTGCCAATCCTTGTAGGGGGCTCACCGTGCACAAAAGGCCTCGTGTGGATTGATGGAGGGGCTCAAATGGAAGGGGCTTCCCATGGAAAGAACACTGGACAGCATGGCGGCTGAACTGAATAACCCTGCCACTACTATTTCCTACCTGGGTAGTAATGGGCTAGGTTCCCTCGGTGGGACTCAGTTTTCTCATTCATAAATACAAAAGGCTTGGATCAGATGAGTTACCCTTCAGTATTCTTATTCTGTGTTTTAAGAACCCTCCCAGCTCTGACATTTTATGTTCTAGCTCCCTTCCACCTAGCATTCTGTGTTTTAAGGACCCTTCCAGCTCTGACATTCTGTGTTCTAAGGCCCTCCTAGCTCTGACATTCTATGTTCTAAGGCTCTTCTAGCTCTGACATTCTGTTTCCTAAGGACCCCCATACATCTGACACCCTGTGTTCTAAAGGCCCTCCCAGTTCTAACATTCTATGTTCTAAGGTCCCTCTCAGCTCTGACATTGTATTCTAAGCCCTCTTCCAGCTCTGATATTTTATGTTCTAGGACCCCTCCTAGTTCTAACATTTCAGCAATCCATGCTCTAAGTTCCTTTCTAGCTCTATCATTCTACATTCTAAGCTCTCTTCCAGTTCTGACATTCTGTGTTCTAAGAGCCCTTCCAGTTCTGATCTTATAGGTTCTAAGGGTCTTCCTGGCTATGACTCCATCCAGATCTGGTGCTGTTCTAGTCACCATTGTTTCTTCCTTCACCCCAAAATGCAGGGTCACTCTACAAGACTGGATCAAGAATCATACCCTTCTCCCTACCTTGCCAAAGACTCTGGAAACAGCCACACCATGGGCTGCTCTATGCTAGAGCCTCTCCAAAACTGGGGATCGGACTGGGACCCTTACCACTGCACTCCAGAGGAAAGAGATGGAGGCACCCAGCAGTGGGAGACTTTCACTTCTGTTCAAAGTCCCTCCTCCCAACTCCAAAGATCTACAACTTTAGGTCTTGCCTTGGAGAGGCATCTGGGAAACACTCAGCATGGGGCATTCCATCTAGAGCCCAGAGTGTCCTGGGTCTCAGGCCACTGTTATACCTTCTATCCTTTTGGTTTTTTTAATGATAAACATTTTTATTTATAGTTTTAAGGTACAAATGTTATCCGTCCTTCCCTTCTTCCCCTCCCCCTTCCTGAGGGGGCAAGAAATCAGATATGGGTTATACATGTAGAATTATGTGAAGAATTACCATAAAATCATTTTGTATAAGAAAACTTGATTAAAAGAAAAAATGAAAGAAAGTGAAAAAAATAGCATGCTTCAGTCTGTGTTCAATCAGTATCAGTTCTTTCTTTGGAGGTGGATGGTATGTTTTATCAGTAGTCTTAGGATTGCCTTGGATCATTGTATTGTTGAGAATAGTTAAGTCTTTCACAATTCTTCATCAAACAGCATTTCTGTCTCTGTGCACAATGTTCTCTTGGTTCTGCTCTTTTCACTACACATCAGTTCATACAAGTCTTTTGAGGCATTTCTGAAGTCATCCTGCTTGTCATTTTTTTTTTCTTTTTTTTTCTTTCCGGGGCAATGAGGGTTAAGTGACTTGCCCAGGGTCACACAGCTAGTAAAGTGTCAAGTATCTGAGGCCGGATTTGAACTCAGGTCTTCCTGAATCCAGGGCCTGTGCTTTATCCACTGCGCCACCTAGTTTCCCCCTGCTTGTCATTTCTTATAGCACAATAATATTCCATCACCACATACCACACACCACGGACCACAGCTTGTTTAGCCATTCCCCAATGGATGGGCATTCCTTTGATTTCCAATTCTGAGCTGCTGCAAAAAGAGCTGCTATAAACATTTTTGTATAAATGGGTCTTTTTCTATTTGGGGGGATGTCTTTGGAATGTAAACCAGCAGTGGTATTGCTGGATCAAAGGATATGCACAGTTCTACAGCCCTTTGGGGATAGTTCCAAACTGGGTAGGTCCTATTCTGACACAGGGTCCTTCAGCTGCACATGCCTTCTGGAAAGTTCAGCCTGGGAAATGATGAAGTCAGTGGGGTAGGGAGTTTGGGGCTCAGGGATGTCCTTTTTGACCCTGGAAAAAAGCTTAGGGAAAAGATGTGTCAGAGGCTTATGTAACCTCCTTACCTGGGCCTCCACCTTTGTGGTCTCTGGAGGAAGCGAGGACTTTGCTCCGCTCTAAGTCAGCGCTTTGGGATGAGACAAGTCATGTAACTGGAATCCAAATTCCTAGCCTGGTAACTGACTACCTGGGAGATACTGAGCAAGTCATTATCCCCTCTCTGGGTCTCGATGCACTAGATGAGGCCCCTTCTGGCTGAAGGCCCCTGACAAGCCCACGACAAATTAGTTTGGAGTCAGTCCCCCCCCACACACATCCCCCACTTCTCCAGACCTCCCAGGTAGAAGGCCAAACAGGCTAAGCAGGCTGGGTCTGCCCCTTGGAGAGGGACCGGGGGGGGGGGGGGAACACTGGGCAATGTGTTGTTCCCATTCTCAACTGCCACCTAGCACCCTGTCTTTGCTGGGAGCTCTCTGGACCACACCAAGGGAGAAGGGGGGAGGAAGGAGGGGAAAGAGGAGAAGGAGGAGGAGGAGGCAGCGAGTTGGGGCTTGAGGATGTGGTATGAGACAAGAGATCATCCTAGTGAGCCTGCCAGGGAGGGGGAGGGGGAGGAGGAGGAGGAGGGGGAGGAGGAGGAGGAGGAGGAGGAGGAGGAGGGGGAGGGGGGGAGGAGGAGGAGGAGGAGGAGGAGGGAGAGGGGGAGGAGGAGGAAGAGGAGAAGGAGGAGAAGCAAAAACAGGGGCCCTTTGTACAAGTTTTACAAGACTGAGTAATAGAGAAACAGAGCATATTGAGATGTCACACAGAAGAGACAGCTGTAGCTGTCACTGGGAAAGTCTGTTCCCAACCCTGGGAAAGCACAGCTGGAGGCTGGAGGAGGAGGAGGGGCTCAAGGTGAGGGATGATGCTCAGCTAACAGATTCACCTGGGGGGGATGGGTGGGTCCTTATCCTCTGACAGCTTCTACCATCGAAGCTAGAAGGAGCCATATGGTAAAAGAAAGGCTGAATTTGGAGTCAGAGATATGAGTTCCAATCCTGACCCTGCTACTGACCACTTGTGTGACTTCGGGCAAGCCACTTAACTTTTCTAGTCTTTATCTTCCTCATCTATAAAAATGACAGTGTATTCTGGAGAGCAATTTGGAACTGTGCCCAAAGGGCTATAGAACTGTGCATACCCTTTGATCCAGCAATACCACTGCTAGGATTATATCCCAAAGACATCCCCAAAGGAGAAAAAGGCCTATTTGTACAAAAATATTTCTAGTAGCTCTTTTTGTGGTGGTTAAGAATTGGAAATCAAAGGAATGCCCATCCGTTGGGGGATGGCTAAACAAGCTGTGGTATATGATGGTAGTGGAATATTATTGTGCTATAAGAAATGACAAGCAGGATGATTTTTCAGAAAGGCCTGGAAAGACTTGCATGAACTGATGTATCGTGAATTGAGCAGAACCAGAAGAACGTTGAGACAGCAATACTGTTTGATGAAGAACCGTGAATGACTTTACTCTCAGCAATACAATGATCCAAAACAATCCCAGGGGACTAGAGGAAGCACACTCTCCCCCTCCAGAGAAAGAACTGATATTGATGGAACACACACTAAAGCAGGCTATTGCTCCCATTCTTTCTTTCATTTTTTTCTTTTATTCAAGTTTTCTTACACGAAAACTAATATGGTAATTTTTTCATAATTGCACATATATAACCTATATCTGATTGCTTATGGCCTCAAGGAGGGGGGAGGGGAGGGAGAGAAGGAGAGATAGAATTTGGAACTCAAAACTGTAAATAAAAATGTTTATTATTATTTTTATTATTATTTTTAGTGAGGCAGTTGGGGTTAAGTGACTTGCCCAAGGTCACACAGCTAGTAAGTGTTAAGTGTCTGAGGCCAGATTTGAACTCAGGTACTCCTGACTCCAGGGCCAGTGCTCTATCCACCGCGCCACCTAGTTGCCCCTATTATTATTATTTTTTAAATTGTTGACGTTAAGCTGCTGCATTTCAGGATCTATGAGCCTGTGATACTGTGTCTTCTCTTGAGCACCTTCTTGGGTTCTAGGAATCCCTTTGACCAGACAAACCAGGCCCACTGGAATGACCTTAGAGGCCAGTGGCTCGGTGTCATTCACTCTGACTTCCATTTAAAGAACCCTTTTGTTAATAACAGTAATAATAACTCTGGATAGGGAATAAGAAGCCAGATCCCAGCTCGGCCACTTAATAGCTTTGTGACCTTGGGTAAATCACTTCCCCTTGGCTTCCTAATCTGTGAAAAAAACAGGGGGGGAGGTGTTGTGATGCTGTGACATTATGATGACCAAACTCATCCCCAGCCTTCTTTGCTGAGGGGGGCGGGGCTATGGGTATGGAAAAATATAGTGTAGCAGGGAGAACAGATAGGTTTTTTCTAGTTCAAAACTGAAGTTTCTATGAGGGATTCAAAATCTGCACATGAGGCAAAATCTTTGTGAGTGCGGTGAGAAGGGGGAGAGGTGGTAGTATTGGCACAGAGGACAGTCCAAGGGCTGGGGCGGGGGTGGTATAGAGGAGAGAGAGAAAAAAGAAAGAGACAGAGAGACAGAGAGGGGAGAGCGAACAAGAGAGGGGAGAGAAGACAGACAGAAAGAGGAAGGGGATGAAGAGAGGGGAGAGAGAGAAGAGAGAGGGGAGAGAGAAGAGACAGTAATAGAAGAGAGAAAAAGAAAGAGGAGAGAGAGATAGAGGAGAGAGAAAGGAGAGATGAGAGGAGAGGAGAGAAGAGAGGAGGGGAGGGGAGGAGAGGGAGAGGGAGAGGGAGAGGGAGAAGGAGAGGGAGGCACATAAAGAGAGAAGTGGGTAGAGTGAAGCCAGAGAGAGACAGAGGGACAGAAAGAGATCTATCCCTGAGTGATCCGCATGGGATCTGTTGGGGAAGGTGCTGCCTCAGTGCTAGGATGCTGGAGGTGACAGCAGCTGGGGGCAGTTGTGCAGGTAAGTGAAGCAATTTCAAGACAAGGTGAAATGATGATGGTCACCATAGGGAGGAAGCAGTAGTGGCCTGGTCCCTGCTCATTCTGTCCCTCGGCCTGTGTGGAACTGGGAAGGGGCATCAAGAAGTTTCCTCTGAGATCCAGAGCAAAGAGGACCCAGTGTAGACACTCAGGCAGGAGCAGCCACAGTATGGAGGAGGGAGAGCTGGAAATGATTCCGGAGATAGTCTAGTCTGACCTGCCCATATTGCAGAGCAGGAAATTGAGATCCAGATTATGGGAAATGACTTCTCCAAGGTCACACAGCTAATAAGTGACAGAAATAGCCGTCAAACCCAAGTGTTTTAACTGCAAAGCCAGAGTTGGGTGTTTTCTTTAAATACCCAAGATGACATTGCCACTAAGTAAGGACCATTCCACATCTCTATTTCTTTTTTTTTAATTCATAAAAGTATTTTTATTATTTTCTAGTTACATGTAGAGATAGTTTTCAACATTTATTTTTATAAGATTTCTAGTTTCAAATTTTTTTCCCTCTCCCCTCCCTTCCCCCTCCCCAAGCCAACAAGTAATCTGATATAGGTTATATATGTACAGTCACATTAAACATATTTCTGCATTAGTCATGCTGTGAAAGAAGAATTAAAGCAAAAGGGAAAACCTCAAAAAAGAAAAACAAACAAACAAAAAAAGAAATAGTATGGTTCAATCTGCATCTAGATGCCACAGTTCTTTTTCTCTGGATTTTTCCATCATGAGTCCTTTGAAACTATCTTGGACCATTGTATTGCTGAGAAGAGTCAAGTCTATCACAGTTGATTAACACACAATGTTGTTGACACTGTGTACAATGTTCTCCTTCTGCTCATCTCACTCAGCATCAGTTTATGTAAGTCCTTCCAGGTTTCTCTGAAATCTGCCTGCTCATCATTTCTTACAGCACAATAGTATTCCATTACCTTCATATACCACAACTTGTTCAGCCACTCCCTAGTTGATGGACATCCCCTCAATTTCTAATTCTTTGGTCATCACAAAAAGAGCAGCTATAAATATTTATGTATATGTGAGTCCTTTTCCCTTTTTATGATCTCTTTGGGATACAGACCTGGAAGAGCTATTGGTGGGTCAAAGGGTATGCACAGTATTGTCTTTTGGGCATAGTTCCAAATTGCTCTCCAGAATGGTTGGGTCAGTTCACAGTTCCACCAACAATGCATTAGTGTTCCAATTTTTCCACAGCTTCTCCAACATTTATTATTTTAATTTTTTGTCATATTAGCCAATCTGATAGGCCACACCTCTATTTCTGAAAACCCTCAGGACCCTGAGTGGGATTAAGGACTCCCAGATTCCCAGTTCAGCCTCCCCAGTTTCAAACTGTTGAGAATCTGTTCCATTCCAGAAAACTCTTGCTTGGATGGAGCATCCCTCCAAGGAGCTATGAGGGGTCCCTTCCTGCTCACAAAGAGCTCACAGATGGGCAACAAAAAGGTCTTGCCCAACTTGAAATAAACCAGATGTCCATGATAAGGGAATGGCTAGCCAAGCTATGGTTCATATATGAATGGAATATCATTGCGCCATAAAAAATACTGGCTATGGGGGCAGCCAGGTGGCGCAGTGGATAGAGCCCTGGATTCAGGAGGACCTGAGTTCAAATCCGGCCTCAGACACTTAACACTTACTAGCTGTGTGACCCTGGGCAAGTCACTTAACCCCAATTGACTCACCAAAAAAACAAAAATACTGGCTATGAGAAGGAGCCTGGTTCACACAAGGGCCTAGGATGAGTCATCAAGTTCGATGCCTTCATTTTGACAAATGAGGAAACTGAGGCACAGAGAGGTATGGTGACTTGCTACACAACCAATAAGTGCCTGAGGTGAGATTTGAACACAGGTTTTCCTATCTACTATCCTGTCTTTCATGGGAAGATAGAGGACTTGATACCAAATAAGCAGAACCAGGAAAACAATCTATACCCAATGACTACCATGATATAAATAGAACGAGTAACAACAGCAACAAAAATCAATTTGAAATGGAAACTTGCAAAATTAGAATGACCAAGCCTGGCCCCAAAGAAGAGATAAGAGAAGGCATTTCCCTCCACCCTTGGTTCTTGGAAGAGGTGGGGGACTATGGGTGTGGAGCGGGGCATGTTATAGCAGGCTTTTTTTATATGTTTGGTTAATTTTGCCAAACAGCAAAATTCTTTTTGGTGCTTTGTTGCAGGGGATGGCTCTCTAGGAGAAGACTGGGAAATAAATGGGTTGTTCAGTTGTTTTCCAGTTGTATCCAGCTCTTGGTGGCCCCCTTTGGAATTTTCTTGGCAAAGATCCTGGAGTAGTTTGCATTTCCTTCTCTGGTTCATATTACAGATGAGGAAACTGAGGCCAACAGGATGAAATGCCTTGCCCAGGGTCATACAACTAGTGAGTTTATGAGGTCAGATTTGAACTCAGGTCTTCCTGACTCCAGGTCCAGCACTCTATCCACTACCACCTAGCTGTAGGTGATATAAAAACAAAATGCATCAATTAAATCAATCAAATAAAAAGCATATTTGTAAAGCACTTAGCACAGTGCCTGCCACATAGGAAAACTATAGAAAAATTAGCTGTTACGATGTTAGCTATTAACTACATTTTTTTCTCCTTTTTTTTTTTTTTTTTTTGCACAGGGCAATGAGGGTTAAGTGACTTGCTTGAGGTCACACAGCTAGTAAGTGTCAAGTGTCTGAGGTCGTATTTGAACTCAGGTCCTCCTGAATCCAGGGTCAGTGCTTTATCCACTGCGCCACCTAGCTGACCCTACATTTTTTTTTTTTTAAAGCAAAGGTCCTGCCCTGGTCACCAAGACTATCAGAAGCAGCAGCCCATGTAAAGTGATCTCAACATTAGTCCAAATGGTAGAACAAGTGAAAGGTTCCAAGGGAAATAACCACCATGGCAGTCTGGGCAGAAGGACTGCCAGACTTCTGTGGGCCAGGCAGGTGGCACACCCGCCTCCCTTGGCTTTCTGCCTTTCTCCTTCCACCTTCTCCTCTACCTTCATTGCAGGATGACCAGGTGGAAGGGGGCAGTCAGCCAGGATGGGGGTGGGGGGTCATTCTTGGAGATGCTCATTACTGCCGGTGACATGCAGACTGAGAGAGAAATGGAATCCATGGAGGAGTTTATTGTAAGCTCCTGGAGAGCAGGGGGGTGTCTTATCTAAACTTGGTGGTCTACACCCAGGAGGTGCCTGATTTAATATCTCTTGTATCATCTGATCGTAAGAACTCCTGTTTCTATCAGTAAGACTAGGTAGGTAGCATGGGTAGAGTCATCCCCATTTTATAGATGCGGGACTCGTGCTCACACAGTCAGCGAGTGTCCTGGGGCTCTTTCCACTTCCAGCTCCCTACCTCTTCTTGTTTGTTTTGTTCTTCAGGCTTCACAAAGTCTCAAGGGGACGAGGGGGTATAACGATCATTAGAGGCTGTTGTTGAGTCCAAGGGATGGGGAGAGGGGCTGGAGTTCAGAGGGGTGAAGGGACTTTCCTCAATGTCACAAGGGTAGTAGGTGACAGCGGCGGAATTTGAACCCAGATCCTCTGACTTGGAATCCAGTGTTCTTTCCCTCGTACCAGGAAACCGAGGCCAAAAGACACGTAGTGCTTTCCCCAGGGCTTTCCCAGGTGTTGGGCCAGTACTTCTAACTCGAAATGCCGTTCTCTCTCCATTATTTAAGGAGGACTCTCAGGAGACAGCACTGGACAAAGACTGAAAACAGTTGTGGAGGGATCCAAAGTCCTGTGCTGGAAGTCAGGTGCCCTGGGGTTAAGCCATCCACAAGGAGTGACTCTGGCACTTCTTTTAGATGACTTTTTTTTTTTTTGTGAGGCAATTGGGGTTAAGTGACTTGCCCAGGGTCACACAGCTAGTAAGTGTTAAGTGTCTGAGGCTGGACCCGAACTCAGGTCCCCCTGACTCCAGGGCCAGTGCTCTATCCACTGCGCCACCTAGCTGCCCCGACTCTGGCACTTCTTAAAGGAAGAGAGGGTCAGAGGAAATAATGACTTAAGTGTGGGGGAGGGGGAATGCAACAAGTCACATGCCTAAGCCTAAGAGAGCAAGCTTCCTTGGGTAGAGACAAGAGATACTGTAACAAGAAGGAAGGAAGGAAGGAAGGAAGGAAGGAAGGAAGGAAGGAAGGAAGGAAGGAAGGAAGGAAGGAAGGAAGGAAGGAAGGAAGGAAGGAAGGAAGGAAGGAAGGAAGGAAGGAAGGAAGGAAGGGAGGGAGGGAGGGAGGGAGGGAGGGAGGGAGGGAGGGAGGAAGGGAGGGAGGGAGGGAGGGAGGGAGGGAGGGAAGGGGGAAAGGAAGGCAGGGGGAAGGGAGGAGGGAGAGAGAGAGGGAGGGAGGAAAAAAGGAAGGAGGGAAGGAAGGGAGGGAGAGAGGAAGGGAGGAAGGAAGAAGGGAGGAAGGGAAGGGGGAAGGGAGGAGGGAGAAAGGGAGGGAGGAAAGAAGGAAGGAAGAAAGGAAGGGAGGGAGGGACTAAGCATTTATTTAGTGCTTGTTGTGTGCCAGGTGCCGTCCTAAGCACTGGGATAGTGCCTGACCTCAAGGAGCTTACATTCTAATGGGAAGACAACACATGAAGGAGAATCTTGGCACAGGAAGGTCATTTAAAGGAATGGGGAGGGGATCATCAGACAGTAGGATGGCGTAGCCTTTTCTAGTCGCCATGACAATATTGTTTGGATTACAGTTCCCAAACTGGAAGGGATGGTGGGGGAGGGATGAGGCATAATGGAGGCTGTGGCAGAACCGCTGGTGAGGTGTCCTGAGTAGATCAGAGCATGATGGGAGCCAGCAGAAGTGATATAATGCACTGCACAGGAGGCCTGCTCACCCGTCGGGTCTTCAGGACCTTGACGTGACATGGAGTCACCTCAGAAACCACTGTGAGGAAGCAGGTGGCCTGCCCAAGAAGCAATTCATTTTCTACCCTTAGGTTCCTCTTTGTGACTGTGTGAATGGGAAGCAGCATCTCTGGACCTTGCCTTACCCAGAAATGATAACACTTCCAGGGGAGCACAGAGAGGCAGCAGAGGATAGTGGGGAAAGCATTTGACTCACAAGCAGAGCACTTGGGTTCGAATCTCAGCCCCACAACTTATAGTATGACCTTGGGCAAGTCATTTGCCCTCCCCATGACCTCAGTTTCCTCAACTGTAAAATGAGAAGGTTGGATTCTATGGTTTATCTGTAGATCTGACAACATTGCCGACCGGAACTATTTGGGGAGGCCTCTGATGTTAATTAAGGGACAAAAGGAGGACAACAGAAGCATCCCACAGGGACCAAGCTAGGAATGAGGCTGGACTCCATTCCTGATCTAGGTGGGACCCACAAAGATGGTGCCCACTGAGGCCCCCACCTCCAATGGTTCTCACTACCCCGCCCTCCGGCAGAGCTCACAGCACTCTTTGTACCTCTTGGGCCCTTCCAGGAATTTATTACCCTCCTTGTTGTGGCTTGAGGGAAGAACCAAGGCTGATGCTGCTGTTCCAGCAGCCCTCCCGTTTTAGCTGCCAAAATGCTGGTGGCCTGCATGGTGCCGGGGGCAGTTGCTTTGTGGGTAGGGAGGGTAGCCTTTCTATGGCACTTGTTAACTGGGGAAACTGGAGAGTGGCGTGAGAAAAATCCTAGATTTGGAGTCAGAGGAGAGAAAACGAACCCCAGCCCTGCTGAGAAATCACTTGTATGGCTTGGGGTCATTCCCTTTTCATCTCTGGGACTCAGTTTCCTCATTTGTAAAACAATTGCCTGGAAGGTCTCTCCCAGCCCAGACATTCCTAGGTAGGAAGGAGCCTTTGTGAACTCCCACTCTTGACTTCTTCTCCAAAGTCCTTTGAGTCCATCTTCTCACTCAACTTTTTATTTATGACCATATCTTGTCTCCCCATCAGACTGTGTGTTCCCAAAAAGTAGGTATTATCTTTTATTCATCTGTCTCCCCTATAGTATAGAGAGAGCCAGAGAATCAGAGAGAGAGAGAGAGAGAGAGAGAGAGAGAGAGAGAGAGAGAGAGAGAGAGAGAGAGAGAGAGAGAGAGGAGAGAAAAGAGAGAAGAGAGAAGAGAGAGAAGGAAAGGGAAGGGAAAAAGAGAGACAGAGGGAGGAGAGGGAGAGAAAAAGAGACAGAGAAGAGAGAGGAGAGGGAGAGAGAGACAGAGAGAGATACACACAGAGGACAAAAAGAAAGACTTGCCTACCCTCAAGGAGCTTATGTTCTAGTGGGGGAAGACAACACATAAAAGGAAGCTAAAGGTGGGGGAGGGGCAGGGAGCCTGGTAAGGTATCTGCTGGGGGCAAGTGGAAATGGTGGTTTGCAGCATCATGGGCTGGCGTGGGTGTGAAGAGTGCACAATGGCTGTCACAGGTGCTTCCTCAACTGGACTGGCTACCAGTCTGCCATGAGGGTGGATGGAGGCACAGCTGGCCTCGAACCTCCTCCTTCCTGACAGTTGAAGGCTTACAGAGAAGCAGTGACTCAGCACTGATCTGCAAATGCCCCAGTGGCCTGTGGCCTTTGGTCACTTTCTAAAGGGTGGAGTCCCAGCCTCTAAGCCAGGGCTCTGGGGTTTTAGTCAGCTCCAGAGTCGACACTTTCGGGTTAAACGACTTTAATGAATGTCTTCTCCCTCAGAAAAATGGGGAGACTGCTCCTCTGGGTCAGATGTGTCCATCATGTCTGTTGGTCCCACCTGGACACCAGAGTGCTATCCCTCGCCTTGTCCCAGGGCTCTGTCTCTGCCTGGCCTTCCTCATTTCCCTGGACGCCCACTCCTGGCTCCTCCACCCTTCCTAAGCCACCTTTCTCCAGCAGGTCCCTGTGGCCTCCACCCGTCTCTCAGTCTTCCCACACCTCGCCCTGTGGTTGCCTTCACTGAATGACCTCTCACCCACCAACCCTGCCCAAGCCCTTCCAGCCAGGCAGCAGGAAGCTTCCTCCTGGCTAGTCCAGCTGTACCCCGGCTGCACTTTGTCTTCCTTTGCCACGCTTCCTTCTCCAGCTCCAAGAACTCCCTCCATCAGGGGGTTGCCTTTCCTTTGGAGGTTGTGGAGGGGGGGGGGGTGGCTCTCTTCTGTGAGGGACCTAAGCCCCTGGAGCTACAGACACCCAGCTGGTTGGAAGAAGCTTCTAGTCTGTAAGGGGCTAAAATTCTAGCTAGTCTAAAATCTCTAATGAGTGGTCACCAATAAATTACAAGCTTTAGCGAGAGTTAGACTTTTAAGCATTTATTAAGGAGAATAAGAATTTGGTGAAGAGAGAGAGAAAGGCCTAGATTCATCTATCTATTAAAGGGAGAGAGCATTTCTAGCTCCACTCTCCACCAGAGTACTGATGAAAGAAAGCACGAAAGAGCCAGCTTCGCCCCCTCTTCCTCCCACGAGCAAACGTCACTTCCTGATGCCAAAGAAAAGCTGCATGGCTTGCCCTCAGACACCTTCTCCTCATGGCGGAGCTTTCCTACAGTAAGCCTCCAGCAGGTGGCATAATTCCAATCGTTACAAGTCTTTATGTCATGAAATTTTAGCTATTCACGGAATCTTAGGATTATATATCAGCAGAGCTGGAAGGAAGTGTTAGAACCGAGAATGTCAGAACTGGAAGGAACCTTAGAACAGAAAATGTCAGAGCTGCAAAGGATCTTAGAATACAGTGTCAGAGGCAAAAGGGGCCTTAGAACACAGAATGTTGGAACATAGAATGGCTAGATCTGGAAAGAATCTTAGAGCAGAGAATGTCAGAGCTGGAAGGAAACATTAGGATATAGAATGTTAGAACTGGAAAGAACCTTAGAACAGAGAATGTCAGAGGTGGGAGGGACCTTAGAATGCAGAATATTGGAACACAGAATGGCTAGATCTGGAAGGTAACCTAGAACACAAAATGTCAAGAGGCAAAGGGGCCCTCAGAACAAAGAATGTTAGAGCTTGATGGATTTTGAGGCAAATCCAAGTCCCAACTCTATCATTTACCGGGTTTGTGACTCAGCAGATTCCTTCACCTCTCTGAGCCTCATATGTAAAACCAAAGGGTTGGACCAGATGACCCCTGACCACCCCTTGCTCTGAATCCTTGACCCAATGATGATATTGTGGTTCCAACTATTCACTTTACAGGTGAAGAATGGGGAGCCCAGAGAGAATCGATGACTTGCCAAGAGCCCACTCATTTACACTGGAAATGGGCTTCCAAGGTCAGAGCCAGCCCTTGCCCCAACCCTCCTCTTCTTGTCCATTGAGTTACCCTGGAGGCTTCTGGGGTCAGGGTTTATACCTATGTAGCCTGTGTGCCCAGGGCAGCCAGGGAAGCCGCTGAATACAGCCTGGGTAGGGGATTTCCCAGTGTCTAGCAGCTCGCCCACCAGCTACCTCACCTTCCCCATCAGAGAGGCTGTGGGTGGTGGCTCTAACCTCAGACAGCAGATGCTCTGGGCAGCTCAGGATCTCAGGTTCCACAAATATAATCCACATATGCTTCCTTGTTGGTTCTTCTTGTACCACAGTCTCTCAGGGCAAGAGAAAGCCTGTGGCCAGTGGGGGATAGGAGGGCCACTCTCCCCAGATTTCCTGTCT
Organism: Dromiciops gliroides; assembly: GCF_019393635.1. Lineage (NCBI taxonomy): Eukaryota > Metazoa > Chordata > Mammalia > Microbiotheria > Microbiotheriidae > Dromiciops > Dromiciops gliroides. Next base: position 615,193,251 of record NC_057863.1, on the reverse strand, counting down.
GCTGGAGAGAGAGGAGAGCCTGTGTTGTGTCCCAGGGGAAGCAGACCTGGTTTTCCTAACAGTGAGACTCACCTAACCTGTTTACAAAAACCGCTCTGAGTAATTGGGGAGAGGGGCAGCATGACTTGGAGCTAGGCTGTCCCAAATGCCTCATGAAGTACCAGGACAAAGCCATTCACTGATGCCTGCTTTGGACACTCCGTGGTCACCTAAGGGCAATGTGCTCGTTACCTAACGTACCTATTACCTCCTGTCGCTGCCACTTTCTGGTGCCTTACTCCTTCTCTTTTTTTTTTTTTTTTTGGTGAGGCAATTGAGGTTAAGTGACTTGCCCAGGGTCACACAGCTAGTAAGTGTTAAGTGTCTGAGGCCGGATTTGAACTCAGGTCCTCGTGACTCCAGGGCCGGTGCTCTATCCACTGCGCCACCTAGCTGCCCCTGGTGCCTTACTCCTAAAAGACTTCCAGGCTGTCATTCAACAAGCATTTGAAAGACTTGAGAACTTTGCTCAACCTTCGATCAGCCTAACTAGCTCCAGAGAACCTATACTGAAGTCTGTTCCCCACCTCCTGACAGAGAGATAGATGATGGATTCAATGGGCAAAGCAAGTCATACATTTTTGGACATGGCCAATTCAAGAATTTGTTTGGATTAATTGTGCCTATTTGCTACAAGGGGTTTCCGTTTTCTTTCTTCTTTTTTTTAATGGGGTGGGGAGAGATGAGAGGAAGAGAAAATAGATTTTGTTATTTGAAGAAAATTACATTAAAAAATACAACAATCAAAATATGAATTAGGGGCTTACTATGTGCCAAGCATTGAAGAATGCAAAAAGAAAAAAAAAAAGCAAAACTCATCTCTGTTCTCAAGGAAGTTTTATTCACATGGGAGACACAAACAAACATAATTAGGTTCAGAAATGATCTATACAGAATAGAAGGAAAGGGAGGGGGGAAGGATTAATTAAGAGCATGGGGGGAGGGGTTGGAAAAGGTCTGCAGAAGGTGGGGTTTGAGTTGAGTCTTGGAGATAGCCAGTGAGATTAGGAGATGGAGGTGAGGAGAGAAAACCTTCTGGGCTGGGAGACAGATGGAGGGAAAGCAGAGAAACAAGAGAAAGAGTATCATGTGTAAGGAACCACAAGTAGGCCAGTATGACTGGTTCATAGATTGTGTAAGAAGAACAGTAAGGCAGGAAGAGGCTGGGCTGTGAAAAAGAAATTTAAAAGCTGAAGGGCTTTTTATTTGATCTGGAGGTGAGAGGCAGACATTGGAGCTTACCGAAGGGGAGGCAGCATGGGGAGGGTAAAGTCAGATCTATCCTTTAAGGAAAAAAAAAAAAACACTTTGGCAGCTTCATGGAGAATCCCACTAGATTGGAGTGGGAAGAGACTTGAGGCAGGGAGGCCAGCCAGAAGGCTATTGCCATAATTCAGGTAAAGAGGGATAAGAGCCTGAAATAAGGTGGTAGCTGTGTGTGTGTGTGTGTGTGTGTGAGAGAGAGAGAGAGAGAGAGAGAGAGAGAGAGAGAGAGAGAGAGAATCAGATGTAGACACAAGATATTGTGAAGATACCAATCAAAAGATTTGGCCACAAATAAGACAAGTCAAAGGATGACACCAAGATGGAGGACAGCGATACCCTCAGGAGCAATAGGGGAGTTTAGAAGAAGAGAATATTTCGGGTGAAAGCGAATGAGTTCAGATTTGGACATGATGAGTCTGAATGCCTGCAGAACATTCAGTTGGAGATACTGAAAAGGAAGGTGGTGATATGGGATTATAGGGTTAGTCATTCAGACCTGAAGAGCATCTGCCTAGAGATGAGAATTGAACCTATGACTGCTAACGAGATCGCCAAGTACAAGAGCATAGAGAGGAAAGAGAAGAGGACCCAGAATAGAGCCTTGGTGGGGGGTACCCATTGTTAGCAGGCACGACACGACACCCAGCAAAGGATTCCAAGAAGGAGCAGTCAGATAGGAAGGAGGAGACCCAAAAAAGAGCAGGATGATGAAAACGTAGAAAAGAGGTTACCCAAAGAGATGTAGGGTTAAGGGCTGTACAGAGGTTGAGAAGGATGAGGACTGAGAAAAGGCCATTGGATTTAGCAACTAAGAGATCTTTGGTGACCTTGGTTTCCATTGAATGGTGAGTTCAATAGCCGGGTTGCTATTGGGTTTGGAAATGAGTGTGAGGAGATGAGGGGGAGGCATCTGGTGTAGACAGTTTCCTCAAGAAGCCCAATCAAGAAGAGAAGAAGAGGGGGCAGCTAGGTGGCGCAGTGGATAGAGCACCGGCGCCCTGGAGTCAGGAGGACCTGAGTTCAAATCCAGCCTCAGACACTTAATACTTACTAGCTGTGTGACCCTGGGCAAGTCACTTAATCCCAATTGCCTCACCAAAAAAAAAAAAGAGAGAGAGAGAAGAATTATCAGACAATAGCTTAGTAGGGTTGGTAAAATCAAGCCAGGTTTTTTTGGTTCTGTTTTGTTTTAAGGATGGAATAGGCATGGGCTTGTTTGTAGGCAGTATTGGAAAGAGCTAATAGATGGAGAGATTAAAGACCGGAAAAAGAGTGGGAACCATCCACTGGAGAAATCAGGAGGGGAATGTTTCAAGGGTGTGTGTAGAAGCAAGGAGAATTACTGCTTTTGATTTCTTCAGTGTGCTAGGACCATCATAGCCAATTAATGAGAAAGACACAATTAGCAGACGCCAAGGCATTATGGGATAGGAGAAGAAGCACCGAACTTGAAGTCAAAAGAACTGGATTTGAATCTTGGCTCAAATACTTTTTTGTTAATAACTAGTTGTGGACAATTCACTTCTGCTTGGTGAGTGTTAGCTGGATTTGAACCCAGGTCCTTTGACTCCAAGTCCCAGTTCTTTTTCCACTCCCCCAGTTTACCTCACAGAGTGATTAGGAGAAAGCTACTCCAAAAAACCTTACAGTGTGATCGACATGGGAATCACTCTGATAATTCACTTAAGAGCTGCGACTGAGTAATGCTTCCATGGGTTAACTTCTGACAGGCTGACACCCTCTGCCGCTGCTACTGGGCAGAGGGTGAGAAGGGGCTTCTGTTCTGAAGCCTGGGATGAAAGGGAGGAGCCCCCATCCAATGATCACTTCCTGAGCTGAGGGCCACAAACATAGAGTGCCATTGTCTCTCTGTAGACTGTTTCTCCCTGCCGAGGATGTGACCTCTCCTCATGAATACGCATGGCTTCTTGCCAGAGTGATGGCGCCCCAGCCCTTGGGACTGGGAGCTGGGAAAGGGCCCCTTCCACAGCCCCGTGGCCGGGGCCTGGGCCCCAGCACGTGTTCCCCACAGAACAAAAGCCATCTCCTAATTGTGCTGTTTGTGTTGGCACTCGCCCTCTTGTTTTTGTAATTTTTCATTAGGGCCTGGAGCCTTTTCCCAGGTCCTTTCATCTCATCAGGTTTTATTTTGGGGCTGTAACTGCTTGCAAAGAACCCTGAGCAGAGTGTCCTCTGGGACGGCACACCCAGGGGTGACGCTAGGCTGGGGCTGTCACGCCTTCACGGGGTCTGGCCAAACCTCAGCCCGGGAAGAGATGCTCCTTTTACTAAGAGCCAAGGTGCATAGACCAACGGAGCTAGAGGTGAGAGTGAGGAGGGGACAGACCTGGGAACAGAAAGTGTCAAAGCTGAGGGGAGGGGGCCTTAGAACCCAGAATGTCAGAGCTGGGGGGGGGCCTTAGAACACAAGATGTCAGAACTAAAGGGAACCTTAGATACCATCTAATCTGATATCCTCTTTCACAGAGAAGGAAACTGAGGCTCCGAAAAGTTAAATTATTTCTTCAGGATCTCAAAGAGAAAAATAGCTAACATTTTAGTTTACAAAGTATTTTACATATATTCTCTCATTTTATCATCACAACAACCTTGGAAGGTAGATGCTATCATTATCCCAAGTTACAGATGGAGAGACTGAGGTTAAATGTCTTGTCCAAGGTCAAACAGCTTGCAAGTGTATGGGGAAGGATTTGAACTCAAGTCTTACTGACTTGAGGTCTAGCACCCTGCCCTCTATGTCACCCAGCTGCCTCTAAAGCAACCCAGAGATGGGACAGGTAGGAGTGACGTCAGAGGGTTAGAGGGGGCTGGAGATGTTTCTTCTCTTCCCAGGGCATAGGTCTTAGAGTGTATAGGACTCAGAAAAGCAGAAAGGTTGTTAAAGAGAGGAAGGAAGGAAGGCACCCCTGTGTGCCAGGCACTGTGCTGAGCATTAGACTTAAAATTCCAGAAGTCCCAGGAATTCATGGAGCAGATGAGCATTCTTGGGGAGCTCAGGTTGTCCCCCAAATCCCATGATCTGGCAGTACCCCAAAAGGCTGTAGGAATTAGGCTATCATCCCTCATTTCCTCAGGACAGAGATTTTCATGGAGAAGATCTTCATCTGATGACACAGAACTTCATAGTACATGAGTCAAAGAGCTGTCACTGACACAAAGAACTCATGTGGAGAGAACTACAGCTTGCTTTCTGTGACATGCTGTGTTCTAAGGGCCCTCCCAACTCTGACATGCTGTGTTCTAAGGGCCCTCCCAGCTCTGACATCCTATATTCTAAGGGCCCTCCCAGCTCTGACATCTTGTGTTCTAAGGGCTCTCCCAGCTCTGACATCCTGTGTTCTAAGCACCCTCTCCCCCAGCTCTGATATCCTGTGTTTTAAGGCCCTTCCTGGCTCTGACATTTTTAAGGTCCCTAAAAAAAGGTCTGGGTTCTAAGTGAGGAAAGAGCTAGTCACTGAGTTGACTCCTTTGAGATGCTAGGTTTATAGTTCAGCTAAGACACTTAGAATGGGGACAATCTGAATGATTGCAGATGGGATGGGAGTAGTCCTGACAACAACAACAACACTTTCAAGGGTCGGAATTCATCTATAGACCCGGTTTCTGCCTGCCCATGTATATATTGCAAACCTTTCATGCTTTTTAGCAGATCATTTCATGAATTGCTTTAATGATAATCTGTCAGCTAGGCTGGTACATAGTAGACATTTAACAAATGCTCACTGGGGGAAGGGAATAAACATTTATGTATCACCTACTGAGTATCAAGCACTGTGTTAAGTACTTTACAAATGTCATCTCATTTAGTCCTCACAACAACCCTGGGAGGTAGGTGTTATTATTATCACCCCCATTTTATAAATGAGGAAAATTAAGCAAAAAGAGGTTAAGTGACTTGCCCAGGGTCACACAGCTAGTAGATGTTGGGACTGGTTTTTAACTCAGGTGTTTTTGACTCCAGGGCTAGGGTTCTATGCACTGTGCCACGAGCTGACTCAACTTATTGATCGATTGTTGAGTGATTTAAGCAAAGACTAAACACCTACATGTCAGGTTTCTTTCAGAGGGCCTTTCTTTTCTGTTCAGGTAGAGGTTTGGACTAACTGGCTTCTCAAATCCCCTCCACCTCTGAGATTCTAGGTTCCATAACATCTCTTAAAAGATTTATAGGGGGCAGCTAGATGGCGCAGTGGATAGAGCACCGGCCCTGGAGTCAGGAGTACCTGAGTTCAAATCCGGCCTTAGACACTTAACACTTACTAGCTGTGTGACCCTGGGCAAGTCACTTAACCCCAACTGCCTCACTAAAAAAAAAAAAAAAAGATTTATAAAGCACTTTTCTCCCCAAAGCCCCGTGAGGTCACTCTTACCAGCACTGTGCTATTATCAACATCTAAGAGCTGAAGTTGAAAGAAGGGAGGGGATATGAAGTAGGTATTGGTCTAGGAATTTAAAGCTGGGCCGAGGCTTGAGCACACGTTCTGCATCCACAAAGTTGGGGGCTCATGGGAAGATCAACAATCCCTACCTCGAGGGCTGCTTCCGAGAGGATGCAAGCACATCTTCCACTGCCAAGTTTGCTCTAAGCTCTCCAAGGGGCAGGCACCCAAATGAGACCAAGCCAAAAGACGTGTTGGTGCTTTGCCCTCCATTTCTGCAACACCTGCTCCTGTGAGCTCATCTCTGCCCTGGGCAGTCGCATGTACTACAACGAGATCTGGCAGAATGGGCATTGGTAGCTGAGGCTCCTCTGAGATGAGAGTTCAGCAAGCCCAGAAGCCTAAGGGAGCAGAGGGATCCAAAAGCATAAACATCCTCCCAGGAAAGAGACTGTACCTGGGCAATAGGAGGGGACCGAGATCTGAAACACAGGGTGTTAGAGCTGGGAAGACCCTTAGAACACAGAATGTCAGGGCTAGGAGGGCCCTTAGAACACAGGATGTCAGGGCTGGGAGGGGTCTTAGAACATAGAAGATCAGAGGGGCTTTCCAATGGGAAATGTTAGAGTTGGGTGGGAGGAAACTTCTGAACACAGAACTTCAGAGCTGAGGAGTGGGAGACTTTCAATATCCTATGGTCCAATCTGTCCACAGATGAATGCAATGATAGCATACCTTTTGTCCCTTACCTTTCTCCATCAGACACAAGGTCTCTGGAAGAAAAGTTTCGTTATTTTTCTCCTTTCACCTCAAACCCATTGCTTAGCTATCTGCCTACTCCGTATTTCCTATCCCAGGAGGCTCCCTGCACCCCCTTTCCCGGTCTTATCGGTTGTCCCATCTCCCTTCACACGGCCAAGCCTGGATCTGCCCACTGCCTCTCTCAACATCTAGCCCGGCTTTCTTCCTCCCCTCGGGGCCCTGAGGTGCCAGACTGGGCCAGGTCTCTTCCAATCCACTTTTCCACCTGTCTGCCCTGAGTGGCTGTCAGGCACTCCCAGCCTTCCCTCTTCCGCTTCACTGCTTGGTGCCTGTCACCTCTCTCCCAGGCCTGCCAAACATTTCTGTTCCCATCTACAATGGAACTTCATTATCCTCTTCTTGTTAAGCAACAGCCTGAGCTCCAGGAGATTGAAGAGAAGCTACCAATTTGCAGCAGATTACATGAAGTCCTGGTCCAGGCATCAGCCAACTTTAGTTTTCACTTTCAGTGATGTCACTAGCTCACTCTGGGACCCTGGGAAAGTCATTCATCTCCTTAAGCTCCAGGTCCGGTCTTTCCTTTGTGAAATGTGGTGGGCTGAACTCAGTGATCCCTATGGTCCCTTTGAGTTCTAAAATTTCATTTTCAAAGGTCTCTCCCAGCTCTGAGCTTCTAAGATCCTTCCTAGCTCTGACATTCTCTGTCTTAAGGGCCCTCCCAGTTCTAACATTCTGAGTTCTAAGGCCCTCCCAGCCTTGACATCCTGTATTCCAAGGCCTCTCCCAGCTCTGACATTCTGGGTTCTAAGTGTCCTCCCAGCTCTGACATCTTGGGTCCTAAGGGTCCTCCCAGCTGACATCCTGTGTTCTAAGTATCCTCCCAGCTCTAACACTGTATGTTCTAAGATCCTTTCAGTTTAGACATTCCATATTCTAAGGGTCCTCACAGCTCTGACCTTCTATGTGCTAAGGTACCTTCTAGCTGTGACAGTCTTTGTGTTAAAAGCCCTTCTAGTTTTAAAACTCTTCTTTACTGCTCATCACCGGGCTTTTCCGGAATATTTTGTTCACATCACTACCCAACCCCCCATTTATCAGGATCCGGGGATGTTGTGACCTGCCAGGGCATAGATCACCTCCTTGGTCTCTTCCCCCGATTCCACCATGATAACTCACTGCACCTGGCCTGCCCCTCCTCATGGCCAGACCTAAGCTGCTGAATACATGGGGCACATGGGGGCCACCGGACAGTTAGGCAGCAGCATTCCTGGACACAAGAAGATATGAAGATAAAACCTGATAGCTTCCACAGGGCCCCAGTGAGCCTGAGAAAGCCCAGAAGCTGCCCAACAATCCTCCACATCTCACTTCCAAAGCACCTCCCTAAGCAACCAGAAAACAATACCCATCAAGCCATCGTCGTATCGAAGCCATGGAGTCACTTAGAATCTCTGTCCTGACACGGGGGGGGGGGGGCCCTCATAGCAGCATCATGTGAGGTCTACCCCAGGTCTAACCTTCTATGGTGTCCAAGCTCCAACATTAGCTACAGGACCAAGGTCACCTCCCTGGGCCCGGTGTGAGTCTCAGTTTGTTCACCTGTACAAAGAAGACAATGCCCACTCTTCTCAGAGGGTTGTTGGGAGCAAGTAATCTGGTAAATTCTCAGGTGCCTCAGCTAAGAGCAGCAGCAGCAGGGCAATGGAAAGAACCCCAGAGCTAGGCTCTTCTCCAGTTGTTTTTACATTCCCCACCCAGCACCATTTTAATAACAACCAACCCTGGAGTTGGAGAATTTGGGCTCTACCACTTACCACCTTTGTGACCTTAGAGAGTTTGTCTCACCTCTCCAAGCCTCAGGTTTCCCATCTGTAAAGTGGAAAGAAAAAGGCCTACTTCGTAGTTTTGTAGTGAGGAAAATGTTTCATAAAGTATAATTTTTTAAAATGAGTTCCTAGGACTTAGAACCAGGAGGGACCTTAACCCTTCTCATTTAAAAAATCTTTTCTGGGGCAGCTAGGTGGTGCAGTGGATAAAAGCACCAGCCCTGGATTCAGGAGTATCTGAATTCAAATCTGGCCTCAGACACCTGACACTTACTAGCTGTGTGACCCTGGGCAAGTCACTTAACCCCCACTGCCTTGCAAAAAAAAAGAGAGAGAGAGAGAAAATCTTTTCCTTTTTCTCCCCCTAGAACATATCCCTTAAAAATAAATTTGGGGCAGCTAGGTGGCGCAGTGGATAGAGCACCAGCCCTGGATTCAGGAGGACCTGAGTTCAAATCCAGCCTCAGACACTTAACACTTACTAGCTGTGTGACCCTGGGCAAGTCACTTAACCCCAATCGCCTCACTTAAAAACAAACAAACAAATAAATAAATAAGTGAATTTGTATCGCTAACTTTTGTTTTTACGTCTAATTATTTCCTTTCCCTGCCCCCTCCCAGGAGCTAACCCTTTGTAACAAAACAAAAACACAGTTCAGCAAAATTAACCAAAACCCAGAAAAAGAACTACTACTAACAATAGCTAAGATTTCTTACTGTGTGCCAGACTTTACCATTATCATCTCATTTAATCCTGGAAGGTAGTTGCTATCATTACCCCCATTTTACAGAGGAGAAACTGAGGCTGAGAAAGGTTACGGCAGTTGCCCAGGTCACCCAGCTAGGAAGTGTTTGAGGAAGAATCTGAATTCTGGCCTTCCCAACTCCATGTCCAACACTATCCACCATGCCAGTTTTCCACACCTTAGAGGTGTCCCTCGCCTGTGAAAAGAAGGCTGGAAAATGCCTTCTCAAATTTCTCCTTTGGGGTCAAATATACTTCTTCTTTGGGGTCCTTATAATTTCACAGGACTCAGTCTCAATTGTTTTCCAATGTTTTTACAGATGGGGAAACTGAGGCCTGAGAGAAATGACTTGGTCAAAGTCACACACATCCTAACTTGACAAAGCTGGGATTTGAACCCAAGCCCTCTGACTCCCCATCCAGAGTTATTAATACCTCTCAGCTCGTCCTGTAGGATATGACTTGTCGGGGCAGCTAGATGGCGCAGTGGATAAAGCACCGGCCCTGGATTCGGGAGGACCTGAGTTCAAATCCTGCCTCAGACACTTGACGCTTACTAGCTGTATGACCCTGGGCAAGTCACTTAACCCCCATTGCCCCGCCGAAAAAAAAAAAAAAAAAGGATATGACTTGTCCCAAGCAAAGGGGCTTCTAGGAGCCTGGCAGTCAGACCTGGGAGGTACCTGAGAATCTAGTAGGAGCACAGACTCAGATTTAGAGGTAGAAGGAACCTCACAGGTCCTCTACTCTAACCCCTTCATTTTCCAGATGAGGAAATTGAGGCACAAAGAGGTTAGGGGACTTGCTCAAGGGCATACAGGTAGTAAAGAGCAGAAATAGGATTTGAACCTGTCCTCTGATTCCAAATTGCGCTCTCCCCCCACCCCCAAGGCCACAATACAAAGATGTTGTTGCTCACACAGCTGCCTCCTGCTCCTGCTTCAGCCTGTGGGGAAGACCTACAACACCCATCCCACTTATAGGCTGTCTCAAACTGGCTGGGCCACCATGTCAGCAGTTTGGCTGCTATTTGGCCAGGAGCAGGACTGACAGTGAGAACATCAGGCTCCATGGCTTGGGCCTGGGCCAGAATGTCTCCAAGGCTTCTCTTCGACCCCACCTCGAGCATGTGATGAGCTTCAGGGACTGCAGGTCTGCTGGCCAAAAGAGCCTCTCTGTTCAACTGCAGAAGGTGCCTGCATTGGCAGAAGGCCGAGGAGCAAGCCCACAATAGGGCCACTGTGGGGTGTTAACTCTGGCAGATGGGTCCAATTTCATGGGAGCCAACCACATGAAACACTTGCAGAACATGCCTTAGTCTCCCAAGGTCCTGTGTAACAGCTATAACCACTACAGACCCCAAGAGCCCTGGATCTGGCATCCAAAGGCCTGAGCTGGAATCCTAGGCCCTACCACTAACAGGCTATGTGATTTCTGGTAAAACGGTGAATTTCTTTGGGCCCCAGTGGACTTCTCTATACAATGAGGGTGTTGGGCCGATGGCTTCTAAGGGCTCTTCTGATCTGCCAGTCAACTAGCATTTATTAAGCACCTGCTACATGCATGTCAGCCACTGGGCTAAGCTCTGGAGAAACAAAAAAGGGCAAAAAAAACCAGTCCTGGCTCTCAGGGAGCTCACGGTCTAACGGGAGAAACAACATGCAAACAATTAGATACAGACAAGATAAACTGGGAATAATGAACACAAAGAAGGACTCGCATGAAGAGGAATAAAGAATCATCTCATGGAGACCCAAGTGGGGTTTTAGCTGGGACTTCTAGCTCAAAATCCAATGATGGTGTGACCTTGGAACAGATACTGTTGTCAGGGTCTAAGAGACAAGGGATAAGAATGGCTGTGCACAGGGGTGAACACTGAGGGCCCCGGCCAAGTGCCACTTCACTAGCTGTAGGATCAAAGGGGCCTGACTGGTGATCTAGGCCAATCCCCTTTTATAGATGATACTAAAGCCAGGGGATCTGGGTTCCAACCCTGCCTCTCATGTGGATGACCTGTTTCCCCCTGAGCTCCCTTCCCCTTTCTGGGCCTGTTTCCCATCTTTAAAAGGACAGGACTGGACTAGAATTACTCCAAAATTAGGATTTTATGGAGAGGGGAAGACCCTCCTTCCATGTGGTTGTGGGACTTACGGCATCCTAGAATTTAGAGTTGGAAGGGATGACCTTGGATAAACCAGATGGATTCTGAGTCTGACCCAATTGCCAAGGCCCAAAGAGTGGCCGGCTGTGCCATGTCGCAAAGGGCAAAGGCTGAAAAGGATGGATCCCAAGTAGAATGGCAATGGGAGAAAGCAATCCAAGTCAGTTCTGAGAAATGCTTGGACCAGGATTTCAGTGGGCCTTCTCCTCTTTCCACCCCCACCCTCCCCTAACCACACACACACCCCTACCATGTGGTCATGCCCACACCTGGGATCTCCAAACAAGCTACCTTTGTTTTCTCCTCCTCTGTTCTCATGAGAACTGTGTGCACCCATGTGGGTCGGTGGCTGCTCCCTCAGGGCGGCAATGTTTTCTCCCATGAAGTAACATGAAGAGCTGGCTCAGGGAGGTCCCCAGAGGGATGCTGAAGTTTTGGGGAGACAGGTCTAAAGCATTTGGCCCTGTCCAGGGACAATTCCTCCAACTCCTACAAAATGGGGATAACAGCATCTACCTCTCCCAGGATTGTTTGGCGCATATAGCTTGGCACACAGTAGGAGTGTTTTGGATGAAAGGACTGGATTAGAGAATCAATCCTTTCTATTTCTGACAGTCTATATTCTACAGTTCTTTCCAGGTTTAACTTTTTACTCTAAACTTCCTCTCACTTATAATCCCCCCTCCCCTCCCCTTTCCAGCAAAGCCCATCTGGTTCTGTGTTCTGTGTTCTAAGGGTTCTTCATCTCTGACATTCTAAATTCAAGAGCCTTTGAAGATCTAACATTCTACGACCAGTTAATCAGTCAACAAGTATTTATTTATTAAGAGACTACTATGTGCAGGGCACTGTGCTAAGTTCTAGTGATAGAGAAAAACAAAAAACCCACAATCCCTATCCACAAGGAGCTGACATTGTAATGAGGAGGGGGGGAAACATGGGACAAAATGATGCGCAGTGGATAGAGCACCGGCCCTGGAGTCAGGAGGACCTGAGTTCAAATCCGCCCTCAGACACTTAACACTAGCTGTGTGACCCTGGGCAAGTCACTTAACCCCAATTGCCTCACCCAAAAAAATAATAATAAAATAAAATAAAAAATAAAAAAACAAGACATACATAGGAGCAAGGAAGGTAATCTCAGAAGGCAGGCACTGGTTGGGATTCTGAGGAAGCCAGAAAGGTGAAGAGGGACAGCATTCCAAGCACAGGATGCCAGGGAAAATGCCCAGTCATGAGATGCATTATCACATGTGAAGAACATTACATTACACAAGGCAAGTTGTGAGGGGCTTTAAATACCAGATGGAGGAGTTGATATTTGACCCTGGAACATCAATCAATGTACTCTGCGTCACCTGGACAGCAGAGCTTCCGTCTGTCCAAAGAAAACAACACAGACTGCCAATGAAGGACTGAAGAGGGCAAGGCTGTCCTGGCTTCCCCTCAGCTCTTATCCATTTCCTTTTATCAGTCTACTTTGCGGATTTACCTCTTTCTGAATTCAAAGGGAATTCTGACAGGGGCAGGGAGTTTTTTTCTGGGCAGGAAAAGTTAGAGTGGGGAAGGCAGGATTCTATTAGCTCTTGGGTCTGAGTTAAGCCTTCAGGCAGGGAAGGCCTGAAGATGGGTCCTCAATGGTGAACAAGGAGACATGTTAGAAAACGCTTCGGGGGGAAGCTAGGTGGCACATTGGATAAAGAACTGGCCCTGGATTCAGGAGGACCGGAGTTCAAATCCAGCCTCAGACATTTAACCATCATTGCCCTGCGAAAGAAAGCTCTTCAATGTCTTATCATCTTTGCCGAACCTCTCTTTAGCATATTTGCCAAAATCTTGATTGAACCCAAGTGGTGGCTCTCATTTCTGAATCTGCCTTTTATTCCACTGCAACCCTCTAAATATGGGATCTCACTAGTGCCACCCTGGACTACCTCAATATCCTTGAGGTATCTTCCTGCCTCTACCTTCTCTCTCTCTTCCAACCCATCCTTTATATGGCTGTTCTCTTATATGTGGTTCTAGTCATGTCTGCCACTTATGACCTGTGTGACCTCAAGCAGGTTAAGTGACACCCCCCCTCCCTGCCTCAGTTTCCTTTTCTATAAAAGGAGGGAGCTGAACTAGATGGCCTCTGAAGTTTCTTCCAGTTCTGAAGCTGAGTCTGCCACATCCATAACTTCCAGCGATACTTTTATCTATTCAGTCTATTTCAAAACTCTTCCTGACACATAAGTTTCTGAGGTCCTATGCTATACCTTTTTTTAAAGTTTTATTCTTTTTTTTTCCTGTTTCCCTTGAAAATCACTGTCACTTCCCATCAATGCCCTCCTTATTTGCCACAACAGTACCCTCCCTCAGAAAACAAATAAGGAGAGTCAAGCAAAACAAATCAATGAGGACACAATGACCAGGTATGAGAAGGTATGCTCGCCACCATCTTTACATCATTATAGTCGCCACACAAATTGCTCTCCTGGTTCCGCACACTTGACTCTGTGCATCAGTTCATACACGTCTTCCTAAGTTTCTCTGAATTTTTCCTATCCATTCATGGTATAATAAATATGCCACTACATTTATGTGCCACAGTGCTTAACTGTTCCTCAACAAAGGGACCTACAAAAAGTGCTGTTCGAAAATATTTTTGTATTTGTGAGACCTTTCTCCACCTTCAACCCCCTTGGGGTATGTGCCTCATAGTGGAATTGCTAGGTCAGAGAGTTTAGTACTTTGGGACAAAGGTACAATTTGTTTTGTTTTGTTTTTTAGTGAGGCAATTGGGGTTAAGTGACTTGCCCAGGGTCATACAGCTAGTAAGTGTCAAGTGTCTGAGGTCAGATTTGAACTCAGGTACTCCTGAATCCAGGGCCAGTGCTTTAACCACTGCGCCATCTAGCTGCCCCCAAAGGTACAATTTGAATGACTCTGCTTAATTCAAAATTGTTTTCCGGAACCGTTGCATCAACTCACAGCTCCACCAAGAGAATATTAGCATGTCTATCTTTTCACAGCCTCTCCAACATTTGCTACTTTCATCTTTTGCTTATCTCTGCCAATCTGATGAGCATGAGTTAATTTCATTTACATTTCTCTTATGAGCGATTTTAAAAATTACTGATAAAATTGCCTCTGACCACTTACCTGTTGATGAATGGCTCTTGGTCTTATATTAATTGCCTACCTATCTTGGATATCAGACCTCTAACAACATTTTCCCCAAGTACTGTCTTCTCTTCTAATAAGAGCTGCTCTGATTTTGTACATGCAAAAGCTTTGCGATTTTATGCAATCAAAATTGTCCATGTTATCTGCCATGATCACTTCTGTCCCTGAAAGAATTCTCTCCTCCACCAGAGTAAGGTGCTTCCTTCCCTTTCTCCCCCTTCCTTTCTAGCTTTCTGTTTTTACTCCCCTCCTTGAACTTGATTTTCTATCCAAATTAGCTTACTTTGTTTTAAACATGCCTGACATTCTGAACTCTGCCTTCTTTTACTGTTCCCTATGACTAGGATATCATCCCTCTCTCCATTCATCTATATACCCTCTAATGCCCAACTGCAGAGCCACCTTCTCTTTAAAATCAACTCTGCACTACCCTAACGTGCTTATCACATAAGACTGTATGTTATAATCATCTTTTTAAGAACTTTTAAGATAAGAGATTTAGAAGTGAATGAGATCTTCGAGATCAGTCATCTGGATAGGTTTTATATTTCCTGATTAGACTGAAAGCTTTATGAGGGGGGTAGTGTAACACATCATATAAACTTTGCATCTCCCCCCAAAAACAGGTGGTGAGACTCCCAGCTCCTAGGTCCTCTGTCCCTCCATTTCTCCCCCACATTCAGAGGCTTAGGAGAGGGGAAAAGAGGGAGATGGATGCTTCTGTCAGCATTTTAATCACCACCCTCCTGGAGTTTGGGTTTTCCCATGGTATCATTATTATGGGAACAGGAGGGCCTTGGGTAAGTGGTTTTAAGATTTCCAAAAGTTGGGGAAATAAGGTAGGGAGGGCTTAGTGATTCCCCAAAAGAATGTGTCAGAGAACACACAAGTATTTACTGTTTCTCCCATGGGGCTTCTTTCCCTTTGGGACTGGGTAACTTTGCCCTCAATAATTGTATGAATCCTTCCCTCAAAAATCATTACTGTTATTGGCCTCTTCCCATAACCTATATTATATCCCTCAAAAGAATGAAAGCTCCCTGAGGCAAGGACTGTTTGTCTTTGTATCTTCAATGTCTAGCACAATATCCTTGCACCTAATGTGTGTTTAATAAGTGTTTGCTGTTTGCAGAACTGGATTGAAAAAAGTAAAGTGAGTCGCCATTAAATAAAGAGAGAAATACTCCATTTGCCATGGCAGAAGTAGGGGTGCAAACCCCCTACCGATACTCCCACCCCTAGTTTGGGAGTAGAAATGCTGAACTGGTCACCCTAGTCAAGGAGGTGTCCATGCTAAGTCACATATCTGGGTCTTGAGAAATTCAAGCTTAGCATTTTCTATGACTCCTTGCAAAGGCCATCTTTTTTTCCTAGATATAGTCTTGGTAAATGAAAAATCAGCTATGGTAGACAAAAACAGAAGGCAAATCAATAAAAGAAATTACTTTGTGGAAGGGGGAAGGGGGGAGAGAAGAGACTTATCCATGGAAGAAATATTATTAACTCAGAGAACACAGAGATCACTTGGGAGATGCTAGGGTGAGAGGGAGAACAACACCCATCCCTGTTGTCCCAGAAGCCAATGGAAGCCTGTGTAGGCTCTAGTGAGCCTGGGGCAGGTCAGAATGGACCACTGGACCTCTCTATGGAAGCACAGCTACATTCTCCCCTCTCCCTTAGAGAAGCAAGGCTTCTGTCATATCTCCAGTACCTAGCACACAGCCTTTCTTAATAAATGCTAATAAGCTGACTATCTCCCATCTGAGAACAGCTACAGAAAAAATTCAGGATGCCAGTAAACCTGCATGGTTCTGCAAAGAGCAAACTGGCTAAACAGCATTGAGGTTGTGGCCAGAGGGTTCAAATGCATGCGGTTCCCTGAGGTCAGCACAAAACCTTGGACTGTGGGATCAAACCAAAACCTCAGCCACTTCCCACTGACTTTGTCAGTGGTTTCTCAGCCACCAAACCGCCTAGATAAGAACTCAGAAGCCAGACATGCTATTTTTATAGCCCTCTTTTGTTTTCTATCAGAGAGAATTAAGCATCATGTGTTCTTGTGATCCAAGCTGTAAAGGCTGAGTAACTAAGAGAAAAGGTGTAGGCTCTGGCTTCGGGAGGAGAGAAGTGCTGCTCCAACTAGTGGGCTCCGTACCAGCCAAGACATGTTGACATCCTCCCATCCTGCTCCACCAAGGGGCTCCAAGACAAGGGATCCGGATGCCTCCACTGGTCTCTGCCGAACTTTGGAAATCACTGGGTTTGCTCAAGGAAAAGCAGTTTGCCACCAGCAAAACCGACAGGCATAAGCACCAACCAAAATGTCCTTTTCAATGGGTATTTATTCATTCACTTATTTCTCAAGATGTGCACACTCAAGTATTAAGTTTGGCCAGGACAACCCGTGGCCCCTTGGTATGTACAGGGTCCTCCAATTGCTTGGGGTACGTATGTATAACGTCATAGCTAATGCACCACACACAAGATAAAACAGCAAAGTCTAAACCCCCCCCAAGCAGTTCCCACACAAACCGCGGGGGACGGGGACGCTAACGGCAGCGCCCCTCGGAAAGAAACCAAAGCACGAGGAGAGGAGAAACACAGGGGCGGAAGGCAGGCTGGGGTCCATCTTGGCCGGTCACTCTCCTGGACTAGGTGGTCAGGGGATTGAGTTCAAAAGATCCTTCAGGAAGTTGTCAGCAAAATTGATTTCTGAGAGGAGTCCTGGAAAACAGCAGAGGACCATTTGTTAGCATCAGATGAGCCCAGAAGCCTGGGGGGGCCTGGCCAAGTCACAGCCCAGAGCAAGGGGGGAGGGGGGCAGGGGGGGAGAAAGAAAGGGACTTGTTCTTCAGGACAAGAAGTCCCACCCACCCACCCTGGGGCACAGCAAAATCAGCCTGGAAACGCTGTTCAGGCAGGATGGGACTGAGGGAGCACCAGCACAATCTCATTTTACACAGGAGGAAGCTAAGCCCAGGCAGAGGAAATGGCTTGCCCCAAGTCCCACATCTAAGCAACTGCAGAACCAGGATTCAAACTCGGGCTGCCTGCCTCTGGCACTCTGGGACAACAGGGACATCAGAGCTAATGAATGGTCAGCTATCCCCACCCCTTCCAAGCCCCCCAAAGCACTTCTGTGAGGATGATCCTAAGCCTGCCAAAGGCTGGCCTTATCATCTGGCTCTCCTTTAATCAGGGAGCTAGAGGCAGGAGGACATGATTTGCCAAACGGTGAATTCTGGGGCCTGGCCTCCCCACTGCCCGCCAAAGCCCTCTGCTCTTGCCCCTTAACCTCAGCACACTTCCTGGAATAAACCGGTGGGCTGCCCCCTCCTT
Organism: Dromiciops gliroides; assembly: GCF_019393635.1. NCBI lineage: Eukaryota > Metazoa > Chordata > Mammalia > Microbiotheria > Microbiotheriidae > Dromiciops > Dromiciops gliroides. The sequence continues at coordinate 615,175,545 of NC_057863.1, read as the reverse complement.
CCCAGCACCAATGTTTGCTCACTCCCTCATCACTCCTTCCCCCCCTGACACAATCCCAGGCATTCTTCAGAGCCCAACTAAAGAAGCCTTCCCCAAGGCCTCTTGGGAGAAGTGACCTCTGCCCTCCTCTACATCCCCAAAGTCATTTGGACTGTACTTCCCTTGTAACCCTGGCAATTTCTTGAGTTGTTTTCTAATTCTCTGCCCTGCTAGCATGCCAGCCCCTGGGCTGTGACAGGCTCCATAAGGGCAGCGACCACGCTGGTCTCATCTGTGCGCACCATCTGGGTTAAACACAGGACCCTTACACATAGTAGGGAGCCCATAAATAGTTAGGAGAGGATGGGTCAGCATGGGAACTATAACCAACTCTCATTTATGCATAAGGATATCAGGGAGAAGTGGTAGAAATCAGCTCTACTGGAATTTGGGGGGAGAAATACCTCAACTTTACATTTGAAAATAGGTGTGTCTGTGTGTTCTGGGAATTCATAACAGCTCAGGAAAAATAATGAAGTTATAGCATAAAGCCCTGACAAAAGCAGTCAGCCGCCCCAACTTGCCCCTGGGTTCCATCGGCTCCTGCCCCCTCCCTGTACCATGCTGAGATAAACAGCACTGCCTCTCCTCTCCTCCTTTCCCTCTGTAATCCACCCCCTCAGCCCTAACCTGAAGCCAGCTCTTCCTCAGTTTCACTTTCTGGGAAGGGCAGGACAGAAAGCAAAGAGTCCACAGCTATAAAGGCCCTCCCCTCCCTTCTCTGCTAGGAGCTCATGTCGGCTTGCAAACTTCCTTATGCCAGTTGGTGACATTGTTAACAGAAGAGAGGCCGCGTCCCTAAGGAAGGGACAAAGAAATAAGAAGTCCTCCAAATAGCAATGAATAGATGCTCATGTAGATGGAGGTGGGATGACTGAGCTCAAGCAGAAACAAAAGGGGTAAATCAGTACAGAGCTCCCAGTCAGATCAAACCCAAAGAATAGTCAAATAGGGTTGGCTAAAGGACATCGGCTATGGTCCCTTGGGAGAGAGAGGAGGCACACGATTGAGGTCGATGATAATAATATCACCATCACTTCAGTAACCAAGTTTCTGGAATGAAGTACTGCGGAAATAATGATGATGATGATTTAAAACATTACTACTATTTCTACAATACAAGCTAATCTTTACAATGTGTTCTTCACAACAGCCCTCCTTATGAGGGAGGGAGTACAAGCATAGTCAAACATCCATCTTCACTTATGATTCAGAGGTTTACAGGGGAGGTCACCTTGGACTGCATCTTTAAGGCCCACTGCTCTTTGGAACACGTTATTCCATTCTCCCCCAACCCTTTTCTGGTGGGTGCAGAATAGTATTGTCATTAGAATCTCCTTTCCCTTATATTTGAAGGTCTTTCTCCTGGTCACCTGTGACATTTGTTGTTTTTCAATGGAATCATTCAATTTAACCACTCTGTATCTAGGAGTTTGCACCTTGGGTTGTTTGTTGTTGTTTTTTTTCTGGAGACAGCGTTCACAAGTTCCAGGCAGTTTTCTCGTATTATTTCTCTTGTTCAGGCTTTTTGATCTGTTGTGCTCTGTTGGGAGACCTATAATCCTTAAGTTGCCCCTATGAATCCTGTCTTATTTGGAGAGCATACTTTCTTTAACGTTATTGCTTTATGCTTCTCCCAGGTTGTCTTTGACTTCCATGACTCTGGATGAGAGTGAGGCTGGTGACTTTGCACAGCCCTGCTTCACTTATATCCAATTCACTTGCAAGTCAAGACATCACCCTTCTGATGTCATTGGTCTTCTTCGACAATGAAGGATGAACAACAAAAAACTTTTATGCGTTTGCATTCCCAATCAATTATCTTCTCTTGTTTTCTTGGGAAGACTTGCCGTGGAAGGATTCAAGTTTTTCCAATTTGGCTGATTATTTCTGCTGTGCAGATCTAAAATTCTTCTCTCCCAATTCTTATTCTCCTTTAAACCATTCAGAAACAACATGCTGTGGTACCAAGCTCTCCTCAAAATCCACAGGGTCCTCTGCCTTACCAGGTATTGGATCACTTTCCCTTGTTTCGCAGTATTCACCGACATATGCCTGAACGCTTGTGCTAAATGTGGAGACCATTATTTCTTTCTGCTGTTAATGTCTTCCCTGCTGGTTTATCTGCTTACCTCGAGGTTTTTGAATTTTCTTCCTCCTGATCTTTAGTCATTTCCATTTCTTCCTTATTTCCCCCACTGCTCACTTTCTGACTCCCTCCTCTCTGATGACTGTTTCCTTGGGGGCTAGATCTCAAAGCTCTCAGCTTCCACCCTGACTGGACAATTCAGTTTGGCAGCCAAGGTCTCTGTCTCAAGTGACTTCTGGGGGAGGGGGCAGAACTGGTGCCATCTGGATGCTGGACTCTGTCCCTCAGGTTTAGTGGAGTGCTGCACAGTCTCTCCTGCCCCTCTATCACTGTTTCCCCTGTTCCTCAGTCCTCTGGTGCAGCAGGCACATTTCTGAATTTCATGGAGTCTGGATCTCGGAAGCATTTTTAGAGGTGAGCTCTATTACAAGCCTGTGGGGTGGCTTGGGCAGTTTTGCTGCTGGGAGCATGGTGAATGATGGGAGAGCAGGAATGGAGCGAATACTTGTTAGGACTTAGTTCATGGAGTTTTAACATTGTTTGGAATCCTGGCTTCCTGGATTGGAGAGACAGCTGAAACTACTTTATCTCTGGCATATGATTTCTGTCTGAGAGGTTTGGGAGGTTGTGAAGACCAGAGGCCATGTCTAGACTGCCATCTAGTCAGTCAGGTGGCCTGCAAGTCTACATGAGGACTGAAATCCCTATTTTATATTTAAGGCAATGGACTGGACAGGACGATTCAGCTCTAACATGCAGAAGTTGGGTCCAAGCACAGGCTTCTACACTGAGGCCAGAGCTCTTTTTGCTGCCCAGACCTTCTCTTCCATGCAGAAATGTGCTGATCTTTATAGCGTATTTTAAAGAGCAACACCTTGTTGGCAGCGCTGGAGTGGCAGTCGGAAGGTTTGGGCTCGAGCCTTGGTTCTGTCAAACACTAGCCGTGCTAACTGAGGAAGTCACTTAACCTCGGGGGCTTATGCTCCCTCATCTCTAATGGGAATAATCCTTAGGATACTTGCCTGGCAAAATAGTAAGAATCAAATGAAGGAATCTACTTTTCATAAACCCTTCTTTACAGAGAGGCAGAGCCTGTGTGATGCGGAGCCAAGCACTCAACCCCTCTGGACCTCAGCTTCTTCACTTGTCTGAGGGAGTCAGACAGCTGATCTCTAGCATCTCTTTCAGCTCCAATCTAATGGGTCGGGCTGCACGTCGGGATTTCTAGTTAGAAGCCGTGCGTTTGAATCCTTCTTCTGCTAAATGCTGCCTGGTGACTTCTGGTGAGTCGCTGAGAGATTCTGGACCTCTTGGTCTATCAAAGGAGGGGGTCAGACCAGACAACCTCCATCCAGTTCTTTCCAGTTCTAACGCGATGATCCCAATTATAACAGCATTTCACATTTCTAGAGTGCTTTACAACTGAAAAAGTGTTCCCAGGGCCACAGTCAAGGCTGGTCAAAGACCCAAATCTCTGGACTCCAGGCCCCTGGCTCTGTCCACTCAACAGTATTACTCACTTCCTTAGCAACACTTTTTTATGCTCTATCAACCTTTCAAAAGCCTCTGCACAAAACCAATGACATCTGGACCTGAATTAATAGTGACTTCAGGCAAGTGTCCTCTCTGGGACTTGATTTCTCCATCTATAACAAATGAAAGAGATTGAATCCAATGATAACTAGGGTCTCTCTTGGCTTTAGTATTGCCTGTATATGGTATCCATCCCAGATCAAAGAGCCCTGACTCAGGTGATCCCTTCCCTGCCTGGTATTAGCTAGGCCCCCACTATCAGCCATGAAGCACGGAGAACAGAAACAGGGGCACCACGACACGGACATATGGTACAGTTTGTTCTTCATTCTGCATTCTCTTGCCTAGCAGAATGCTGAAAGCTTTTCCACCCAGCCAAGTAAGAAGCCTGGAGGGTACACAGGAGCATCTGCCACTTCCCAGAGACTCTGGACAAGTCCTACATCTTTCTAAGCCCCAGTTTCCTCAGCTTTATAATGGGAATAAAAATCTGATCTTTCTCTACTTGCATCACAAGGGAGTTGTCGCAATGGATGGAAGGAGATTTTCTGGAAGAGAGTGCTTTGTACCCTTGAAAGGACTGTACACACAGGAGAGACTGTTCTAGGGCTCAGATGCTTAGCAAAGGGATCAAGTTCATCACCTGTAACTTCTCCCACCAAGTGGAGATTCTGCCACAAGACAGAAGGGACAGAGGAGCTCCTAGCTCCATCCAGGGAGAGTCAACCAAGCAGGACGATGGGAGAGTTTAGCCCCAGAGAGCAGCCTCCATTCACATGCTAATTTCTCAAGCCACCACAAAAACAGGAGTGGGCCCAGAAGGGGGATAGATAGCATCTCCACAAATCTTCTAGAGTCTGCCAGGGAGAGCCTGTGACAGCAGAGACTCCTTCCCATGTTTCCTTAAACAAGTGTTTTTGAATGGAATGCCTCCCAGTTCTGGCTTAGTGATTTGAAGACTCAGGTGATGACTTTTAAAGTGGAATTCAAATTAAGCATTCTGAAACAGAGGTTCTAATTGTTCCCCCTAAACCTGATCCTCCTTCTATCTCTGTCCAAGACACCTTGCATCTTTGACTCTTCCCTCCTCTTTCATTCATCTAAAAAGAAAGGGCAACACACACACACACACACACACACACACACACACACACGCGCGCGCGCGCGCGCACCCCTACCCATTAATTCTACGGAGATAACATCACTGATGTCCATCCCTCTTCTTTCTACCACCATTCAGCACCCCAGTACGGGGTCTCATTACTATCCACCTGAATTAATGTAGTAGCTTCCTAAAGGATCTTCCCACCTCCTCCAGTTCTATCCTTCACTGCCTGTCAGATTCATATCCCTTATGTAGGAAGACCTGGGTTCAAATCTAACAATTACTTCCCATGTGATCCTGGGCAGTTCAATTAACTTGTACTTAAGGTAACTTCCTAGGACACATCTACCATGTGTCTGAACAAATCACAGACCCAGATTATGTCCAGAATCCTCAGCCCAGAACTGGTGGGCGTATTCCTCAATAATGGTCCCTTATTGGGTCAGCTAGGTGGTACAGTGGATAGAGCACGGGCCCTGGATTCAGGAGGATCTGAGTTCAAATCTGACCTCAGACACTTAATACTTGCTAGCTGTGTGACCCTGGGCAAGTCACTTAACCCCAATTGCCTCACCAAACCCAAACCAAAACAAAAATAATGGTCCCTTATTAGCTGCTGAGTACATTCCAAACTTCTTGGCCTGACACTAAAGGACCTCTACACTCTGGAGTGCCTTTATCTCTCCAGCCCTAACACATGTTACACTTCAGCTGGAGCCTAACAGGATTATTCTTCATCCTTTAACATGCCTGTGCCCCTACACCTCTGTTCTCCCCCTGGAACAGCCTTCCTTCTCCCTCTCCACCTATGGAAGTTCTACCCATCCTTGAAGGCTCAACTTGTATGCCACCTGCTGCAGGAAGCTCCCCCAAACCCTCATAAGACCTTTCCCCTTGGATCTCATAAGCATTTTGTTCTGGAGCCTTGAATGCACTTATGCTGTAATGATGTGTATGAGCATTTGGATCTTATCCACGTTCCACAGGGCTTTACCCCCACTGTCCATCTGCCCTGATCCTCAAGTATATAGAAGGGGCCAAAAAGAGTCTACAGTAGGGACACTAGTGGTAGCAATGCCACAGTTTGCTGAGGGATTTCTAAATGAGGAAATAAGAGGGCAAAGCAGGACACTGACCAGCCACATCCACGAACTCTGAGAATGTTTCCACAGGCATGAACTCCTCCTGGAAGGTTTTCAGGGCCTTGTCTGCAGCTTCATAGATGGGCATGTCATTGTGGCGGATAAACTCAGCTAGAGAGCAGGACCAGCCTCCCTCTGTGTTACTGGTAGGCACCTTCTGCAAGAACCGACAGGAGACAGGGTCAGAGACAAACATGACTCAAGGTCAATTTGGTTTTTCCTTAAGACAATCCAGTTATTTCAGTCTCTTGGAAAAACACGCCACCTGCTATAAACATCAAAGTTATACCTGGAGGACATTTTTTTGCTTCCAAGAACAACAAAACCCCAATTCATTCTGTGTCTAATAACCCGTTATTAGGCACTGTCTCACCTGAACCAGTATTATTCACTTAGCTAAGGTGAGGGGAAAGAGAGGAGGTGGGATTGGCAGGCAAGTCATTACAAGTGCCCAAACCCCTCCTTCTCTAGAATATCTCATTCCCGCACTTGCAAAGGAAGGCTCCAAATGAATTGTTTCATTCAGCCTGGGAAAACAAAGTGCTTGAAGAGTAGAGAGGTGGGCCGCAGTCTTAGCTATCCTGATCTCAGCCCTCACAGGGTGGAAGGACACTAGGAGCCAGAAGATGTGAGTTCCACTTGTACCTCTCTTGAGTTGTGTGACTGTAGAAAAGTTGCTTGGCCTCTCTGGGCCCATGTAAAGTTATGACAGCCCTGCTTGAACTGACTGTCTACCTCCCTGGGCTATTTATTGTGAGAAAGCACTAAGTGTGAGTTATTACTCATCATATAATTTTAACACTAAACGAGAGTTTAGAGGTCATTTTATAGATAGTAAACTAAGGACGAGACAGAGGACATCAGTTGCCTAGAGTTACATGGCTACAACCTGCTGTCTTTGCCCTATGTGCTTTGTGGGGGCTTAAGCACTGACTAGAAAGGCCTAAGAATTCTTGCCGGCACCACAAAATACAATATACTAACACACAGCATGAAAGTATGAGCAGTGTTGAAGAAGGGAAACTGAGCTGGGAGCCAGGAAAGGGGACATTCTTCAAAAAGAAACAGTAAGAAGGGATTCTTCCCCTGCCTATGTCACCTTGGGTTCTCGGCAAGAGTATGTGAGGAGAAGGAGGGAGGGAAGCCATCCTTGGGGACATCGCCTGGCTCACCGAAGGCTGCCACCTGCTTGGACCCAAGCAGAGCCATAGGCAGCTTCCTTACCTTAAACATGTTGTAAATGAGATCGACTAGGGCCCAAAAGAGAAGTGCAGAACGATAGGCTGAGTAGTCCTTCACCGACTTATCTGTCAGTCTGGGGGAGACAGAAATGAGTTGTCAGCAACATTAGAAATGCTTCAGAACAGGCCTGATTTGCCTCACCTCAGACTCTCAGAGGGAAAACGCTTAAGTGAATTAGCCAACCGTCTCAAAGTGGGGGTGAGTGGGCTGTTGTGTGGCCTGTGAGTAAGAAACGGCCTGCCAGAGGTCGCTGAGGAAGCACAGGATCAGAAAAGAAGGAAGGCCAGTCCTAGACAGGTGCTGCACTGGTACCCACAAAATGGAACAGATTCTCCAAGAAGATATTTGGTTATTATTTTTATTTTTTTAGTGACGCAATTGGGGTTAAGTGACTTGCCCAGGGTCACACAGCTAGTAAGTGTTAAGTGTCTGAGGCTGGATTTGAACTCAGGTCCTCCTGACTCCAGGGCTGGTGCTCTATCTACTGCACCACCTAGTTGCCCCCTACAAGAAGATCTTAAGCACAAGAGGTAGACCCTTTGTGGACTATCTACAGGAGACCATGGTCAACAATCTCCTAAAAAAGGAAACAGGGGAGGGGCTGACTTCCACCAACAGAAGGAATTGCCACATTGACGTAACAACATGTCCACTGTGCTGAAGCAGAGAGCTGCCAAACATGAATTCCAAGGCCAGCATGTCTGTCTTAGGAAACTGAAATTTCTGATTGTGGCCAAATATCAGGCAATATTTTGGTTCACATGCCTCCAAGAGTACACGTGTTTCTCACATGAAACAGCTTAAAATGAAAGAGGGAGTCACCACTTGTTAGGTAAACCTGGAGTTTAGCCTGTTAAATAGTAACATTCTCAATGACTTCAGCAAAAACCAGCACTTTTATATGAAAAGAAGCTAATTAAACTGGGTTTGGGAAAAGGACGGCATCTGTATCATTATTTTTAGGGGGATCACCTGTGATTTCATTGGCATCTTCAAACTGCTTTTGTGAAAATTGCCTCCACTGATGAACACCAACACCTGGATTTCTGTAATTTACAGTCTAAGAGGTTTGCCTGAAGGCGATGCTATGTTAACCAACTTGCCCAAAGTCACAGAGCTTCAAGTCGGGTCTTCCCTGATTCTAGGGCCAGCCCTCTCTCCATATTATGCCACCATGGCTCTCCTTAGTAGCCCTGTCTTGTGCTAAAAATGTGGGTTTTTTTTTTTAGCTTTATATTTTTTCTGATATACTCTGACACACCAGTAACTTTACAACAATTTCCCTTCCTAAAGATGTACTTACTACCAGTTTAAGTCAAAATCTATATTTGAGTGATTATGTCCCTGCTGTTATCAATTAAAAATGAATGCAACCCATACACATTTGTCTGCAAAATGAGGTGGTTGGATTAGAGTATGATCAATTTAGAGCTAGCAGGGAGCTCAGGGGTTTCTCATTTAAAAGATGAAGTGTGACACCAAGAGGTCAAGATGATTCACATTACTTTAGCCCTTCCCAGCTTTGGCCCATGCTCCTTTTTCCCTACTTTTTTGAGGGGCAAAGAGGGTGGGGATGGTGAGATTGGGGAGAAGGGAGCTTTAACAGTGAGTGAGCCAGGAGAACCAAACAAATACAATTCACCAAATACATACCATTCCAAATAAAGAACAGAAACTCCAAATTGACGAATCGCAAGATAGGGTGCACTGGCACCATCCTAACACCTTTTAAATCCTCGGATAATCCTGATGCTCTTTACCACACCCCTTGGTCTCCAACTAGCTTCATCCTCAACTAATCCAGTGATTCAGTTCAGTCTCTTCCTTAGAAAACAAGGACTCAGCTTCTGAGAACCCCTGTGACATCCTCTGAAAAGATCTTTGTTCTAGGAAAAGATCACAGTGGGACTGCTACGAAAGGAAATATCAGCAGGCAAGAACCCAAAGTCCCTGCTCTAGAGGTGCAAAAGTATCTGTGTAGGATTCTGGTGGAACATGTTGGGTTCCTGGTTTGAAGTCTGAACAGCACAAAGCAGAGACTGGGTGAGCACCTTCTCAGGACGGCATAAAGGATGCCTTCATGGTATGGGATGGGGCACTGAATGCCATCTAATGTTCTTCCAACCATAAGAGTCTTCTTCGATCTTTTAGGTATCCTAGAATTCTGACAGTCCAAGATTACTAAAGATGACATTCTTGTTTCAAAATATATCCAAGTTTATGGTTTTAAAATGTTTTTGTTTTTTGGATTTTTTAAAGTTTTCCTCAATTAATTTCTAAATAAGGTAGGAATGAGTCAACAGAACAGCTGAAGCACAATTAGCTGCAATGGGATGGTAAACTCCCTGCTTCTTCTAATGCCACCAACTACCCACTGAGCACTCATTCCCCTTCCTTTCTCACAGTGGGAAGCCTTTCCCTGCTGCTTTCTAAGGCTAAACTCATTGAGAAGCAGGTGTCTTGTATGATAATGCTAATCTACTTTGGCAACTCTTTGTACGTTTCACTCACTGCAATGTGTGGCTAGCCACAGACAGCTGCAAAGTCTTTGAAATCTTAATAGTTGAGAATTTATGTATTTGGACAGTAAAGGGAAGAAAAGGAATCAGTATTCCTATAGCAGCTACTATGGGCCAAGCACTGTACTAAGCAGTGAAGAGGAAGGGGAAAGGCAGAGGTATAAGAATGTGCTAGGTCAAACACTAAGAAGTTTTGGGGAGGGGGTGGCTAGGTGGCGCAGTGGATAAAGCACCGGCCCTGGATTTAAGAGTACCTGAGTTCAAATCCGGCCTCAGACACTTGACACTTACTAGCTGTGTGACCCTGGGCAAGTCACTTAACCCCAATTGCCTCACTAAAAGAAAAAAAAAAGAAGTTTTGGGGAAGGAGTTCATTTCTGAATCTCCCTTACACAAATGTTAGTAGTCAATAACAGACTTCTATGCATTGAGAGCCCTCTCTCCCCATTTATCGTGTGGGGACCTATGACAAAGGCACCAATGAAAAGGAGGAGTCTCCTCGACCCACCTCTAGCACAGTTCCTTCCTTGCAGGGGTCTTTGTCACCATACAGACCCAGTCTCTGCCAGTAATAATCCTGCCCATTTCTCCCAGACCACTTACAGTCTTGTGTTGTTCCCCTTGGCTGCCTTGCTTTAGTAAGCAGAAATCTTGGGTGGCTCTACCCGACTTAATTATTTAAAGCCAATTAGTAAAGGTGACTAAATTGCTACAGAGAGATGGCAACTCAGAGTGTGGCTAATGCAGGATTTCCTAATTGGGCTGCAACCAAATCATCTTTTCTCTAACTGGTTTGGATGGTAATGGACTCCAGCTCCTTAATTGAATTCAAACAGGCCCTTGTGGGGCCTGTTTAAGATCACATGCTTGCTCTCCAGAGCCAGAACCAAATAAACAATCACCACATTTTCCAATAATACAAGAGGAGTTTTATCAGTAGCCCAATATCCTTAACTTCGCCTTATTCCAGGTCTCAGGCAGCAAATTAGCTATTAATAATTTGGGTCTTAGCCTTGTGGGGAACCCTGGAAAAGTGGGAGAGGCCCAGCGTCCTTAGGTCCCAGAATGTTAGATCTGGAGGAGAGCACAGGGGGTTACGGCCTATTTACTGGGAGTTTATTCTTCAGAAAGAGTGTTTCTGGGGAACTTTGCATTAGGTCCAAATCATGGAAGCTTGACAGTAACCAGCCTGTTTCTGCCTGAAATTTTTCTTGAGGAGGTAGAATGGTTACCAGAAAGAGGCCTGGAATGGGAGCCCAGAGCCCAGAGCCCAGAGTCTGGGCCCTGGCTCTGCCACTCCCTCCCTGAGTGACCTAGGCTGGGGTGCTTCACCCCTCTGTCCAGAAGGTCTCTAAGATCGAGCTATTTTGAGGTTGAGGGCATGGCAGAAAATGTGGAGTGAACTCTGGCTTTTTGACAGGAGCAGGTCAGGGGAAGAAAGAGGGTGACAGAACTTGAGAATCTCATCAGCTCCCACCTTCCATCAGATCATTCCCAGACTTAGCGATCCATCCCTCATCTCTCCCGGGCTACAATACACATCACCAGGACAGAGCTCCTGCCAGGAACACCATCTTCCCAGTCACCCAGGTCTGCAGCCTTGGGGTCAGCATTGTCTCCTCCAGTTATGTTGCCGAATCTTCTTGTTTTTACTTTCACAATACATCCCTTTGTCCCCACCCTATAGCTGTCCTATTAGTCCAGGCCCTCATCACCTCTCAGAAGCCTCCTAATTGGTCTCCCTGCCTTGAGTCTCTCCCCACTGCAATCCTTCCTGTTCTCAAATGCCAAAGTGACCACATCACCCTCCCCCAATTAACTCCAGTGGCTCCCTCATATTGCCTCTGAGATCACAGATCAAGTCCTCTGTTTGGCATTTAAAGCTCTTTACAACCTGGCCCCTTCTGACCGTGGACTGTGCTCCAGTCCTCTAGATCCCACCATCTTGGGCTCTATGTTGTCCCTTTCATATAGCAATCCATCTCGTGTTCCTGTCTCTGTGCCTCATGGCTGGAATGCTCTCCCTCCCAACCTCTGAATCTTAGTTTCTTTAAGACTCAGGTAAAGTGCCACCTCCTCCAGGAGGCCTGATTCCCCCCTAGCTCCTAGGGCTTTGCCGTCTACTCTGATTTACATGTTGCCTCTTCTCCCCCATATCGGATAACTGAGGGGCTATTTTGTGTGTGTGTGTGTGTGTGTGTGTGTGTGTGTGTGTTTTAAATTCCCAGAACTTAGCACAGTGCCTCATATGTAGCAAGAACTTAGCAGAGCCATTCTATCCCAGGATGCTGAATGTCCTGCTCTTTTTAAAATCAGACAAGGAAGACCCAAGTGCCTTCCATTCTGACCTAGTCCTGTCTTATGCTTCAAGATGAATGAGTTCTACTAGAATCTGCTCAGGGCTCTTTGCCCTTCCCCACTTGTGTCTCTCTTATAATACCTACCTACTCGATTGGCTTGAATTTCAGAACCTTCACATAGCAAGTGACTTTCCAGTCACTTGAAAACAACAACACGGAGGGAAATGAACTGGGACTGTCAGGGGTAAAAGCCAACTGTCAGGCATGGGCATCGGCTTCAACATGAATGAATTCGGCTGACAGGACAAGAAAGGGTTAACATCAGCTACTGAGTCAAATCAACATTCCTTCACTTAGTACATACATGTTGCTAAGCAACTCTTAAATACTGGGAGAATACACTAGTCAAGACCACAAGGCAGCCACTTCATAAAGGAACAAAGAGAAAGGCTAGGCTGTGACTACTGACCTGCTGGCTCCCCCTGGCGACACCGCTCGGGCCTGGGAGATCACCAAGAGCCTCCGCAGGATCTCCACTCGAATGGCTCTCCATCTCTCTGGGGGCAAGATGTGGAGGGCCAGAACGGTGTAGTAGTGGGGCCCATCCACCTCAAAGGCACTCTCCACCCACTTCTCCTTGGGCTGCTCCAAAAAGCTTTGTAGGTTCTTCTCTTCTCGGGAAGTTGCCCTGGTTCTGTAATACAGAGAACACCCCCACCACCACCACCAAACTCTGTGAAGCCCGGGCTTCTTTTCACCACTGAGCTCCTCTTTGAGGCTCTCCCAGATTAGCCGCCACTGGGCCCCAACCCTGCCCGCCAGTCGTCCATGCCTTTACACAACTTACACCCAAAGCTTAGGGCACATTTGTATCTTTGCAGTGAAGCGTTTCCTTTTCTCTTTACATCAAGACAAGGCCTTCTCTCTCCTCTGCATCCAACACTGCTCCTACCTCCCTACTCTGCCCTTCTACATCAGGCATCTTGGATGTCTTTTTTTTTTTTTTGGGGGGGGGGGGGGGGGGGGCGGGGGACGGACAATGAGGGTTGAGTGACTTGCCCAGGGTCACACAGCTAGGAAGTGTCAAGTGTCTGAGGCCAGATTTAAACTCAGGTCCTCCTGCATCCAGGACTGGTGCTTTATCTACTGCGCCACCCAGCTGCCCCCCATATGGCATCTTGGAATCAGGTGTGCGGATAGCAGGCACGTCAAACTGAGCCTGAGAAAGTGGTCTGGGGGAAACTGGGGGAGGGAATGCAAGAGAAACACTGTTTCCTTCCCCCACGCTTCAGACAATGGCTAAGGATATAATTAGAGAATATGGGAGCTGGAAGGGTCCTGAGAACAGTGTGTTAGAATGTCAGAGCTGAACAAAAGGCACACAGATGTGTTTGTTGGCCCTGGAGGACCTTGCAACCAAGAATGCTAGAAGGGGGCAGCTAGGTGGCGCAGTGGATAGAGCACCGGGCCTGGAGTCAGGAGGACCTGAGTTCAAATCCGGCCTCAGACACTTAACACTTACTAGCTGTGTGACCCTGGGCAAGTCACTTAACCCCAATTGCCTCACTAAAAAAAAAAAAAAAGAATGCTAGAAGGGAATAGGGGAATTTGGAGACCCTGTTGTCTAAACTTCATTTTCCACAAGGAGAAATGCCTGTGGGGCGCCAGGACGTGCCTCTGCAGGCTGGTTTGAGTGTACAGCTCAGTATGGAGGAGTAAGAGCCTTGTTTCCCTGCACTGCAGGATACTCCTGAAGTCTCGTGCATAAGGGCCCCACTGACAATCCACCATCAAGGGATGCTTTTACACTGAGTTATCCAAACCTTTGGATGTGTCTTGCTGTACACATTTATGAAATAACTGCATGGAGTTGCAATCAGTTACAATGGAAGGGTTTTTTGTCAGTGTAAATCTAACTGGCAAAAGGGTGTATATGTGGCAGAGAAGGGGCCACTGCTGATCCTGACTGATCATGGGACCCTGGGCCCAGTACTTCCCCCCTTGGTGGTCTAGGCCAGAGGTGGCAAACACAAGTTCAGCAGAAGCCAGGACCAAATCAAAATGCAATTAGAAAACACTGAACAAAATAAATAAAAATACAACTGAGCACACACAGCCAATGTTAGTTTGTGGCTGTCCACCTCAAAATGCAACCAACAGGGTGCATTTCTACTTGAGTCTGACCCAGCGCTCTGGGCCACCCTCTGAGCCTCAGGGCAGGGAAGGGCCTTACTTCTGGCCCTGGCTAGGTGAGTGGCATGAACAGAGTTCTCTGGAGCTCCAGAATGGAATCCCTCATTGGGTAACCTCAGGCCAATTACATCCCCATTCTGAGCTCTGCTGCGTCTCCTTACAAAATGGAAGCCACACCACAGCGAGGAGAGAAACAAAGGGAGAGACTTCTGCCAAAGCAAAGGCAGAACAAACATGAATTCGGGGGCCCTGGCTGAATTTCCAAGTGCAGCATGCAGAAATGGCAAGTTCACTGACACTGTGACACCCATATCGGTACTGCTTTGTGGCAGACCAAATATTTTAGTGAGTGACATCATGCATTCCAATATAGACCTCCCTGGGTGTTTTCTATTTCTAAATGAGACCAGACTTTTCTCTTACTAGGAAATGGGAGGGAGAACTATAGTGTGAGGCAGGACTGAGCAAAGGACTGGAAAGCTGTCCTCTTGCCTCAACTGAACTCAGGGGAACTGGCCAAGTCCTGGGACACACTGTTGTTCTGGGCAGATGTGGGTGGGACAGGCAGGGAGGTGTTCATTCTCTCTGTGACTTGCCTACTCTGTCCTCCTAAGTGCTCCTTACAGCACTTTTAGATGTCAAGCTATCTGCTCTATAATCCAGGTCTGGATGAACCAAACTGCCTTTTCTCCTGGCTGCCTTCCCATTCAGATGACACTTCCAGGTGATCATGGGTCCTATCCCCCACTTGCCAGCATCAGTTTCCTCAGACACACATGGACTTACAGACAGAGAGAGAGACACACACACACACACACACACACACACACACACACACACACACACACACACACACACACCCCAAATGGGTCTGGGAAGGAGATGAAGGCAACAGCCTCAGGTTCTCTTGAACAAATGGGCCCTTAGTCTGGCCACTGGCAGCCATTTTCTGTCATGCCCTGGGCTGATGACGCAGCTCAAGAATGCTGTGCCTGGCAGCCCACAGAGAAAGCAAGGACAGTACTTGGGATGCCATCTCCTTTTCTCCTTATTACTGACAGTCACATCTCAGAGGTGGATGGTCTCCCTGTAGCATCAACTCTGGAAGCACGCATGGGGAACAAAAAAACTGGGCAAGAGGAGAGTGGCTGGGCGGACTGGAAGGGATACTGACGTACGTGTTCAGGACATAAAGCACGGTGTGAATGATGTACGGAATGAGGTGTATGTTGCTCTCTCTGCCGCCACCCCCTGTGTCTACGCTGAACGACTGTTCCATGGCAAAACGGAGGAAGAGTAACTTGATGTCATGAACATTAAGTTGATAAGTGGGCTCTCGCTGTCCCGTGCACTCCTGGAGGTACGTGTTATGTCTGGAGAAAGCAGAAGGAAAGATCAGGAGGAGAGGAAATGGAAACATGAACTCCTTATTTAAAAAATTACCATCTCCCTTTTGCAAATCCAGTTTCAAGAGAGGATTCCTTCCTGACCACCTCCTACTGGGCCCAGGCCAGGTCTCCTTAGCCTACCAGGCCACAGAAATGATTCAAGTGGATCAGACCAGCAACAGATTTGCAGGTGAAAGCAGGGGCTAGAGAGCGCACCAATACACATGGATATGGAATTTTCATCTTGTGGCTGTAGATCTTAACGTAACCAAACTGACTAGAGACAGATACAGAGCTATGCCAGAGGAAATGGGCTAAATTTCTACTGGACTCTTCCATTCTCTCATCTAGCAGTACAGCCTGGAAAATGAGAGTGCTGGATGAGACAACAAACAAGGTCTCTCCCAGCTCCAAACCCTATTATCCCATAAAAGGAAATGGGCCACACTCCTCTTTCTGTCCTTCTCCCCTAGGAGGGCTCCAGAACCCTTTTGTCATCTCCCACATTTCTATACCAACATTTCTGACTAGTGTCTTCATAAGAGGAATTCCCACTTCATCCCTTTGTCTTTTGATCCGCTCCAGAGACTCTCACCCAGATCCTTGGGGCTAAGAGGCCCAATAATAAAATTAAGAGTAATAGCTGATGTTTACATAATTCTAAGGTTTGTAAAAACCTTCCTCCACAATCCTATATCATTCAAGTCATCCATCTCCACTCTACTACGGTGACGCTGATAACGCTGCACAACTGGACTCTGGCAGTGCCTCTGGGGACTGACATCTGTCCAGTATCTGTCCCTCAAGGGCATGGGGCAAAAGTGGGCAAAGGGACCTAGTCTGTTCCTGACATAAGTGGTAGGAAATGGTGCCTGGGTCTTGGCATGACTAAACTAGAGAGCTTCATCATCCAGGTTTGGGCTTAACAAAGAGACTGCTCCTTGCTGATAGCATCTTCACTACCAGGAATCCCACATAAGATGGCCAAGAGCTCAAGACTCACCTTGCCAAGCAAGTGGCAAAAGCTGACTCTGGGACGTGAGGTCCCCAGACCGGGAGGAGGCCGTTGCACTTGGTGTTGGCGTTCTGAAGGGCCGCACTTTCCCATTCTTCCCGTCCTCGGGCCAATCTAGGGAGAGAAGGGAGGACAAGAGAATATTAGGACCCACCCCACCAGGTCCCGTGAAGGGGAGGGCTCCAGCTGTGGCCTGCTCCTTGTCAGGTCTCAACATGGGCAGCCCACCAGGGAGGTGGGTAATATCCTTGGTGGCGGCTGCTGATGGAGCTCCGTACAGGTCCCCTTCTCAGCTGCCCTCGTACAAGTGCACGAAGTGCCACGGTATGGCTCCCCTGCAACATTTTGAGGGTCAGTGTCACTGCTCCAGACAGACAGCAAAAGAATGAGCAATGGAGCAGAAGAAGTGCCCCCTTAGACCAAGTGATCCTAAGTCACAGTGCATGAGCAAGCCTGGCTGCTGCACCAGATGGTTCACTTCT
Organism: Dromiciops gliroides; assembly: GCF_019393635.1. Lineage (NCBI taxonomy): Eukaryota > Metazoa > Chordata > Mammalia > Microbiotheria > Microbiotheriidae > Dromiciops > Dromiciops gliroides. The sequence goes on along the minus strand of NC_057863.1, from coordinate 615,158,498 downwards.
CTGTAAAATGAATGTAATGATTCTTGTACCATCTACTTCTTGGGGTGGCAACAATCCCTTCTAGCTCTAGATGTATGATCCCGAAACACTTTAACTAGATAACCTCTAAAGTCCCTATGATCTCATTGTCTCCATTTTATTGATTGAAAGAAACCCTGAGTTGTTTGTTTGGGGGTTTTTTTGCAGTGCAATGAGGGTTAGGTTGACTTGCCCAGGGTCACACAGCTAGTAAGTGTCAAGTGTCTGAGGCTGGATTTGAACTCAGGTCCTCCTGAATCCAGGGCCAGTGCTTTATCCACTGCACCACCTAGCTGCCCCCAACCAAGTGGTGTTACTGCAACCCTGAGCAAGTCATTTGACTACTCTTGGCTTTTGATTCCTCCCTCTAAACGAAGGGCCTGGACCAGATGAGGCTGGTGGGCTCCTTCAGCTCCCAGTCCTAGGATCTATCATATCCTAAGCGCCTGATTGGTACTACCTCCTCTTCATTCTCAGCTAGATCAGGGCATCTACTTTCTTCAAGTATCTGTGGTAATGCTCAGAGCTGGCCAAAAGTGGCTTCTTTGACCGGGATTATGCTATAAAGCTGAAGATCATTTGTAAATATAACAAAATATGAAGAGAACTGCCTTACTGGATATGTATTTAAAAGTCAGCTCCTTTGAGGAAGGAGTAGAGTTTGACACCCCCACCTCAGTGCCTGAGTTCCTGATCTTGGTGACCTTGGGTAACATGGAAAAAGGTGTTGCTTAGCACAGTGCCTGGCTCATAGATCAGGAAAAGGAAGCCTTGGAAGTAAATTTGTATGTGATGGACTTATGGAAGTTGGGACTTTTTGAATCCCAAGGCCGGTGAGTGCCCTTTTATTGAGTGACTGACATATTTTGGTTAGTAAAAGGAAAAATTTCCTAATAACTACAGTTGTCTAAAACTCAGTGCCTTGGGAAGTAGCTGATTTCCTTCACTAAAAGGTGTTTAAGCAGAGAGTGGGTGGCTACTTGTTAGGGTCATTGTAGAGGGGATTCCTACTCAGGGATGGGTTAGATTAGTGTGGAAAGATTTTAACTCAGCCAGGAAAGCTGGGTTCAAATCCCCAGCTAAATTTACCAGCTGTCTTTGGCTCTCCATTTTCTCGCCTATAAAATTAAGATAATACTAGTTATACTAGCATTCTCACAGGTTTGTTGTGAAGGAAATGCTTTGTAGACCTTCAAAGAGCTAAAGAAATGTCAATGATGAAGATGAGAGGCAGTGAAGTGCAGTACAATACAGAAGTGGGAAGTCACAAGTACATCACATCCAAGTTTACCTCCCTAGGCTTCCTTTCCCTCACAGGCTTAATGTGATGAAAGCCCTACATAAACCTTACAGTGCTGCAGAAATGTGAGCTGTTATTGTGTCTACAAAGCCTTCCCAACCTTGCCCAGTATTTCATTGGTTCAACTTCTTGCCCCCCGCCCCCGCCCTTCCTAGAAGGCCCAGGCAATGTAGGAGGCTAAAGGAGCCTGCTGTGACCTACCTGACAGCGGCCAGGTGACAATCGTAGTGGACGATGTTAAAGTGGGACACAGTGCTATAGCCCTGCTGCTTCCGAGGTTTGTTCTCTAGCTCCTCCAGCGCCACCCGCTTGGTGAAGGTATAGATGCCCAACACCTTGGCAGGCTGTAAAGGCAAAAACAACATAACAGGGAGAGAAGCAGGGCTGCACTGCTGAGAGGACAGAAGAGAACTGGCTGCTGGGCCCTTCTGAGCACAAAGCACACAGTGGAGGTGAGGCAGCCCAGGGCGTCTATCCTCAGAGAGGGGACCCTGACACAGCAAAGCCAGAAACAAGACTGAGCTGTCCAGGGGGTTTTCACTCCATCTGTTTGAAAATGAAATGAAAATGCCCTCTTGGAATGATCTGCCCCCAAAGCCATATGGATAACTCTGAAAGAGCCTGCAACATGGAGAGGCCAGGAGGGACAACGGCCTTCATCCCAGGGCACTTGCCCCTCATGTGGGCTATGCTCCAAGTAAAAACCTTGAAGCCACTCAGTCAGGTGAGTCCCTGCTCTCCTCGAAACAAAGAAAGGTAAAGACTAGTGTTATCAGAGATTTCTAATTGTCTTCCTAGGTCACCCCTAGGTGGCAACATCAGTTTCCTTCATGTCATTAATTAAAGGGACCAAATTTATAGTCATGTTATGTCTTGAGCCTGGGACAAGTATGAGACAGAACAACACTCCAAAGGAGGACCATCACCTCGGAGAGTGCCAAGCTGACACCAAGGCCATCTTCCCAGATGAGGTGACACTGTCCTATTGAATGCATTCAGACTGCCTTGTGCAGTCACTGTCCAGCCAGTCCTCCCCATTCCCAGTCTCCAGGGCCTTCCTGGTCATACCTGGAACTTGTAGCCCTCCCTGCAGATGCAGCAGGTGAGGCCCGGCTCTTCAATTAGCTCCTCCATCTGCTTCAGCAGGGCCGTCTTGGTCACAACTTGACCCTTCTCATTTGTCTGCAGGAGGAATTTCAGTCAGGATTGAGAAAGTCAAAGGGAGTTTCCACCCAGCCTGAGAAAGCAGGGCAATGGAGATGACCTCTGGCTGCCCCCACAATTTGCTGGTGGAATTACCCACAATTTGCAATGAGGGCAAAATGGACACAGTGCGAGAAGCCCCTGAGGGTGAAGCCTGGCTCAGCCACTTACAATTTGTATGACCAGAAGCAAGTGACTTCACACTACTCTAGGCCTGTTTCCTCCTCTGTTACACAGATATAATATTTGTACTACCTCCCATGTGGGTTTGTTGTGGGAGCTCAAATGAGCTGTTTGTAAAGTGCTTTGCCAGTCTTAAAGAGGCAGAGAAAAGAAGAGGGAATGGAATTTTGACCAGTGATTTCACTGGATTGGGGAAATACACAGTGAGAAAATGTTCCCCCAGTCCAGACTGGTACCTTCTCTGCAACTTATCCTCCTTTGCTGTGGAGTTGCTCAGGTCACTCCCTGAGAGAGCAGGTAAGTGACTTGCCCAGGGTCATATAGCCAGTACATACCAGCCAGGCCACAGTTAAAAACACAGGCCTCCCCTGTGGTTCTGCCCCTTCAGACAGAAGTCCCACAGGCAAGCAGAACACTAACCTAGCCAAGAAAACTCTCCCTTTCTCATGCCAGGAGATGCCCCTCATCTGAGGTCCCTGGCCCCAGGTCCGCCTCTGTACTCCACCTGGAAGGAGCTCAGGGCCCAGCTAAGTCAGGGAGACAGCTTGCTTGGCCCAGCAGCAACATGATGAACCAGGAGAGCAGGGACCCGTAGAAAGAGACCTGGATTTGGAGTCCGTAGACCTAAGGGCCCCTAGCAAGACTCTGAGAGGCAGCAGAGTCTAGGGCAAAGAGCAGCAGTCTCAAGTCCTGAAACTGACAGTTAGTAGCTCTATGCTTTTGTGCAAGCTGCTGGTTTCCTCATCTACGAGGAGATAGCAATACGCCATCCACCTTCCAGGCTTGCTTTGATGCCCTGAGGCCCGTTCCTCACTGAGCTAAAGGGAGGGGGTAGCTAGCGAGGCAGCAGTGCCAGGCATAAGAGACAGAACGCTGGTTTTAGACCCAGAGCCCGAGTTTGCATTCCAGCTCCCACAGGTTTGGCCGTGGCACTTCTGAGCCTCAGAGTCCTCATCTGTAAAGCAGGAATGACGCTCGTCCTACCGATCTCAGAGTTGTTGTGTAAGCACGACGGTGAGAACAGACACTCGGATTTGTTTTATAGTTTTCAAAACACTCTACATTCTCTTCCCAGTAGCCCCGAGGTATTTTCAGATGTGGACACCGAGGCCGGTCCAGCTTGTGACCACACAAGCAGGAAGCATCCAAAGCAGGCCTTGAGGCCAGAGCTCCCTACACACTGCACAACCACAGACTGGGTTGTGTTGAGGGGGAAGGGCAAGGGACGGCGTGGCGCTATTACCGTCATGCCCAGGGTCCCCAAGGCCTTCTGTCTCATGGCCATGGCCATTCGCTTCTTTTCTGCCCGAGTCTCCTTTCGGGCCGCATCTATCTTCTTGTTCACCTCGGGATGCTCTCGAAGGGCCTCCAACAAGTTCTCTGCCAAGGTCCCGATTCCCTCATCGCTCGATACCTGCTCCAATTTGTGCAGGTTTGTAATGGAGTCTGTACCAATTAGCACCTGCCACAAGGTCAGAATGAGACATAGCTCTGGTTACAATGAGAAGACACTTTTTACACAACCTCCCAAAGCTTTGAGCACCAAAGGAAAGGTTCTGAGTTTATACTTAACACACCCAGTACTGCTACTCTGAATTCCTATCCTGGCTCTGCCCCCTGCTACCTTTGGAACCTTGCAAAGGGCATTGTCCTTAATGGTCTCAGTTGCCTCCTTTGAAAATCGAGAGAACTGGATTAGATCATCTGTAAGGTCTCAGTGTGGCCCTAAATCCTATGTTCAGTATCAGACCCTGTGGTTCTTTCCTTAGAAGGACAGAAAAGTATCAGGAGAGGAGAGTATCTACAAAAGATTGGCAAGCCAGAAAACAGGACCAACCAAGGAAAAAGAAAAGGCATCAGGATGTCATAAGCTGAAGAAGAAAAGGCTGATCTCACTAATTGTGTGAAAAAAAATTCTCAATCACTAATAATTAGAGAAATACAAATGAAAACAATTCTGAGATTCCACCACATACCCAATCAGATTGGTGAAATTGACAAAGAAGGAAAATGACAAATGGTAGAAAGGGTGTGGAAAAACTGGCTGATGACTGTACTCTTGGCAGAGATAGGAACTGGCAGAACCATTTTAGAAAATAATTCGGAGTGATGCCCCCAAAGTTACTCTACTGTGCACCGCTTTGACTCAGTGATCCCACTACTTGGTTTATACCCCATAGAGATCAAAGAAAGGGAAAGGACCTATGTGTACAAAGATATTTATAACAGGCCTTTTTGTTGTGGCAGAAAACTGGAAACTAAGTGGGTGCCCATCAAGTGGGGTGTGGATGCATGGTATAGCACGTCTGTAACCACGGCATATGGATGGAATGGAATCCTGCTACGTCATAAGAAATGACCGAGAAGGAGTGAAGAAAACAAAACCAGCACAACAATTTATACAATAACAACATTATGAAGAAAAAAAATTCTGAGTGACTTAGGAACTTGGATCAGCACAATGGCCAACCATGATTCCAAAGGCATGATGATGAAGAATGCTGCCTATTTCTTGACAGAGAGGTGATGGACTAAATATGCAGAATGAAACTCATGCTTCTGAACTTTGTCAATGTGGGAATTTGTTTTTCATGATTGTACATTTTTATTTGAAGGGGGTTCTTCTTTATTTCCCCTTCTTTCTCAATTTATGTGGGGAGAAGATGGGAGAAATCAAATGTTTTTAAAAAGAAGAAAGCTGAACAATTAGATTAAAAAATCAAATCTATAAAACAGCATTCTCCATTGGCAAGAAAGTGCTTTTTGGCTTTAAATATGTTGATGGAACCTATCAGTGCTGGTCCTGGGAGCCTAGGAAGATGTAATGCCCTTACAATAAAAGAATATATGTGAAAAGGGGGCAGGAAGCCATTTCTGGAACAAAGTAAGACCAGAATATGTCTACTTTCATATCAAAATGTGTGCCCATATTAGGGATGTTTAATACTTTCCTAGGAAAGCCACCATTAGCAATGACATTTTATCATCAAAGTCCTATTCAGAGCTTTAATTCATCAAAAAGCATTTACTAAGTGCTTCTGAGGTGCCAGGCATTACATGAGGTGCTGAGATCATACTGGTGAACATGGATATAAAGGCTCAGATAAAGCAGCACACTCTAGTAGCTTGTGCTTTATACTGGGAATCAGGAGACATCACTTCTAACCTCTGTTTTCCTTGAATAAGACGCTTAAGTCTGTGTATCTCAATTTCCCTGTTTTTCCCTGTTTATAAAACAGGGATTTTAAACAGCATGAAAATGCATAAGGATGAATAATATGGTCTTGTGAAAACACCTGCAACTCTTCGGAGGGGAGATGCTAGATTAACCAAAGTGAATACTATAATTCTCTTCACTGACGGTGAACAAAAGGAAATGGGCTTAAAGTAGAGCAACAGCAAGCTGGGTTACACATAATGAAGAATTCTCCCCCTGTAAGCAATTCACTAAGCTGCTTACCAGGATGGGTTACCAAGATGGGGTGGAACTGTCTTCACCAAGGAACCCTGTTCTACAGATCCAGACCTGAACTGGTTTAGGTACAAACCTATCTGGAGGCCGAGGGATGGACCACTTAGTTCTGAAATCAGCAATCTGCCTGAGGCCAGTCATAATTTGTGCTGAGCTATGGCCAGCTGGATAGCAGTAGCAGCAAAGGGATCAGGGTGTCAGGCAGCAAACTGCAAGGTAAGGGGCTCATTCTGAACAAAGCCTCCAGGCTGAGCAAGAGTACAGAAAGGTGACCAGGCTGAAGAACATTGGCCACCAGTGTCACAGGTTCGGTGGAAGGAAGTGATGGTTTTGTCAGTTCCACCCAGAGAAACCAATCGGCAGCTACATATCTCACTTTTAAGATTATCAAGGTCTCCAGGGACATGGGCTGCCCGAGGAACTCAAAGCACTTTGCAAAAGATATCTCAGGAGTTCCTTGAACACAGAGGAAAGATCTGGCTGACCTCTTCAGTCCCTTTCTGACCAGGAAATCTTACATTCCTCCTCACAAGGTTAACAACCGAATCACAGTAAGACATATCTTGAAACCTGAGGAAAGTAAAAGACTTGCTCCGCTTCCCTCAGGGATTCAGCTGCAGAGCTGAGAAGGCTGGCTCCTGGGCTCCTTTTCTTTCTGGTACAAGGGGCAGAGAGCATTGGCTCCTCACCTGGGTGGAAGGGTGCTGAATGGCTAGCCCACGAAGAAGTCTTAAGATGAAGGGGAGGGCTGGGCGAGATAAAAACTTCTTCCAAATGTCAGCATCCAAACTGCAAGACAAAAGGAGGTCCTCAGCAGCAGTTCAGAAAAATTAATGAATTTCCCCAGATTCAGAAGGAATGTGCGCTCCCTGAACTGGGCTCTGCCCATCAATGCCCTGAGGAGCCGCACAATCCTTGTCCTGTCAGGCTACCCAGAAACTCCAATGAGCTAATAGATATAAAGAGCTCTGCAAACCGTAAAGCTCTCCACTGGTGTCACCTAGCAGTACGGCTGCTCTTATTATTCCCTCGCCCCAAAAGAACTCTGGCAGCTTTACCTCAACCGGGATCATTTCCAGACCACAACTGGGTCCTAAGCCTGAGCTCCCAGACCTTTACTTTAAGATGAACAAGGAATTCTTTGTGGAGGTGGAGGCTACAGGCTGGCAGTGCGGAGCTGCTTTTTAATTTCTTATTCTCTGTTACAAGGAATGGCTCACTGGGTGAAGGACGGGGATGGTATGTCAGAAAGGAAAGTGATGGACAAACAAAAGACACCAACAGATGAAGGCAAGGAGGCTGTGGCCCAGAAGGCCCCTATGTGGGCTGACCCTTACTTCTTGGCACTAGGGATGTGTTTCTTCATATAGTCCAGGGCATTCTGCGTGATTCCCTTCTGGAGGATCAGGTCTTTCAGCTGGTGCCCATTGCTGTTGTTTTTGATGCCAGCCGCTATTTTGCAGAAACAGTCCAGGAAGACTTTATCATCACCAGTGTGATCCTCATCATACCTAGGAGGGAAGAGAAAAGTAGCAAGCATTAAAGACTCGCCAAGGGCCTGAAGCCTCAGAATCATAACGCCAGAGCTGGAAGAGCCCTTGGGGAATCCCCTAACCCAACTCCTTCATTGTAAGCGCGCGCATGCACGCACACATGCACACACACACACCCCTGTTAGACAGTGTGCACCTCCCTCCCTGGACAGTGAGCTGAAGGATTCTGGGAAGAATCCTCTTCCATTACATAAATGCAGAGCAGCATACTTGTCAAAGTTGCAGTATGGCTTGAATCGGTCCACCAGGATCTGCATTTTCTCCATCTCTCCAAAGGACAAATAGGGGATAATTCGCAACAAGCCCTGAAGGACACTGGGATTAGAGCGCACAAAAGTGCTATTGATCTGGTCCAGCAACATCACCAGCTGGTCCTTGTCACCTGTCAGGAGAAGGTTGCCCTGAAACAATAACCAAGAGGGGGCAAAAGAGATGCCCTGTCAATGGTACAGGAAATATATTTTAACCCATTATTCTAGGCAACTAGACTTTGCCTAGTCCCACAAGAGCTTGACTGGCCCCAACAGGCAATAACCCTTAATGTGCCAGTTCAGTAAAAATATCCTGCAGGAGGCCCATGGAATAAAAGAATTCTAAACTCTCAGAACTGGAAGGATCTTCAGAAGTCCTCAAGTCTCCTCTATATCTGTGCAGAAATCCCCCTGGAACTCCCCCAGACTGTACTGAAAGACATCTTGTGACAAGGAGCTCAGAACTCCAGCATGTCCCACACCTGGATGGCAATGTTTATAAAAGAACAGTGACATCAGCCTGATGCAGCACTTCTCAATTCTCCAATATTTTCAAGGGTCTGGATGTAGCACTCTAACCTGAGCCAAGGGAAATGTGGAATCCCTGAGGATTAAGTCTGGGGACAGAGCCCCAGACAGGGATGACAAAACTTCAGGAAGATAAAGGAGAAACCAAGTGGCTGTTGAGCAAAGTAACAATATTAGCAATTTGGGTTCCTCTTAAGCCAAGAGATTCAGAGCTGGCCTGAATCAGTTCACTCCATGCCATAAGGCAGAGGTATCAAGCTCAAGTAGATCCCTGTGGGCAACACAATACTTAGAAAATCATAGATTGCCATTGTCTATGTTGTAATGTACTTTTATTTACTTTGTTAAACATTTCTCGGTGCCATTTTAATCTGGTTTAGGTGGCACTTCCTGTAAGGCTGAGTTTGGAGCAGACTTTGCATGACCCTAATAAGTCACTACAACGTGAACCATCACAGACTGGGCTCTCCTCAGACCTCACCTTGTCCTCACTCAGGGGCTCGGCATTCGATTCATCCAGAATGATCTCCATGATACTGAGCACCTGCTCAGCCACAGCTGCCCCTCCACTGTCCTTGCTTTCCTGCTCAGCCACCAGGGCCTAGGGAAGGAAGATGCCATTGTTTGATGGATAAAACCAGAAGCCCCTTACCCAATCCCTTTGCTGCTACCACTGTCTGGCTGTCCATGGCTCAGAACCTGCCATGCCAACAGAACCAAGCTCCCCATTCACACACTCCCAAGTTTGGAAGGGATGACAAAGGTCATCGAAAACAAACAATACCAAAATAAAAATTCCTTCGTAACACCCTTGACAAATAGCTAGTCTCCACCTAAAGCCCTCTAATGAGAGGGAAAACACTAGCTCCCTGGAGGCAGCCCATTCCAGGTTTGGACAGCTCTAATCTTACACTGATCCTAAATATGCCTTTCTGCAACTTTCAATCTAGTTCTGCCCTTTGGGGCCAAGTGGAACAAATTTAATCCCTCTTCCACACAACACTCCTTCAAATATTTGAAAACAGCCACCATCTCTCTCCCCTGCCAAATGGGCTCTTCCTCAGGTCCACTCACAGGGCTCTAAAGCACAGGATGAGGTGAGGAGGGGGAAGTAATAGAGTAGGACTGGGGGAGGTGAGCTAGATTCTGAAAAGAAGCAAAACCACTTCCTGGTGATTATGTTTCTAGAAGTTAAAGCCTGCTTTAGTTTAGGCAACCCAGAGGGCTGTCCTCTCATCTTGTCTTTGTGTAAATTCAGGAAGAGGATAATGTGGCCCTTGGTGCCACAGGAAGCAGCAAGAGCCAGAAGAGGGACTGCATTCATTCTCCAAGGCTGCTTCAGAGATGGAGGGAATGACCTGAGTCACAAAGTCAACCTAGCAAATCAATTTAAGTTTTGTTGTTTTTGTTGTTCTTTTTGCCAATCGCCCCAGAGAGCCGAAGCACAGAGGGAATTCTAAGGTCTCTCTCCCCCACCCCAGGCTTCAAAGGCTTTATGTACATAATTTCCAGTCCAGTCTCTTTACCAAGTTAAGAGTCCCCAGCATGACATTCAAAGTGTTCATCTCAAGCTTGACCAGCTGCTGCCGATTCACCTTCACCTTCACACAGTAACTGAATAGCTTAAGCAGTACCTGCCAAGAAAAAACAGGTAAATGGAGAGGAAGTAGTGTGTAGCTAAGGTCTGTGAGGCTGAACTGATCTTAGAAAGTAGTGGCAAGTCATGCTAAAAATAACCATAAAAGCCATCAAATATGTGGAGTCAATTCACCAAAGCACACTCAATGCCTGTAAAGATATGATTACAAAATGCTTCTTAAAGAAATATAAAACAATAAAAGGAGTTAATCAGTGCTCATGGCTAGGCCTTGCCAACATAATAAAAATGACACTTCCAACAAAATTAATGTATAGATTTAGTGATGTATTAATCCCATTACCAAGGAGATATTTTATAAAACTAGAAGGAATAATAACAAAATTCATTTGGAGAAACAAAAGATCTAGAATAACAAGGAAATGCCAAAAAAGGTAGGAATAAAAAGGGGAAATCTCAAATTATATTATAAAGTAGTAATCATCAGCTATATTTTTGCTAAAAAATAGAAAAATAGGTCAATGCTAAAGATTAGACAAAGAAACATAGAAATAATAGAACTCAACAATCTGGGGTTCAATAAATTAGCCAGGAAAAAACTTCCCATTTGAAAATAATGGGAAAACTAGAAAGCAGTCCAATCAAAATTAGGCTTACACCAACAACTTACACCAGATACCATAATAAATTAAAACACACAAACTGAATATTGAAGACCATAACATTTAAAAAAAAGAGAGAGGAGAAAAACAGACCATGTATCTTTCATAGCTTTGGCTAAGATATGAATTCTTAACCAAATAAAGGACAGAGGTGATTACAAAAAACAAAATTTATATGACATGAAATGCATGAACAAAATTAATGCAACTAAGATATGAAGGAAAGTAGTGAACTTGGGGAAAATGTCCAATACAGGTCTGATATCCAAGATACATAGGGAATTAAATAAAACATAGAACCTAAAAACATTCCCTAATAGATATATTCTAAGTATAAGAAAAACAATTCTCAAAAGAATTGCAAATTATTAATAATTATATGAAAGAATGTGTCAAATCACTAATAAGAGAAATGCAAAATCAAACAACTCTGAGATTTCACTTCACACCTAAGCAAACTGAGAAATGTGGATAAGAAAAAAATTATTTTAATAAACAATTAAATTTTATTTAGATTTTTAAAAAAACATAGAAAAAAGTAGACTCTTAATCACAGCTGAATCAAAGTGGCCACACACCATCACTTCTCTCCCTCTTACCACGATATTCTCTAAGGGGTGGGGCTGGGGGTGGGGGTAGGGAGGAAGGAGGTAGGAGGAGGAGAAGATACAGTAGGATGGCTGGGAAACTAAGCCAGGTTGTATGTAGCTTTGCTACAGGACTGGCTTCTCCATGGGTCAGGGGCATCCCCTCTATTCCAGCAGCCAACCGCAAGGGAAAACAAACATCAATGAACAGAACCCTAAGGTGTGACTGCTTTGAAAAATGCCTTTATCAATTTCAACAGCCATGTGGAAATGATGATAAAATTCATGATCTGTGGTATTCCCTAAATTACAGAGGGAGAAGCAAAGGGATCCAAAGAGTCCTTGGCAATCATTATGTGACCTGGGGCAAGCTCTCTGTATTTTGCTCAGCCTTGTTATAATATGTTACTTGTTCTCATATCTCTGGAGGGTTCAAATGATGGAGAAAATGTTTGTGAGGCCTTGGTAAATCCTCAAAATCCAATAAAACAAATGCTAATGGAATGGTTGGATAAATGCTTTAACTATAATCCTAGGGGAGGAAAATGAAAAGGTTATATTACAACAGTCCTACAAGCCAGCTTAAGTATAATTATTGGTTGGAGAAAAGACAAGTAAATAGTTCCTACACAGCAGTGACCATAGGGAAGCCCAAGAGAAGAGTCATTGTGTTGCTTCCTTAGTAATACATCATTTTCTTTTGCCTAAAGGTATGGATGAAACAAGGCAGAAAATATTTTGGGAACTTGTATGGCTCCAAAGTCTGCCTCCTGAGTTCTGTGTATCAGAGAAGGATTCATGACAAAATGTTGCCCTCTGGAGCCAATCTGAATCACTGTCACAAGAGCACCACTCACCGTCAAAAGATGTCGGCCCTGTTTGAAATCCTTGATCCCAGCCAGTCTGTTGAGCATGCAATCCAAGCCCCCACACTGGGCCATCACACCTGCCATCTTATACACCTCTTCCTCATCTTCTTCTTCATCTAAGGAGAAGGGAACCAGGTAGTGGTGAGGATGTGTGGGAAAGGAGAAAGATCTTAGCTGGGCTTACAGCTATCTTCATTACCTACAACCTTTCCTCACAATAAACAGAGAATTACTCAAAAGGGCCCAAAAAGGGATACTCTATTCAACTGTTCTGTTCCATACTCCAAACCCCAATACCCACAATGGGAGCAATTAAGGCCAGTGTTAATCAGAGTGAAGCCTTCTGACTCTGATGTATCTATGCTAGCCCGGGCTCCCCACTGCCAATAAAAGGAAAACACAGCCTGGCATGGAAGCCTCCCTACAATCTGGGTGGAACCAGATTTCCAAGGGTTCTATTTCTTTTTTTTTTGTTTTGTTTTGTTTTGTTTTGTTTTGCAGGCAATGGGGGTTAAGTGACTTGCCTAGGGTCACACAGCTAGTGTTAAGTGTCTGAGGCCGGATTTGAACTCAGGTCCTCCTGACTCCAGGGCCGGTGCTCTATCCACTGCGCCACCTAGCTGCCCCCTTCCTTATACATTTTAACTGGCTATCCTTTATCTGCCTTTATCACGTTCTACAATGAATCATACAAATTTCTGTTCGTGGCTGTTTTCTACTCCCCTCTCCTCAATTAGACTAAAAAAGCTTCTTGAGGGCAGGCCTATGTCATTTTTCATCTTTGTATTACCTAGCACAGGGCCTCGTGCAAAGTAAATGCACTCCGCACTGATGAGGAGATGGGTATCATTCATTAGTCAATAAGCATGATTAATCACCTACTAGGTTCCTGGCACTGTGATAAATGCTGGCGATACAAGGAAAGACAAAGTCACTGCCCTCAAGGAACTCCCTCCCGGTCTAGTCGGGGAGACTACAAGCAGACAACAGTACAAACAAGAGATAGAGAATAAACCGGAGAGAATCAAGAGAGAGAAGGCACAAGCATTAAGGGGAAAGGAGAAAGGCTTCTCTCCTTTGACAAACAAAAATGGATGAGAACTCCGTGCATGGCTATGCTTATAAAAGCTCTCCGTGGAAAGCTGTGTCTCACCACCTGTCTAATAACACTGGGACAGAATGAGACGGGTTACTACGGCAGTGCCAAGTTTCTCCCGAGTTATAAAGAAAGCGACCCCTCCACATTCTCAGAATAATTCAACAAGGCTTCTGCCAACAAGTGGAGACCCTCTTCTTTGACTGCAAACCTCAGAGGTCACTTGGAACAGCATTTCCAAGAAAACTATACCTGTGGTGGAGTCCAGGGACTCAATGAATTCCTCGGTGGCATCACCCAACAAGCCCCGCATGCGGTAGATGATCCTCATGGGTTCTCCCTGAGTAGAGAAAGTGGGAAAACTTCATTCACTTCTGTGGCAGACTCACCTGGACCCCTGGCTCTTGTTCTCCATGGTAAATCCTGTCGGGCCTTAAGATCTCAACTTGAGGGGCAGGACTGAGGATCATTTCTGTCTTGAGGAAAGCACCTCCATTTTGTTGTGACAAAGAATGAAGAGTCAAGTCCAGAATGCCACAGTCCTCACTACCAAGACTTTGCCAGAGTCTGAATTGCCATAAAACATAAGCGCCTCTGACACAGGGCTCTCCTCTAGAGTCACAGGCATGCCCCACATAATGCTGCATTGAGTTACAGCACTAATGAGGACGAAAACCCAACACTACTGAGAAACCAGATTCCCCAATGAATGTTTGTCTGTTGGATAGCTGGTGATGAACCAAGCTCCTGCCTAAGCCTGAATGAAATGAACTCCTTTGTGCATAAACACTAATTTATAGAACAATCCATTTAAACAATAACTGAAAACCTTTTCTATAGTTTCTTCATTGAACCAAGGGATGTTAGATGAGAACTTTGGGCACAGTGGATAAAATGTTGGATTTGAAGCCAAAAAGACCTAGGATCAAACTCCATCTCTGACGCTTATTAGGCAAGTCACTTCACCTCTCTGAGCCTCAGTTTCCTCATCTGTAAAATAGGGGAAATAACACCTGCAGTACCGACCTAACAGAGTTGTTGGGAGGCTCAGACTATTCTCATTCCACGCAGGTGTGTGTATGTGTCCCTCTACATAAATGAAATATGTGTGTATTATATCTGTGTGTGGATATATAGCTCTTGGCAAACTCTAAAAGTTGTATGTAAATGGCAGCTATTATTACTATCCTCATGTATATATACACACAGACATATGTGTATGCATAGGGCGTGTGTGTGTGTGTGTGTGTGTGTGTGTGTGTGTGTGGCAAAAGGGAGTTTTTCCATTTCTCCTCTCACATGAAATACCACATCAATGATCAGCCTTAGAGAGCAGCTGTTTCATGTCAGAAGTGATCTAGAACTTCCCTTAAAATCCAGCTCCCCCACCCATTCATTTCTTCCAGAGAGAAGGCAGACCCCTGAAGCAAGAGTAGGAGCTGCCCAAGAAAGCACGAGAGGAGAAGCTAATTAGAGGAAAGGGCTCTTTAATTAAAGACAAGCCCGCCCGTTGCCTACGGAGGGAGTGGGGGCTCTAACCACAGCCTCATAAGAGGCAGGGGTTTAACTCTTTAGCCTGCTCAAGCCCAAGCCCCTCTCCTGTCAGCATCTCACAATGAAGTGTTCGACTCCAACTCTGGGAATGAGGAGTTGAGGAAGGGAGGAGCTGTCAGAAGGCCCCAGGTGGGCCGAGCCATGCTTAACAGGAAAGCCTCAGCAATGAGCAGTACAAGAAACCTAGACGAACAGCCCATCAACACCCAAAGCCCCACGAGACAAAGGCAACCAGAGCCAGTCTGAAGCCGTGCTTATGAGCCTGCAGAATGGCAAAAGGACTTGAAACCAAAGTCCAGAAGCCTGGCTAATAAAAGAAATGCAAAGGAAAGGGCTCCCTGCTGCTGACGCTCCACAATTCTGGTGTTCCACAGCTCAGCCAGGCAGGCAAAACTGAGTGCAAAGCCCATGATGGCGCTCAAGGGAAGGTGGACCAAGGGTGGTAGAGATACTACAAAATAAGGAACATATTGGGGAAAGAGAAACACCAGATCAAAAAGCGGGATGGGAGAAGAACAGGAATGGAGGGAAGGGGACAGACTAAAGAGGAGAGAGGAAGGAAAGGACAGCATGGAAATATTCTCATGTTGTTGAGAGTAAAGGAGCAGAATTAAAGGGCCCCAAAGAAGACCCAGGGTATTGCTCCCCTTCCCTGACACCAGAGCAAGAAGTGCCTGTCCAGGGTTTTGTAAAATAGGGGTGCCACTGCCTGACGCAGCTTAGTGTTCCAGGGATTACAGATCAATCACTGTCCCAGAAAATGCTAAGGATTAACTTCTGCAAAAAGGTTTCAATTGGAAGAGGAGGGAGGCAGAAAAGTGTGCACGGTCACAGGGCTCACTCTCGCAGATAGCACAGGCTGGCCTTCCAAATCTTCACGGCTGCCACGCTAGAGGAAGCTTGTGCCTCACGTCTCTGGTAAAGTCCTCTAATCTCCTGAAGCTCTTATACCTCTACTAGTCTGCAGCTAATTTCCTCAAAAGTAGGACAAGATGACTGGTTTCCATCCCACCAACCCCAAGCTGGAGAGCTGTAGCTCTGTAAGTGCTGATACAAGGTCCTTTTATCATAACAGGTCCCCAGCATCACAGCGCTGAGTAAGCAAGCAGGAACGTACCTCATTTGTGGGGCACCAGACCTTCTTGTAAACCTCTACCACAGGAAGATCCAAGCTGATAATTTTGTTGTTCACCAGGAGCTGAAAGGAAAAGTAAATGGTCTGGTACTCCTAATGACTTCCATGTGAGTCAGAAACAGATAGAGACTCATCACACCATTGAGATGAGACCCTGAACAGAAAAGCAAACAGGTTGTCTCTGCTAAGGGCACAATGTTTTCACACTTCTGAGCCTAAATTAACTTAGAGATATGCCAAGTGGGATAAGCGGGTCTCTTTCCTCACCAGTCCTTCCACCATCTTTCTCCTTTAAGCAATGTGACTGCAGTCAGGCCAAAGAGGTCTTCTTCCCATCGGAAAGCATCCAATCCATAACTAGGTACACCTCCATGGAGATTAAGGAGAACACTCAAAGTAGTGTTTCTCCATCACTAGTCTGCAACAAATTCCTACTCTTTTCCTTACTTTTTTTTTGGTGAGGCAATTGGGGTCGAGTGACTTGCCCAGGGTCACACAGCTAGTGAGTGTTAAGTGTCTGAGGCCAGACTTGAACTCAGGGCCTCCTGACTCTAGGGCCAGTGCTCTATCCACTGCGCCATCTAGTTGCCCCCTTTTCCTTACTTTTTAAAAGCTTTTAAGTTTACTTAAAAACTGCCTCCTCTCTTTCCTGGCCCAATCTGCTGCACAAAATGGTCCCCGGGTGAGGTTTGAGATGTTTTACCAGCTGACAGCGGTGTTTTAGTTGGAAAACACCAACACGAAGCACTTAAATGACTAAATGGGTAGTGCTGCCAGGACTTCCGTGCATTTACCTCCATTCCACTATCATCTTCCAGGAGGGCCACCAGATCACAGTCCTGGCAGATCTTGTTCTTAATGTCCCTCATGAGAGGCCCAATGCCTGGCTCATTGCTGCTGTAAGGGTTGCCAGGCATGCGACCCTGTAAGAAATCTTCTTGCTGGGGATCCTTCTCCAGAGTCACGAAGAACTCCGTTACTTCATTCTCTTCCTAAGGAACAAAGACCACAATTGGAGCAAGAGAAACCAGAGGTCATCTCCTCTAAGCATTCTAGCAAGCTGCCTTGGGGTCAGACACAAGGAGCCTGCTTCCTGAAGGTGATCAAGGGCTGCAACAAAGAACCTGGAGGTAGGATAAAGATCCCTGCCATGTGTATTTGAAAGGAAATGACTAACAAGGTTTTAGCAGGGGCACATCTATGCCTCAGGTGAAAAGAACCTACTAGGATGAGGAGCAGAGGAGATACAAGAAGGTAACAATAACCCCACCTACACATTGCAAATGGGGCTATGACAGAAAACTAGAGCAGAGCACCCAGGACTTCTCTATATTAAATATGTTAAATATTAAAATCCCTCCTACGCCTAGACACCCAATGGCCCTTCATTCAGAGAACTGCTGCTGAGTAAAGTTCTTCATTATTCTGGACCAAAAGAAGACCTTTGAATCACATTGAAGCCATAGCTCCTTTGCTTCTTCCCAGATGCTTAGGAACATTCCTCCCTTCCCCATCCCCATGCCTCCATCTTTTGTGCTACCACCCCACCTCCTCAAGCTAACCCCCCCCCCCCAAGCCGAATTCTTATAATAAGCTGTCTAGATGAGCTGCCTCTACTTCTTCACTTCCCAATCATTTCTGTCTCTGGCAGTTTGGCTTCCAAGCCCACCACTTAACAAAAACAACTCTCTCCAAGGCCACCAATTGTGTCTTTGCTGCTCAATTCAATGGCCTTTTCTTAGTGCTCATCCTTCTTGAGTCTCTGCAGCATTTGACACCATTGACACTACTCTTTGGGTATTCTCTCCGCTGCTCTGCCATAGTTCCCCTTGTCTCATCCCCTTGGAGTAGGCATACTGCAGGGTTCTGTTGTGGGCTGGGCTCTCTTAAGCTCTCTCCACTCTCTCTTTCTTCAGGATCTCATTAGATCCCATTGATCCAACCACCATCTCTCTGCAGATGACTCCCAAATTGACAAAGCCAACCCCACCTCACTCGAAAGTCTGACATCTCCAAATGTCCACTAAACATTTTCCCCTGAATGCCCCATATGCTTATATCCTAAAGAGAACCCATTAGCCTTGCCCTAAACCTAAATCGTTTTAGCTTGATTGCCCTGTTTCAGTTGTGGTTACCAGCAAGTTAAATCAACATCCTTGATGTCATTCTCCCCTTACTTTCACTAAGCCCCAGTAACTAATCAGTTGCCAAGTTCTGTCAATCCCTACTTCCCTAACATCTCACATATCTGTGCCCTCCTTCCTACTCACACCACAAGTACCCTAATTCAGGTATTCATCACCTCTGCCATTCCCTGCATGTGCAGCTTCACCCCCTGCCTTTCTGCCTTTGCACAGGCTTTCCCCATGCCAGGAGTATTTCCTTGTCTCCTGCAGGCTCCATTCCCATGCCACCTGCTCCAAGGGGCCCTCTGTTGTTACTAACACCTAGATTATTTTGCACTTACTTTCCTGGGTCAATACCCTTCCTCCCAATAGAATGCTTTTTGAGAAGAACGGGCACTGTTTTATTTCTGCTTTTGTACCCCTAGGGCCCGACACCCAGGAAATACATGCTGAACTGTATAGCTCAGGTTGGGGAAAATGCAAACACACAAGTGAAGAGAAAGGGGAAATGTGGACATGCCTTCAGACCGACCCCGCCAGGTCATCATTGCTTTCAGAACCTGTTACAGGAAGGGATACTGGCAGATCAGAGCCTTTAAGGACCACCTAGTATCTGTAACCACTAACAGGAATTGTCGGGGGGGGGGGGGTGCCGGGAATGCATGGAGTTTCACATTATGAGGGGGCAGCCCCTCCTCCCTCTCCAAAGAGCCCTGCCTGAGGCCTCCAAGGAGCAGCTGCTCACTTACAGGATAGATGATGCTGCAGAGCCTCTCAAAGATAAAGACAGGAGTTCGATAGTCATCCAGATTGTAACGCTTGGCCGTTTCAATGCACACTGCCATGAAGGCCTTCGTTTCTGATTCTGTGCCTGCCAGAATCAAAAGGACCAGTCAGTTTGGGAAGGAGCTTCCCTCAGTCTCCCCGCAACATCCCAAGCCACCAAATCAAAAGGAACTGATCTGAGAAGTGGCAGAACTTATTACTCACAGCACGGGCTGAAAAGTTACTAGACCACACTTTAAAGTTTCAAGGTCACACAA
The DNA here is from genome assembly GCF_019393635.1 of Dromiciops gliroides. Classification (NCBI taxonomy): domain Eukaryota; kingdom Metazoa; phylum Chordata; class Mammalia; order Microbiotheria; family Microbiotheriidae; genus Dromiciops; species Dromiciops gliroides. The sequence goes on along the minus strand of NC_057863.1, from coordinate 615,139,321 downwards.
GGATAAGATTTTGTGTCAGCAAAATTATGAGCTTCACATGGAAGGATTCAGCTGATGAGCTCTCAGACCAGCTCAACACAAGAGCCCCAACCTGACAGATGGAATGCAAGAAAATCTAATTCTGGGCTTGAAAGTTTGCAACTTGAAGTGTTGGTCCTGTCTCCAAAAAGAAATTTCTCTCTTTGAAACTCTGGGGAACTGCAGACATGTTCTCCTTGATTTGGCCAGGCTGACAATGACAACGATGGCTACCTGTGTTGATGTCCTATCCTCCAACTAGGCTGCAAACTCCTTCAGGTCTGATATAAACTGGGCCTCCCTTTCAGTGTTAGAACAGTGATCTAGATACATAGGCCCTGACTATTTGTTGTTACCTCCATCTCTGCCCATGCCGACACAATGAGCCAACAGAGGGGAAAGAGGATGGAAGCTCCAGGCCTCCGGTCAGCTCTACCTGTGGTCATGTCCTCCAGCATCTCCAGCAGCATGTCCTGGGTCTCATCAATCAGCTTGGTCCTCTGCACTACCAGCTTACGCAGACACAGGTAGCCATTTAACACAGTGCCCACCAGGCGGCTTTTGAAGTGCCGCTTAATGGACTCTACTTCCACAAAGGAGGAAAGGAGGCCTGTTGGGACACAGGAGAGAACTATAGGAACCCTAGCAGATAAACTCAACGTTTCAAAGCCAGTACCAGATAAACCTTAAACCTTTTCTTGTTGCAGAGGATAAGGTAAAGAATGGGAAGCCAACACCAGAACTCACAGAGATTGAGGCGCTTTGGCTCCAAATACATTTCTATTTCAATAGCAATGGATGACCCATTAAATGATGGGGATGATTAGTTATACCTGTGAGGCTCTTGAGAGCATATCCCTGCTGTAAGTCAGTGCTCAATGTAGCTTCCTCTAGGGCCAGCAAACGGGCTATTTCCTAGAAAGGATGATAGGAATGGTCAGTGTAACACTCTAACAAATGTCACCACTATCCCCCTTCCCTGAGACCTACAGTGCCGACTCAGGACACTTACATTGACACCTATGACTGAGCTTTTGCTGATCTAAGATGCTTAACCTCTTCATCTCATTACCCCTGCAAGGTCCCATCCAGAACCTCTGAAGCCAATGCTCTATCAAGAGGCTAGTGTTCAATAGTGTCATAGGGCCCTGAGATTCCCAGCTTTCTGAGAGAAAAGGAAAAACCGAGGACAAATCACAGATTCCAGCCCGAGGCAGCAGAAGCACATCTATAACAGAGGCCTGGTGCTGACAGGCAATGAAACTCTCAGCACTTTAGTGAGGATGGGCCCTCCTTTGCCCAGAGCTTGCAGCTTCTGTCACACTCATATCAGAGCCATGTGTGGGCCTCAGAAGAGCTGCCTCAGGGATATTAAGACCAGAACCTCTCCACCCCCTTCCCCAGGAGACCAACAAAGCCAGGAACAGGAGAGCATCTAAATAGTCAGAAGTCATCTCAGGTGTCTCAATGCAGAAGGCTCTGTACGACCTTTCTTCTCTAGGAGAAATGTCATCTCCTGAGCCTTGTGCGATACCTAGGGAATGTCAATGTCATAGCTCAATAAATCTGGGAGGGATCTGAAAATCATTTTTTCTAGCCCCTTGGATTTTGTTTGTTTGTTTGTTTTAGTGAGGCAATTGGGGTTAAGTGATTTGTCCAGGGTCACACAGCTAGTAAGTATTAAGTGTCTGAGGCCGGATTTGAACTCAGGTACTCCTGACTCCAGGGCCGGTGCTCTATCCACTGTGCCACCTAGCTGCCCCCCTAGCCCCTTGGATTTTACAGATGAAGAAACAGAGTCCTAAAGGGACAAAATAATTCATCTGCAAGAGAATAATGGAAGGAGAGGTAAAATACCTTGGTGATGAGATTGCCAACATAGGGCAGGACTCCTCGAGCTGCCAGGTAGACCTTCCAGTGGGCTGGTTTGATTAGCTTCTGGTAGAGTGCCAAATACTCCGCTGCACACTCTCCAGCAATACTCAGCTCGTCCAGGTAACTGGTTCAAGGACACACAAAAATTATAACTGGGCAACTGAAATCGACCCAAACATACAGGCAGAGTTAGAACAAGCAGCCCAAACCCAAGTGGAACAAACCATTTGCATTGATGTTCTAAAGGACATAACAACCTAGTGGTGCCAGAATTTGGGTAGCAGAAACACAAGATATGTACACCTCACCCCACCTCAGCCTACACAGGCCTCTCAGAAATTCCTTGGGAGCACTGATGCCCTCCAAGACAAAGGAGATGGAAGGCAAGAGAAGCATGGGCTCTCAGTGCCTCTGCCCAGCCCTCCACGGTACCTGGTGAGGAGGTCAAGGACCTGCTGTTTACGGCTAGGAATGGTTGCCAGAGCCTCCACAATGGTACAGGCTGCCTGACGGGCAGCCTGAGTCGCTGGAGTGAATAGCACCTGAGAGCAGAAGGGAGGGAGGACATCATTAATTGCATTCAGTTATACTTCTCTCCATCCTGGGCTCCAGGCTGTTCCACTGTCCACTGGCCTATCCTAAGCTACTCATCCCAAGGAGAAGTCCTCTGGGAAGACTTCTTGGGGACGGGTGAACCTGAGATTCTCAGAGGAGCCCCAGTACTGTAAATGAAGAGGAAAGGAGGCAGAAGGGAACAAATGAGCTACAAGCAGCCAGCTACATGTGCTTCTTGTCTAGTAGAGGCGAACGGCCTTTCCCCTAAGATCTTTGTTAATTAGTTTGGAAGACAATATGGGAGATGTCTGAATTTTAGCACAGATTCCTTTACAGGTATTTTCCTTAGAAAGTTGTTATGAGCACCTTTGTTTTAGAAGAAACAATGAGCTTTCTGCTGAAGTCTTTTTACTGGACCTCTCCACTCACTATGGGCTGTTTGGTTCTAATATATAATTGTGTATTTCTTTGAAATACTGTGGAGGGAAGGAAGTGGAGAGGGAAGAGGAGAAAGAAGAGAGGGCTGCAGAAGGGAAGGCCGGATTAGAGAAAGGAGCAAGGGGGAGAGAAGGAATAAAAGAGTAAAGGGAGGACAAAGGAATAAAGAAGGGAGGCAGGGAGCAGATAGAGGTTGAGAGGTGGGAGTGAGGCAGGCTGGGTGCAGAAGGATAAAAGGATAGAGGAAGGGGCAAAGGAGAACAGCAGGAGGAAATGTGTTAACGGTTCTGAAGTTTAGCTTCATAAGCAGGAGAGGTGAAGACGGCAGAGAACAAAAACGTTGGAAGGACAGAGAGGGAGATCCTACTCTGCCCAGGCTGGCCACCATCTAGTTAACAGCAACAACATGAAGCCCTACTGGATCCTGATCTGAAAGGTACAGGCCGGCACCGACACAGCAAAGAATAATGGCGGCAGGAGGGGGAGGGACAGAAGACATCTCTAAAAAGCCTGAGAGTGGTTCAGCTCCTCAGCTAAGTGCTAGCATCTCAGCAAAGATGCCCCCTCACCTGCCGAAGCCAGTTGTTGTGACCCAACTTGAGATCCAAGGGGGAGGTCCTCTTCCCCCGACGGCTCATGTACTGTTTCCATCTCCACACATACTTCTCCGTCAAGTAGAGCTGCCGAAGCTCTGACCTAGTGGAGGATTTCCCATTGGAATCCATACCTGGAATGTGGAAGGAAGAATGAGGAAAACAAGGCAGTCTGAATAAAAGAGGTAGGGGTAAGCAACCACGGGTCTATCAGTTTTGGGGGTTAAGTCTTCATTAAATTGTAAGCTCCTCAAAGGCAGTGACCATTGTTACCTTTCTTTGTCTCCCAGCACTTAGCATAGCACTAGGCACACAGTAAAAACTTAATAAATGCTTGCTGATTGAATGGTTACATGCATTCTAGATCTTAAAGCACTATGCAGGTATGAACTGCCATCTACACTGTCACTGGATTTAGGCTTTGCTATGGTTGCCAGTCTATTTTCTTTTAAAATTAAAATAAAATGTATTTGTATTATGAATTTCTCAGTAAATACCAATATTCCGATATGCAAGAGAGAACAAAAAAGAGACCGGATAAGAAATTGTGACCTTCTTTACATAGAGTTTGTTTTGAAAAATCATTTGTTAAATTTAACATGGGAGGAATAAAATTGCCCTATCTGCATCCCCTTCCTCCTGTGTCTTTATGTTTATAAATAGTCTTGTCTATGTTTTTCTAATTTGATTTTTCTTTTTCAATTTCCAAGAATTTTTTTTTTCTTTCTCTCCCTCCCAACCCCAAGCTTTATAAAGAGAAAGGCATACCACCTCTAGTGGGCAGGCATTTCTTCCAGGCCTCATAGGATGCTTTCGGGTCTCGCTTGAGCCACAGCTGAGCCTGGGCATGGATCTCATTGCAGTATGGCTTAACTGTGGTAAGAGCTTCAACGGGAACGTCCTAGGGGGGAGGGAGACAAGGAGGGTGAGAGCTTTCCAACAAACCTGAGATGCCAAACCAAGAAGGACCAGCCAGAGCAGCCACACTTGTGTTGGTGAGTTCTCCTGATAATTCTACTCAACAGCAACAGTTCCTGAATTAATTTAGGATTCCTGACTTACCACTGTGTAGTGTAAGATGCCGTTTCCTCACTACTGTAGAACAGCTATAACTGGTTCTTGAAAGGAAACTATGGAAATAGGTGAGCATAGATGCGGTACCTTCTTAGTCCTGATCATAAACTCTCCCTTTGATTTTATGTCTTAGGAGCTTTGACTTTTCATCTTGGAGCTCACCCTCCTCTACTTTGCTAACTGAATTTCCTCACTACACAAGTTTTCTCCATATACTCTTCAATTGGATGAATAGGGAAGGAATAAGCATTTACATAGCATCTATTACATGCCAGGCACTGTGCTAAGTGCTTTAGAAATACTCTCTCATTTGATCCTTACAACAACCCTGGGAGGTGGGTGCTATTATCATCCCTATTTAACAGTTGAGGAAACTGAGGCAGGCTGGTTAAATAACTTGCCACAGTTACACAGTTAGTAAGTGGTTGAGGCCAGGCCCAGCACTCAATCCACTGTGACACCTGACACCAGCCTCTTTGCCACTTGAGATGGTTTCAATGTCTTTCCTACTCATCTCTGCCTCTTCCAAAATCTCATCTGGGGGTCATAATAGCATCCACCTCTCAGGGTTAATAAATGTTTGTCGACAACTCACTGAGTGAGTCATCACACCCAAAGGCCTACAACAGCTGCCCTTGGTTCTGACTCACGTACCCCTTCTTTTTATTTCCAGACCCTGACTTCATCTGGAAGAGAGTGTCCAAGGCTTCCTGTAATTTAAGCAAACTATTCCAGAGAATTAGAAACCTCCTGGGAGGTCTTCAAGCAAAGTCGCTCAGTGAGTTGTCAACAAACATTTGTTAAACATTTTCTATGTGCTGGGCACTGTGCTAAGGATATAAAAAATAGGCAAAAACAGTCCCTGCCCTCAAGGAGCTCCCAGTCTACAATGGCCTTAAAATCCCCAGAATCACCCCGCTACCTACCTAGACGGCCTCAACCCCTAGAGGTTCCTGTCACTCCAGCTTTAATGACACATCCAACCAAGAAGGAATGAAAGGTCAAGTTGGATTAGTGAGGTACTCCCTACAGACACTTCACTGACCTGCATCCTGCCCAATCTGAGGATGTTTCAACAAATTTCAGAAAGCAGGTAGCTTCTGCCACCCACCAGACGAGCTCTAGTTTGTCCAAAGTTGTGCCTTACAAAGCCCCAGAGGGCAAAGGGGGAAAAAACAACCAGAGGTGAAGTCTTGGGCAGAAGGCCCATGAAACCCTCTGAGCTCAATCTCTTGTAGGGCAACATTGATTTTAAACATTCCCTTTCTCCCTGGAAGGCACAGCAAGACAACAAGAGGCGGCAGGCCTGTTTTGGCCATGGAAGTCCCCAACGAGCAGAAGTTACCGGAGCCTAGCACCTTGGCTTAGCCTTGCTGGCTGTGCATCCATTGAGAGCCCATAAAATACCTTGTTTTTCTTGCTGGTTGGAGCAGGTGGCTTGATGAGCTTCTGCAGGATGCGGAGGCACATGAGAGTGATGTTCTCCACAACGACAGGCGTTTTGATGTTTACAGCCATGAGGAAAAGACTGAGAGCTGACATGGAGAAGGCAGAGGCCCTGAGTCACTTCCCCTGCCCAGGGAGTGTCCCAAGTCCTAGCAGACTTGGCTTCTTCAGGGCCTCTGCCCTGCACCCCCCCTACCCCCAACATGCTCACTCCTGATCCCCACCTTCCTGAACTCACCACAACGCAAGCGAAGTTCCCAGCAGCTGTCCTCCTTTGAGATGGAATCAGTGAGTAAGAGCATTTCATACTGGAGGCTGCTTGCCTGCAAAGTCAAGGGGAAGAGAGAGGTCCAGATGAGCCAGGAGTGTACCTGTGACCTTTCACCTATGACAAGGCAGAGATGCAGCCATGGGAATCTCAAAGCTGGCTGGGCTGGACTAGCCTGGAGCAATATCTCTGAGTTATAACAGGGATAACCACTCACACTTACAAAACACCTTCCTCATCACAGCCCTGGCAGAGAAGGGTGAGTTAAGTGGCTGGTCTATGGCCACGCGGCTGGTGAAATGTCTGGGTCATCTAAGACCAACGTTCTTTCTTTGTCCTGTGCTTCCTCTCACAGCAGAGGCCCCAAGAGCAACTTAAGAGAGTGGAGCAAACACCTTCCCACCCACTGGCCAAGATGCTGAGGTGCCACTGACCAGCAGCCTGAGGCTGGCATTAGCTGGGAAATGGCTAGAGCAAGAGGGCTCCTTTCATCCTCAAACACCACAATGAAACTGGGCAGAGGACAGGAGAGAGTAGGGCTTCAGGGCATGAGTGGGGATCCCTGAGGGATAGAGAGGAGCAATGAGGACAAGCTGCTTCCCTCACCAGATCAGGGTTGGCCCAATGGCCTTTCAGAGCTGCTGAGACCTTGCCAATGATCAGGTCATTCATCTGCTGAGTTGCTTCTGGATTATCCCTAAGAGGAGCAAAAAGCACAGTTATTAGACTCACTCACTCCTGATCAGGGGCTATCCAGGTACATTGGGCTCACCTTCCAGGGCTCCCTAACTAGAGAGGTTACTGCCTCCTGCCTAGGAAAAGGATCTTGAGGCCCCCTAGAACTTTGGTGACTGAAGCAACAAGACACTATCATGGGCAGCTCTCCTAGACACTCCTCCTCCTCCATCAAGAGACCAAGAGGGTTGTGAGTTTTCAGAGCACACCCGTCCTTTACCCCTCAGCTGCCCAGGCACACCACATCCTCTTGCCTCTCTGGGCCTTTTGGAAGCACATCTGCAAAGAGCTCTCTCAGTTCAACCACCTTCAAATCTCTCCTCAGGACTCACCTTGATAGCAACTCCTTCTGACAAACACGACTAACTACCTACTAGGTGGCGTTCCTCCTTCATTTCCAAGAGGACCAGGGACATCATAGGTGATGTCTTGACTTATGGGTGAGCCAGATTTAAGCGAAGCAGAGTTGCACAAAGTTGTCGGCCTGGCTCACTCTTCCCGAGTCAGGGAAGTCCAGCAGCAGGACGAACGTCAAGATGACTGGCCATGGCTCAGGATGCAGGGAATGACCCTGGCACCTCTGATGCATGACCAAGCTCTAAGTGCTCTACAGAGCATGCTTCAGGTACCTTCATGACCCATGACACTGGGGGAAGTCTTCACGTGCTTGGGGCAGACATCCCCGTAACTCACTAACAGGTTTGAGGCCTGTCGGTTCCCCTCAAACTCATTGAGCCCATCTGCTGAGATGGTTTTACCAGGGTATGGCTCCTGTACAGGTTACAAGTTCCTGGAGCCAAAAGTGAGAGTTGGCTGGCAGGTGGACACCCAAGGTAGATGAGGGCAAGGGCTGAGCCTCCCATTAGAGATGCTAGTTCTCCTGAACACCCACACACCCCACCTACTAGGTACAAGGCGCTAGACTAGACACAGGGGAATTACTGCTCAAAGGCAGCAAATTGAGAACCCCGAGAAGCTCCCACAGGTCATTTAACCATGCTTTCCTAAGCACTTCATCCACTCGTCATTCTCTATCATAAATCTATTTTCCACTCAAGTTACACTCAAATGCCATTTTCTCCACAGAGCCTTTCCTGATCCCAGTGTTCCCCCTACTCCTGCCCTGACCTCATCAAGGGCTTTGTTTTATACCTTTCTAAAGCCTTCATACCATGATAGTATACATAATAGTTCTGTTTTCTCCTACTAAACTGTGAGCTCCATAGCAGTAGGGACTATACATATGCAACCCAAACCTTAACTCCAGACCATAGCCCCATGGGGTGTTCTGCACTTAACAACCACTTCGTATTCCCCGCACAGCTCACACGACAGGGATGAGCTGTGTCGTACCTGGTGAGGAGACACATGAGCTGGCGGACTTCTTCCCGCATGGAGGCTGCCCCTCGGCGCAGATTGTAATCAAAGAGCTCCCGGATGAGGCCCTGGGAGACGAGGATGTGGCGCAAGGCTGGGTTCGTGGCCAGGGCCCGGAGCAGTGTGATGCAGTGTTCGGTGACTGCAGAGGCACATCCGTAACACTTGGTGGAGGACGTGTGGCCACAGCCCAGGACTGATAAGGCTCGGTACTGGCTGGCAGTGAATGTCGGCTGCACTGTCGTCCGTGATGACTTGGTAGCTGCCTCCCTCTGCTGCAAATCATACTCTAGGAGCTCCTTCCGTGAAGCAAACACTTTCTGGAGCCAAGAGGAGAGGGAAGAGAGGAGGAGTCAATTACTGTGATGCCAAAGAGAAGGAAAAAAGCTCTGAGCTGAACAATCACCTCAAAATCCAAACCGAGAAACCTTTTTCTAGCCAGGCCTCATATTTCAGGGGCTTCTGTCCTTGTCTCTAGTAACTCAGAGCACTTTTAAGGCGCTAGAAACACTTGGCTGTTGGTGTCTGTGACAGCCCAGAAAACCCTCTAGTTTGGGGGGTTGGGGAAGAGACAAGGGGGATCATCCTCAGTGTAGCAAACCAACTTTTTCCTTGAAAGGGTTAGCTAACTTTTCAAAACTGTTTCCATCCCTTTCCAGGACCTCCCCAATGTTCTTGTGCTATTTATTCCAAGTCCCCACTGGTGCTGGGACTGACGCCTCCCTGGTGAAAAGAGCCTTCCCATGCAGCTGGGTAGGACTGTCCTAAGCTGTCTCAAGGCACAGTCAGGATGGACTGAATAAAGAGCAACCGTCTGACTAAAAACCCTGCCTGGGGTGGGGGGTGCCGGAGCCCAGCATTCCAAGCAACAAGCTGTCTGCCTTGGGCACGCCCCTCCTGTGTGGTGCTGTTAGCCTTTTCTGGGGCATCTTATTCCCGGGCCTTTCGTGCTAGATGCTTCCTAGTCAGCCTCACTGACCGGTGCCCTGCTGCCTGTGGCATCAGAGATGGAAAACCAATCACATGTGCTTGGCGGGAGGCCCTGCCTTCCTCATGAAACATCTGGTCCTTGTCCACACTGCAGAGTGGCCAGGCTCTACAAGATGGAGCCCAGGGATGCTCATACCAAACCAAGGGAAAGGAGGGGGGCCTGCAAGATGCAAGGCACCAACAATAAGGGTCAAAGGCAGGACTTAAATCAGTCCTGGATCTCCAGCCCCCTCTCTGTCCACTCGTCGCTAGTCCATGCTACATCTCTGTTAATTGAGATCATTGAGAAGACACGGATGAATTTTAAACTATCAATTCTGTTGGCAAAGACTCATTTCACGAAGAGAAGAGCCCACCCCCACACCGCCATCACAAATGTCTGCACAATAAGGGGGATTTACAAGCCCCCAGGCAAGTACTGTTCTGATGTATGAATGGTGACCTGCTCCATCCAGCTTAGGGAGTGGGCATTGGCAGGCCAAGCCCTCTGGAAGGATGCCCATCCCTGTGCTCAAACATCTGATCTCTGGGCCCCTCATTACACTGGATTCTGAGGATCATCAGTTAGAGCTGGAAGTGACAGCGGCTGAATCTGGGTGGACTCTCTCCTTTTTAAGTATGAAGGATCTGAGGTCCAGGGTTTGTCTTGGGCAACAACAGGTTTTGAGATCATGACTAAGGGCTGCTGGGATGCTTAACATCATCGGTATTACCAGGAAGTCCCACGGTTTCATACCTGTATGATCTTGGAGAGTTCATCAAAAGAGTTCTTGCATTCTCCACAGTACTCTTGAGCCAACTGCAGGATGTAGCGGTTTACACTGGCTGACGCGGAGTTGATCCCCCCGGCACTACCTGAATCGTCCTAGAACCCGGAGAGGAAGTCAGCCAGCAGCAGAAGGTCCACACTTGGGAGGCTCAACTCTCAGCATGAGTGAAGCCTCCCTGCTTCCTTCCCTCCCTATCACACCCCCTCCCTGAACTTAGCTGGGTAATACCTGGGGCTTTTCAGGAGCTGCCTCATTCACTTTGCAAAGCAGATTTTCCAACTGTGGCCTGTGTCCCATGAGCTGGTGGTATACTCGGTCAGCTTTATCCAGGAGGGTGTTGATGTTAGTCACGGCCTAGGGAGGAGAAGAGATGAGAGGCTAAGGTAGAGCTCGTCTAACTTTCCCACACAAAATCACAGGATGTCACCAAACCCACGAATGGTCACCCAGGGACCAGTGAAATGGAACCACCCTCTCCCCTAGCCCAGGCACTACCTCTCTAAATGAAACCTGCAATTGTATTTGCTTTCTTGGCTTCCACAGCCACAGCAGCCAGAAAAGGTTTCTAAGCCTTCAACCCACTCAACCACCCCGTTTAAAACATTTCATTTACAGGCAGTTGTCTGATGAAATCAAAGCTATCTGTTCCCATATGAAAAAATGCTCTAAATCACTACTGATTAGAGAGATGCAAATTAAAACAACTCTGAGGTACCACCTGACACCTATCAGATTGGCTAGTATGACAAAAAAGGAAAATAATAAATGTTGGAGAAGCTGTGGAAACACTGGAACACTAATGAATTGTTGATGGAGCTGTGAACTGATCCAACCATTCTGGAGAGCAATTTGGAATTATGCCCAAAGGGCGATAAAGCTGTGCATATCCTTTAACCCAACAATACCACTTTTGGGTCTTTTTCCCAAAGAGATCATGGAAAGGGGAGAGGGACCCACATGTACAAAAATATTTATAGCTGCTCTGTTTGTGGTGGCAAGGAATTGGAAATTGAGGGGATGCCCATCAACTGGGGAATGGCCGAATAAGTTGTGGTATATGAATGTAATGGAATACTATTGTGCTGTAAGAAATGATGAGCAGGAAGAGATCAGAGAAACCTGGAAGGACTAGCATTAACTGATGATGAGTGAGACGAGCAGAACCAAAAGAAGATTATAGAGTGTATCATCAACATTATGTGTTGATCAACTGTGATAGACTGGATTCTTCTCATCAATACAACGGTACAAGAAAGTTCCAAAGGATTCATGATGAAAAAGGATCTCCAAATCCAGGAAAAAAAAAAAAAGAACTGTAGAATATGGATGTTGATTGAACCATACTATTTCTTTTGTTTTTGGTGCTGTTTTTCTTTTTTGAGGTTTTTCCTTATTGCACTGATTCTTCTCTTGTAACATGACTAATGCAGAAATGTGTTTAATGTTATTATAATATAACCTATACCAGAATACTTGCTGTCTAGGGGAGGGGGGGGAGGGAAGAGAGGGAGGGAGAAAAATTTGAAATTGGAAATCTTATATAAACGAATGTTGAAAATTATCGCTACATGTAACTGGAAAATAATAAAATACTTTTATTTTAAAAAAAAACATTTCATTTATCTCTATTAAATTCCAACTTATTTAAGTTGGCTCAATGTTCTGGGTCTGTGAGGACCTAGAATCCTGAATTCTTACTTTGTCCTAGAGCCTAGCTTCTTAAATTGTAGGTTATGAACCCATATGGGGTTGTATAAAATTTGGAAATAGTAAAAGGTTACGTAAATCTGTTTTCTATACCTATATACCAAGGGTCACAGAGATATTTCTTGGGCGAGATGGGGTCATGAGTGGAAAAAGTTTAAGAAACCCTGGCCTAGAGTATTAGCTCTCTCTCCAAGCTCTGTATTATCTGCAAATATAATAATAGCACACCATCAAAGTCTTCCTCCAGAGCCACTGATAAAAATGCTCCACAGTCCGGGACCAAGCACAGACTGGGGGCCTCCAGGGGAATCCTCCACATAAAACTGCCTCAAGCCATAAATGAATGAAAGGTCAGTCATACAAGCAATTCTGAATCCACCAAGTGGCACTATCCCTCCATCTTTTCCATTAAAATAATATGAAGGGCAGCTAGGTGGCACAGTGGATAAAGCACTGGCCCTAGATTCAGGAGGGCCTGAGTTCAAATCCAGCCTCAGACCCTTGACTCTTACTAGCTGTGTGACTCTGGGCAAGTCACTTAACCCTCATTGCCCCACCCCACCCCCAAAAGTAGTAGTAGTAGTAGTAGTAGTAGTAGTAGTAGTAGTAGTAGTAGTAATAATAATAATAATAATAATAATACGAGAGGAGCAGCTAGGTGGCACAGTGAATAGAGCACCAGACGTGACCTGGAGTCAGGAGGACCTGAGTTTAAATCCAGTCTCAGAAACTTGACACTTACTAGCTATGTGACCCTAAGCAAGTCACTTAATCCCAACTGCCTCACCAAAAAAAAAGAAAGAAATATAAAATAACATGAAAAACTTGCTCAGATGTTTCACTCAAGTCCAGCTAAGCTATATGGATGGCATTTTCCAGGTTTATCAGTCAATCGATCCTGTCAACCAACCAAGAAAACATTAAGCACCTACAATGTGCCAGACACTGTGCTATGTGCTGAGGCTACAGAAAGAGGCAAAACAAAGTCCCCGTCCTCAAGGAGCTCACAGTCTAATGGGGAATACAACCAGCCAATTAAGATGTACAAATAAGTCCAGGATAAATAGGATATAATTAACAGAAGGCATTTGGAAGGAAGCCAGGAGACAGAGAAGAGGAGGAAGAGCATGAGGGGCGGCCAGAGGAAATGCCCAGAGTCAGGCAGTCAAAAAAGGAGATGAGATTCCTCTGGAATGGCCTGTCCTTGGCATGGAGTCCCTCTTTTCCTCCTCAGTGTAACAGGCAGTTCTGTGGAATTGCATTCTTAAGTGCTTCTCATCCATGGTGGGCTGTTGATCCCTGTAAGTTTTAGGCCACAAGGAGAGGTCTGCCCTCCGATATTCACTCTTCCACAGTCTGAGGGGCATCAGACTGTGCCTCTAACCCAAATGCTGAGATAGGGCAGTACTCTTCTCTCACAGTTCCCACCATTCCCACACTACCATTAAGGGCTTTGGTGAGAATTAGCCTCAGGATGGGATTTGCCTTTGTTGGTCCTTCCTTTTTTTTTTTTTTAAACAGGGCAATGAGGGTTAAGTGACTTGCCCAGGGTCACACAGCTAATAAGTGTCAAGTGTCTGAGGTTGGATTTGAACTCAGGTACTCCTGAATCCAAGGCCAGTGCTTTATCCACTGTGCCATCTAGCTGCCCCGGTCCTTCCATTTTTAACGGCCTGGGGGGCGGGCCCTGCCTTCTCAAGCATAGCCTGGCCTTTCCAACTACCATGAAGTGAACTCTTTGTGTGTTTTCTCCCTCACTGAGAGCAAAAGGCTGTATCCCTAACACTTAGCAAAGTGTTGGCACACGGCAAATGCTTAATAAGTGTCTTTCTTAAAAAAAAAAAAAATGAGTGTCTTTCTATTTTACTCATTAAAGCAGGTCAAGAAATTATCAGCCACTGTTTTTGAAAGAGAGTTCTGGCAGATAACTGTAGCTTCGTGCTTTCTCTTTCCAGGGCCTCTCTGCATTAAGTGCTGGGGTCTGGAATATCCTGAGGTCAAATTTGCCTCTTTGCATTAATGTGTCTAGTTCATCTTTGCTGCTATCTATATTTTCTGCATTTATATAGAGACATGAGGTGATGGGTTTAATTACTGGTTCCCTTCATGGATTTTTCCCCCCATATGAACTATCTATTTCTACTGTCATCCTTCCCACATCACAACTATTCTCCGTGGTACCTAAATTGGTGGACATACCAAGACAGTCTTCTCCTGCCCCTTCCTTTTCAGTTAAGAGTCCTTTTGATTAGATTTACAAGACTTCAGGCAAATATAGTCTTACCAATCCTAATTAGGTACACTTCATATTTGGCCAAGAGCCTGTCATTCCTATATTATAATCCGTGATAGGTCAGTAAACCCCATTCTCCGATACCATATTCTTAGCTATATTTTCACTTCCTTGAGATGGCATCTCCAAATCTTCTCATTTCTCTATTTTCTGCGGCCTCATTTTGATTTCCTTCTAGCCTTGGGTTCTGATGGCTTACACCATCCAATCACACATTTTTTATAATTACAACCAAAGTTGGTAAGGGCAAGAGTTTCATGTATCACTGCTGAAAATGCATGGCCAAATATAGTTTTTCGACTCTCAGATCTCGGGCTATCTTCTAGATGACATGTACCCTTGTATTTCTGAATGTTACCCTTACAAGACCATAATCAGACTAGATGGGTCATTATTCTGACCTGTTTCACAAAGCTAATGATCCTACCCTAAAGTAAGGTGACATAGCACTACTGTTCTCAGCCTGGGCCTATCCTCACCTTCTTTCGGTCTTCTTCATTCTCAATTGGATCCACAGCACAGCAGGGCTTGGCATAAAGCATGAAGTCAAAGCGAGCATATTTACAGAAGCCACAGGCATTGCATAGGAATGGATCCTTCTCATCATAGTTGATGGACCTGGAAAGTCAAGATAGTCAGATCAAAGGAGCAGCAGAAGTTGAAGGCTACTCTTAAGGTCAGGGATTGAATCACATTTACTTTCTGAAACTCCCATATCAACTACTATAATGAGCTATCATCAGGTATGAGAAGATGAAGATGACTCCAGCAACAAAAAAGATCCTTGACATATCCTTGCATTGGACTGAAGTGGAGTACACCAGAAGTGTCAATGACACAGCGTGCATTTCCTGCTCAAATCAGATTAAAATGTAACTGGGAAATATTTAACACAACAAATGTACAATAAACCTTAGATAATGATGACAATACAATTAGATAATATGTGGTCTTCCAAGTCAATATGCAGCCCACAAGGATACTTATGAGTGATTTGGTAGCTCTCATCTCTATCTGAGTTTGACACCACTGAGGTATATCACTTCAGTCTTCTTTCTACTGAGCCCACTCTACATCCCTATAATCCCACTAACTGACAAAAACTTGAAATCTAAGAGCAAGTGTTAAGAAAAAAGTTCAAATCACTGGATATTCCCAAACTCTGCACTGTCCCATGGACCCATTCTACCCGTGCACACACTCTCTCTCTCTCTCCTCTCTCTCTCTCTCTCTCTCTCTCTCTCTCTCTCTCTCTCTCTCTCTCTCTCTCTCTCTCTCATTCTCATTCTCTCATTCCCTCCCTCCCTACCTCAC
This sequence comes from Dromiciops gliroides, assembly GCF_019393635.1. Taxonomy (NCBI): domain Eukaryota; kingdom Metazoa; phylum Chordata; class Mammalia; order Microbiotheria; family Microbiotheriidae; genus Dromiciops; species Dromiciops gliroides. The sequence goes on along the minus strand of NC_057863.1, from coordinate 615,123,868 downwards.
CTGCACTTATGACACTGGTAAACATTCTCCCCACAGTTGCCACAGACACCAGGGTTAGCAGGAACAGAGGCACTGCATCGTGGGCACTGCAGGGTCTCTGTGGAAGCCTGGTAGTTTTCATAGAAGTCTGCAAACTCGATCATCAGATTAGAGGCCACAATGGGCAGTGGCAGGTCAATCTTCACTTCTGTCTGCCCTGGGGTCAACTGTACCTTCTTGGCTTTGTGCCAACGAGCTGGCCTAGAGAACAGAAATTACTGGTTAAAGGTATGCAGCAGAGGATACTGAGACCTCTCACTTTCAGTGCTAGCAAGAGACAAGGGGAAAAACCTCACACTTAGGTAATTATTCCAGGATAAGTAATTAAAGGGGGAGGATTAAGAGACAGTTGATTCATTCATTTTACTAGCAGCTTTCCTCTAGAAAAAAAGGTGAGATAGTCAAGGGGTATGTGTGCATAAAAGACTTTGCACTTATTTACAAGACTGATTTCCAAGAAAACCAATAGGAATGAGACATTTGACCAGTCACAGATACTAAAGAAATACAACACCTCACAAGTAAGTGATGTTGAAAATGAAAACCTCAAGGGGGATATCTAATACAATGGAAGGGCCCAGACAACCTCTGAGGTTCCATGATACTAAGATGGTAACTGCTCCCCCACCTGACTCTATTTCTCTCAGCCCCCATTAGGACACTCACTTTGGAGGGCCATCGCTAAGCTGCTTTAAGGAAGCTAAGAAACATGCCCTGGAATCTAGGCCGAGTGCCAAGAAGAATAGCAGAAATAAACACAATGAAAAAGAAATAACTCCACCATCCCCACATGCCCACCCCATTCCCCAGTAGAATAGAAAATGACACCAGCTATCTTGAGCAGAGCTTCAAAAAGCTGTGAATTTCTGCCCTCAGGCCACCTGTGTTGCCTTTGGTATCACAGTTCAAGGAAAAACCTTTCAGTCTAGTCCCCTAGAAGATCCTTCTGAGGCAATGTGGCCCACGCTCTCCTCCTGCACACCACTCTCGGTAGCTCCAAACATTCCTTTGTAAAATCAATGCTTTCCATGAGTGGGCTTTGGTTGGAACGAGGAACTTCGTCACTAGATACCAAAACTCCCCAAACCAACCTCAGTTCTTTCTGAGGTTTGTCAACGCTCAGTGTTAACAATGTGGGACCTTCCAAGCTCTGGACCTAAGCCCAGAGCCTGACACCTCATCAGAATAAGATCCAATTCTATGAAATACAGAACTACTGCCTCTCCTCATAATTCCTTTGTTTTTGCTCTTCCTGCCTCACCCCGTATCGCCCTGAGTCTAAACTCAAATGGATGCAGCAGTGCCCAAGGACATGTTACATGACACGAAATCAAATAAGAAGTTTAGGCAGAAACTGAAGAGATCTCTAATAGACAAAGTCTGACTTCCTGTTGGTGTACTACAATGCTGAAATGTGAGCAGAATGCCCCATGAAGTCAGCAAAGTATTTGCTCCTCTTGCCAGCCCTTTCTACAAATCATCCACCTTCTAAATCAGGTTTTCATATTTACCATTAAAAGACAAAACGTCAAGGGGAAATGAGGAATCTGTAGAAGGCTGGCCCTTGACAAAACACAGTAAGAGGCCTGTCTCTTTCAAGACCTAAGCATGTTAATCCATACACCTCTAGCTCTCGTTTCCTGACCAAAAGAATCAGAAAAGCTCCAACAAAGCCAGGACCTTTCATTGGGCTTCCAAGGCCAACCACATACCCCAGAGCTTTCCCAAACCTGAAAATTCATACTTATTTTTTAGCTCCACGATGGCCTGCACTGTTCGGTTGTTGTAATATAGATTGATGGTTCGCACCATCTTGGTCCGCTTCAGGTCACCAATCTTCACTGTCACTTTGCTGATGGTATGGCTGCCAATGAGCTTCACTACCTGCTGAGTGGTGGTATAACGAGTATCCACTTTGATGGAGGACAGCTTGATATACTAAAAATGGAAAACGTGAGTCTATTAGGAGATAACGGGTCACCCAGTCTCCTTCAAAGGACAGTGGCAAACAGTCCATGATTATATTCTACTGGAGATTACAAATTCAATAAAGGTATTATGTGGTAGTGAAACAAACACTAAACCTGGCGATAAGAGACGTGGCTTCTAATCTAGGCTCTTACTGGCTGTGTAAACTTGGGCAATCATTTCACATCTGTACCTCAGTTTCTTTATTTGCAAATAGGGATCGTACTCACATCCCCTTCCCCATAAAGCTATTGTAAGGAAATGCTTTACAAAGCTCAGAGTGCTGCAGAAATAAACGTTAGGACACAACAAACACAGGGTAGAGCCCGTCACTTACACAGAATGGCACTTCTGGGTTGTTACACACCAAGCAGGGATCACTCTCTAGGTAATAACCATCAAACTCCACCAAACCAGACAGAGTGCTAGGAAGGAAACCAGGCCAGAGGTGAGGAAATCTTCATTTCTAGAATCACCGCGCTTCTCACGGGAATCATTACAATGTCTTGAGTCAATAGCAATGCTCACAGCCCTGTGTTACTGAAGGCATACAGAAAAATGAGAAGCTCCTTCTCCTAGGCTCTGGGTGTCATAGGAAGGAACTTCCAAACGAATTCAGAAGATAGTGCCTTTCCATAGAGAACAAGCACTATGACAGGATGCAAACCCAAGTGCTTTACTTACCTCCTTTTCTAGACAAAATGAACTCACGTTATTGTACACAGAACCTGACACTATGCTGATGATGCAATCACTGTCATCAACTCCTTTCTTCATCATGATCCAAGATCATTTCTAAGTTCTGAGGTTCTAGTTATATCAGACTTCATAAGAGATTTGGTAGTGGATCAAACCCACCCTTCCTTGAAGAACATGGCTAGTCCAAAATTTCAAAAGATAACTCCAGATCTCACTTTCCTTGGGAATTTTCCTGTTTTAATGAAGGGAATGATGGAGGCCTATTTAAAGCCCAAATGATGCTTATGGTACATCTTTCCTCATTGCTATTAACATAAATATATGTTGACCTCATTTCTGTATCATCTGAAATCTCCCTAAGATTAAGGGCCTCTAATCCTTTGAGCTCTTCCTACCAATAATTTCACCCCCTAATATCTGGTGGAAACTCAAGTACATTTTCAAATAAATTGGTGCCTTAGCTCTCTGAAGAGGTAGGAAGGAGGACAAACTTACTTGTAGATGTTGGAGTTGGGATGATTGGTAAGAATATGGTTTTGGGTTCGGAGAATTTCTACAGCCTTTTGCGAATATTCTTTCAACTGAAACACAAGTTAAGAAATGATCCTAGTAGACAAACCAAAGTCTAAATGGAAGAAAACTCTCTTTTGTTTTTCCACTCAGAGCTGGCCTGCTAGTAGTTCTAAGATACTTCAGACCTAGTGCTAGGAGGACTAAGGGAAGTATGGCTAATCCCTAGTTACTTCACTTGTTTCAATTCCTAATGGTCTTAATGACAAGTTTAGCTTGATAGCTTCCTAAGTATTCTAGTCTCTGCTCTGGGAAATATCTCTGGTTCCTGTAGAAAAGCTGGGCAACAATGGGTTAACCATCTAACCAGTGGGAAAATATTTCTAATTGTCTAAGGATGTTTTTGAAAACAAGTTAGGAACTGGTTCCACTTGCTCTATGCCAAATAACTTTAATGTAACTTATCTGCTGCTCCTATTTCATACACCTATGCTTAAAAGTTTAAGACTTGGGGCAGCTGGGTGGTGCAGTGGATAGAGCACCGGCCCAGAATTCAGGAGTACCTGAGTTCAAATCTGGCCTCAGACCCTTGACTCTTACTAGCTGTGTGACCCTGGGCAGGTCACTTAACCCCATTTGCCTCACCACCCCCCCCCCAAAAAAGTCTAAGACTGGGTCTACTTGTCATGTATAGCCTTTATGTAAAAAAAAAAATGCTGGGAGAGTTTAATACTACATATAAAAACGATTAAATGTGTTAAAGAGGTCTTCAATATGGGCCTCCTCTCCAGGACCTGGACATAAGGCCCTGAGCAGAAAAGCAAAATAATGCCCCACCCTTGGCAGAAGAAAAATGAAGCGGTTTTGTCTTTTGGGGTCTAAAGTCATAATGTTACCTTTTTCTCAGTCTGTGGGGTTTTCAATGAGAAATATCCAAGCAGGTCTACAAATTGGGCAGCCTTCCGGCCATAGGCTGGGAGTTCTGGCCAGATGGACCACATCAGGTCCAACAGGAGCTCTTGTTGTGATTTGTTGGAGTTTCTGTGAACAAATGACAACTTAGATTACTGAATTAAAGGAAGCTCTAGGCTTTACCTGCCCAAGTAGTTCAAAAACAACAAATTCCACTAACTTTTACTAAGTGCTCACTATGTATAAGACATAATGCTAAGTAGAAGGGATATACATAGAAGCTTCTATATGGTCCCTACACTCAAGGAATGTATATTTTTCAAGCAGGGATACAACACACACAAGAACCAGACATTATTATAGTGTGGGGGGGAAAGAGGAATGGACAATAAGCCTAGCAGAATGTGAGGAGGAGAGACTACTTTAAGCTGAGCTAATTATAGAAGGCTTCATGGAAGACAGGACATATGAGCTAGACATAATGGAATATACTAGACCTAGAGTCAGAAAGAACTGGGTTCAAATCATGCCTTGTACACCGACTAGACGGTGTGTCCCTAGGTAAGTCACTTAACCTCATAGCCTCAGTTTCCTTAGCTATAAAATCAGGAAAATAAATAGCACCTACCTCAGAGTGTATCAAGATACTCAAATGAGATAACACATTGAACACCCTCTGCAAGCCTCCCATTGCTATCTACATGTCAGCTATTAGGGAAACTAGTAAACTGTAAAAGGATTTCAACAAGTGGAGCTAAGGAGAGAGGAGCTTCCAAGTGTGGAGAACCAGCCTGTACAGAGGGAAGAGAAGATGGAAGCATGCAGGAAGTAATCCAGCCTGGCTACAGAAAAGGCAGAGCTACTCAGTTCCTGCTCCGCTTCTGTTTTCTTTACCAAGAAGAAAGATCTTTAGACAGGAAAAGACAGAATGAAAATAGACAACAAGAAATTGAAACCAAAGGCAAGAAAATATATAGCTGTCCCCAATGGGCCCTGCCCATCATGCACCACATCTCAGAATTTAAAGAACTTCCAGATGTGATTGTTGAATCCTGTTGATTTTTGAAAAATTGTGCAGAGGAACTACATGGCTAAGAGAAGACAAATGTCCTGATTTTCAAAAAAAAATAAAGAGGGGGGGGGGGCGTAGCTAGGTGGCAAAGTGGATAGAGCAGCGGCCATAGAATTAGGAGGACCTGAGTTCAAATCTGGTCTCAAATACTCAGTATTTACTAGCTGTGTGACCCTGGGCAAGTCACTTAACCCCAACTGCCTCAACAACAATAACAAATTTGGGCAGCTAGGTGGCACAGTGGATAAAGCACTGGCCCTGGATTCAGGAGGACCTGAGTTCAAATCCAGCCTCAGACACTTGACACATACTAGCTGTGTGACCCTGGGCAAGTCACTTAACCCTCATTGCCCACCCCCCCAAAAAGGGGGGTGGGGTGGGAAGAGACACTTGAAATGAATAAGGATTATGACTTGGATTCCTGGCAAGATCTTTAAACATACTATATATAAGGGATAGTTTATCAGCACTTAAGAGAGTGATCACTGAGACAGAGTGGTGCCATTAAAAAGAGATCATAGCAGACTAAGCTTACTTCTTTATTGCATGGGTTTACTAGACCAATAAATCAGGGGGATACTGAAGACTAAAGAATTTTATGAAGTATCTCATGATAGCCTAGGAGAAAAACAGAGAGAGAGATGAACTTTATGATAGCAACCGTATGTTCCTCTATTAACAACAAATGATTAATGGAACAAATTCAGTCTTTGCAAGGAGGCCTCCAGGGGGGGGGGCGGGGTGTCGTCTGTGTCCCTGTTTTGTTCAGCATTTTTTTACCTATGGTGACAGATGTTTGCCTATGCAAACATGAGAGAGATTTGCCAGTATGTTGTCATCTCAAAGGCTGGTTGAAGAAGCCCCATTTAATAATATACAATGGCGTAGCACCAAATACAAAGGCCCACGTTCAAGTTCAGAAGACCAACAACACAAGTAATAGATGGGAGAGATGCAGCCAGACACGGAAAAGCACCTGGGGGGATGGTGTAGTCACATTCAGCAATGACAGGGCAGCCAAAAAAGCAAGTGTGATCTCAAGCTGAAGATCAGAGCTTCCGAACCCGGGAATGAGGGGAGATGGAAATGTTCTAACAGTCTGCCCTGGTCAGAATGCATTTGGAATACCATGTTTTATTCTGAATACATTTTAGGAAGGCCATTAACAAGCTGACATCCAGAAGAGGCCCACCAAGATGGTGCCTGACAGCCATTCATAAATATCTGAAGGCTGGGTTTAGAGCTAGAAAAGAGATTAGTACATTCTTGTCCAATCCCTTCATTTTACTGATAAGAAAACTAAGGCTAGACAGGAGAAATGGTCTGCCCAAGTTCTAACAGGCTTGGCACCTGAAGAAGTCTTCCGACTCATTCTACTATACCCAATTAGAAATGTTTTGCTTGGCAGCCGAGAACTACAACCAAGATACACAAGTAAGGGGGGTGGGGGGCAGATCTGGGCCCCACAAAGAATAACTTTCCTAACCATCAGCGCTGCCCAAGACTGTACTAGGTCATTAGTGGCCCGATGACCACGAGTTGGATATACTGTAGGGAAGACTCCTGATCACATAAACTGATAGATGATCTATCAAGCTGTGAGATATTATGGTCCTCTTCAGACAGTCTAGCTAAACAGGCCCAGACTAAAAAGAGCAGAGCCCTGTCCTGGTCCCCACCTGTATATGTGCAGTGCCAGGCAGTGGGCTTGCCAGCGCACAGAGGAGGAGTTAGATTCTAGCAGGAAGCAGCGAAGAAATTGGATCAAGGTCTCCTTGTCAGCAAATTTGTTCAGTTGGTTCACCAAGGCCGTGCACAGCTGGTCTTCTTGACTGCCCGAGCACTCACCTGTGAAGTGAGGCAAAAACACCAAGAGTTAGGAACCTTCTTGAGATGAGATTTCAATTTTGTTCCTGCCCTGCTAAGTCTAACCAAGTGCCTACAGTTCAAAGAGTTGCCTGACAAAAGAGCTGAAGCTGTTTGCTCCAGAATGGTGCTAGCATGAAGTGACATAAGAATATGCCCCAAAGCGGGCGTCACCTCCCTGTTTTGTGAGGACACTGTGCAGATCAAATAGAACAGTTCCTCCTCCTTTCAGAGGACAGACAGATGTGAAAAGACAGACATCTGAACAAGTACATAAACAGGAGTGTAGAATTTAGGGCCCAAAGGGGCCTCAGAGAACATTTAATTCAACCATGTCATCTTATGAATTAGGAAATGGAGGTCCAGGGATACAAAGGGATTTGCTCAAGGTTAACGCAGCAGTAAGTAGCCTAGATTTGAACTCAGAGCTCTCCTGCCAGCAAATTAAAACTCTTCCTACTACAGCACATTAAACATGCTGACATTGTAAGAATGTAGTGGCGAAGTGCAAGGTCTGAATGAGGTAGGAATCCTCAGGGCATATGTCTGCCAGGACTGGAGCCACGACTCAGGCTCCGGTTAGCAGCAGCCCCATTGAGGCATAAGGCAATATAACTGTGAAAGTGGGAAGGGCTGCAGAGACCCGAGAGTACAAAGCCCTCACCTGACACCAGGCAGACAAGCCACATAAGCTACTTGAGGTCACACTGTGAGTTAGAGATGGCTAAGTCTCCTGGTCTCTGAGCCGAGGGCTCTTTCCCAATGATACCAAACTACACTCACCCACTGGTCTAAAGTCTCATGAGTCACTGGAAGGCAGCTCAAAATCATGCTTTGAGTCTTGCTGATAGGGAGAACTAGAGCATAGGAAGGGATACATTTCAATGTGTGGCCTTACAGTGTGAGAGATGAGACCCTAAGGACCTCAACCCTACGCCAAAAAACACTGAAGTATTTGTGGTGCTACAAACCAGAATTCAAATTCCAAAGAGGAGGTGGCAGCCAAAATGCTAAGACAAACAAAAGAAGCTTCTGACCCACAGAGGGTGGCTCTTACCCTCCTTCTCTTTCTCCTTTTCTTCCTTCTTGCTCTTTTTGGTGGATGACTTGCCCTGGGTAGTTGCTTGCCCAGAACCAGAGGCCACAGCTGCAGAGGAGGAGGAGGAAGAGGAAGAGCCAGAGGCAGCGCTTGAGGACCCAGATGAAGATGCCACAGTGAGCACTTTGCTGCCACACAAAGCACAAGAGAGCAGCTGCAACAGCACTGGGGATACTCCCTCGTCCACTAGGAAACTAACTTGGAGGAGGAAATACAGGACCGCTGCAAACAGAGATGAAACAAGAGGTCAACAAAATTAAACCCACATCAGATCTACCCAGCCCAAGACTGCAGAGTAGCGGGAACTATGACCATTTCTTCATTAGCCAAGATTGGTCCTGATGCCTAATTTACCAATGTTCATTTCCAAGTTTCCTTTATTATATACTGCTACAAGAAATTCATTTTCATTGAAAAAAATTGTTGAGAAATATGATATAATGTGATATAGCCCAAAACTCTCTCGTTTTTGGAGGGGATGAGGGCTGGCCAGGAGAAGCGGGGCTACTCACAGTCATCTTTAATACAGAATTTCTGCCAGTTGATGGTGCGCTGGGTGGCAATCTCTGCACAGGCTTTGAGGTGCTCCATCTGAAAAAAGAACCAGTCCCTAGAGCTGAGTGACCCAGGTGAGCAGCTTAGAACACAAGCGGGCAGGGTCACGGGCCTCAGTGCCAAGATCCCAATCCTATGCTCTAGCACCCATCGGCATTGTGCCTTGTACAAGAAATGACGCCTCAAGTGCCTGACTGCTGGAGCCGACCTCCGTGGGATAGGATTCCTTTCATCCTCCATGCTACACAAGGGACCTCGGTTTTCAAGGAACTGGCCCTTTTCTCAAAAATGAAGCAACCTAGGGGAAGCTAGTTGGCGCAGTGGATAGAGCACGGGCCCTGGAGTCAGGAGGACCTGAGTTCAAATCCGGCCTCAGACACAACACTCACTAGCTGTGTGACCTTGAGCAAGTCACTTAACCCCAGTTGCCTCACTAAAAAAAAAAAAAAAAAAAAATGAAGCAACCAGGCCAGGTCACCTCTTGAGGTAGAGAAGGGAGAAGGAGAAAAACTCAGTTTATGCTTGTCTTAGGGCCAAGGAGAGCAGCCAAGGAGCTCAGAGAACCTCTAGAATCAGTGACAGAAGCTTTCTATCCAGCTGTTCACAAACTAAGTCCAAATGGTTCTCTCTGGTCATCAACTCACATGTACTCCATGGTGTTTTGTTGTTGTTGTTGTTTGGGGCTGGGGGGGGGGGGGACTGGGGGGTCGGCGGGAGGGGGGGGGGCGGGCAGCGGCGGCTCAGGGGCCAATGAGAGTTAAGTTGACTTGCCCAGGGTCACACAGCTAGTAAATGTCAAGTGTCTGAGGCTGGATTTGAACTCAGGTCCTCCTGGATCCAGGGCTGGTGCTTTTTCTACTGCACCACCCAGCTGCTGCTCCCCCCCCCCCCTCCAATGCTTCTTAAATAAATAATTGGGCAACCCAGTTCTCACATATAGGGGTCTAAGGTCTGTGTTACAGATTATGTAATAGAAATGCTCAAGTTCCCCAAACTCCAAATATAATTGTACAATATATGGCAAAAACTCTTCCAGATGATGAAGCCACTAGCTCAGACTACAGTCTGGTAAGGTGTTGGCCTTGTAATCTGGTAGCTCTGCTCCCTCTTGAGTATGTGGCCATGGGCAGGTCCCTTTATCCCACAGGTTTTCTAATCTCTCAGATGAAGAAATAATTGATGTTCCCTCCCTTGAGGCTCTGCAAGCCTTAAGTGCTATGCAGATGTGCCCTGGGCTGCTGTCTGGGTAGGTGTCATTCATGTTGTGAAACCTGAAGATTAACTCCTACCTTAGCCAGCCCTAGTCACGTGACACTCCCAATGCTTAAACACTGGTCTCCAGTCTAGACCTGATCCCCATAAGGTTGTGTCCCACAACACCCCCTCCCCTCCCCTCCCCGCCTCATGGGAGCTGCCCTTTGTACCAGGCTGATGAGCGTGTCATACTGCAGGGCTGAGCCTGAGCTGGCTGTGACCACACTGGCCCGAAGAAAGATTCCCTGCTCCTCAAGCAATTTTTTGATCCCGCGCACATGGGAATCCAGGGTATGCAAGTCCCGAAGCTGGCGGTACTTCTCCTTGGAGCCACAGATGAACAGCAGAAGTTTGCGGACTTGTCGACGTACAAATGGTGTCTGCTGGATCATCAGGTACTTGGGAAAGCAAGAAATAACCATCAACAGTCTGGGGCTGAATCCACAGTAGCCGGGACACTCACTACCAGAAACTGTGTTCTTTTGTCCACTAGGCTCTCATTCACACAGGCCTGGCCTATCCTCCACTCACTTCCTCTCCAATCTGTTGTGACCACTACCCTCTTCTGCTAAAAAAATCTTCACCTGCTGCCTGATACTACTTTAGCGCTGTTCCAACTTCTTTACCCGGCAAACCTTGCCCTATCTTTCTGGTCTTTTCTCACACTATTCCTCTTTATGTACTCTTTGACTTCAGCCAAACCGTATAACCCTCTGCCCAAAATCATGCATTGTCCACATAGTTCCATGATTTGAGGGACATCATTCCCCATGTCTGGACTGGACTGACCAAAATATTGCCAAATATTTTTTCCTATTGAACTCCTAAAGACAGGCTGGCAGAGTGACCATAGAGCTAGTTCATAAGACTGAGTTCAGTACTACCTGACACTTCTAGTTATGGGACCTGAGGCAAACCACTTAACTTTTCATTATGCTAGGCAACTCTTCTCAAGAAAGAAGGGAGTTTTCTCACATGGAAGTTCTCTGTATAAATAAAATCCAAGATTCTCTCCCTATTCTATTCAACTCATGCATAACCTTTAAAGCCAAATTCAAGTGCCACCTCTCCCAGGAAGCCTTCTCCATCCATCTCCCCCTCCCCAACAGCAGTCATTTTCTCACTCAAATCTCCTTCAGTACATGGCTTAATGACCTGTTAATGCAACTATCACCCGACACTGTGTATTACAGTGTTTGGATCATTCCTTTGGATCAAGAAATGAACTTCCAGATGGTGGGGATTATGACTTCACTAAACCATACCTCCCTCAGGGCTGAGACTACAATAGCTAAATGTTGGCTGATTTTTACCAGCTCACTAAAAGTGAGTAGGTTTTAGAAATGTGTAAGATCCCCGATCTATTCTTGATTAAGTCCACCTCACGGGTAGAGGACTGAGACACGGCATGGAAAAAGGACATCTGATAAATGAAACAACAATCACAGTAGCATTCCTGCTCCATGATAAGCTCAGGGACGTAGAAGCTAGGGTCAGCCTCTACACACTCAAAGGGAAGTCAGTCAGAAAGGAAATACCAGGACCTCTTCCCTAGCAAAAAAAAAAAAAAAAAGCCAATGAGGTTGTAAAGGCATGGCTGCTGTTACACAGGACAGGGTAATCGGAGCCGAGGTAGCAACCCTCCTTTCCTCCTGCTAATTGAAGGCTATCACAGCTAAATATGGGGAGAGCTGATGTGGAGGAGCTTAGTGCTTGTTGAATTAACACATATGCATTGTACGGGGCCAATCCTTCCAAATCACCACTTACCTCTGACAGGAAGTAAAACCACGAATGGTCAAATATGGGAGGTGGAATACGAGAATTGGTGTCAGCAATCTTTTTGATTTGGTACGGCAGCCGTAGCACCATCTCTGTTAGAAGCTGTGTGTAGGCCTCAAACACATCTGCTGCATGGCCCTGGACAGATAGCATTTGTGTGAGAATGAATGAAAACACATTTATTAAGTGCTCCGTGCATGCATGGAGCTATGTCCTAAGTGCTGGGGATATAAAGAGAAGAGCTCTGCCTCATCAGAGCACGAATCTATCCCATGGGGGCACTTTCTAAAGTCGGTCTCAGGGGCAGCTAGATGGCACAGTGGATAGAGCACCGGCCCTGGAGTCAGGAGTACCTGAGTTCAAATCCGGCCTCAGACACTTAACACTTACTAGCTGTGTGACCCTAGGCAAGTCACTTAACCCCAATTGCCTCACTAAAAAAAAAAAAAAAAAAAAAAAAGAGAGAGAGAAATAAATAAAGTCGGTCTCAAGGGAATGAGCTTACTAGCTCAGCTTCCCCACCCAGGGGAAGGAAGCAGGTCCCTCTGGCTGGAAGAGCTCTCACATTTCATACTGCAGCTTAGGACACGAGGTACTGGCTAAACACCAAATTCAAAGACACTGAAGAGAAAGTGGTTGCCAATGACTTAAACTAGAGAACATCTCCACGAAGCTGATTCTCCTCCAGCACCCTGCCCTACATGCTGCCCTTCCCATGACAGGAAAAGCACAATCCAACTAAGGACCCACTATCCCTCCTCTTACTGCAAGACTCCTGAGCACATGTCACATGAGGCAATGAACAGGAGAGCAACATGGAAGCTGGGCAGCAGAGCAGACATGGTGCTGGACTTGGAGTCAAAAGACCCAAGTTCAAGTCCAGCCTCAGACGCTTCACCTTTGTTTGCCTCAGGTTCCTCATCTACAAAACCAGTACGTAACACATATTTGTAAAGCTTTGTAGGCCTCGAAGTGCTCCAGAAATGCTGGCTAATTTTTGTTGTTTTCTGTTCAGTGTTCAGTTAGGTCACACTGAACAGGGAGTTTGGGCTGCACAGGCTGTTGAGGGCTATCTAAAAGGATTCTGGGAAATAGTATATGTCATCACCAGAACCAGCAGGCCAGGTCAATGCTAGCTAGTCTAAGTCATCCAGCTCCTATCATCAGGGCTCAATGGGTCTACGTTGTATGTGCAGCTGGAAGCACAGGAATCCCACCTGAAACACTGACTTGGCGGCTACAAAGGGCTTCTCCCAGAAGAGTTTTAAGCGACCTTATAAATGGCGCTGGATGTGGAATCAGGAGCCTTGTGTTTAAGTCCCAGCTCCGCTACGACTCCCCGTGGGACCTTCCCTTCTATGGGCCTCTTACCTCGTCCTTAACATGAAAGAAGTGCATGAAATCCCCTTGTGGAGGCACTCTCCCCTCTACAACCCAAAGGCCTTTCTTTCTCTGCCACCAACCCAGCTACGAGTAAGATAAAATGACAGACGGGCCTAATGTGGAGGAAGGACCTGCTCTGGGTGTGCCCAGGCCAGCTCCCTCCTGATGCCCCTGACCACAGAAGAGAGATGAAACTGCTGGGGAACCTTTACCTTCACATACTGACGGAGGAAGAAGGGGCTCATGTCCGGCGGGGAGGAGGTTGTATGGGGCTTCAGCAGTTGGCTGGTGGCCACGGGCTCCTCATCACTCTGCTGGCTCTTCCAGTAGTCCAAGAGAGACTTGAGCACATGCAGGCAGTAGTCTACAGCCCCAGAGCTCAGTAGCGCTGCGGCAGTGGCGCTGGAGATGAGGGAGGACGACTGAAGGGAAAACAGAGAAGGTTACACATACCCTGGGAGGCAAGGAGCGGACAGCTACAGAATCCAGGGCCAGCTTCTGCAGTGTTACAGTTGAAAGGGGGCAAATCCCATGGCATAAGGGCAGCACTTTCCAAAGTAGCACAGACGGTTTTCAGAACTCTTCTTGCTAACCACGTGGTGAAAAGAAACACAGAAACACCTTTTCAAGTCTGATCTTTCTTCCACAAATGAGTCACAAGCCAGGGGCTATGGACTACATAGTTCAGTACTCTTTTCCCACTGAGGTAAGGTGGGCTCCTCTTCTTCCCAGGGAACTAGGGGAAGGTACACCTTTCAAGAGAGGAGTGAACGCACCCCAGTCTGGGCACTGCTCAATAGCCCCACCTTTCCCGGGGGTGGGGGGAGACTTGCAACTGGCCCAGCTTCTGGAGAAGGCCAAGATGAGAAGCTCCAATGAATGACAAGAGGGAAAGAAAAAGCTACTGTAAATAAAACCATTAGGAGAGTCTTGCAAATCCCAACAAACCCCACAGCTCATAAGCTCATTAAAATTGGACGCAGTTCAGCCTCAATTTCTAACCTCTCAGCTTTGTGTTAATCTCCTTTTCACCACTACCAACACACACACACACACACACACACACACACACACACACACACACACGTGTGCACGCACGCATGCATGCACACATGCCTGTGCACTTGACTTTGTCTCGGCTCTCCTGCTGAACTTACAACAACAAATAGCAAGCAAATCTGCTTAGCCATTCCAGGCCAGGCAAAATCATCCTTTACTTCCCAATAATGGACCTAACGTTTAGGGGTCTGGAAGAGCTCCTGAAGGATGAAGGCCTCACTTGTCTTTGTGACAGCGGGAAGGGCTGAAGGGGCCGATGTCACAAAGCCAGTGCTTCTGAAGCCCTTCCCGGCAGCCAGCCCGGGCAGTGACAGGCGCCCCCCTTCCCCTTGGCGCGCCCCGCCTGGCCCATGCTCACCTCACAGATGGAAGACTTAGACCCTGACTTGGTCCTGGACATGAAGACACTCAGCAGCCTCATCACCACCAGGTGGACCTCGTTCAGGGCACAGCGCTCATTCTTCCGAGAGACGTCCTGCAGAGAGACCACCGCCAGTTGCCCGGGGAAGCCCTAAAACCTACCCTTAAGCTGTAGGGGTGAGACTGCTAAGAGAATCAGAACTAAAGGCTGCTGGGTTGCTGCCTCAGGGACAGGGAAACACAAGACGCAGAGCCACCTGGTACAGAACCAGAGCTCGAGAGCCGAGATGCCACATGACATGAGCGGTGCGATGAAGGGTTCGCTACGCAGGCCCTACAGCAAGTGCTCTGACAGAAGAAGGGGAGGAAGAGGATCCCGGTCGATCCTTCAGTCCCCAGGCAGAGGCCTGAGGAGCAGAAGAGCGAGCTTCACTCAGCCCCCCAGGCTGTACAGCTGACTCAGGATTCACCTTCTTGTCCATGCCCAGTTCTGCGATAAGCTGAGACAGCAAGTTGTCCAGAGCACCCTTATCCTTTTCGTCTTCTCCATCCAGGTCGGTTGTAAGCATCAGAATGACCTAGAAGGCAGCAGAGGGGCAAAGGATAAAACCCGGGCTCCTAGAGAATGAAGGCTCTGAACACAGGGTATGCCAAAGGGGAAGGTAAGTCCTAATTTCCTAGTTTCCTCTATTGATAAGAACTCCCTGTCATTTATCCACACAGCACCCCTACAAGATGGGCTGGGACAGGGGAGTGGCGATTATTACCCCCATTCAATATCGATGGGTAAGTTGAGGGGCTGAGACTTCAGCACTGGGAACAATCTCCCAACAGGAATAGAGCACAATTAGAACTATCAGGCTGTGTGGCATAATGGAAAGAATGCTGGACTTGGAATCAGGAGAGACCTGGGTTTGAATCCCACCCCTGACACTTACTAGCTGTGTGACCATGGGCAAGTCACTTAACACTTCTGAGCCTCAGTTTCCTCATCTGTAAAATGGGGATAATAATACCCATAGTACCTACTTCACAGTGTTGTCATGAGGATCAAATGAGATCATTTCTATAAAGCACTTTGTAAACCTTAAAGCACTATAAATGTTAGCTCTTATTACCATCATCATTACTATTATGGTACGGAGGGAGGACCGCCATACAGGAGTCAATCAATCAATCAAGAAATATTTATTAAGTGCCTAATGTGCTAAGGACTATGCCAGGTGCCAGGCACACAAAGACAAAAAACAAACAGTCCCTGTCCTCCAGCAGCTTACAATCCATTGGGGAAGAACTGTGCATAAGACTGTACGATATATAAATACAGATACCAGCTAATTTGGGGAAGTAAGGCACCCAGAGTAGGGGCAGGGTAGAAGTGAGTGATCAGGCACATGTGAAACAGTGGTATCCAACTCAAACAGAAACGGATCCCCGAGGCTGCACATCGAGTGGGATACCCAATGTAGAATAGAAGGTGATGCTTGAGCTGAGCCAGGAGGAGAGAGGGCACTCCAGGGGTGAGCGACTGCCAGTGCATAGAGGAGCGCATGTGAAGGGAAATAAGAGGCTCATGTGTGAGGAACTGTGGTCAGCAGGACTGGGACAGCACGGAAGAATCCTAGAGGGCCCCTAAAGTCCATGAAGTGTAGGGATGATGCACACAGACCTGCCCCTGAGGCAGGAGACCACGATTCCTGCTGAGGAGAGGGGACAGGGGATAGACAGGGGGCTGGCCACAAGGACCCGGTCTTATTCATGACTCTTCTGCTAACTCCTCCTTTGACCCCAGGTGATTTGCTTCACTTCACTTTTCTGAGTGCATTATAAATGAGGGAGTTCATCTAGACAGTTCTAACATGCTACAACCCTGACACCAAGCCAAGACCTCTATTGTATTCTCCAGATCCAGGGGTCATGGAGCAAGGAAAGGTGCATGACTATGGCCTACCCACACACAGGGTAATCAGCTCCACGATGACCTGATAGGTACCTGCATATAGGGGATGGCTCGGACACCACCTACGTTACGCAGCTGGGGCAAGGTCTGCAGCAGTCTCTCCAACAGCATTAGGCGGACCATGTGCAGTCTTATTGGGGGAAAAAAAAAATCAGACATAGGATACTCATCATAACCCAGAAAACCAGTCTCTCGTTCTGAAACAGGGGTGAAGAAATGGTCATCAATCAGGAAAGGTCCTTCTGTTACTATCAAGAGATGAGGATTCCATTCAGTGTGGCCAAATGAAGGCCCAAAAGCCCACAGGCTTTGGCAAAGCAGGCCCGCCACCAGGACTCAGATGAAGTATTCAGGACTTAATACCAATTTATAGATAGTAATAAGTCAGGAAAAATTTGAGTGAACTAAGAAGACAGACTCTTTGACAACTACCATGGGATTAGTGAGATAAATGTGAGACTAAAGGCACACTTGTGCTCTATCTGGGACAGGTTAGGTGAAAACTTAGCTGGAGGCAGGGAAACAAATTAAAGTATCTTGGGAAATGTAGATCTAAGCCTGCTATGTTTAGAGTGCCAAAGGAAAATCAAATCCATCTCTTTTAGCCCCCAATCCTCACCTGCCCAGGTAAGCATTTTCCAGATTGTACCTTCTAGGTCCTGACCTGTTACTGGTGTTGACGTCTCCTTCAGCTTCCCCTTCTCCCTCTCCCTCTGAGCCATCTCCTTCCTGCTGGCCCGTGGTGGTGCTGATGGCTCCAGTACTGGAGCTGACGCTGCCTGGCCCAGCCGGGTGTCCCTCGGCCGTGGTGTCACCATAGGCGCTGCTCCGTCCTGACACTGAAGAAAAGGGAGTCAGAAAACACCATCAGCCCCAAAGATAAGCAACACTTTCTCCTTCTCTACTTTGTCCCCTCAGTGGCCAGCTAGGATTATGGGTTGAGTCTTGGCCTCCCAATAATGTTTCTACATTAAAACTAAATAACCTCCAGAAGGCTGGAATGCATGACGCCCCCCCCCCCCCCCTTCATCAGTGCTCTACTGAGCTGAGGTGAATGGGGCACCGATCCTCTCTGGCAAGGCATCCTGCTGGGGGGAGAGGCACGGAGGAGGTACAGTGTGCATCCCTGGAGGGACTTCCATGGAGTACTGGAGAACCCTAACCACAAGACTGTCAAAGTCTCTGACCTAAAACCTTCCAGCATGCCCCAGAGGAAATTTAAAGTGGTATAAGATCCTGGAAGTAAACTAGAGCTAACCCCAAGTTTTTCAAATAGAATTCAAACAGAATTCAACCTAATTCAATCAATATTTAAGCACCTACCAAGCTTAGTGCTAGACACAAAATGGCCCAGCCCCTGCCCTTAAGGAGTTTACAATCTAATAGAGGGTTCTAAATCTAAATGGTGGGCAGAGAATAAAACCTACACAAAAATAAGTGTGCTACAAGGTAACCTGAGATTAAAAGGAAAGCTCCAGAGAAAATGCTTTAAGAGAATTTTTCTAAGGAAGCTTCACTTTCAGCTGCATTGAGGTCAGACACCCCCATCCCGACCCCCCCGTCCTTCAATTTTAGGAATGCAAGCTGATTTTTAAAAGCTAGGGAAGGAAATCACACAGAAAAACAGGCTCCAAGGCCAAATAAAAAAAGATTTTTAGATTGACCACCACTTGGGATTATCTGAAGCCCAGTGGTTCCCCTCCACTAGTCCTGATAATCAAAGAAGAGTTATGTATCTTTCTCAATATTTGTCCCTTTGGGTTCAAGACAGCAGTCCAAACATAAGCCTCTAGGTTCAAGGTTGGTCCCAAAGAAGACATCGGAGAAGCTACCTGCCCTGGCTTCTGCACAGAGGTGGGGACACTGCACAGAACATCATTCTTTCAATACATCAGTTATAGTTGGACTTCTTTTTTTCTTCCTCTTTTAAAATTCTTTATCATAAGGGTTAGGGGTCAGGAAAGGGATACAGCAGGAAATATTAGTGATATAAAAAGATATAAATAAAAAAATTTTAAGGTGAAAGCCCTATAGCTTCAAATGCATCTCTACAAGGAGCATAAAACACTTGAGTTCAAGCCATGTCCATTTGCTGCAATCTAGGCCTAGCATCCAGGCAGTGATTTCTCCCTTTGTCTCTACCCTCTCCACAGGGAGGTCAGGCTCTCATGAGACATTACCACTGTGCTCTCCAGCCACCGAGTCCACGGCGCTCCCTCCACTCTCGGAGCCCACACTACCGCCATGATCGGCAGGAGAAGTCCGAAGGGTGGAGCCATCAGTTGCGGCCGTGCTGCCTTCATCGTCTGATGCTGGAGCTAAGAGAGTAACAAGAGCTGTTACAGGTAAAAACATTGCTTTGGTGTGACAGCATCAAACCACACGGTGCAAGGGACACAATGCAGTTTACATCCTGTTGTCCAAGAGATAGCTTTGCTGGTTAATCTCCAAGAGGAACGAACATCGTACATAGCTCACTGCTACTCAGACAGAAGTAAAAACCCAACTCACTGGGTATTTCCTTAGCCACGGAATTACACTACAAGTTGAATATGACTGACATTCGACAAACTTATTTCCCAAATAAAATACATCATGTTCATTAACGTCTAGGTGTTCCTGACACCCAGGGACTGGTCATTATCACCCAAAGCAAGGGACTCTTAAATCATGATGGGCATTTATCTCTAGTTTGATCTCTCAAGGACGCCTCCTTTATGAAAAGCCCATAATGTTTACTCGTTAACCACATACTTTCACAAACCAGCCCACTTCTTTTAAAAATCACATGGCATAGGGAGAGTTCAGTGGGAAGTTTCAGACTTTCTAATTAGCCTCATCAGATGCAATAATGAAGCAAGGAAATTCCCCAGAGACAGCCACAGCATCCAGGTTCAGGGCTGAACTGAGACAGGAGGAAAATTCTGGATGCAACACACCAAAAAGGACCAGCCAGGAAAGCCACATAGAGCACAGTTAAGTAAGCCACAGTGCACAAAAGACAACATCCATCATCTCAAGCTCTACAACCCCAGGGGCAGTCATCCAAAAAGCCTCAGGACAAGCTACAGGCCATGGTGGTGACTGGAGGGTAGAAGGGAAACATTGGGTTGGGTTGATTTCTTCTTTGCTCATCTTCTTAAAGTAAGATTTCCAAAAGAAAAGAGACAGAAAACAGAGAGCCTCGATCTAAAAACATACTGGAGCCAACCCTTGGCCTATGAAGGGACTAGGCTTCCAGTAAGTCCACTATGCAGGCTCTCCCCTGCAAACCCTTCTTCCTCTCGTTGGCCTCAGTACAGGTCTAACTCTTCACCCATTAATACCTTCACTAGGACACAAGGGAGGGAAGTGAGAAACTGATGAAATTCACGCTGGTCAAACATTTCTTTTTACCAGGCTTGGCCAAAGTTTTGTTGCAAGGAGGTTGAACTTAAGACTACAATGAGGTTTAGGGATTATCTGTGAATTTCCAAGTCCATGCTATCCCTCAGTCTTTGAGCACAAAGGTAACTGAGAGTTGGTCAAACTGATCCAAAAGTCACACGAATTTCACCTGATGCACACTCTCATTTCTTGCCACCTAAAAGTGGTGAGGAAAAGATGAAAGATGGGGTCTGTATTTCCTGCCCCCAATGCTACAAAGCCCTCCAGTGGAGCCCAGACTTCACCAGCCACCAGGCCTTCTCTGGGCCTTCCCTCATGGCACTGGGTGGAGTCAGACTGCAGCAGGGAAGGGACAGAGAAGACAGACATGCGCTGCTGCCAAGCAGTATCTATAGAGACGCCTCTGACACACACGGCCTCCAGCCAAAGCCGAAGCCGAGAGCCTGAGACGGCCTGTCAAAGCAGCTGCCCATCACACTTGCGCAGCGCAGGCAGGGAGGCCTCAGGGTCCTGGGGCCCTGAGCCTCGCTCCTTGCTGCGGACAGTTACCTGATGCTGTGGTGTCAGAAAGGGTTCCTGCGTCCAGGGAGGAAGAGCTGGGTGCCTGGCCGGACAGTCCCAGGCTCTGCAGGCCCAGGGCACTGCTGCTGCTGCCTGGGAAACAAGTGGAGAGTGAGCATCACACCCCCTCCAACCCCTTAACCACAACACTGCTCACAGGCCACCTGCTGTTCCTGAGAGCCTCTAACACCAGCGCGTGGCTCCTTCCTGGCCAGCAGGAGGTCTTTAAACAGCCACTGCCGTCTACCCACCAGGCTTGGGTGAGAGATGATGGTGGAAAGCAGCCATCTGTTCAAACAAGGACACAGGCCAGAGAAGCCAAACTGATTCAGGAAGAAATAACCAAAGAGATAGGCCTGAGAAAAACCGAAGATCAAATCCACTGAAGGCGACCCCTCCGTCACTCTCCACCTGTGTCTCTGCGCAGCGGTTACCCAGATCAACCTCATCTCCCAAATCTGGGCATAAGCTAGTAAGTCAAATGAAAATCATTCACTATCAAAGGCCACTCCTGCGGGGCCACAGCAATTGCCAGAAAAGCCTTCTACCTTGCTGGTCCTGTTGCAGGCTCAAGGCAATGGCCAGCTCCACCATAGTCTCATCATCTGCATCAGGCGGGATGTCGAGCATGGGAGGGAAACCCTCTGCTCCGGCCAGGAGAGCCTCCAGGGGAGAAGGGTTGCCATTGTTCACGTTCTCAGCCGTCTCCAGCACCATGGACTCAGACTGCAGGGAGAGAGCCTGCTAAGTGCCCTGCTGAACACCTCAGCAAAGCACAAGGGCTGCTTCCCAGCTCGGTTCGGGCTCCCTCCCGACAGGCTAAGACTCACCACCATCTCAAAGTCCCCGTGGTCCACCTCATTCTGCTCTTGGCTCTCCTGGCGGATGTGCCCACTCTCTGGAATCCCTGAGGACTGCATCTTCTCGTCGGCGTCATCATCGTCGTCATCATCCTTGTCTCCTGGGTGAAGAAAATCCGGTGACCTCAGGGCTCCCAGGTTCTCCCTTCCTCCGGCCACAGCTTACATAACAGACTATTAACACACGTTAGAGAGCCAATCCAGCACCCAGGGGCTGCCTTGGAATTCTAAGCACTACACCTCACCAGCTCAGCCTGAGAAGATGCAGACGTCAGGCGAGCTTGGGCGAGACAGGAAAAAGAACACCGTTAAGCTCCAGTACATCTCTCAGTGAGATGAACCCGTGCCTACTGACACAGGACCAGGCAGGGAGTGCTAACGGTTTGCCTTCAGAAGCAAGGTTAATTCTAAACTCCAGAGAGGAGACTGAGCATCCAGGCACTTGGATAACCTGTGCCCTTGAGCACACAGGAGCATCACGTGCCAGATCAAAAGAGAGGAGCCTGCATTACCCATGGGCGTGTTGCTCCGAGGGGAGGAGGGCAGTGTCACATGTCTCCGCTTGTTCCTAGGCCTTAGCACTCGGATCAGAGCCTGTTTGCAGGAGAAGCTCACAGCAGGATCCTGAAATAGAAATGGAAGCCATCTTTCTGACTAATGCTGAGACCCAGCTAGAACCCGTCAACTTTTTGTCCCTGACTCCAGACCTACTACATAACATACAGCCACTATGCTAACAGATGGGTGAGACACCAGGCTGTGTTTGTTTTTTATCAAACATAACAAATGACTAGCTTCTCAGGGGGGTGACCTCAGTTCTATGCTACAACAATCTGTGCTTCTAACTCCTGTATCCTCTTAAGGGGGGGAGAGGAGGGTGTCTGGAAACAGAACACAAGCCTTACAGAAGTACATTTAGATGGTATTCAGAATGCTGACTCCTGTTTTCTCCATTCTAAAGATCACAGACTAGAGCTAGAAAAGGTGACAGAGATCATGTTCAATTCTCTCGTTTTGTAGATGAAGAAGTTGAGGCTCAGAGAAGTTAAATGACTTGATTGATATAAAAGTTAATAAAAGAGCTAATAAAAATAAGCTAATAAGAACTGGAATAAAGACCAAGGTCCTGTGACTCCAAACCCAGTGCTTCTCACTCCAGACCATAGTGCCTCATTGGACTCCTTCCCAAGAATTCAGTGGGTACAAAAATATGGAGACAGGAAACAAGTTCCAGCAGCAAGAGGCTCCCCCAAATATTACCAATCTGACAGAGCTTTCTAAACAAGATTCTCTACTTGGATACTCAGCATCGTCCCCCCTGAGGTTGTTACAGGACAGTATGTTGATACATACGGGGCAAAGGAGCATCTGCATATAGATCTTGGAGGCTGTGTTGATACAGTCCAGCTCACAAGTACAGTAGCCATGAATGATGTCCACCAATGCATTGACAGTAGCTTCAACATGAGTCAAACCTAAAAAGAGGGAAAATAATTAGAAAATCCAAGACCATTCAAGATTGGAAGAAAACCCTTGCCATTTAGAATGGCTAAATTCCTGTTTCTTCATGGGAAGGTTATTCTCAGACAAAAGGCAGATGAGGCAAGCACTGAAGACAATGAGATTATGGGTCATTATCACAACATGTACTAAAAATACCCCCCCCCAAAGACTTAAGGTATTGTAAAGAATCAATTGTTATTTGAGGTTTTTATGACCCCAACTTTTGGCTAGAATTTAAAAAAAAACTCGGTGCAACCCTAGGGCTCCGCAAACTGCATGGTGCTCCACCCACTGGTTGTAGCCATTGCCATGGTGCTGGCACCTCACGTCATCACCACTCACTGACACCTACATGGGCCTGGCAAAATTATAATGATTGGAAGCTAGTGAGGGCAGTCATGTGACTGTCAAAGCGGCCAGCCAATTGGCTGCGGGCTGTGTGTAGTCAGCCTAGGGTCTGCTGGGAAGAAGAGAGGTTTTCCGCCTTCTAGCTCACAACTATACACTCCCCAAACAAAATAAATCAGTGGGTAGCTGCTGCTTTGACAGCATATATCAGCAGGTTCCACCCCTTCCTGATCATTCCCACCCCCCAGGAGCACCTTTTCTGCCTTTCTTGATGTACCAAGCCCTTAGGTCAATGCCTCTTACGTAGTGAGTGCTTAGTAAATGCCTTCTGTTGACCAGCCATTCCTTAAAAACAAAAAGCAGACAGAGCAGCAGGCCACTAGCTTACTGAAATACCTGGTAAGCAGGCAGGTGCCAAAAAGGCATTCTTGGGTTTCGATGCATGCAGTTTCCAGAAATGATTGATGAGCTGGGTGATGAAAGTACAGCCATCCCCTTCTGTATGTTTCTGGGGCTCTTTCCCCTCATCTGTTCCTTCTAAGTGGCAGAAAGAAAATTATTATTAATGGTAAGTTGGGGATGAAATTTAATTTTCATTAAGATTAACTCAAGTCAGGGATGTTTGCCTGTGCAGGTAGTTTCAAGGAAGGCCCCGATAAAAAAGAGAGCTATCTCAATACTAACAGGAATGTACAAGGATAAGGTATAAGACTAGGGAAGGCACATTCCAGAACAATTTTACCACCAGTTATTAAAGAAATGGGAGGGGTCTGGAGTCTTTTCACTCTGCCATCAGTGTCTAAATTTTTCTGAATAATCCCAGGATTACAATTTGTGAGGAAAGGGGATGAAAAGATGATGGATAAAGGAATAATTTGGACAAGAGATGATTTTAAAGAAATCAACAAATAACCTTTTGAGGGCAAGTTAAGAGCGCTGGCCCGGGGGCTCTAAAGGATAAGAGTTAGCAAGTTAGAACCAAAATTGCACAATGGCCAGTGAATTTATGAAAGAGCAGCTGAACAGTACAAAAACAAACATTATCTTAGGGATCTAACACAATCAGCACCCAAGTGTGGCTTTGAGTTATACCCCAAAGGTCAAGAGACTTGAACTCTGAAGGACAAAACATAGGTTCTGTCCAGAAATCACATGATTTCTGATACTACTGATGCCAAACACAAGGATAACCAGTACAGGCATGCTATAGAAGAAGCCCCTACAGCGATATCTCCAAAATAAAAATATCAGAATATCGATAGCTCCACAGAATAGACGTCCATTCTTTTCAAAGTGCCTGGCAGTGGCCTAGAGTCAGCCAAAGACCAGTGGAAACACTGAAAGGATGAATGGGTCAAGAGGACCTGCCACCCTTTCTGGAATTCTGAGTGCTTTTCTAAGTAAGATTCTAGTCATTTCAACACCACAGATAGAAAGAAAGATGAACAGGTCTCTAAAATAGTCTACAATAGAGGATACAGAGCATGTATACAAAATATAAAATAGCAAAGGAATGAAACAAGTATAAAGTGCTCTCTAAGAGTAAAATGAAAGAAGAAATCCATTCTAGCTGGGCAAGACAACAACAACAACTAGCATTTAAATCATGCTGTGTGGCTAGGCAGTGTGTGATACTCACACCAACCCTAGGTACTATTATTATCTTCGTTTTACAGATAAGGAAACTGAGGGCAAACAGGGTAAAGTGACTTGCCCAGGGTCATACACAGCTATCGAGTATCTGAGGCCTGATCTGAACTCGGGTCTTCTTGACTACAGGCCCTGCATCCTACCCACTGGGCCGCCTCGATGCCCCGAGATCCTTCCCAAGATCGGGGAATGCAATCAGACTACATCTAAAGCATGGTGCTCAGTGCTGTAAACCCTATTTTAGAAAAGATACTGGTCATCTGGGAAGCTGCCATAAGCAGAGAGAAGACCACTGAGATGGTGAAGGGATTCCAGATGATGCTAAGTGAGGACTGACTGAAGGAAGTATGGCTGTTTAGCCCAGATAGGAAAAGACTTAAAAGATGATGGCAAGCGTCAAGTATCTGAAAGAGTGTCACATGGAAGAACTCAATTTGTTCTGCTTAGTCCAAGAAAACAGAATTAGGAACAATATGTGAACATTTTCAAGAGGTAAACTGAGGCTTACTAGAAGACAAAATTTTCCAACCATTAGCACTGTCTGAAAGAAGAAAAGGCGACCCTGGGATGTGATGAGGTCCTCCTTACTAGTGGCCTTCAAGTAGAGGGCAGGTCAGCCCCAGACTGTCTACACTGGCGTCGTAATTAAGCACTACTGAATGATTAAGGTGCTAACAAGTAGAGACAGAAGGAAGAAGGTGGTGGTGGAAAAAGGAGGATTACACTCCAGGCCAATGCAGAAGTAAGAAAGGCTAGAATGAGGCTGGGGAATGACAAGGAGAGTAGTTTGTTAGGGCCGTAGAACAAAGGAAGGGTAAGAGTACCAAACAAGGCTGTGAAGATAAGCCACATCGACTTGAATGCCAAACTAAGGAGTCTGTACATAACCTGATCCACTGGGAGCGGGCACTGAAGGTTTGGAAGCCACAGTGATGTGATCAGTAGAGCACAAGAAGATGATTACTTTCAGCAGAATGTGTGACAGATTAGAGAGGGCTGATAATAGAATCAAGGAGACCAGGCGGGCAGCCGCTGCAAGACACTTAGCCATTATCATTTCTTCCATGAGGAAGGAGAGACCAAGCTAATTTGGAAGCACCCCCTCATTTCTCCTGTCCTTCTTGTTTCAGCGTTTTCACAGGAGGACGTGGCCGCCCAAGGTTCCATTCACCTGCTTCCACCAGGGGCACCTTGGACTCGGTGAAATGGACCAGATTGTTGGGACGCACGACGGCGATCGAGCGAGCGGAGATCACGAGCCGCTGGAACACCTCCGGGTCCAGCTCCTTCCCGTCTCTGCTGGAGGAGTTGAGGCACTGCACAGCTTTACTCAACAAGGCCTGGTCCTGTTAAAACAGCAGGCTCGCACAGGACTGGCCAAAAGCAGGGGACCGGAGCTGAAGCTTATGGGGGGATCTGAGAGGTCGCAGCAGCAAGGCCACCCTCCATCCCTAGAGGGGCAGGGTGCAGGCAAACCGCAGCAGGGAGCAACATGTGCACAGGCGTTACAAGGGAGAAGGCCCTGAGGACTACAGCCTCTCCAGCAGAGTCTGATCTTGGCTCCCCAGGTTTACACCTCCAGCAGAAAACTCATCTTCCCCACCACGTCAGATTAGCCAAGGTTCTGGCTTCCCAAATGCTATTCTATCAAAGGCTCAGCCATGTCTTGAGAGAAAGAGGTAGCAAAAGATGACTTTTTGGGATGCTCGGGAAATTACCTTGTGGTTGTGATAGGCTGAGCGGCTGGTGTGTAGGCTGGCAAGGAGGCTCTTTGTCTGCTGCTGGACGCTGGATGGTGCTGGCATGGATAGCAGCATGGTAGCCAGCTCCTGAGCTGCAGCCTTGCTCTTTTCCTGGTCCCAGAGAAAAGGATGGAGAGAGGGCAGAGGGATTAGTACCAATGTACCCCCAAAGAGCCTGCTCCTGCTCTTCCTCCCTCCCTTCTCCCACCATTTCAGGAGGCCCACCCCTCACAGGACTTGGCCACGACTGGGCCTCGAGCCCCGGACTGGTCCCTGCCCTTCTGGAGGTCTCAAGCAGCTGGTCTAGTGGCCTGAACCTGGCTCTTGGAGAGGCCACAGCACAGGTAGGGCTAGCACACAGGGATAGAGAGCCGGTGTGTTTCCCCAGGGCTGCTCCTCCCTTGACCAACTCCTAGGGCCCATGCCAAACAGAAGCCGAACTCTTCAAACACAAGACCAGAAAGCCCTGAGGTCCCATGCGCCTTGTCAGACAGCTCCCATGGCTTTGAAGAAGTCACTTGCCTTCTCACTGACAGGGCCCACAGCAAAGCAGCTTTCCAGGGCTTCTAAAGAACTCCCCACTAGCCTAGAGGGAAGAGAGAAAAGCGGCTTGAGTCAAGCAGCCCGCCTCCCCCTTGTGCTTTGGCCTAGGCAGACTACAGCTGTGGGTAGCTTGGGGACAGCTGGTGAATGCCAAAGACAGAATAAGAGCGTGCTAAGAGCGGCCACAGGCACCATGCATATCATTTCCTTGTGTCACAGGCCAGAGTGAAACCTGGCTCCCCCTCACACGTCAACCTGGGGCCGTGCTCATAATCCTCAGCTCAAAGATGGGGCTTTTCTCTCTCAAAGAGGATAAAACTGTTCCCTCTGCTGCCCGTGGCAAGGATCACTGGAATTGGCTTAACAACCGGGATCCACCAGAGCCCAAGGCACAGGGGTACAGAGATCAAGAAATGATGGGGTGCCCCCAAGGGAAGAGTATTCTTGAACACTTCTTGAAGTGAAAAGAAGTTACACCATGGCCAGAGCTCTTTCAGATTTCCCCTACATCTTCAGCAAAGACCACACAAACATTTCCTGGGAACCCTGAGCACAGAAACTCTTTACAGAAAAGGAGAGAGAAGAAACTGGCTCATCATGGACCTGGCACTGCCAACACCCCAGTGATGGCATACCTAAGGTGCCAATCAGAGGCTGTGCAGCTGTCCATCAGACTGAAAAGGGAGAGGGTAGATAAGTACTGTTACCAAAGCTTAAGATTTCCCCCAAAAAAACATCCTGCCACCACTCTTGAGTCTTCTGCCCCAACTCTCACAAGTGTTTTATAACGAAAAGACCCATATCTTGACACAGGAAGCCCTGACACAGAGAAAGAGAGAGAGAGAGAGAGAGAGAGAGAGAGAGAGAGAGAGAGAGAGAGAGAGAGAGAGAGAGAAGTGTGGAGAGAGGTAGGAGAAAAGGGCAAAAGTGGGTAGAGAAATGGAGCAAAGAACAAGGAAAGGTATGAGTAAGGACTAAAACAACTGTGATCAAGTTGCTCTCCGACTGCTCATCCAGTGATCTAACAAAAAACACACCCTTCCCTGGGCCATAAACACATGGTACAGAAAGGTCAGAAGGGAAAAGGGCAGGAAAGAGCAAGCGACAGGTCAGTCTGCAAAGCTGGCAACAATAACAGCAGAGGGCACCTGAACCCCTCAGGCCAGCCCATCTTTACAAGGGGAGAAGCCTGCAGCCATGCAAGAAGCAGAAAGCAAAGAAGCAGAAGGGCCCCTGTCCACAGCAGCAGGGTCAATGCCAAGCCACATCACTGCTCATGGTGCTCTCAGACACACATTCACTCGTGCAGAGGAAAGGAGGGCATACTAACCGATCCAACTTGGTTAGGGACTCAGTTTCAGAACTTGGGGGGAAGCAAAGAAAAAAAGGAAAGAAAATATGTGAAGCTCAGAGAAAAGTGGAAACCACAAATCAATATGGGGAAGGAGTGGGTGGGCAGAAGGTGCTGTCAAGCCAGGCTCCTCTCGGCTCTTCCGAGAGAGAGGAAGTCAACATCTCGCACTGTAAGATGCCCAGCCAAGCTTTCTTGCACAAAGCCAAGCATCAGGCATGTTGTGGGAGCCCCTCGAACTAATTCCCAGGGTGCAGAGGGCAGCCTTGGACCAGCAAGGCTGCTCCCACAAAGGTGGCTACTGCAGAAAGAGACCAGAGGATGGTAAGACCGAGAGGCTGGGAGGACCTGCCAGCAGCATCTGCAAGACTGGCTCCCCAAACGGCAAGCTGGCCTGAGACTGATGTGGCTGATTTAAATGGGTGAAGAAAGGAAGGAGTCTGGAAATCTCAGGGAAACTGAGCTCAAAGGTGTAATCAGGAGAAGGGAAAGGAGCCTTAGGGGTAGACCGGGCCCCAGGGGTATCTTCAACTCTACCAGTGAGACATTGGACATTGGTGAGCTGGGTGAAAATGGAGGGCAGAAATGGCATTCTGGACAGATGTCTGAAAGCACACTGAGGATATACAGGAGCGTGGGGAGGGGAAGGGCAGGAGACCCAGTTATGCCAAAGAATTAAATGACTCCAAGGTGGGTACCTCTCCAGGACAGTCCCGCTAGAGGGGGCCGGGGCTGCTGAGTCACTCTCTCCAGGGCCACTGCCCTGGCTCACGTTGGGAGGACAGACATTGCTGACAGAGGCAGAAGGGAAATCCTCTGGGGGCTCATCAGGCCATCCAAACTGCTCCTTAGTCTTGCCATAAATCTTGACGGCATCTATCATAGTGACTCCTGCTGGATCCACAGAGGCCCCAACTGCAAACCAAAGAGAGAATTTAGGAGGCAGGTTCCCCGTAGCATTGACCCTTTACCCTTCAAAGCCAACACTGGACCAGTCCATGGGGGAAGCAAATCAAGGTGCTGACATGGTCACTACCCCATGCTACAGGACTCCAAGCAGCCAGTCCTATGCACAGCCAACCATCCTAGAGTGCTTTCCTAGTGCAATCAAGATACCAACCATTCCATATCAGCCATGGCCACACAGCCAGACAAGTAAAAGATGAAGGCAGGCAGAGGTGAGCCCATCTTTACTGCATGATCAAGGGACTGAAAGGCAAAGTTCTTGCCAGCAAAGGAACATGGGCCCCACTAAGCCTGCAGCCTTGGAACTCTATCTGTTTAGACTGCTGGGCTCTCTGCCTGAGAGACATGGGCAAAGATGTCCCCGAAACACCAGTGACTATTCACAAAACAAATCTCACTGCACTATCCACCTTCCCTTCTTGCATCTATACTTTTCAAGCATGTCCTTTCCTTTCTGTTATTTGCCTCCCAATCTCAAATAAGATGGGGAGTTCCCAAGGAGGGCAGAGGAAGGGAAAGGTTGTTATCATTCCCATTTATATAGTGCCTACTTTGTGCCTGGCACTGTGCTAAGTAAAGCTTTTGGGGGGGGGGGAATGGGGGTTAAGTGACTTGCCCAGGGTCACACAGCTAGTAAGTATTCAAGTGTCTGAGGTCAGATTTGAACTCAGGTCCTCCTGAATCCAGGGCCAGTGCTCTATCCACTGCGCCACCTAGCTGCCCCCTAAGTAAGCTCTTTTAACAAATATTACCTCATTTCATCCACATAACAATCCTGTAAGGAAGATGCTCTCATATCCCCCATTTTACAGATGGGAAAACTAAGGCAAAGAGAGGTGAAGATACTTGCCCAGGGCCACACAACAAGTGACAGCACCTGGTTCCAGGCCCAGTACTCTGTTCACTACACCACCAGCACAGTGCTGCCAGATACAACTGACAACACAGATTGTGAGCTCTCAAGAGTAATGACCCATTGCCAGGACACACTAAGTTATCTCTCAAACCATGGCACCCTAGTGTGTTTTCCAATAGGGATCACATCATGTTCTGCATATGTCATCTGCCAAGGGGAGAAGGGCCTATCAAAGTCTACCAACAGTCCATTCTTTTCCAGGAGCTGGCCCCCAGGCAGAGGGATGGTGCTCAAGGAGAGGCGAGCGAGGTACTCTATGAGCACTCTTCAAAGGTCAGTGGCAATGAGCCTCCAGCAGGAGGCCTCCCTCACTCACTGAAGATGCTCAGCTTCTTGTCGGCCTGCAGGGCTTCTTCACGGGTGAAAGGGAAGTCAAACCATCGTGAGCGAGTCAGGTTGAGCTGCATGGTGCGGCCAAAGATCTCGATGTATGACGGGGCCCGTTCGATGGCCTGGGTTCCAATCTGAAGGCGCATGCCCGTCATCACCATAGTGCTGTTGTTGTTGCTCACATCAATGGTGAAGCCTCCGGGCTGTGAGTAAAGACAGCACAGCTTAGGAAACGAGCAAACACGCAGAGCTTTCACATGACACAGAGAAAGACATCATGGTGTGGCCAGCTGGGATGGCGCAGAGAGAGGGGAAGGGGCAACAGGATGATCTATCCGGCGGCTTGAGGAGACACAGATATGTATCACACAAAGGAGAAGGCACAGAAGGACTGGCAGAGCCCCAAAGCAGGGAGCCGTTTCAGTGTCTAACCACAGCTCAGTCAGTGACCATGCCCCTCTCTAGCATCCTTGTCTGTAAAATTGGAATAAGGATTTCCTCCTTGCTCCTGAGGCGGGAAAGACCAAGACATAGGATGAATGACCAGCTCCTCAGTTTCAGACTTCCAAACGCTAGCTCCAAGCCCAATAAAAATGACCTAGTGTTTCCTAATCTCCCCAAGCTGCTCCCCCAATACTACACACAACTCTCTTGACAATGCTGGAAGATGGACTGGGGAATGGGGATTCTTCTGCACATGTGATGTTATGGAGACTATGGCTGAGTAGGTGACAACACACCCATTTCTGCTTTGTATGCTTCTCCAAAGGTTTAAAAAGTCCACTTTTTTAATGCCACCTATTTGTATTAAAGAATAACAGCTGGCAGGGCAGCTAGGTGGCAAAGTGGATAAAGCACCAGCCCTGGATTCATGAGGACCTGAGTTCAAATCTGACCTCAGACACTTGACAATTGCTAGCTGTGTGAGCCTGGGCAAGTCACTTAATCCTCACTGCTCCACAAAACCCCCCCCAAAACCAAAAAACCCAAGAATAACAGCTGGGGACTACATTTTGGCTCTCTGAAAAGAAATCTGTTTTCCAAACAAACAAATGCTATGATACCCCTCAGAAAGAGTCTCGTTCAGCCCGGGGCTCACCTTGGTGTTGGCCACATACATGCCCGTGGAGTTAAGCCGGTGTTTTATCTGCTGTGCATTGTAGACCTGTAGGAGATCATTGCCACCAAACTCCACGTCTGTGAGCTGTTGGTTGTGTTCAAAGAAGTCGATGGGGAAGGTGACCTGACTAGAAGTTCGAGTAGCTGTGTGAGGAGCAAACAGATGTCAGAAAGCCCCAACACTTGTCATCTACATTCTGTTCACGTCTACAAGACTGCTGTCTGAAATCCCACTGAGAAACCTCTGCTTTCTCTGTGCCTAAGCTGCCCCTTGAACGCTGAGCTCAGCAGCCTGCAGAGGAGCTCAGACAGTGTAGAAACAGCAGAGCCTATCTCTGTAGCGTGTTCCTTACCACAACTCCAGGAGTGAGGAGGTACAAGGCTTATTATCTTCCTTTTGCATAGGACTCGTTTTAGGTCCCAGGTGAGTGTCAGGGCCAGGACACAAAGCAAAGAGTAATTCCCAAGTCCCATGTTCTTGCTACTATCCCAAGATGTATCAGAGAAAACACTTCATTGTCCTTCCCCCCTTGCCAATGCTAGGCTTTTCCCTGCCAACAATCAACCCCAGGACTGGCCCTCTCATTGGTAAGAGAGGCTCTCTGTCAGCCCCCTTATCATGAACACTGTCTTCTTCTAAGAAGTGTGCGCAATCTGAGATGGGTAAAGTGGAAGCCCTGTCTTGTATCAAGCATCTGGATTAAATAATCTCTGAAAGTTGATTTTAGTTAGAATTCTGTAAAAATAAAAGAATATAAATACACTATTTCCTCAGCAAAAATGTCAAAATAAAAGCAATTTTGTGGCTTGGTTTGTTTTACCAAAAAAAAAAAAAAAAAAAGAAGTGTGTGCTACAACAAACTGTCCAGTAAATATGAGTCTCCAGTACGAGCGCAGAAACTGTCTCTGGAGGAACCTTCTGCTCCAAATCAAACACTCCTGCCTGGGAGTGCCACTGTCCCTAAAGGGAAGTGCATCACTTCAGAGACACGGGCTACATTCTTGGTTGTCTGTGGGAAAATTAACCCGCCTTGATGGCTCCTTTCTGTTCACATAAGCCAGTTCTCTTCTGAATACAAGGAAACCCGTGTTTCCCAAGGATAAAAACCTGAAAAGCCTCTCCCAACCACAATCCAGACCTAAGTGGAACATGTGTTTCGCTATACATTAGAGCTACTAACAGGTGGCTAGTCTATCCAAGCGCATCTCAAACAGTTTAAAGGGGCACGGGAGGCCTTACTGATGGCTGCGGCCTTGCGTTTGCGGACAGGCTTCATGATGCTGATGACGCTGCTGGGCTGCAGGGAAGGCTGGAGCCAGTAGGATGTGTTCTCCACATTGGCCATGTAGATGCGAAGGCTGCCATCCTCACACAACAGAATCATGGTTGTCCGCTGCTGCTCATTGCAGGCCGTGTGCCGTATGGCGACCATGTCCTGGATCTGGGAAGAGACAAAGGAGGAGCATTAGCAGCCCTCGCAGCAGCTGAAGAGAGTTTCAAATGAAGAAATCATGGCAGGGCAGTAGCTCTTCTTCCTCAAAGAAAGAGCTCTAGGAGAAACATAGCCAAAATGCTTCTTCAAGCCTTCTACGATAAGGCTAGGAAACCAATCTTCAAATACAGCAGAAAAGGGCCATGGTCAAAGACAGGAAGAACGGACACCAACCTTCGCTTTAGCTGGCAAAGTCTTGATCTCCTGGATGAGAAAAGTATCTGGTTTGACCATGATCACCAGCGGCACACCTGTAGTTTGCTGGACACAACACACCAAACCTGGGTGGTTCATCACCTCAGACCACTGGCAAAGGGCAGGGGAAGTTTTGCTGCCACCATTAGTACTGCAACAAATAAAGACGGGCCACATAATTTAGGTGGCAATCATCAAATGGTAATTCTATACTCAACCAAAGAATGAAAAAGTCACTCTTCAACAGACTACACATGGATTAATGATGAATGAAGATGGTATGCGAAACAAGGAAAAGGACACATGTCTGTCCAACTGGATCAGCTAAATCAACTCTAGTCATTGATCACTGGAGGGAATGATACTGTATCTAGACTATCTTTATGATCTGATTCCATTCTGGAATAAATACACATTTTCCTTCGGCCCCAAAATAATCCCCTGGAGGCTAGGGTACACATTTATATCAGAATCACAGGCCTATTGTTACCACTGCTTAGTAACCAAATTCAAAGGGCCCTCCGTGTTCAGAACAGATAGGGGTGTGAGACTGCCCACCATCTTGCCTAGTGTTCCAAGTTCATATATAGCAAGGTGTGTTTCTTGGCACGGACAACAGAGTGTTTGTATTCCTGACTTGTCTAAAGGTGGGTGATCCACAGAAGCACAAATGAGAGGTAACTAGAAAGCTCTGAAGGCTCCAAACCTTTACTTCTGCTTTTAAAAATCTGATGACTACTTTCTCCCATAATCCTATTATCTTTGGTTTCCAGACAAACTGGTACCAAAAAACCTCTTCCGCTTCTAGCTAATCCCATGGGCTAGAAAGCTGGCTCCTACCTCTTAATGTTGATGGGGAAGAGCCGAAGCACCTCCAGCGTGGACCTGCTGATGGTGGCTGCAAAGGATTTGCCTTGGCAGTAGCTGAAGAAGAGCATCTGCAGCACGTGGGAGTAGTACACAGACACGCCTCCTCCTGCCACCTGGCTATTGCTGTCCTGCCGGGACACAGACCCAACATTTGTATTGAGCAAAGCACCAGCAGAGCTGGAACAGGCAGGGAAGCCACTGGTGCTGCTGCTCGGCAGCAGCTCTGTCAGACTCCTGTGCCAGGGCCAGCCTCCCTGACCGCTCCACAGGCTGCTGCAGAGGTGATGTTTCCTGGGGGAAACTTATAACCCAAACCCTGGGAACTGAGCACGGGGGAGCATTAGGGTCAATCAGTTTCATCCTTCAGGACATGACTCTGTGTTTAAGGTCATGAGAAACAAGCTGTCAGGTGAGAAAAAGAAAAAACATTCTCTCTCCCTCTCATGGATAAACTGCTGGAGAGGCTGCATGGCAGAGGGGAAAGTGTTTTTAAGAGGCAGAGGCCCTGGGCCCAAATACTGGCTCTGTTCCTTACTCCCTGGGGAATGCAGGATACATCAATTTACCACCCCTGACCTCAGTTTCCTCAGCTGTAAAATGGGGATGTTAGACTAAAGGATCTCTATGGGTCTCTTCCAATCCTAAATCCTATGATCCTAAGTAACTGAGGGCAGATTAAAGAGAAAAATCACTCCAACCTTCAGGTCTTCATGATTGACTTCCAGCACATTTGTGACATAGAAAGGCCCATGCTGGGCACTGCTGGCCTCCTCCATGAGCTGAGTGTAGATGTAGCCAGCTGAGGACATTATAACAATAATGTTCTTGCCCTCTTCATTGAAGAGAAAAGCAACATCTCTGATCTTTGAGCTTGGCAAGAGAAAGTAGAAGGTTGGGCTCAAGGCATCAACAGAGAGGTCGTATATCTGTGGGGCAGAGAGAGAAAAAACTCAATAAGAAGCCAACTCTTGGTCCTGTCTGGTAGAACTCCGGCTGATTCATTAGTGGCTAAACCAACCAAGGCTACCAGGCTGGGATGGAGACTAGAAGACAAAGGATTAGAATGAGTTATAACTTGGGATTTCTTATGCTTGGCAAAAGGAAAAGGAGCCGTTATTCCCTAACAGATCTGAGACAACAGAACAGTAAACAATTGCAATTTACATTCATTCTAAGCCATCAAAACCTAAACAATGAGCCACAGAGGTTCTTTGTCTTAACCTATGTCTTGCCACTGGACTTCAATGACTAGAGGACAGAGTCGGTCTGCCAACTTTGAGCAGCTCTGTCTCACTTAAAAGCAATTCACACACAAGTCAAGATGTCACTTTTGTGATGTCATTGGTCCTCTTCGACAATAGATCACCCCCACTGAGAAGCTTTCTGAAGCACACTGTGGGCTAGTACAGGCTCCCAACCATCACAGGGTCATTGTGCCAACCCCAAGAGGACACGGTACCTTGACAAAGTCTGCAGTAACGATGGCCAGCTCTGTCTGTGAGCCAGGTAACCAGACAGCTTTGATGATAAAGTTCCCTGTTGCCAACTGAGGATGCAGCACCAAGTGGTCAGAAACAGAGCCTGAGCTACTGAAGGTCAGCACGTGGCAGTCCTGGAACCCAGCATGGGGACAAAGAAGACATAGCATGGTCTGACTTATTCCTGCTCAAACCTCAGAAAACACCCTCTCTTCTTGGCCTCTCGATGACTTCTCTGCCTAGAAACAGAGACTTCCTCTCGGTTGTGGAATGGCTTTGCCTAGTCATGTCATCTTCTCCCATCCTCAATACTTCCCACCAGGACCTTCCAGGTCCATTCTCAAAACACTGACATCTTCAGTTCCCTTGCCCCTTTTCAAGATAAGGTATGATGTCTACCCTCCCCACTGACCTCTGCCCCCTGGGTCACAAATGGCCATTCTCTCCTTGGACCTTGCATACCAATTTACTTAAAGGCTTATGTGCTTTTATGATCTCTTTTGGATAATCATTTGTTTACCAATTGTCTCCCCTGTCTAGATTTAAGTTGTATGAAGACAAAAATTATTATTTATCTCTGTCTCTGGGCACTCAAAAAAAGTTCACTGAATTTGTTGAAAGGAACCCTTTAAATAAGACAACCAATTAATTACACTATCATGAAGAAGTTTTTAAACTCCCTGGAAGAAGTAGTCGGGCAAAGGACTTTAGAGAAAGATAATCTTCTAATTTTAGCTGAAATCAAAACATATCAATAGCCATAAAAAAAAGAAATGAAGGGGCCACAGAGGCTTTTATTGTATTCTCTTCAACTCAACACATTTATTAAGCACCTACTATGTCAAGGACATTATCATCACCATCAAGAAGAATACAAAAGAGTGGGGTCCCCGCCCTCATGTAGTACATAATCTTACGGGGGAACAAGCCTGACAACTTGGGAAAAACATAAAACTGTCTACAACATTCTAAATGGCCTCCAAAACTGACTCCATACTCTTACCTTCAGTCCACACACAGCAAGATAGTCTTCCTTACAAGGATTTCCAGTGAGACTTAACACAGTGAAGGGCACTGGTGCTGATGCCAGGCGGGTGAGGGTCAGCTTCCTTTTACTAGAATCTGCTTGTTTGAGGAGTGCAGAGAGCTGCAGAACAGTAATCTGCAAAAGAACATGACCAGGGAAGGGAGGGAGGGAGAAAAATTTGAAACTAGAAATCTTATAAAAATAAGTGTTGAAAACTATCTCTACATGTAACTGGAAAATAATAAAATACTTATATAATTTTAAAAAAAGAACATGGCCAACATATATACTGGCAGTTCTGGTAGCATCAGAGGAGACAGAGCCAAGGACCTTCAGAAAAGGGCATGATTTCTTCCTTGTCTCTTGTGACCAGGACCTTCTGCTGCAGTTTCATTTGGCAGCTGGGCAAGAAATACTAGGAAGGGAGTCAAAATGGCAGAGTAGCAGGAAACACTAGAGTAACCCCCCACATCCTCACAAAAAGACCTTCAAATAGAGCTAGAAAATGCACCCGCCTAAATCCTGATGGGGAATCCAAGAAGAGACCACACTGAGTTGTTCTGCCAGTACAGCATGGCACAGGAAGACAGAAAGGTCTATACACAGTGGGGACAAGTTCTGGTCAGGATCACTGCATGCAGGGCATTCCAGTGCCCAGGAAGAGGCTGGGCACATGAGGAGGAGGATGCCCTAGATCCAGACTGGAGCACCCCCAGAGCCATACTAGAGCAACTCAATGGAGAAAGGTGCCAACTAGCAATTGTGTTACTACTCCCTAATTCTGGGTCAGAGACCCAGGTTGGACTGAGAAGGTGATGTGAGCTCAGGGGAAGAACTTGCAGAGCTCAGACCACGTGGACAGCAATAAGACTTTACCCTGGACTAGACTACTCTAGAACCACTGAAAGTTTGTAGATCCCTAGTCTGAACTAACCTTGAGATCTTGGAATACAATATTCAATATCCCCAAGAAAGCAGCAACAGGACCAGCCCAGGCCTCCCCTCCAAAACTGCATAAAGCCCAGCCCTAACATCAAGTTTGAAGTCAAGAAGTAACCTGGGGGCAGCTAGGTGGCACAGTGGATAAAGCACTGGTCCTGGATTCAGGAATACCCAAGTTCAAATCCAGCCTGACACTTGACACTCACTAGCTATATGACCCTGGGCAAGTCACTTAACCCTCATTGCCCCGACCCCGCCCCCCCCCCCCAGTAACCTGGAAGAATGGGCAAACAAAAAAAGAATCCCACCATAAAAAGTTAATATGGTGGGACAGCTAGGTGGTGCAGTGTATAAAGCACCAGCCCTGAATTCAGGAGGACCTGAGTTCAAATCCGGCCTCAAACACTCAACGATTACTAGCTGTGTGACCCTGGGCAAGTCACTTAACCCCACCTGCCTCACAAAAAAACAAACAAAAGTTAATACAGTGACAGGAATACTCAAAAAGAAAACCAGAAGAGGATGATTCCAAAAATCAACAAGCAAAGTCTCAAAGAAAAACACAGAATGGGAACAAATTCAACTAGAATTCCTGAAAGAGATGAAACAAGAATTTTTAGAAGTTTAGAAATGTCTTTATCATTGATATGAGAACTACAGAAGAAAGAATTGGCGAGGGAATTAATAGCTTGACATAAGTACAAAACTTTGCCCAAGCAAGAAACTCTCTGAAAATTCACATGGACCAAAGAGAAGCTAATGACTCCAACAACAAGAAATATTAAAACAAAGTCAAAAGAATGAAAAAAAAAACCAGAAGAAAATGTAAGGTATTTCATCAAAAAATGATTGACCTGGAAAAAAAGATCAAGGAAAAAAAAAATACTAGGGAGTGAAATAGGGAACTGGAGGATCTACCTTGCCCTTTTCATGGCTGACAGCTAAATGTTGGCGTCGCCCATGGGGTGAAGACAGAACACACATTGCCACACGTCTCAGCACGTGAGCACTAATGAGCTGGCGAATGGTCTGGCCCTGGTCTCCACTGTAGTTCATCCGGACGTTTTCAAAGGCACCTTCCTGGGAGCCTAAGGTAGGGACCTACACAAAGAGGAGAAACACAAATACCCAGTGATAATGTAACCAAGTGATAGATAGTGTCCTGGTACTAGGCTTACCTCGTTAAAAACATGTGTAATGTATAGCCTATATTGAATTACTTACTGCCTCAGGGAGGGGAGAGGTGAGGGAGGAAGTGAGAAAATTTGGAACTCAAATTTTTTTAAATTAATGTTAAAAATTGTCTTTAGATGTAATTGGGGGAAAATAAAATATTTTTTAAAAGCCATCCAACTGGGGGCAGCTAGGTGGCACAGTGGATAAAAGCACCAGCCTTGGATTCAGGAGTACCTGAGTTCAAATCCGGCCTCAGACACTTGACACCTACTAGCTGTGTGACCCTGGGCAAGTCACTTAATCCCCATTGCCCCGCCAAAAAAAAAAAAAAAAAGCCACCCAACTAGTATACAAAGGCACAATTTACGTGATTTATGTACCACAGGAGGTAAAAAGTATTTGAGGACTAGAGTAGGTATGAAGTAAGATGACAAACTGTTTATAGCTACACATTTAACCTAAGAAGGTGGAGACTACATTCTAGGCGTATTGTGTGCAGACTGGGCACAATCTAGTTGGCAATAAGTTAACTGGCTCCCCACATTGTCTGGTTCCATGAGCTCGCTGGCACTCACCATTAGCTGGTCTGTCATCTCTACCATCTTGTCCAAGGTATGTAACTCATTGAGTGCCTGCTGAGCCCGGCTGCTGCTGCCCATGGCTGAAGCCTGCTGGAAGTTGATCTGAATGGCCTCCATGAGGAAGCTAAGCATGTCTAACACCAAGGGTGCAAAAGAGAAGTTTGCCTGAGGGGAAAAAAAAAAAAAGAAGAAATGAAGGTACATGAAGATAAAAGTTCTATCTGCAATATCCTGGAGAGGAGGTGCCATTATAATACGCTTCTCCACATAACCAGTCCAACATACTAGTCATTGGACCAACCTGTGGAGGCTTCATTTGATTTGTGTAAAACCTCAAGACTTCCCAACCTCACCTCTCCTTTCATGGAAAGAGCTCCAAATGTAATGTCCTGCTGCCTCAGTTAAGTGTTCCAGTGTCCCTTCCCCTCTGTATTCAATCAGGCAGCAGAACCGTGCTGGGCTGATAACTGCCATTGGTTAATTACAGCAACAACCATCACCCATAAGGAGCAGCTGAGGTGAAAATTCTGTGCCTCAGGCGACCAAGTGCGCCTGTGGAGGACCACAGTCCCGAGAGCCTCTTCCCCTGGCCTCCCTCAGACGCTGGTCCCTGATCCTGGGCAAGGGCCATACGGGAAGCCCACCTGGGTCTGGAGCTCCTCCCGGCAGCCTTCCACACTCCGGCACAAACTGCTCTTCTTGGGCTTCTCTTCATCAGCAACTTTGCCATCATTGATGGTGACCTTGGCCTTGTCTGCTGGGGACGTGCTGCTGGCATGACGCACCACACTCTCAGAAACCCGGGGCTCACTCTGAAACGCTGACTCCTTCATGGTGGAGCTCATGCCACTGCTGGGTGTCCTCTTCACCAAAGCCTGAGAAAAAACCCAAGGAAAACTCAGAGAGCCCTGGCTCTCAGCACAGGACTCCTGAGACCCTAGGGCAGCTAATCATGTGAATGACGTACAGGATCTCACAGCTGGGATTCATCCCTGAACAGGAATTCCCCCAAAGTGATCATGCTGCCTTTACCCAAAGACCTCCAGATTCAGGGAGCAGAGGAGGAAGAGGAGAAAAACAAACAGCCCCTTAAATCAGCCCATTCCACTTTTGGAGACCTCTCATGGTGAGTTCTTCCTTAAATCAAATCTCAATTAGTGTCTCTGAATTTCCCTCTTGAGATCAGCAGAACAAGCTAATCCCTCTTTCATGTGCTAGCACTTCAGCTACATGTCCCTGCCAAGTCTTCTCTTCTGCCTAGTTCCTTCAAATGATTCTGAGGCCCTTCACCATGAGGGCTCCCCTTTTAGTTGCTCTCCCGCTGATAAGCAGCTTCCCTAAGATGTGGTGCCCAGAAATGAACACAATATTCCAGACGTGATATGAGCAGGGCCCAGTGGGAGCTCCTGCACCCTAGACATGATGTTATCTCTTACAGCAGGTGAATGATAACTATATTAGCTGTCTTGGCTGTCATACACCATGGATTCACACTGCATTTGTTGTTCACTAAAAACCCCACGTCTTTTTCAGATCAACTGCTACTTGCCATGCCTCCCCCACTGCATTACTTCAGAGCTTGACAGTGCCACATACTCTGTTTGGTCCAATGCTGCACCTAGCCTATTGAGAGATCTTCTGGAAGTCCGATTGTCTTACCCAGTGTGTGTCCTAGCTTCATGCCGCCTACTAATTTTAATCCTGATGGAGGGCCTGAGTTCTGTTCTCCCAGTTATTCCCTCATGATGTCCTAATTCTGAGGATAACAACTCATGGACCCCATTCCTCAAGATTTCCCTGTCATCTTATGTCACAAACTGAGCCAAAGAAACTAGATGTGTGGAGGCTGCTTGGGAGAAATGACAAGAGGTCATGTGCCCTGCCCATGGCCTGTGAGATGCCTACGACTCCTCGAGTTGTCATACATTAGGGCTAAAGAAGATCAAAGGTAATCTCAGAGATCCATCCTGCCTAAAGCCCTCAAAATCTGGGAGGGAGAATTGAATTTCACAGGATCACACAAGTTAAGGGGAAAAGCTAACTCAAGAACCCAGAATGCTCC
The DNA here is from genome assembly GCF_019393635.1 of Dromiciops gliroides. Taxonomy (NCBI): domain Eukaryota; kingdom Metazoa; phylum Chordata; class Mammalia; order Microbiotheria; family Microbiotheriidae; genus Dromiciops; species Dromiciops gliroides. Next base: position 615,082,250 of record NC_057863.1, on the reverse strand, counting down.
CATACCGATTAGTTCTGCCTAAAACAGTGCACTGGATGTCACCGGGACAGTGGAACAGACCTTATACGTCTTGTCATTTCTCTTCCAATCTGGCCTAATTGTCAAATTACTTAAGAGCACAAGCATTCCAGCTCCCTTACCAAGCAACTACCATCTTCCTTGGCTCCACAGTCACAGAAGAAGGACCCATACTTGGCGTAGGAAATCTCGTGATCCTTGTGGCAGACCTTAGCACACACTGTGCACACGCCGACCCCATCCACCATCTTGCAGGTGTGACAGTGGTACCTATGGAGACCAAAAATCCCCAAATGGGTGACAAATGCCAGCAGGCAAGAAAGAGAAACCCCTCACCTCATGGGAAGGGCACTTACCAGTGCTGGTTCATGAATTCTTTCTGTGTGATAGTAAATGTGCACAGCTTGTTGCAAAGAGAATCTTCATCCTGCAAAGTAAAGAAAGTCATTTAGCCAAAAGCATGTGTGTCCACATGCATGCACACACACACTCCCTCCCCAATTCCCCTCTTCTCCATCCACCTGGAAATCTTCTGATCAGCTTGTAAATAGTCAGAAGAAACCCAAAGCGGCAAGAGCTGACATGTTGAAAGCATTCTGCAAATAGCAGTAGAAGCCTCATTTGTTTTGTGGTTGAGATAACAACAGAACTTGTATTTCCTATACAAGGGTTTCCTTCCGCCTCTGCCCCAAGTTCTAGTAAAGTTCATTTGGTACATAGAAGAGTTATCTCCCAACTGAATACCGTCTCCTTCCAGAAGGATGGGTGTTGATAATTCACTCTTCCAGCTGCTAAAAATCAAGAGTCTCTGAGAGCGAACACAGTTATGGGAAACATTTTACCCAAGGCCTCAGCAGCTGCTGAGCTTGGAGAGAACGGTACTTTCTAAGCCTGGGTTACGTCAGCATGGATTAAAATCTAAAGGGGAGCTGTACTTTCAACAACTGGCCATCAAGTGTAAGGCCGGTCAGCTGCCTGAGAGGGGACGACTTACTGAGTCCTCAGCCTGAGAGTCTTCCTCTTCTACTGCCAGTTCCTCTACCCAGTCTGAGTCGACCTCAATGGCCCGCTCCTCTCCATCCACTGAGAGATGACTAGGGCCCTGACCGCTGCTCTGGCTCAAGGCATTGGTGACATCAGCCAGGTAAGATACAATGTGGCACGTACATTCCAGAATAGTCACATGCTACAAAAGAAGATGATGACTCCTCAGAAATTACATTCCTCAAACATTTCCTATTATGTCAAATCAAGGGCATTCTTCCCAATGAAAAACGCTCCTTTTCATTTTATTGACATCATTTTTTGTACGCTATCCCTTTACTTAAAAATCAGGTTGTACACCTCTGTACAATGAATCTGGGAGCTTTTTCACACCTTTCTTTCTTGCCTAGCTTTGCCTCTTTTTTCTTTATTCCCTCTCACTTTTGTTCCCCAACCCTTCTCTTAGGACTTTACCCTCCAATGACAAGAGCACTCCCCCAACAATTAATAATACAATAGCAGCTAGATGTGGTGCTTTAAGGCTTGCCAAGCTTTTGACAGGCTATCTGAATGTGATCCTGACAACCACCCTGAGAAGTAAGCACTAGTACTGCTTCCATCTTATAGGTGATGAAACTAAGGCTGAGAGAGACGCTGTGACTTGCCCAGGGTCATACTGAGAACAAGCAAGTGATTCAATCAGGAGGCTCTGAACTGAGTCTTCCTTACTCCCTCTGGTGGCTTTAATTAAGCATAATAAAGGCTCAGACCACTATGTTGGGAGAAACAGGGAGCAGTTGGAGAGAGTATGAATTGGCTTAGTGCAAACTTTGACAACTCCCTTATGGCTCTTTTATCAAATACAACAACTTGGCCCCTGTGCTAAGAGGACAAAGAGTGGCAAGAGAACTGGCGTGTCGGAGGGGTCCCAAGGCAAGCAGGAGGGGCCACCGTGGCTCTCAGAAAGCCAGGCTACTTCCATTCCACAGGGGGTTAAATGTCACCTGAATGAGGGATTTAGAGATGCCAGCAGAGCGAGCCGTGTGCCTAAACAAGGCAAGCCAACCTGGCCCCCTGGGGTGCTTGGGGGAGATATCTGGAACCCCCGAAGGTCACTGTGCACTGCTTAGGGTGCTGCCTAACAGAAGTGGGAAGGGCACTTTTCTGCACCATGATCCTATATTTTTTGACAGCAGCCACATGATGTTTTAGGGAGGGCTCTACGGAAAGCCTGTTTTTCAGAGTATTTGTGGCCTCCTATCACTTCCTGACACCTTGAAAAGGCCTAAAGGCATGCAGTTGACAATTACACACTTCTAGGTCTTTGAGATGCAGCCCTTACTCTCTTTAGGACAGCCAGGGACTGAGAACAGGGCTGAGAAGCAGTGACTTCCTGGCGAACTGAAACACCCTCCCAGAGTGAAGTTACTCCCCAGTTGTTTTACTGCCATCCTCCCAGTCTAATGGTTGCTCCCCAATTTTCTTACCTTCCCATGCATTACATTAGCATTCATTTTTTCGATGACATTCTTCTGAGACAAGTATTTTTTGCTGTTGAGGGAAGGAAATACAGAAACACTGAGGTACCCAGGAAGAGGAAACATCTTCCTAACTCCACCAGGTCCTGGATTCCCAGCCCAGTAGGTAAATGTAGAAATACAAATTAATTCTTAACAGAAAAAGACTAAACAGAATGGACTAATAGAGTGAACAAGAGGCTGAGAGTTAAACCACATGGGCCTTTATCACTAACCCCTCCCATTAATTTGTCCCATACCTCAGTCTTCTCATCAGTGAAATAATGGTAATCTATAGTCTAAGAAAACTGGGAGGATTATGTACCAAACTCAGGACTAGGTCAATGTAACAAACCCATGACACTGGATCATTATGAGGAAAATGCCACGGCGTGTCACGTTCTCTTCTTTCCTCAAAGCCGTTCTCTCACATCTACTCCCCCTTCTTCTTTGTCCCCTCTGCCACAAACCTAGCACAACCAGAACAGCCTCCTCCCAGGAGTCCGCCTAGCACTCAACACAACCCATTCAATACTTCCCTCAACTACCATCAGACTAACCGCCCTGAAGAACAGACTGGGTCGCTCAAAAGAGCAAACCTCTTCAGTGTTTTACCTACTTTTGCCTATGCAACATAAGTCAAACTCCTCAACTCAACATGCAAAGCCCTATACAATCTGATGCTGCCCTACAAGTCCTCCCAAGACAGACAAACATACATTCATATTCATGCTCTCTCGCTCTCTCTCTCTTTCTGCATGTGTCTGTTCTAGCTAGACTGAACTCTCCTTGGTCCTGGTCCTACCCCTAAACACATCCTTTGCTCTCTTGTCTTCCATGACTTACTTATCCTCTTCCTTGCACAAGGAATATCGCCCCTTGTCTTCCCTTCTCACCTTGGCGTGTTTAGCCCCTCTTATCTTTTCTCAGCTAAGTGTTCCCTTATCTACCAATAAGCAATGAGCACCCAATCCCCCAGCCACCCCTCCCTGAGCACTGTTTTGAAATTCTCAAATGACATTTTGTGCTTCCTCTCAGGACTTAGTGTCTCTTAACCCCAGCCAGCCTATAAGCACTGCAAAAAGGAGCCCAGCCCACCCAGACTCTTCTCTCCCCCAACACAACAGGCATCTGGTCAAGAGTTTGCCCAAGCTGAACGAGTTCCAAATGAGGGGAAGCAGACAGCAAAGCAATGCCTTCTCCAAGGTCCAGCTCCAGGCCTCACTGCTCATTTGCTCCCTTATCCTTTCCACTTACCATCTGCTCAACCAGTCCACAGCAGCGCCATGAAGCTGGAGGTGGCCAGCACCTTGGCCAGCACTGGCCAGTGTTGCCATCACAACCATGAGCTCAGGAAAGCCAGTGCCATCCCCATTGGCCAGCATTTCTGTTGCCATAGGGATCAAGGTACTCAGCAGTACGGTACAGACGCCTTCCCCAACTTGGCTATTGAAGAGAGAAAGCAGTGAAGCAATGAGATACCAATGGGAATCTGGCCCTGAGTTGGCTGAGTTGTGGGACACACTGGAGGCAAAAAGAGCCCAGACCATGGGCATGATTTGAGCAAGTTAACAGGAGCACAGCCTGCCCGTCACTCACCCTCAGTATTTTGGCGGGGTGGGGCAATGAGGGTTAAGTGATTTGCCCAGGATTACACAGCTAGTAAGTGTCAAGCGTCTTGAGCCCGGATTTGAACTCAGGTCCTTCTGAATCCAGGGCCAGTGCTTTATCCACTGCACCACCTAGCTGCCCCTCACCCTCAGTTTTAAAAAGGTCACGCTCTGTAACCCTGGCTAGAAAACAAAATCCCAGTGGGGCCTTGTCAGGTGAGTCTCCTCTAGGAGCTGCACCCTGGATGAAGCCATGGGGCTGTGCTGGGACTCCAGGTGGGGAAGGGAACGGAAGGATAACTCAAAGGACAGGGCTGACAGCAGAGGGGGGGACAGATAGGGTCGGGGCTGCCCACACCCTCCTGGAGTTTGGCAGGAGCACTGAAGCACAGTGGGTCAAGATGTTCTACCTGTTCTCCCGAACAATGTATGTGGTCAGTAGCTGCAGCAGCTGCCGATTCTCCTGTACCACCTCCAGCTGGTCAGACTCCTTGGGAGGTGCTGTGGTCATTCGGGTAAGCCAGGCCTGGAGCCGCACAGGCTCCACACAAGCCAGCTGAGCAAGGGAGCCACAGAGATGAAGCAGGCTGGGGTTAGGGCTCTTCTCGGCTAAGGACAGACCAAAGGGCTGTGGTCACAACAGGGGGCCAGAAAAGGGCTGAGAGAAAGGAGGGTAGGAGGAAATGTGGGTGAAGGAAAGAGCAGGCCCTTTTAATTGACTGTTCTGTCTCTCTCCAAAAACTCTCCTGGAGAGATTCTCCCCACTTGTTCCCATTTTCATGCTGCTGTGACACTCTGGCAGAAGGTGGCCCAGTATTAGCCAGACATCAAAGTTCCCATAAGGAGATTATTAAAAGCTGTCACTCACTCAGCTGGAAGAGTTTGGTGAAGAATTTCAGAACTCGGTTACAGAATTTAGCAGAGAGGTTCTCATTGGCTGTGGCCATCATGATCTGGACAAGTTCTCCACTGGGAGACGGAAGGGAGAGAAAAACGAAAGAATCGCATTAAGCTCCCACCAAAGGCATCAATCTCCATGTCGTCACTATCACTTCTTTTTCCAGTGGAACCATTTCTCTTTGGAGCACGCATGGCTCAGGCTGTGATGCCCACCCTCCCTCCCTCTCCAATGGTCACCTCAGAAAGTAGGCCATAAAAGCAGCCTTGCTCTGCAGGTATACAGGCCCCTGGTCAGACCTCACAGAAGTCAATCCCCCCCCTCCCCCCCAGCCCCCAAGGAAGCCAAAGGGACTCACCTCTCTGAGAAAAACTCCTCCATTGCCTTGCGAGCCTGGCTGCTTTCCAACTGCTTCTCCAGGTGCTGGAGACACTCCTCCAAGATGGATTCATCCAGTCCACTAAGGATCGAAAATGACTATGAGTAGTCAGGTGCATCCTAACAGCTTTCTGCACCTCCATAATGCCCACGGAGGAATGGAATATGAAAATGTCAAAGGAAGTGAAAGCTGCGGCCAAGAGTCTACAGACACCCATGAGTTTAAAACCAGTGATCTGGCCTTCCTGTCCTCTCTGCCCCAAGGTAACGAATGGAGTCACTAAATTTCAGTTGTTTGCAAAGATGTGGTTCAGTGATACAAACAACAGTAGCTATGAGTTCTAATCCCATCTCTGTTCTGGACACACTTATGTGACAGGAGACAAGTTACATTTGCCTAGCTAATAATTTTGAATTCTTCCACAGTCAAAAGGCAAAATGCCCAAGAAAGAATAAAGCTTTTGGTGAGCAAACCTGGTCCCCTCGCCATCAAGATGATGGGTACAAGGCCCAGGTACTCAGTTCCCTAACCAAACATTTATAAGATTTGTCATAAATGGACAAGATGTAAAATGCATGCACACAAGAATCTATCATGAAGCCAGGCAGGATTCAAACATTGATCCTGCCTTTTTCTGTCATCCAGCATTTTGGCTGAAGATAGAGCCAGGATCCCAAAATCAGTAAAAATGTTGCTATGTCCACCTGTAAGAAAGCCATTACCTTCAGAAGGTTCATTACCAAGGAGCTGTTAGAAGCTAATAGTGCTAAATGAGGCTCACCTATTAGGGTCTGCATGATTGGCCAAAATGTTGTAACAGCCAGTGATGAGCTTCTCATAAACTCGAGCCAAGAACTCATCTGATTCTGCTGGGCCCAGGATCCTTTCTAGGGAGTTGCTGCTCATCTCAGCCACGCTCTCAGTGCTTGTCTCCAAGAGAAGGGGTAGCAGTGTCCGGATCACCTGGGGAGGGTTTAACTCATCGGACCAACTTCAGGGGAGAAAAAGGAACCGCGTAAGTCACTGTGTTCTTCTGAGACACTGCTAGGACAGCACAACTCGAGCATTTCTAAATGGAAACATTGACTAACCTTTACCAAAATGGCCAATATTTGGTAGGACAGATGTAAACCAAGGGAAAAAATATCTCAAAACTAACCAAGTAATCGAGCTGCCTCCAAAAATGCAGGCTCTGGGGCAAAAACTGAGCCTCAGCACTTTGGCTGACATTTCTTCTCCAGGGAATATGGCCCTAATTTTATACTGACTGTTCACAAAAGCATCAAACAGTCCCTCTGTTGGTCTGTTCAACTCACTACAGGGGAAAACTTGAGCTCCTCCTGGAGTTTAGGGACAAACCCTTCAAACTTCAGATCCTTGACAGCCACCCACAATGTCAGCTTTCCCCATGTATATCTAGTGTTGCTAAGAGGTCATGGCGGGGGCTGGGGGAGCCTGCCTCTACACTCATATCCTAAGAGCTCACACTGATGGAGCCTTCATGGTTTACAAATTACCTCACTCAAAATTCCTCTTTGAGTTAGGCAGTGCAAGTATTATTGCCCCAATTCTACAGAAATGTCAAGTTATTTATCCAAGGGGTCTTAACCAGTTCAGTAATAGACCTGAATCTTAAAATCTTATTCTTGGGACTTTAAGCCTTTTATACAAGCTCTCACTTCTGTATAATTTAAAACTAGAAATAGGACTCCAAATGAACAGAGTTCATTCCAAGGGTTAAATGTACAGGTATCTTCTAGACAAAAATATCAGAAAGGTCTATTAATAGAAACACTCAAATCCCTCACTCATTATCATTTTTTCTCTACATATACACAGTTTTCTCAGCTAGAGATCTGGGGCAAAAATCACAGAAGACTTTGAATTTCATTGTACCAACTACTCACACAATAAGATCCCCAGTCAGCCTGACCAGAGAAAGGAGTGTGTGCTTCAAGGAAGCAGCCAAAGGCAGACTCTGGCTGCAGAGGGTCCCCAGGTGGGCAGCCTGCACAGCACTGATGTAACTCTCTGCTGGAATTGTGTCATTGGCAAAAGCATTACGCTATGAGGAAGCAGAACACAAATATATCATATAAGGTATAAGAACCACACAGTCTACATGTGATCGAATTTACTCACAGAAAAAAGATGACAATAGAAGAAGTCAGCAGGGCTTACAGACTAATGATTTTGTTTTAGCAATGTGAGAATGAAGGAATACCCTTATTTCAATAAGACATTGAAAACATGATAAGCACCCAATTTCTAGGTGACTACACCCTGCCCTGTTCACCTCCATGGAAAGTGGTCAAAACCAAAGGTCAAAACACATTCATGTGTTCTGAAAAGCATTCAGCCAAGGGAGCTGTGTCACAGCAAGACTAGATGATGGATCTGTCTCACTGTGCAGCAGGCTGCCTTGGATGATGGTCTGGGGTCCTCAGGGACACTGGATGACCACTTGTTGGAGAGATATTATCAAGGACATTCTTATTCAGGATTCAATCCCATTGTCCACCATGGTCAGGGAATGGAGAGTATTGCCTCAGAATAATAGTTTTCACATAAAATGTGTGTGAGATCAGTCTTTCTCAAAGAATTTAGTCCTTCTTAAATGATGATTCTGAAGGAGCACTAGGATCTCAAAATGTGCCAAGATTATTATAATGAACATAATTACCCTCAGAATCACAGAACCCTAGGATATGAACGCTAAAATGAACCTAAGAAATCACCTAGTCCAATTTACAACTGAGGAAACTAAGGCAGAGACCTAAGTGACTTGCTCATGGTCAGCCGTCCAGTGGGAACGTCAGGCCTAGAACTCTTGTACAGTGCAAGACCAGATTGTCTTACAGATGTGGACATGAGGGCTTATAAAACGCTGACCACCAGAATACTAGGTAACAGACTTGACCATCCTTTCATTTTTCCAACAGGATTTAGCAAACTTAGAGAGCGTCAGAAACTGCCCCTTAGTGTAATAAAGAGGAAGCCTGGCTCCTGACTCATCTTCTATGTGCTCCAGGGCACATGTGAGCCTTCAGAATGGAGGCAGCACCACTTGGGTATTACAGTGCCCGCATTCTGGGATCACATAACTACAGTGTGTAAGGATCTTTTTGGAATCTGTCTAGTGGCCAAAGAAAGGGAAAAGAACACAGACACCACACGGAGCATTCATAGAGTAGCCACTCCAAGAAGCACCATAAACTTGCTTACCCAGGATCCAATATTGGGAAACTCATTTGTGTGAATATTGTTCCATGACTCACAAAGGGCCTGCACAGATGATGGTAAGTTCTGAACGAGTGTAGAACCTTCAGGCAAGAGAAAGGAACAGAAACCATCATAAAAGAAGAGAATATTCAATGGCCCTCATGTTTTAAAATTTCGGCCCAAATGCAGAGTGAAAAGCTTGTCAATAGCATGACCATAACGTCTGAAAGAAAAGAAGTCCAAGACAAAAAAGTGAAACTCTTTCTGACTGACACCATAACACATCCACCTCTATCAAATAAATGGGAGGCATGAGCTTCACAATCAGGCAGATCTGGATTCAACTTCCCTCTCTGAAAGCTACTAGCCACGGGGCCCTTGAAAAGTCACAGAGCCGCCTTTCAGTGCTCTAGACTCGTCAAAACTACACAATGAAGTTGTAAAAAAAAAAAAAAAAAAGGCGGGGGGGGGGGGGGGGGAGAGAGCTGCTTTCCTTTGGCAGAGGACATTTTTTCAACAAGAATCCCTCACATCAGTGAAACCACAGGTATGGACCAAAGAGTAAGCATGTTGATGATGCTAATAACAACAATATAGTTGACATTTATATAACACCTACTATGTGCCAGGCACTGTGCTAAGGGCCTCACAAATAATCTCTCCTGGGATCCTCACAACAACCTGGCAGAGAGGTGCTGTTGCTATCCTCGTCTTATAGATGAGGAACACAAGGTTGCCACAAGAGTTTACTGAGTAGGATGTATGAGTGACATCGTTATACCTTCAATTTGGGAAGATGACTTTTAACAGCTGAATGGATGAATGACTGTAGTGGGAAGAGACCTGAGGCAGCAGAAGCCCAGCAGACACGAGGTGATGAGGCCGTGTACCACTCAGCACACTCTAGGGGCTCCCTGACACCTCCAAGTTCTAATATAAAACCTTCTGGTTGGTGTCCAAAGTATCTCATAACACCCCCCCCCTCCACACACCTTTACTGACTTCTTGTGCCCTGGATTCAGTGATTCCTTGTTATTCCACAAACAAGACACTCCATTCCCAAACTCTGGGCATTTCCCTGGTTCTCCCCCATGCCTAGAATGCTCCCTCCTCATTTCTGTCTCCTGGCTTCCTTCAAGTGCCAGCAAGAATTCCGCCTTTTACAGAAAGCCTTTCTCAACCCATCTTACTTCTAATGCCTTCACTCTGTTGAAAAATTATATAAAGGATAAACTGGAATTAGTCCGTATACATGTTGTCTTCCCATTAGACAGCGAACTCCTTGAGGGTAGGGATTGTATTTTTCTGTATCCCAATACCACACTGTCTAGCACATAGTAGGCACTTACTATGTTTATTATTGACTGACAATAACAACTATAATTTAGAAAATAAAATAAATAACTGCATAACCCTGATGGTTAAAAAAAAATTGCTTTCAGAGGGAATCAAAAAGTCATTACAGAGCCAGAATCATCTACTCTGGGACATCAAATGATACAAAAACTTGCTTGGTCCTTCTAGGTATTCTTAAATTCTGGTCCTTCTAAGTGTTAAGGAAGGAGAAAAATATCAAAAAATAGAGATGAAGATCATATGTATTATGGAGAAACAAGACCAGAGAAGATGGTGTCTGATATGGGCTTTGAAAGAGAAATAGTGTGCACCAATAGGTGAAGACTGGGGCAGGGGAAAAGTAAAAGGGGAGGGCAGGGGCCACAGGACACAAGACCAAGAAGTAATTAGGTTGGAACACAAAGTAAATTAAGGGGAGCAGCATGAAATAAATAAATGGGAAAGGATAGGCTAAAAAGAGACTGGTGAGCTCTTAATGATTCATGAGTTCATCACAGTTCAGGACTTTCTATTTTATATGGTAGCCACTGGTGTACCACTGATAGTGTCTGAGCAGAAGGTTCACATGATATAAGTTGTATGTTATGTAACTGATGCTGGAAGCAGTATGAAGGATGGATTAGATGGGGATAAATGAGAAGCAAGGAGACCAGTCATGGAGGCTATTGTCTACATAGAAGATAACAAACAACCTACAAAGGTATGGGCACCAAGAATGGGAAGGCTCCTCTGCCCTGAGTCTTCTCTTTGGAAACCCAATCCTTCAGCGGGCAGCTGCCCCTTACCCAAGGTGTTGGACTTGCACCGGCTCGAGCCTATCGCCAAGACAGCAGAATAACCTCCCAATTTCGCTTCAGAAGGTTTATTCTCCGTGGATCCCTCTTCAGAGAGGCTTTGCAGCAAATAAGACCTGTGGAAAACATGTGGACAAATGGAATCAAGACAAAAACATCTATTCTCAATTCAGCCAAAGAAACCTTCAAGATACCGGGGAAGCCACTAAATCTGGAAGTATCTCAGTTTCCCTGTCTCACAGGCCCAAGGATATAAAATAAGGCAGACACAAGGCAAACTGACAAGACTTTCACTCCAAAATCCCGATGGCAATCTGATGCTACTGAAATGAAATTAAACTAGTTAAGATAATATTGCACTGCTCTGTCCTTCTGTGGTCACTATGAACACAGGGTAGACACTGCTGATTCTTCCAAAGGAGAAAGAGTCAAGAGTCTGCTGGACTAGAAACAACCCAGGAGCTTTGTTTGTCCACTACTCCTTTAGCAATTCTGAGAGAAGCAGCATAAAGCGACATAAATGCCTTAAACCTAAGACCTTTCAAAAATTATATTATTTTCATTTGTTTCAATAACTAAACATTTCTATTATATGACACCCATGTGAGTCATTTTTATTACTGCTAATGGTTCTTTTAGCATAAAAAATCTGCAGAGAACTGAATTCTAAATCTTTCAAAATAATGGCTCAGATCTTTGAAGGCTTTCTTTTCAGGCTGTTTGGTAGTCTTCCCTTTGAGGTTCAGGTCATCTGATCAGAAGAAAGTGACATCTCCCCTCCTCCGATGTCTAATGGTCCTTGTTCCAGCCCAGGATTCCCTGTCTGTGCCTCTCAGACCCAGGGAGGGCCATGAGTCATGGTCAATGCACCAAGGACTGGCATTCGGGCATTATGTGGTTTTTCAATCAATACATACTAATACTATAACTACTATTAAGTGGGGCACCTGTGAAATTTTTGGATGGTTAAAAAAGGATCAATAAAATTTTGGGGCAATGTCAATGCAAAAATTTGTTATTAAGATTTTGCTGGTTTTCAGTGGGAGAGATAGGAGGGAGAGATGGATTTTGTCCATTAAAAAAAAACAAAACTTTTTTTTTTAAAAGGGGGTACCTCTTGTTTAAAAAAACCTGAGAATGACTGGTCTAGCACTCTCCCTCTCCATTGCTCTTCTCCCTCCCATTCTGCCTTGTATCATACCTGCAATGTGTAATCATTCCCCACCATTTGATTCTAAGCTCCCTGAGGGCTGGGACTGAAGTCAATCTTTTAACCTTTGTATGCCCAGCCCTTAGCACTTGCCTTGAATATAATAATGTTTAATAAATGGATGCTGAAATTGGTCAATATCCAGAAGGGAAGGGAGTAGTAACCTCTCACAATTAGTAAACAAACTTACCGATTTGGAAAAATTGCTATCATTGTCTCTGTACCTACTCACTAAGCCCAGAGAAATATCGAGAATCTAGTCAGAAACAGAAACTTCTCTTCAAATATACAGAGTATTCCTCACACATTACTAAAAAACAAAGTTCTCCAGGTAAGAACAAGAAAGAAATACTGCACCATAGGAAAAAAAATTCCCCAAAGGTGATGAAAAAGGAGCCTCCCTCTCCCCCACTGATGTTTGAGTCATCAGGACTGTAGAGTGAAAAGTTGTACTGTATACAGCATTAGAAATGTATGTGAGGGGGCAGCTAGGTAGCACAGTGGATAAAGCACTGGTCCTGGATTCAGGAGGACCTGAGTTCAAATGTGACCTCAGACACTTGACACTTACTAGCTGTGTGACCCTGGGCAAGTCACTTAACCCTCACTGCCCCACAATAAAAAACCAACAAAAAACCAAAACTGTATGTGATCCTGTACCTTCTATGAGAGTCTGGAATCCCCTAGGAAAAGTATCCTTACCCCCCATTTCTCTAAGCAATATACTACACCTAGTGAATGATGCGTAGGTATCAACAAGCTGTAATGTAGCAGGCAGCAGGTTCTTAGTTATCTCCGATGACTTATGAGGGTCAGTCTCAGCCGCCAACTTGGAAAAATGCTCATCCAGAGAGACCTGGACCTTGGAAATGGCTGCATCAAGGGTATAGATGGATTGCAGGCTGGGAATCTCATGTAACTGCAAGATGGTGGTACAGTCGATGCCACAGAATGATGAGATCTTTAAGATACCAGACAACATTAGTCAGGGGCCCTAGGAAAAAGGGCCCAGAGGCTCCATCAATCAGCACCAGTCTAGACGAAAACTAGCCTACCTGCCGAGCAAAGTACTCCTCCGCTATTTCCACATCATACTTCACAGAGCTGCACTTGGTGGAGGCCAGCTCTATGAGAGAACTAGCATGGTCAGGCTTCATGCCCTGTTGGACCAGGTGATCCTGTTGGGAGCACAGGGAAAGAACATTCTTGAGTTCATGACCTAGGACACGCCCATAGCCATCTTCCTCCTTAGGCACCTACTGAGCCACATAGGTTTGACACAACCGTACCTTTATCCAGCTGACGTAAGAGCCAATGCGAAGGCGGGAAGACCAGCGCAAAGTATGCAGGATGTCACACTCACTCATCTCAGGGGTGTTCATAGCCAACTGGTTTATATATCTCTTTGATGGTGGCAGAATCCCCAGGATCCTCCAGAGTATCAAGAAGTAATACTGGAGCGCACAGGCCTCCTGAAGGAGACGAGGGTAATGAGTGGCACTTGGCCTAAGTCACTTCCCAAATCTTTCTATGTAAAAATACTGTGCGGGGGCAGCTAGGTGGCGCAGTGGATAAAAGCACCGGCCCTGGATTCAGGAGTTCCTGAGTTCAAATCCGGCCTCAGACACTTGACACTTACTAGCTGTGTGACCCTGGGCAAGTCACTTAACCTCCATTGCCCCGCAAAAAAAACAAACAAACAAACAAAATACTATGCTAGTACAAGAATCAAGTCCCTGGTTCCATGTGATTCTTACTTCCCCTCAGCTGCACCAGTGAGATTTCCCACCTAAGAGCTGTAGGCAAGTGGTGTCAAGCTCCAATAGAAACAGGGGCCACTAAGCTTACCTAAGGACCCCTACAGCCACAAACTGACTTAAAAAAATACATATTAACATCAGATATGTTCTACTGTCTTTTCATTTCTCTGGTAAAATTATTTCCCACTTATGGTTTATCTGCTTCAGGCAACACCAGGAGTGTCAAGGGCTGTGTTTGGCATCTCTGCTGAAGGGGAAAACCACCCCAATAAAAGATCAGGAAATGCATTTTACACATGCAAATCCCATGCTCCCTCCTGCCCATTTTATGTCTGTACAAGATTAGAAAAGCAGGAGTGAAGCTGGACAGTTGGGCTGAGGGGCCTGGCAGCCCTCCAGGCAGAACAAGGAGGTCATCCTCCAGGGGAGTACAGGACCCCCAAGGCTCCTGAGGAATCCCCATTACCAGATATCAGCCCACAGTGCCCAGGCCACTGCTTACTCTCAAATGCCTACTTCACTAAAACAGGAATAAAAGCACATTGATGTAATCTATCCAAATACACAAAAATAATTCTGCCATTTGCCTATGACATGGAATTAAGACTTAGGCTTACTTACCAACTGATTGTCAACCACGTGGTGAGACACCCCCCACACACACACACATACACACACTAGCAGGCAGGGTTCTGGGTGGTGCATTGACCTCTCCCAAGCCTCCCTCAGAACAGAGCGGCCCAATGCTCCAGAGCCCTTACCAGTGCTGTCACATTCTTGCCCTCCTTCCTCCTAGTGGTGTCAAACTGAGATCCAGCCGCGAGCAAAGAAGTCAGTGCACTATACAGCTCATCATATTTCGCTGCTCTGGAGAAGAGGACTTCACAGATCTAACACCAGAATAGAAAAACAAGGTGATCTCCTCAGACCTCCAAAATCCTTTCCTACGTCTCTTGACACATTCCCCCTCGGTGCTGAAAAAGGTCCTCCCACTAAAGGCTGTCAGAATCACTGGCAGTCACTCTCGCATCTCACTCAGAAGCAATTGTAGCTCCCTGTGCCCAAGAATGTGAACAGCCTCGAAGGCTCCCAAGTCTCCCTCTACAGTCGCCAGGCCAAGCCCATCTCAGAGCTGAAAGTGAGCTCATAAGACTCGGAGTGGTCACTCTGGGGCAAAGCCCACATCCCAGGTTCAAAGCCCTCTGCCAGCCATTCTATTCCCATGTGATAACTCTGTCGGAGGAGAGTGCAAGGGCCCCCTCTCACACAGTGTAAAATAAGGGCTTAGGGTTCCTTATACCATACTATCCAGGCGATTTAAGTCATCTTCTGAAGCTTCTGGTGACAGGACACAATAAAATCTGGGCTGTGGGGCAGCATCTGGAAGACAGCATGTGTTTAACATGTGATTAAAGAAGAGGGGTATTCTCTTCTGAATCAAAGGAGCAAAGTAAAAATCAGAGAGCTATCTGGAAGTAACCCAAGGTGATGTGCCCACATTGATATTAAGCAGAAGCATGGCCTCACAGGCCTGGGGGTCCAATATCAAATGCCATTCCCCACCCTCAAAAAGATCAGTGTGAGAGGATGTGATACAAGTGAACAGACGAAAGCCTCTAGGGACCTGGATTTGGAGCTCACGTCTCAGCCCTCTGAAAGCTCTAGGCCGACAGCCACAGACAGCAAGGACACACTGGCACCCTGGCACAGCACTCTGTCTTGTACTCAGCAAGCCGTGTTTAATAGGTATGCCCCATAAAAGGCAGGAAGCTCCGAGAGGACAGGAATTGTGTCTTCTCGCAAATGTATATATCTTGTCCAGTGCCTGGCACAGTGCTCTCTCTCCCCCTACAGAAGGTGTTTAATAAATATGTGCTAAATCCTCACTCAGGAACATAAAAGGGCTTGTGGACAAGTCAGAACTTCACAGTTCTGATCTAAGACTCAGAAATTCTGAACCATATCCGAAAACAGAACGAAAGAAGTTCAATTGCAGCAGTCAGGCATTCCCGTGCCTCTGCACATACACACTGGGGTCAAGTGAGAGACTGCCCAAGCTCTCCAGGGAGGCAGCTGGAGCTCTGCACACACCATTTGCCAGCAGGGAGCTGTGGACCTGGCAAATCTGGAAATCTTGTCAAACGGGATCAACCTAAGCTCTCTTAGAGATGCTGGTCTCCCCAGAGGGAGGACGACGATCCAAATCACCAACATTTCTTTCAGTTATTTTGATTCCACCCTTCTCGCTTAATAAATGCTTGTTTCCTTCCTTCCTCCTCTATTTTTGTTAGTGAGGTGTGTCGAAGAAGCCAGAAGGGCTTTATAAAGTTCTTCTCTTCTGACCTGATGAACAATGCTTGGTCCAGTTTTCTTCCACTTCTTTGAAGCCATGATACAAGGGCACAGTAGCCCTTCGGCCACTTTCCTGAGATCCAGTTACCCAGCCAAAAGGAGGACTAAGAAGGTTATACTGCACCTGTACAAGACACATGAGGATTCAGTTTAAGGGGGAAAGAGATTAGCACCAATTCTGTTCCAATCCTTCTTAAGAAGCTGACAGCTTCAAAAAAGTCATAAATAAAATTATCAGCATCACCTGAACCCCAAGGAAAAAAGATAAGAACGAGAGAGAGCAACAGTTACAGCCAGGCTTTATGTAATGCTTTAAAATTAGCAAAGCACTTTAATACATGACTACACATGAGCAGCAAAACAGACCTGTCAATAGATAGGACACAGACACTAAAGGACTCACCTAAATCATGTGTGCCACATGCCAGGGCACCTCCCCTCCAAACACCATAATCTCACCACTATGACCCACTGCTTCTCTTTAGGTCTACATTTGGGGGCTAAAGAGCAAGCTACCACAAGGAACTGTCCAGCTGCAGGAGGTCATTAACCCTCAGCAGTGCCCTGACAAGGAGCTATAATAAGAAATGATAACCTAAATTATCCGGCAGAGGCTTAGCTTGCAGCATTAGTTAAGACATGAGGAACAAAAAAGAATTCTTTAAATTCATGAGTCAGTATAATGTAGAGCTGGGCCTAGAGTCTGCAAGAACCAGGCTCAACATCTGGTGCCTCTGGGAGCTCCCAGCTGTGTGACCCCAGCCACACAGCCCAGCTTAAGTCAGCTGCAGTACCTGCCTCTAAAGGTCAATACTGAGGGCTTCACAAACAAGCACAATACTTATGTATGTTTTCATTTTTATTATTATTTGACTCTGCAATGGTTACAGAATTTCTTTTTCTGGAGACTGTTATTATTGTTACTTTATTAGTAGTGGCATTAGTCTTAATATAATGCTTTTAACTATGCCATCTAGCAAGCATTTATTAAACACCTACTATGTTCAAGGCACTGTGACAGGTGCAAGAGCTATAAAGACAAAAATAAAAAGCAAATCCTGCCCTTAAGAACCTTCAACAATTGCACAGGGGATACAACATTTACTCAAGTGGATCTATGATCTCTTGATACACTCCAAAGATATGCACAGTAATCATCCATGCCTGCTCATTCAAATCACTCTCATCCATGTCTTCCCATGAGGTCAGCAGGGGCAGGTGGAGGAAATTGGGGGAAAGAGGGGGCACACCAAGACATGTAGAAGCTTTGGTGTGGAGCTCGCAGATAATCCACTTGTTATTCTTCATGCCCACCATGTGGGTGAAATCGTAAACCCTATTTACCTAACAAATAAAAAGTCAATATAACACGATTTTTGAGAAGGGACAGAGCCCTAACAATTAGGACGTCAGCCAAGTTTTCCGACTCCATAAGATGGCACCTGGGCTGAGCCTGGAAAGAAGTTAAGAGTTCTAAAAGACAAAAAATGTGGAGGGCACATACTGCCTGTGAAAAGGAAAGGGAATGCCAAGTTTAGAAAGCAGCAGCAAGGCCAATCGAGCTGGCCTACAATATGTGTAGAAGGAAGAATATGAAATAGGTCTGGGAAGACCTGTTGAAGCCAGATGTCCCTCAAGATTACTGAGCAGGAGTGAAACAGGGAAGCCAGTTAGAAGGCTATTACGATAATACAGGCAAGTGGTCTTAAGGGGCCAGACAACAGCAAAAGCTACATGAATGGACAAAAGAGGATAGTTGCGAGGTATGTCGGAGAAAGGATGAACAACACTTGGACACTTCCATATATGTTGCATATAGGCAGTGAAGGGAAAAGTTGAAGGTAATGCTAAAGTTGCCAACCTAGGTGACTGGGAGAATAATGTTCCCCTCAAGAGAAACTGGAAAGTTTAGAGGAGGAGGAGATTTAAGAAAATAAATGATGAGTTTCACTGTAAACATGTTGATTTTTAGATGGTGATGGGACATACAGATTAACACGCCCAGCTGGTAGTATGGGCCTTGAGTTCTAAAAAGACAGGAGCTGGATAACAATATGTGGGAATCTTCAGCGTAAAGACTGGCCTCATGGAAGCAGATGAGATCGCTAATCAGGATAGAGCAAGAGGAAAGGTCCAGGACAGAAATTAAAGAGATACTGGAGTGGACAGGGGCAGGGGTGCCACAAATGATCAGCCAGCAATGGAAACTAAACAGGAGCAGTCAGGCACAAATAAAGAAACAAGAGGAAGTAGGCTCATAAAATGTGACCAAGGAGGGAGTAGCCATGGTGTCAGAGGCTGCAAAGAGATCAAAAAAGATGACGAGTGAGTAAAGGCCATCCATCTCAGTTTGGCAACTGAGAGGTTCCAGCTACTGCAGAAAGAGCCCTCCCTCAGTGATGAGGGTGGAAAACCCTGCAGAGGGCTCAAAAGGCAGTGGAAGGGAAGGAACTAGAGACAGTGAGCACAGATAACTTTTTCTAGGTCTGTTAAGAGGAAAAAAGGGAACACAGGCTCACGGCTTTGAGTGGGTAGAATGTCAAATGGAGGTTAAGGACAGGGAAGGGCTACAGATCCATTTGTAGATGCCAGGAAAAGAGCCAGGAAAGAGAAGGAGAGGCCAAAGATGACAGAAAAAGGATGATGGAAAGCATGAGCTCCCAAAGGAGAAAGGGGGTGGATCCAGAGCCCCCAGGGTCTGGCCACAGCATCATCAGAGACTAAAACAAAGAGAGACTAAGTGATGAGGTGGAGGAGTTTTGTGATGAAGAGGGGAGAGCAGAGAGCATCTTCACTACGGATGGCCATGCTCTTTTCAGGAAAGTAGAAGCAAGGCCCTTGGCTGAGAAGGCCGAGTATCAGGCTTGCTAAGAGAAGGGGAATATGGCTTTAAAACTGTAAAGTGAGTCAAGTCAATCTGATCCCCACAACTCTCTTCTTTCACAGATGAGGAGGTGAGGCTCAGTAAGGTTAGGTACCTTATGCTAATAAGGATCAGAGGTGGGATTTGAATCCAGGTCTCTCCTGACCCTAACCAAGTTGCCCCAATACCCTCCTGCCTTTCATTATAAACAGGGGAGATTTCATTTAAATCAGTCACAAGCTACTGGACGGGACAAGCACTGAGGCCGTACCTGCTCAAAGAGGTACGTGGGGGCTTTGGAGTACTGATGAAGCAGGTAATCAAAGAGCAGGAGAAGGCGTGCCAGGAGCAGTGGCACGGAACGAAGCTGAGAGGCGAAGCTGGCTGTCAGTTCCAGGATGGTCTGAATGCAAAGGGCCAATACGGCGCGACGACCTTTCTCTGAGAAGTTGTGGAAAAGGAGGAGGAGAAGCTGCAGATGCTCCACGTTCAGGTCTTCTGTATCACTGGGAAGCACGCCTTGCAAGGCATTCTGTTTCAGCGTGATCACAAACCTGCCAGAGAAAAGAAAGGAACTCAATCGGGAAAGATCAACAAATGTCCCTATGGTTAAAGTGTTAATAAACCCATAAGCAATTAAATTTCCTTAATCCAGTAATCAAGTTAGAGAGCCCAGGGGGTAAAAGGTATGAATGGAGAGGAAACAGAAACGAACTCTTTCCCACAAAATACAAATGTCAGAGGTAGCAACCAAAGGCAGTTCCCAGAGTCCTATGATGAGACACGCAGCTCCTCCAGACTCCTTACAGTAGAGAGGGGAGAGCAGACAGACAAAGAAGGACTACGCTATGAAAAACAGCGGCCCAAAGCATAAAGATAATGGGCTATGCAAACAGGCTGGAATCCACTGCTTCTTCCTGTGGAGACTCTGTCTCAGCAGCAGAGATTATGCCACACATTAAAAATCATCATCTAATATGAAAAAGTTCTGAATAACTCCAAGGAAAGGAGGAAATTCTACCCTTGAGCAAACTTGGGAAAGGAGCTTTAATGCAAGAAGCAATGAATGTGGCCAGTATTCTGTTTGCTCCCTTTGGCTATGAGGAAAGAGATTTGTGTTTTAATAAGGGCTTTTCCCCCTCATTTTTGCCTGATCCTGCTGGGATCAGTCACATGGGTTTATGATTTCACAAATCCAGCATTATAACTATTTGATCCTAGAGAGGAGAATAAAAAGGCAAAGCCTTTTAGGAACACAAACAGCTTTGAAGATTCATAAACATGTAAACAAAAATGGCAAAAACCAGATCCATCTAAAGAGGATTTAATAGGTGACCAATTAATCTGAGTTTTCCCCCGAGTGCAAAGAAAATCTTTAAAATGTGGCCAAAAGATTGCAAGTTCTTTAAGTGGTTTCCAGCAGAAAGCCTAGGAATATAACTTGAAAAACAGGGTTGCTTTTCTGCTTCCATCCTTTTTTATTTTTTTTAATAATGGATTGGGATAAAAAATCACTTCTGCTACAGTTGTGTTTTGCCTAGAATTTATATTTTAAATGCTTAATGTTCCTTTAAAAAAAATTATTCCTTTGGGGACCTTAGCACTCTATTTTGTAAGCATCCCATCTCCCTAAATCACATACAAGGCATCTTCTCCCATTATCTGAAGTTAGCACCAAAGCTCAAGCCTTGAGGGCTGTGGAAATCATGGTCATATGACACAAAAAATGTACACAAAAACATATAGTCACAAAGAATTGGAAACAAAGTGGGTGCCCAACTATACTGGGGAATGGTTAAAGAAATGGTGGCCTAGGAATGTAATGGAAAAAGGATATGAAGAATTTGAGAAGTCCTGTACAAATTGCTGCAGAGTAAAGTAGTTGTTTATCCTTTGTTCTAGAAGAGGACTGTGACATTGAGATGATGTCATGACTTGCAGTGAATTGGATTTAAGTGAGGGAGGGCTGTTCAAGGTCACCAACCTTACTCTCTCCTCCAGAGCCATCTGGGTCCAGTGGCAAGATATATTATCAGGATAACTGGAAGTGGCCCTGGATGTTTAAGGGAACTGGGGTTAAGTGACTTGCCCAAGGACACAGCTAATAAGTGTCTGAGGTGAGATTTAAATTCAGGTCTTCGTAACTCCAGAGCCAGTGCTCTATGCACATCACCCACCTAGCTGCCCCTCAGAGTAAAGTAAAAAGAACCAAAAGAACATTCTACACAATGCCCACAAAGATGTAAAGGAAAACAATAATGAAAAAAGTAATTAAAAGTTATACTTAATCACTGGGCTGATCAGGCTTCTAAAGTATAACTTTTAATTACTAGTGATGCCTACTTCTCTCCTATTGGTGGACAGGTGGTAAACTAAAAACATGGAACAAAACCTCCAATGTCAGAAATGGCCAACGGGACATTTGCTCTCTTTAGCTGTATCTCTTTGTGGTGAGGAAAGGTTCTATTAGGAAGTTGGAGGGGTTCAATAAGAAATGCCAGTAACTTTTTTTTAAAAGTCAAGAAAACATTTGCTTCATTTTTTACAAAAGCCACTGTCAATTGAGTCAAAAGTTGGTCATTTCTCAACTGGAGACTTCTCTCCACCTTCTTTTACCTCTCCCAAACTTTCAGGCATTCGGGAACATCAGGGTCTCCTTGAGCACTGGCTCGGTGCTGCCAGATGAGCAGGAGGCGTGCGAGCACAGACAAGCTCTGGGGGTGGATGTACAAAGGCCACGGGCCATCAGAAAAGGGAGCGATTCCCAGTTGTTGCAACAGAGTATTCTGTTATGAAGGAGAGACGAGAAACTTGTTAGGAAGGAGATAAAAGTGGGGCCCATTTACACTTCATTGACGCCAAGGGTCAACTGGGATTATAATACACCAATCAAAGCATGGGAAATACAGAATCATGCTTCCAATACTAAAGCCAGAAGGGAGCCCAGAGAGCATCTACACCAATCCCCCCATTCTGCAGACAACAATTCCAAAAAGAGGAAATGATTAGTCCAAAGTCAAAGAGGTGACCAAACGATGGCGAAGAGAAGACCAGAAGCCAAGTCTCCTGACTCCCACCTCTGTGCATTTCCCTCTCCACCCAGCTGCTTCCATTTCAATGGAAGTACATCCCACCATTCAAGGACTATCATAAGAAAGGGAATAGTGGGGGCAGCTAGGTGGCGCAGTGGATAAAGCACCGGTCTTGGATTCAGCAGGACCTATCCAGCCTCAGACACTTGGCACTTACTAGCTGTGTGACCTTGGGCAAGTCACTTAACCCTCATTGCCACCCACCCACCCACACACACACACACACACACAAAGGGAACAGCATGACAGAGTCAAGATATGAGGACTTCTAGCAGTGGAATTTCTAAAGAGGTAGTACATGAAGAGCTAATGTTTCTAGGGAGAAAGCTATTAATTGCATCTCAACACCAAAAGAAACAATGGAAAGAAGCAAATACACTAAGAATTCTGCCACAGAAACATGAGATGGAGAAGATTAGGAATCGATGTCACCGAAACCTCAGCCAAACGTTCTGGGCAATGGTTGTCCTCTTTAATTCTAGCATGATTTTCTCCAGCTCATTTACATAAACTGTAATGTATTGCCTCTACCACATAGTGATTGGGATACCCATGGAGTAGCAGGCACAAACTATGGTTTCTAGCTCAGGGTATAGAATGATGATCTAGGTCAGGAGTGCACCAAGTGTGTTTGTGTGAAACTTTCAAAGGCGTCCCAAAGAACTGTTTTGGAAATACCAACTATTCTAAGCTATTTATGAGAAAGAAAGAAGGGCCTTACTTACCTCTGCAGAAAATTATTTTAGGGCCCCTCCAGAACCTGATTCTTTAACATTACGGAAATTACACTTAAGTCAATATTCAATTATTAATTCTGCATCTTCCATGTGTGAAAGCTATACTCCACCCTAGGGGAATGAGACCAGATCCCTGGCCCAAGGAATTTAAACTATAGTGTGGGGAAAGATGAGGAGAGGGAAGTTTAATCCAAAAGAGAATATTCCCCTGTCCTCATTTTGCCATTTCGTATCTTAAGAACCTCACTTACTGCCAAAACTCATTAACCCCTATGACTGCTAGGCCCATTTTTCAGTGGGATGCTAAGCCCCAGCCCCACAGGTATCCTGGCTAAGTTCTGGTTCGGCTACTAGTTTCCCTGTGGCTCAGGGAAAGGTTCTTTCAGCCCTGAGTCATGTCCTAACAAATCAGTGGTCTAAGGAGGCAGCAGCCAAGAAATGAACCATGCCAGATGTCACAAAAAAAGACACTATTTCTGGCTTCTTTGTGCTCAGGCTACTCACGGTCAACTCATAAGGCAAGTGAAGGCTCTCCAAAGAAATCCTATAAGGGAGCAAGGATGAATGACCAAAGCGAGCTAGGCTTGATGTCTTATGCTGCCATCACCTCACGTCTACATAGCACCGGGAGGCTGATGAAGCCCAGAACTCACCGCAACCCTGGGAGTTTGTAGGAGCTTGGAGTCCCATTTTACAAGGGATAAAACTAAGGCCCAGAGAAGTCATGTGATTTGTCCATGGCCCTACAGCAACGAGTCGCTGTAGGACCATTACTCAAGGTCAGGCCCTTAATGCTTCCTGCCTAGACCTGTGCCAGGGCCTCCTCATTGATTTTCCTGCCTCAAGTCTCACCTCTCTCCAATCCATTTTGACACAGTAGACAAAAGACTTTTCCCAAAGCATCCTTCCAACATGGAGGGAGGGAGGGAGGGAAGCCCTCCTATTGTCTCTAGGAGCCCTGTGTCAGTGACTTTAACCCTTTGCAGCCAGCCCCAACCTACCTTTCTAGCCTCACTACTTTACTCCCCTTCCTATATACTCTTTGGTCTACCCAAACCAGCCCACTTGCTAGTCCTCATACACAAAACTCTATCTAAGTTGTGTTGCCTTTGCACTGGCTGCCCCCCCCTTCCCCCATGCCTAGAATGCCCTTCCTCTGCACCTCTGACTCTAGGAATTCCTAGTTTCCTTCCAAGTGCAACCCAAGTGACACTTTCTCCATAAAACCTTTGCTGGGACCTCGCCCCTGCAATATTCTCTTACACCCAATTTATCTTTTATTTACTTTCTGTCTAATTCCATGTGTCCAAGCTATCTCCTGAGATAGAATAAAGACCTTGAGGACAGTGAGTGTCTCAATTTTGTCTTTGCATCCTCCCTCCCAACAACTCTCACAGTGCACAGCATGTAGCAGACACTTAATAGAGGCTTCTCTGATTAATAAGTGTTAAGAACTAGGACTGAATTCCAGTTGCCTGACTCCAAGTCTAACACTCTTCACATGAGATATGGCTCGGACTTGAGACACAGAGGGGTATACTTAACTTATTTCCACAGCGTGCTAACTTTCAGCAAGGTCTCTTAAAGACCTTTTTTCCTCCTTAATAACACAAGTCAGAGGCCTTTGTCAGCGACTTTATTTTTAAAAATACAGCCTAGGGCAGATGCCCACAGTGAGAAGTCTATCCTTATTCATTTGCCAGAAAGTCATCAGTCATAAAAGGCCAAGATCTTTGAACATACAAAGTATGCACCTACTTTGACTTTATGACACAAGACTTGGGCATTCTGGTTTTATTACTGTTTGGACAAGCAAACTGGAAAATGTCTAGCCTGTGAAATTAGGAGCTTTTTTGAGTGAGCAAAGATTTGGGCAAGAAGCTGACAACTTTGGCAAGACTCCTTGTCTTTACCAATTCTGAAAAAGTATTGGCTTTGAGTCTGTGATTTCATTGGTCTGGGGAACGTTCTGATGAAGAAAGTCCCCATGAGCAATGTCAGTGGACAATTGATCCTCTTTACCACCATCTATACTCTTCAGAGCATTACAGAAGTACTGAGAAATTAAAGGGCAGGCTCAGGGTCCTAGAGTTAGTATGTGTCAGAGGCAGACCTGGAAGCCAGATCTTCCTGGTTTTTAACATAGTCTCTCTCGCACGCTACCCTACTGCCTCCTATTTCTGCTTCTGAGGATTTATTTTTCCAACTTCAAGAACCTTTATAGTCTGGCAAAAAGAATTTCAGAGAAGTGCCTTTGCCAAAAGATTCAAATGTATGTTACTGACAAATGAGAAATTGTTTCTTAATAAAGACAACATCAACAACCAGAAAGGCCATGTTGGAAATACACCATACAAACTTCCTGCAAAAATAGAAGAGAATCTACTTCTTCTGTTTCTCCTCACTTGCATATTCATGTGTCAAAGTCAATAAAAGAATGAATCACATGTCTAAGGAAATGATTTCACTGAACTGGCAAAGACACTGGAGCCCACTCAGGGGCTGGGTTTTCTCTGCTACCCTCAGGATAGAGAAGAAAGGCCACTAAAGTCCCTGTCCCTTGACAGAAGGGCTGAGCCTCCCAGCAGTTGGTTGGGGGCCACTAGTTGGCTCCCTTGAACTCTCAAAGCCTAATTTTCTTCCACTCTAAAATGAAAATACTGCTAATAGGTGAGTGCCCTCCCAGAGCTGTTGCGAGGAAAAGTGCTGGCACATAGGAATAGAGATGGGAGGGATCATTACTAGTATTTGCCTCTATGTTCACTGAGTGACTTGAGGACATAACTGAGCTTTCCTTTCCCCTTTCTGGACAATCTAGCACCAGGACTAGATAATAACCTTATCCCAGATAACCTTATTAACTAGAGGAACTAGTGCTAGCTCTGAAGCTGGCCACTGCCTGTTATTCCCGCCCCTCTCCTGGCCTACGCCAGGCCAAAAGCACACTCACCTGCAAGATAGGAGACTGGAGGTCTGATGTTACTAGGGAGTGGTTAAAGTGATAAAGTGCAGCAGCAAATTCTTCATCTGATGAACCTAGAAGGCAAGAAAAATAGCCAGTATTCCCTACCAACTGCCCCTGATAAGCTCCCAGGCCACCAGCAACACTGGGCATCAAAAGTCTTCAGAAAGAGTCTTTTCTACTCACCCTTGAGCCCATCCTTGTCCACATCCTTGATGATGCTGGCTAAGGTAGCCATGTGCTGCTCAGACAGAGACACACTCAGGTAATTTCGGATGAAGTTGTTTCGAGAGTTCAACATGGAGGAGGTGAGGAAGTTCAAAATGTTAGAAGCCAGACCTAAAAACTGAAAGGACAGAGAACGAGCTCCTCTCAGGTTCTTTGGTACTAAAGCACATGGGAAGCCTCACGCAGGGCAAACAGCACACAAGCAACCAAGGACAAAAACCCATGGGATTACATCCTGGAATTAAACACACCAGGGAAGGGTCTGATTCTGTTTGCCAACATTCAGGTCTAGGTTGCGGCTATGAAGTTCTCTCACAAAAACTCTGCCAGGGATGACTGTGCTGGGACCATAGGTTCAGAGCTAGAAGGAACCTTAGAGATAGATCATCTGACCCAGCCCCTTCATTCAAAAAGGAGGAGCCAGGTGCCCAAGTGACACAATTAGTAAATGACACCAGTTTTGTCCATACAAGGCCACCAAACACCCATCTACATCAGCCTGTCCCTCCTCCATCCGGCTAATAAGGAGATATTCCCTGAGGCACAAGTGCACACATGTCACCTCCCTCCAGTATGAAACCCAAGTCCTGCTGTTTGGCACTGAAAGCCCTTCATAACCTGGCCCCTCCCCCGTGCCGGTCCTCTTACATCTCATACCCTCCGTCTCTTACCCACTGGCAGAGCCTCCTGGCTGTTTCTCAGACTCTCCGCCTCACTCTGCACTGTCCCCCAACCCTCTAATGCTCCCCCTCCTCATCTCTGCCTCCTGGCCTCCTCCAAGTCCCAGCTACAGTGCTAGCTTCCTTAGGAAGCCTCTGATTATTATTTCCTGTTTATCCTATTATTTGTACACAGGTGTGTCTGCATGTCATGTCCCTCCCATTAGCCTGTGCACTCCTCAAAGGCAGGGGTTGGTCTTTTGCCTTTCGTTGTCTGCCCAGCATTTAGCTTCATAAATACTATTCCCTCCTTCCCATGACAGGATATTTTCTCTTCCCCCAAACAAAGATGGCATTTAATTATGAAGCCGCCACGCCTAAAGGACACAAACTACTCAATCCACAGTAATCAGTTCACAATCTTATCCTAAAATCTGGAGGTCCTGGGAACTTTTCCCACCCTCCGGAAGCCCATCCCTACCAGCTCAGGGTCCTTGCGACTGGCCAGGATGTTGCCTTTCTCGCCAGCGGCTGGTTTGTTTGGGCTCTTGACTCGAGGTGAGCTCTCCAGCGGTGGAGGAGGGGGAGGGGGAGGAGGGGCCACTTTCTCCTTGCTCGGAGAGATGGTTTCCTCAAACCACTGCCCGAGGATGGGCTCACTGTCATCATCTGCACAAGGACAGGGAGACATTGGATTTGATTCAACAGGAACTCATTAAGCACCAACTCTAGCCAAGGCCCCCTGCTAGTTGTTAAGGTGTTCTGTACAAACTGCTAAATCAAGAGGGCCCCCAGAGAGAATCAATGACTCTTCAAATTCAAAGGGACAGCGGGTCATGGCTGAAGCACGACTCCCCTCTACAACAATACAACATCCCAAAAATCTGGCGTTCAGCCTTCTGCTTGGGAAGCTCAAGTGATGGGGCGGGTGGGCTCCCTACCTCTAAGACAAGGAAGGAAACAAGGCTTGCCTTTCAGATTGAGGCACCAGGTTAAACACCTGTGCTTACACCTCATGTGACTGATCACAAAACCCCGAGATGGTAGGAATTAGAACCCTCTCTGTACTGGGAATAGTACCCGGCACACCTGAGAAGTTATCATAAAGAAGAAGAATCCAATAGACCTCTTCCTCACCTCCCTCCAGACTCAGGAAGAGTTTTACTCACTATGAGAGAGAGACTCCAGCTTGGGCCTCTGCGAGGTAGGTTCTGCCACTCTGGTAACCCTGGCTAGAAAAGCCAAACCAGGGAGTATACACACTGCCTTTGGGCTCTTTAAAGAAGCCTGAGATTAGAGGTCGTGACATGGGTCAGCATAAAGAAATGGGGGGAAATGGCACTTCATTTTTAGTTCTGAGGCAGACAGAGAGGAATGAATTCACCCTAGGTTTGGCTGAAAGTGGCTCTAATCGTTCATTCTTCAAATTCCTCTTCAACTTAAAGGTTCTGTTGGGGGAATACATCTATATATCTATGCTGGATAGGAGAGAACAAAATGACACAAATAGGAAACAAATGGAACCTGCTGGGGAAAGTCTTATTGGAGTCAGCTCCTCTTCTCTGTAAGAGACAGGAAGGCTAGGGCCTCTACCTTGGCTACTGTCCTCCTCTGTGCTGCTAAAATCATCCTCATAGTATGTGTTGGAGTCAGTAGAGGCACTGGCGTCACTGCTCATCGAACCCTTCCTCTGACGCTGCAAGACACATGCCTAGAGGAACAGAAAGGAAAATGAGGCCACAGGAGACTAGGATCCCTGCTTCCCATGCCAGTCTCTCTGAAAGACTTGCTAGTTTCCCTTTTAATCCTCTTGTATGTTACTTGCAAAGGCTTACATTAAATTCTCCTCACAACCATCTTAAAGGGAGAGACATCACTTGTGTCTATGGAAGGATTCCCAACCCACGTTGCAGCAAACAAGCTAAGAGAAGGTCTTTGCAGTGGGTGATCCCTACACGGTCTGCTCAATATACAACCATTCTCACAGTTTAGTAACCATGGATACCGTGAAGGGACGTTTATCGGTGGTGGATAAAAATGGATTTTGACAATCTAAACCTACTAGGTTCTGTTTGCTCACCAGAAAAGCCCTATGTCTTGCTTAAGAGTCACTATATTTGGGGGGCAGCTAGGTGGCACAGTGGATAATGCACTGGCCCTGGACTCAGGAGGACCTGAGTTCAAATTCGACCTCAGACTCTTGACACTTACTAGCTGTGTGATCCTGGGCAAGTCACGTAACCTTCACTGCCCCACTTAAAAAAAAAAAAGAGTCACTATATTTGATAAGTCTCCTTACTTATCACAAGTTATCATCTTGGTCAAAAGCAGCTTTGAAAACCAAAGAGCCACTAAAGTTAAAAAAATTTAAATACACTTTCAGAAAGTCCCCAATAAGAATCTATGAGGATTGCTTGGCCACCTTTCTGTATGAGGTAGAGAGCAAGGTCAGCAGCAGATTTGTGAGTGGGACAGAGTCAATCAGTCGCTGAATTCTCTGTATTGACGTACTCTGGGCCATGATGCTCAGGGTTGCAGGGGGACCATCTGCCTCCCAACCCTAGAGGTGGCAATATCAAATGAGAATTAGCAAGATGGATCAACGCAAGAAATTATACACATAAAAAAAGTATTCCTGGTCAATCATTAGCCTTTCCCTCAGATCCACCACCTCCTCACCTTATAGAGAGCCTCTACTTGAAGGTCTTGAAAAAGAGATGTTAACAATTTGATCGAATGATTGGCCAGCACTACAGAGAGGACCCCAAATCCTTGATGCCTGTGGAGGTGGAAAAAACCCATTGTAAGATATTAAGAATGAATAACAGGGGGCAGGTGGGTGGCACAGTAGATAGAGCACCAGCCCTGGAGTCAGGAGTACCTGAGTTCAAATCCGACCTCAGACACTTAACACTTACTAGCTGTGTGACCCTGGGCAAGTCACTTAACCCCAATTGCCTCACTTTAAAAAAAAAAAAGAATGAATAACAGGGGGCAGCTAGGTGGAGCAGTGGATAGAGCACCAGCCCTGGAGTCAGGAGTACCTGAGTTCAAATCCGGCCTCAGACATTTGACACTTACTAGCTGTGTGACCCTGGGCAAGTCACTTAAACCCAATTGCTTCACAAAAAAAAAAAAAAAAAAAAAGAATGAATAACAGTTAACAGCCACCAGAAAAAGGAAATTTCTCCAAGATCTAAAACTTTCACTTCTTAAATACTTCGATGCTTTTAAGCCAGCAAGAAGAATTACTGAGTAGCAAAATTATAACATTTTGGAATCAGAGCATTTCAGAGATGATACCTTCTGACATCTGGTGTAACATATTAAGCTGAATACTATTATACTTACTAATCAATATATAGTATCTATATAATGGTTGATAGTGAAGAAATATATATACCTACTATGCGAAAGGCACCATGCTAAACACTGGGCATACAAAAACAAGAGCTCACAGTCTAATGGGGGAGATAACACGCAAACAATTACGTAGAAATGAGCTACATACAAGATGAATTTAAAATAATCAACAGGCACTGGAATGAAGGGGGATCAGGAAAGGCTTCTTATAGAAGGAGGGATTTTAAATAAGACTTGAGGGAAACCAGGGTAGCCAGGAGATGGAAAGGAGATTCCAGGCATGGGGGACAACAAATGAAAATGAACAGAATAAGGAGATGGAATATCTTGTGGGAAGAACTGCAAGGAGGAAACTGTCACTGGATCAGGGTAGGCATAGGAGAAGAGGAGGGAATAAAGAGGAAGATAACAAGAACGGTTATCAAATGTCGGAGGACTTTATTACTGATCCTAGAGGTTAATGAGATGTTGAACATAAATGTTAGACACAATTAAAACCTATTTAGAGATTCATTTAATATTGGAAGAAATAAGGATAAAACTTTACCAAAAAATCATTCAAGTCTACCTAGCAGGAAAAAAATTTAATTTAGATCCATATATCACATCATATAGTATAATAAATTTCTACTGGATCAAGGATATAGATCTTTTTCAAAATCATAAGAAAATTTGGAAGAAACCAAAATTAAATATTTATCTTAACTATGGAAAAGAAATATTTACCTATCAAACAAATGGGAGAAATTATTAGAGAGGACTCAATTATTTTAGGTGTTTAAAATTACATAAGCAAAAAAAAAAAAGTAACCAAAATAAAAAAGTAACAAATTGGTGGGAAAAAGTTTTAACATCACAGAATCTATAAGGAATTGGTACAAATTTTTAAGAGTAATAATGCTCAATCTTAAATGGTCATAGGATATAAACAGTTGATAAGACACTGAAGCTATGAATGACCGCTTGAAAAATATTCACATAATTTTTTTAAAAAAGGAAAAGGGGGGCAGCTAGGTGGCCCAGTGGATAAAGCACCAGCCCTGGATTCAGGAGGACCTAAGTTCAAATCCGACCTCAGACACTTGACACTTACTAGCTGTGTGACCCTAGGCAAGTCTCTTAACCCTCATTGCCCCGCCAAAAAAAAGAAAAGAAGAGAAAAGAAAAAAAAAAGAAAAGAAAAGAAAAGAAAAGAAAAGAAAAGAAAAGAAAAGAAAAGAAAAGAAAAGAAAAGAAAAGAAAAGAAGAAAAGGAAAAACAGGAAAAGGATTCATGTACAAAAATATTTACAGCAACTCTTCTTGGGGAGTCAAAGAATTGGAAAGTGAGGGGATGCCCATCAATTGTGGAATCACTGAACAAATTGTGGCATATGAAGGACACGGATGCTATATTGTGCTACAAGAAATGATGAAAGGAATGGTTTCAGAGAAACCTGGGAAAACTTGGATGTCCTGATGCAGAGTGAAGTAAATGGAAACAAGAAAACAATATAAACAGTAACAGCAATATTGTAAAGATAATCATCTTTGAAAGACTTTGTAACTCTGATCAACATAGTGACCAACCATAATTCAAAAGGACTCATGAAGAAACATGTTATCAAGCTCCAGAGAACTGATGGACTGAAAGTACAGACTGAAGCATATTTTATTTTCTTCCACTTTTTTGGACATGACTAATGTAGGAATTTGTTTTGTAAGACTAAAAATGTTTGTAATGAGTTTTGTTTTTCTTGCCTTCTCAATGGGTGGAGGAAAGAGAGAAGACATGGAGAAAATTTGACACTGAAGATAAAATAAAACAGAATTTTAAAAGTTCATAAATACAGAAATACAACTGACAGTAACTTTAAGGTACCACTCTGCAACTATAAAACTGGCAAAAGCAATTAAGGCAACAATATTCAATGTTTACGAAACTGTAAACTGGAGGAGAATCTGGTAACACAAGTGAAAGCAAAATAAAGATATGATTTGACCCAGGAATACAACTCCACTCCCCAGGACTCGTCTGTTAAGTTAAAAAGGGGAAAAAAAATCTGTAAACAACATTTATGATAATGAAAAACTAGAAACAATTTTTATATGCCTAAAGGTTGGAAGATAGCTGAGCAAACTGTGAAATAGCAAATTAATAGTATGTTATTACAGATAATGACTGGCAGGAGGAGGGAAGTGTTAATATGCCATTAAAAATATCATATATTAGGAATATAAGAAAATGAACAACACAAAAAAAGTAGAAAAAGAACATACTTTTACAACTACATAAAAAACTAATCCTTAAACACACATGGAAAAAAGAGATCAGAAAAAATATAGTAATAAGTTACTGCTAGTGATTTGTTGAAGTATATTCTTCTTCAAATATAAATAGTTACAAGAACCATTGTCAGGGCAGCTAGGTGGTGCAGTGGATAAAGCACTGGCCCTGGATTCAGGAGGACCTGAGTTCAAATGCAGACTCAGACACTTAACACTTAGTAGCTGTGTGACCCAGGGCAAGTCACTTAACTCCAATTGCCTCACCAAAAAAACCCCAAACAAACAAACAAAAACCATTGTCTACAGACATATGATAAAAAAAAAAGCAAGGTAAAAACAGCTTTTCTAAAGAATAAATATGGGGGCAAACACATGCCCTGGATTCAGAAGGACCTGAGTTCAAAGCTGGCCTCAAACACTTGACACATAATAGCTGTGTGACCCTGAGCAAGTCACTTAACCTTCACTGCCCTGCCCTCCCAAAAAAAAATTAAAAAAAAAAAAAAAGAATAAATACAGAGCAGCTAGATGGCGCAGTGGATAGAGCACCAGCCCTGGATTCAGAAGTACCTGAGTTCAAATCCAGCTTCAGACACTTAACACTTACTAGCTGTGTGACCCTGGGCAAGTCACTTAACCCCAACTGTCCCACCAAAAAAAAAAAAAAAAAAAAAGAATAAATACAAAGTATAACTACCTGAAAAAATGCTTAAAATCACTAATAATCAGAGAAACAAAAATTAAAATCCTGAAGTCATCTTATACCCATCAAGACAAAAAAAATTAAAAAGCTGGGAAAATCGGGGCAGCTAGATGGCGCAGCGGATAGAGCGCTGGCCCTGGATTCAGGAGTACCTGAGTTCCAATGCAGTCTCAGACACTTAACACTTACTAGCTGTGTGACCCTGGGCAAGTCACTTAACCCCAATTGTCCCACAAAAAAAAAAAAAAAGCTGGGAAAATTGACTTTTGCCTAGACTAGGAAAAGATGGGGACAATTAATTCATTACTGGTGAAACTGAAAATGGGTTCCACTGTTCTAGAAAACAATTTGGAATTTCTTCCTACCCTTTGATCCAAAGATCCCCTCTACTGGGACCAATGAATTACCACCTCTATGAAGATGATGAGATATATATCTAGGCTACAGATCTCTCCTATTGGACATCGCAAACTTTTTATTTCTCTGTATCCCCAACACTTCACACAGTGCCGAGCACATGACGAGTAATAAATGCTTGTTGACCAACTGGCTGAGGATTTGTTTTATGCATGAGTTGGACAACACAGTCCCTGAGGTCTGTTCGAACTCTCAAATTTTGTAATTCTGTAACCCTAAAGAGGTTACTGTGTCTACAAGAAAGAACCCATGTGTATAAAGCATTTACTGGGGCAGCTAGGTGGCGCAGTGGATAAAGCACCGGCCCTGGATTCAGGAGTACCTGAGTTCAAATCCGGCCTCAGACACTTAACACTTACTAAGCTGTGTGACCCTGTGCAAGTCACTTAACCCCCATTGCCCCACAAAAAAATAGATAGATAGATAGATAATAAATATAAAAGCATTTACCAAAGTACGATCTATAACAAAAAGCTCAAAACACAATAGGAACCCAACAAATGGAAAGCAGTTGGAAAAATTCTGGTTTCTTAATAAAGTATTGCTGCACTGTGAGCAATGAAAAATATGAGCAATTGGAGGAAATATCGAAGAGTCCTATGAAATTATGTGAAGAAAGAAGTGTCAAAACACAACATACATAATGTCTAGAGCAACGTAAACAGAGTCACTATGAAGAGAAGACAATTCTAATTATACACAAGAGTTAATTTTAATGTCAAACTACCAAAGCTAAGTACACAATCCTTTCTATTAATAATTGATAATCAAGCTGTTTTGTTGGGGAATGCACTTGGTGAGGATGTTTGTTTTGGTGTTGGTTGGAAAGTATCCAGTGTTGAAACTGGATGGTATCAGTGAGTTTATTTTTTAAATGTAGCATATATAAACTTTATTTATTTATTTAAATATTATTAAATATTAACTAGTTTTACACATATCAAATGAATGTAAAAGTGCTTAAATTGATTTATTATTTAACAAACTAAAAATTATTTTTAAATACTTGGGAGCATTTCTTTTTTGTATTTTTATTGAGATTAAATTCAAAATAAATCTTTTTTTTAAAACACATATGTCACTTCTGTAAAATTAATAATCTCAAAATGAGATAAAACTTGTAAATTCTGCTGTTTAAATGAGAAACTAGCCACTTTGTCCTGAAACTGTTCCTTCCCTTTAAGACAAATACCTAATCACTCTTACCTTA
Organism: Dromiciops gliroides; assembly: GCF_019393635.1. Taxonomy (NCBI): domain Eukaryota; kingdom Metazoa; phylum Chordata; class Mammalia; order Microbiotheria; family Microbiotheriidae; genus Dromiciops; species Dromiciops gliroides. The sequence goes on along the minus strand of NC_057863.1, from coordinate 615,047,649 downwards.
CTCTTCTCAATACCTAGAAATAAGATCACAATCAGCCCTTGAATTCAGTATTCTACTTCATTATGGAAAGGTGTAGGCAAGGATAAAAGGCCTAGGATATACTTCAAGAAGTCAAAGACAGAAAGTTCTCATACTCACTAAAACACATACTAGTATTTTATGTGGTAGCAAAGAATTTGAAATAAAGCAGGTATCCAATGATTAAAGAAAGCCTAAACAAATTATGGTACATGAATAATTCAATATTATTATACCATCTGACAAATATGAAGAATTTAGAAAAGCACAGGAAGATTTCTATTAAGTTATATAGAACAAAGTGAGCAGGACCAGAAAAACAACACTAACAATAATGTAAGTGCAAAGAACAAAAAACAAAACTGAATGTTACATAATTATCATGGCCAAGTTTGGTTTGGGAAAAGGGATGCGAAATCTACATAGCTTCCCTTTTATGCAGAGGTGGAGGACTAGGGTTATAAAAAATACTGAATATGGCTGGTATGTTGGTCAGTTCTGCAAAACTATTTAATTTTTTAAAAACTTCTCTACAAGTAGATTGTTGGACACAGATTCATTCAGAAAAATAATGTAAAAATAAATGCTACTGGGGGCAGCTAGGTGGCACAGTGGATAGAACACTGGCCCTGGAGTCAGGAGGACCTGAGTTCAAATGTGGCCTCAGACACACTTAACTAGCTGTGTGACCCTGGGCAAATCACTTAACCCCAACTGCCTCACAAACAAACAAAACAAAAACAAAACAAAAAAAAAATGCAATTAATACAATTTTTGAAAGAAAAAAAGAGTGGAGGAAGAAGAGGGAGAAAGAGAAAATGGGGGGAAAAAAGAAAAGAAAATGGGGAAAAGAGGAGCAGGCCTTTAACAACATGGAAGCTGAATCTCAAAAATTTAACTTCTTCCCTTGCCATCAGTAGTGTTTTCTGTCCAGAGTTCACTAAAATGTTTAAATATGTCACTGTAATTGATTTTATTGTAGGACCCGGTGTGATTTTATTGGATTAGGCTTATAAAAAAGAAAAATTTCATTCTATGCAAAGAAGGAGGGAAAAAATGAAAAAGAAATAAGAACCATTGTCTACAGACATATGATAAAAAAGCAAGGTAAAAACAGCTTTTTTTTTTTTTTTGCAGGGCAATGAGGGTTAAGTGACTTGCCCAGAGTCACACAGCTAGTTAAGTATCAAGTGTCTGAGGCTGGATTTGAACTCAGGTCCTCCTGAATCCAAGGCCAGTGCTTTATCCACTGCACCACCTAGCTGCCCCCTAAAAACAACTTTCTAAAGAATAAATACGGGGGCAAACACGCACCCTGGATTCAGGAGGACCTGAGTTCAAATCTGGCCTCAAACACTTGACACATAATAGCTGTGTGACCCTGGGCAAGTCACTCAACCCTCATTGCCCTGCCCCCCAAAAATAAATTTAAAAAAAAAAAGAATAAATACAGAGCAGCTAGATGGCGCAGTGGATAGAGCACTGGCCCTGGATTCAGAAGTACCTGAGTTCACATGGTTCAAACTCTTCTCTCTACAACATTGCTGAGAATTAACCCATAATTTGCTTAAAAGCTTCCAAGAATGAAGAAATTGTTAGTTCTCCCCAACAATATCGTATTTCACTTCTGGACAGATCTTGTTGTTAGGGAATCTTTCCTTACATTAAGCTAAAATTTCCCTCTTAGCAACCGTCCCCCTGCTCCTGATTCTCTCCCCTGGGACGAGGTCTCATCTCTCCTTTCATATGACAGCCCTTAAAACACTTGAAGAATAATGATCAGGGGGCAGCTAGGTGGCGCAGTGGATAAAGCACTGGCCCTGTGGAGTCAGGAGTACCTGAGTTCAAATCCGGCCTCAGACACTTAACACTTACTAGCTGTGTGACCCTGGGCAAGTCACTTAACCCTCATTGCCCTAAAAAGAAAAAAAAAAAATAATGATCAGCTCCTGCTCCCCCTTCCCAATGCTGCTCTTCTCTAGACAAAATTCTGCGAATGTACTGAGGTACTCAGTGATGTCGTTTATTGATTTAAAAGGAAATGAGAAAAACAACCAAAAGCCAGTAGTTACATACCCTTTCCCAGGTCCCAGTTTGGGAGAGCCCACACCCTCCTTTGCACGAGCAATGATGTCTCGCACTCTGAGAGCAGCCAGTGGATCCTTCTCTTTCCCCTTATCGGCTAAGGCAGTTGGGCTGAGATTCAAGATGAGGAAGAGACTGTTCAGCAAACACCACGCACCCAGTAGCTGAAAGTTCTGGTAGTGCTAGAGTGAAAGGCAAAGTACAAATGAGAATCTGAGGAAGTCCAAACCTGAAAAGGGATGCGGGATAAGCTCAGCTAAGAGATCTGCTTCCTACCTCACCGCCAGCTCGCCGGGAGCTGCTTATGGCCTGCCCAATCATCTCATAGATTTCAAGCTGTCAGAAAACATACATGAAACGTGAGTCAGCATAAACCATTCTGTAATAAAATGACTAATCCTGCCCACACCGCATCTAAGAAGACAACTGGTCTCTTCTAAGGTAATAGATATCCCAATGACAGAAGGACAAATTTCACCAGGGTCTACTGCCATAGCTAAGCTGTGTTTGTAACTGCATCATTAAAGAAAGAAAAGGAAGAGAAACAATCTAGCTACCTAAAGTCACTGTCCACTAAAGAGTTCTACTTTTGGGGCAGCTAGGTGGCGCAGTGGATAGAGCACCGGCCCTGGAGTCAGGAGGACCTGAGTTCAAATCCAGCTTCAGACACTTGACACTTACTAGCTGTGTGACCCTGGGCAAGTCACTTAACCCCCATTGCCCCGCAAAAAAAAAGAGTTCCACTTTTCTCAATCTACAACTCCTAAGCCCAACTTTCAAGGCAGACACACTTCACCAATCAAACCTCTGTCCCCCACCCCCACCCCCCATCCCCCAGGGTCTAAGCACCCTTGGCTTACACATTTCTGGACAATAGTAGCAGCATCATTTTCATAGTCTTCTTCTTTAGAGCTTGTGGAGCCTGTCCGCACCTGCTGGGTGCTACCCACATGAAGAATGGCCATACAGGTGGCCACACTCACACCTGCAACAAAAGAAGCAGACACTCCATGAATCCCTGCTAAGGGCCCTCAGGTATCTTACCTGTACTGTACCATTAGAGTTCAAGAAACACAACAGAAAACACGAGGCCAGACCTGACCCCAATAAGAAGTAACAACTACCAGCACCAATGCTCAAGGTTTAAAAAAGCTCTCAGGCTGTGAGCAGGACAATACTGAAACCCACCCACCAAAAACAAATCTGAATCAGAGACAATCCACAGCCTCAATTCTGGAACCTTTGAAATCCAACGTGGTAACCAGAAAAGTCAACTTGATATACCTCAAGAAAACTCAACAATAGTTAAAAATTCAAGCCTAGGGGCAGCTGGGTGGCGCAGTGGATGGAGCACTGGCCCTGGAGTCAGGAGTACCTGAGTTCGGATCCGGCCTCAGACACTTGACACTTACTAGCTGTGTGACCCTGGGCAAGTCACTTGACCCCAATTGCCTCACTTAAAAAAAACCAAAAAAACAAAAAATCAAGCCTAAGAAATAGATCACTTTGACTCCTTCCTTCTTGTCTATTCCATCCTTGCAATATTCAAGTTCAAGCTTATTATCTCTCATGTAGACTACTGCAATGGTCTCTCTACCTCCAACACATCCTAGACGTAACACTAATAGACTTCTAAGCCTAAAATATAATTCGGATCAAGTTCCTTCAGAACCAGCAATGGCTTCCCTAGAAGCCTTTAGATGCTGTAGAAGACTTTATTCTAGAAAATAAAGTTCAAGTCCCAAATCCTCAGTGATCTGGCCTCTGCTTACTCTAGGCTTATGTCCCACTGTTCTCACACACTGAAGCCAAATGGACATGTGGATGCCATAACACAACCAGGATTTTTCCACTGCTGTGACACTAAGTCAAGATCAAATGCTACCTTTTCCCTGAAGCCCTTTCCTTTGATTTCCCCCTCCCTGAATCCCCTTGGTCATTCTCTACTCCTCACTGTGAAATTCTCACCTTCTGCCTTCTTATTTGCACGTTTACCTAACATCCCCCTATTAAAGTATATGCTCCCTTGAGGGTAGGGAGAGTTACTGACTCATCTGTGTATTCCTCATAGCACCTAGCACTCAGCAAACAGGATCATGGTACCTGGCCCAATGGCTGAATGAATGGTATTGAGCCAATTTTAACAATTCCTAGGGACCCCAAAGCCAAGTTTCCAAGGATGCCTCTCCAATCAGCTACTTTCAGAACCTAATTCTCAAAATATACCAAACATACTTTAATGACCTTAAAACCAAGAACTGAATGATTCTATTAAACAAATATACATATAAAATGCCTACTGTGTGTCACAGGCAGTGAGATTATGAAGATGAGATAAGCTTATAATCTAACAGGGGAAACAAGGAGGAGACAAAATATACAGCCAAACGTAACAAACTTAAGAGAACAGATCAAAGTGTGAGGAAACATCTCAAGGCAAGATTGCTTTGGGAATATAGATTCAGGGAAGGAATGTGAAAAGATTTCATGGAGGGGGCAGAACCCAAGTTGTTAGTTGGAGAGGAAAATACTTCAACAGGTGGAATTTTATTCTGTGTTTGTTTTTTGCACATTTGTATGTTTCTTTGGGTTTGGGGAAGAGAAGCCACACACAGCTATGGGAAAAAGTCAGGAAGAGACGAGGACGGGGAGCAGTTCCATTTTCCCAATATGTAAAGTATATGATGGAATTTAATGAAATAAGGTTAGAAAGACTAGAAAGCATTTTTCCTAATTAAAAGGTAACCGGGGCAGCTAGGTGGCTCAGTGGATAAAGCACCAGCCTTGGATTCAGGAGCACCTGAGTTCAAATCCAGCCTCAAACACTTGACACTAGCTGTGTGACCTTGGGCAAGTCACTTAACCCTCATTGCCCCCCCCCCCCACACACACACACAAAAAAAGGTAACCATAACACCTCTTAAAAAAAATAAGCTCACTCTCAGGCCCCATATACTTTAAGGCATGAGGATGAGGGATGGGGGAACAAGAATGTCATGGACATAACAGAACATTTACAATAATAAGTACCCTTTATCCATAGGGCATTTTGTCAAGCACCATCAGTGTCCCTGGGCAGAAGATATCTGATATTCTTTGTGGGGAAGGAAATCAGACAACAACCAAAAATCAAGAAGATTCTCAGGGCTAAAAAGAATCTCTGAGCCAAGCCCAACAACTACTTACCTGCATATAGACAGCTGAGGCTGAGCACTGTCACATCTTGTAATCGAGCAGGATTAAGGGGTTCCAAAACAGGGAGAGAAAGGGTATCCAATGCCATGGTTACATCAATGACTAACGAATGAAAACTATGAGATGTGAGAGAAGACAGGGTGAGTCTAGCTAGCCCTTGCAATATCCTCCCTTCTCCAACCCTCAGGTCACAGTAACTAGCAATAAAGGGTTAATGATAGCTCTCTTCTTGGACATAACCTTTGCAAGCTCTTACCCATTACGAACAGCAGTGGCATCTGCCACTGTTGCGGGCATGATGAAGAAGGAATTAGCCAACACGGCATCTTGGAATCGATTGATGTAGCGTAGGAAATACGGCAGGTTCAGACACACACGGAGCAGCTTCTCTGAACCACCTGCACCAATGATAAGGCAGAGCTACAAACTAGACTGTGATTTTACCCCTTTTTATGTAGAGACACAGAGATGTCGTCTGGCTTCTAGACAACTGGTAGACCACAGCCTGCAGTGGCCCTATGTGCTATAAGATATGAAACTCATTGTTTGATCTTACCAAGCTCCTGTAGACTAGACACATTCTGAGCTATGAACACATTCTTGGTCTTGATGGCAGAGGCTTGATCTGTTGAGGACTGGTCATCATTTTCTCCTTCCACCTAAAAGAAAATGCAAAGTGACTGAGACCTCTTATAGCAGCTAGCTGCCACAACTGCATCGTTTACTGTACCAGAAGGTAGGAACCAAACCACAACCCAAAAGCCAGGAAAAAATAACAGGACAATAGATTAAAGATGAAAGAGACCTTAGGAATCATCTAGTCCAGAAGTTTTCCCACTTCTAATACTTCACTACTCCTAGGCTAACACCAGAAATGCTATCTCCAACTCTGTGGGAATATAGAAGTTATTTATCCAGTGCAGATAGCAATAAACATAAAATGTACTGAAATGTGTTGTCTATTGCCTTTTACTCACTAGATTAACATGGGATAGGGACGAGGCTAAAGAATCTCACCTGAATCACGGGTGTGAGGGACGGCGTTGCTACCGCTCTAGGATTGAAGACTGAGGTCAACTGGTTCAGAAAGTTCATCTGTACCTCCTTTTGCCTCAGCTCTGGGCTGACTGGTGAAGCCAGCTCCTTCTGATCTTCCACTGCATTAGTTCAAAGGGAGGAAATGGGACAAAAATGATAGAGGCAGGGGCAGCTAGGTGGCGCAGTGGATAAAGCACTGGCCTTGGATTCAGGAGGACCTGAGTTCAAATCCAGCCTTAGACACTTGACACTAGCTGTGTGACCCTGGGCAAGTCACTTAACCCTCATTGCCCCACCCCCCAAAAAATGATAGAGACAAAGCAGCAAAAAATCTGGAAATGCCAGGGACCAAATGGGTAAATCCAATAGGGCAAATACTTACCATCTGAGAGAGTCTTCACTGTCTGTGGGAGCTTGGCAGATTTCATCATTGCAGTGAAAGTAATGATTTCAGTTCGGTCCAGCCGGCTACAGCCAGTGCACAGGCCTTTGATAAGGAGAATCAAGTGTTTCTGGAGAGAAAGCAAAGTACAAATTTAACTTTAGGTAGGTATAGCCCAAAGCATTTTCATTGGCAAAGGCTTACAGGACCAAAATTGGGCTCGTATTAATTCGTGCAGACTGGACAATAATGCACCAGCCTTTCCTTTTCCCCACTTCTTGGACTCTCCTCAGCAACCTGATTTCAAAGAAGAAGAAAACTTTCAGCCCTGCACACCATCCCACACCTCTCACCTGAGACACAGCACAGGCCTCATCTGGATTCTCTAGGCGCAGGAGAGAGAACTCAATCAGGACTTTGCAGGCAGCTGCCACTGACTGGAGCTGATTTCGGGGAACTGAAAAAACAACCAACTATTTACGTACAGGCAATCACAGCCCTCCTTTACCAACAAATTAAGCAACTGAGAAGTTTTTGTTGAACCTCTATTTTGTGCCTAACTCACACCAACCAACCAAACCTATAGCCAAAGTGGACTTTGACCCACCATCGTTTCTTTAGCACCAATAACTACACTGGTTGGTGCAGAGGTTCTCTTTTATTTGCTCAGCATGAAGAATAGTACTCCTTTGCCTCCATATCGATTTTGCTCAGGGGCTCTTGCTTTTTTCAAAGTTTTATCCATAAAGACAAAGGACATGATGTCTGCTATCAACAATTCCAGCCTCTTACATGAAAAGAGGCTAGGGGTTTATGAAGTTATTCACTGTATAGCTAAATAACTTGCTAACTAAACAAGTCAATAAAGAATTCAGGTACTCTGGTGCTTTTTAAGGGAGCTACATTAGAATTATGAGACTGGAGTGATAAATTCTTGAAATACAGCAAACATAAATACAAATTTAATAATCAATTGGGTAAAAAGGTAAGAAACTGGAGGCTGGAAGTCATTTCCTGTTTCAGAGCACATCAAGAAGTCAAATTCACTGTCAAACCACAGTCCCAGGATGGGCTACTGCTCTGGTGTACTGGCTGTTAGCCCCAAAGCCACGGGCTACTGAGACACACACTCCCGTCATAAACAGTGTGTGAAACCTAATAGAAAGGGCTTTGAATGAACTGAGGACCTGGCGCTCATTTTCTCCTTCTGCTTGGACAGCCCAGGGTAAAGTGAACTTGTAGAAAGTGGTGCACATCATAGTTTGCTGCTGTCTCAAGTCCTGGGAAGATGGCTTGGGAGTGCCGGAGCACAGGCACTTCATTAACCAATTCATGAAGTGAAACCTAAAGGGAGCAACAACAATCCCTCCATTCACAGGCCAAGAACTGGGAGTGACAGCAGCTGGATACTTACTGAGGCTGCAGACCGTTGTGATATAGTGTGTGGAAAGTGCGACAAAGGAGGAGTAGAAGGGCTCATACTGCTTGTCGTGGTGCAGGATTTCTAATTCACTGCAAAGACAACATGGCTAGTTGGCAATCCAGACTCTTGACTACATTGATAGCACATGGTGAGCATTCATTTAATCAACAGTTTCAACTGAAATATCTACTGTGTGCCATGTCTTTCTCCACTATTCAAAGTAGAAAACCCTCATGGCAATCTGACCCACCCACCCCCTTAATCCCTTAGCTGGGGAATCTTTAAAGGAGCACTAGGCCCTTGGCTAAACTATGAGGACCAAACGAAAACAGACCAGAATCCAAGGAACTACAGAAGGCACTGAATAGTCAGTACCTCAATGGAGCTACTAAACTTTCCTGAGAGTTTTTCTTCTCTCAAGCCAGAAGCACCCCAGCCTCAAAAAGGTAAATAGAGAACCGGACCCTCACCACAGACAGTCAGCTCCATGTCTTAACATTGCACCTCAATGTAAAGGGTGACAAAAGTATCATGCCCAGAGTCCCAATTCAGGGGAGCCATCCCTTAAGAGGACATTTAGAGCTGTGTTATTTTGGAATACTAAAACAGAGACTAGGGGCAGCTAGGTGGCGCAGTGGATAAAGCACCGGCCCTGGAGTCAGGAGGACCTGAGTTCAAATCCGGCCTCAGACACTTAACACTTACTAGCTGTGTGACCCTGGGCAAGTCACTTAACCCCAATTGCCTCACTAAAAAAAACAAAAACAAAACAAAACAAAAAACCAGAGACTGGTCAAGGACTAGTTCCTTCTCTGACAGTCAAGCACCAATTATTGACTGAAGTGGCTACCATGTGTTAGCCTCTAGGCTACAAAATGTTAGAGTGTTTCCTCCCTTCTGGCTTCATTTCAAGCAGAGAAAGCAAACAAACAGAAACATCAAAAATCCTGAGCCAGGAGAAACTGGGAAGAGTATTCAAAGCTTCAAGGTATCATCAGTTGACCTCTCTTCATAATCCAAATACAGTAGAGCCAGAAAATTTGGATTTGAATCCTGGCTCAGACACCAACTTGGGTAAGTCACTTTACTAACCTCGGTTTCCTAATCTTTAAAATAAAAGGGTTAAATTAATTGATCTCTAAGGTAACTTTGAAGCTCTCATATTCTGTTTCAGATAACTACTAGCTCATAGGATTTTAGAGCTTGGAAAGTTTAGAGCTCTTCATCTCAAAGGGTTCTTAACCTGGGGTATGAAAACTTGAGTTGCTTTTCAAAAATATAGTTTCCTTTGTAATTCCAAGACTTTAAGTAACTAAAACTGATTCTGAGAAGGGGTCCATAGGTTTTACCAGACTGCCAAAAGGGTCCGCCAGACCAAAAAAACAAAACAAAACACCAACCTACTGTGCTCGTTCTCTTTGTTTTCTCCAAACTGAACACACAGCTGCTCTTTTTCTTCTCTTCTAATTTGGAGCTTTCTTATTCACCATTCTAAGGCCTTCACAGCCCAGAATAATATGACATTCTACTTCCAACTCTGTCCTTTACTAGTTACATTTCAATTATGAGACTAGTACCAACGCATTAAAGATAGGAAGGGAGGAGTGAGGAGAGGGGAGGTGAGAGAGAGAACAAGCACCTAAGATGCATTCTTCAATCTTTATGCATTTCTGAGCCTTTCATCATTAGATGGGAATAATTAATTCCTGCCCTGTCTACCTCAGTTAAGAAACCCAAATAAGATAGTATATATAAAAGCACTACAAACACATAAAGCATTATTATAACTTTTGAAAATTATTTCCATTTATCCTTTGTGATTTGAAGGATCAGAGTAGCAACACTAACAAAATAAACAGAAATTTTACAGAGCAAAGTGCTCACACTCAGAGGCAGATTCTGTTGCCTGTTCAAGTTTCCACACCTAATCTGAGGACAAGATTATTCCAAGAAGCTGAAGAAAGGTTTGGACTCATTTAGCCCTGATCAGTGTTGCTACATTGTTATTTAATGCTTATTTTATGTGAAGAATGTGTCAGGTGTGGACTAAGGCACAAATTCAGACACTGACCTAGCCCTACAGCTTAGTTAGCTGAAAGATGACAGCAGAAAACACAAGTACAGAGAAAAGATTAGAATGTACTTGGACCAAAGATGGGTATTGGCAGCAGCCTTGAGTCGCTCACCATCTTGAGAGGAATCTAAGGTCTATGAGAAATTAGTGTTTAAAAGGGTTCTATAGGAGGAAGTGTGTTAGGTAAGTGCACAGAAGGTCACTCCAAGGGCATGACAGGTATTTAACAGTGCAGAGAAACAGAGTGGGCGAACAGACCAAGTAACAACAAAAAAAGGAGGGAAGGGAAAGGCAGAAAACAGGACATGCAAAGTGGACAGAAGCAGATAAAGACTGGCTCCCAATGGTGTAAGAATGTCTTCCCTAATTTGCCAAGTAAACCCTGTGTTTGTTCAGTCCTGTGGAAAACCCATTTCTGCCAACCTGTCATGACAGCATCATCCAAGTTCAAAACTCAAACAAACCTACTAAACTGCAAGGCCAAGAACCATCTTCATGAAAAGACATGAAACCTTATAATTGAATAAGCTACACAGAGTGATGAGAACCAAATGATGGAATACAATCATAAAGATTAGGGACAGGCTTTCTCTTTTTGGCACAGAGATACAAGGTAGAGACGGAATCTAATCCAATTCTCATCTCTCAAGCCACTTAATGCCTTCTATTTCTGATCTCTGCCAATGCCAATATTCTCTTTCTACATGGTCTCTCTAAAATTTTTAAAGTGCAGCTATCCAACCTTCCTCCCATTAGCCAATAAATGCCAAAGGATGACAAAAATTCTTTCCCATCTCTTTCTTGGCTATCAAAGACATGGTATCTCATATTTTTCCATGCACAGAGTGGCATTTTAAAAAAATGTTAACTAAGGAAATTAAAGCCTTTTTCAGATATCTTGTTTACTTTGGAATGAAAGGGGAAAGTCAATACTCAGAGAAGCTATAAGGACTTACCTAAAGTCATAAAGACTGGAATAGGATTTAGGTCATTTATCTACACAATTAAATAATATCTCTCAGTGGGAGGGATCTGTTTCTATTTGTTAACCACCGTGTTATGACGCAAAGCAATTAACCTAATAGAATGGTAGCCTTCCTCCTTGCTTTTCTTTTTCCAGAGACAAAAGCTGAATGTATAGTAATAGCAGATATTTATATAAAGAGATTTAAGGTTTCCAAAGCACTCTACAGACATGATCCTATTTTAGCCTCACAAGAAATGTGGAAAAATTATAGGTATTATTATCTCCATTCTTCGAATAAAGAAAATGGTCACACAGCTAGTCAAGTGTCAATGGCAATTTCAAACCCAGGCCTGCCTCATTCCAAACTCAGCATTCTGTCCATGACTCTCTATAGCCTCTAATTTGTCTGTTTTTAAGAAATGGACGTCTAAGAACTCTCTGGCAGGGGGACAATCTGACAAGTATCTTTACATTACATAAAGGGGAAGTCTATAACCAAGAAGTTCAGTGACAACACAGGAAACACTGATTCAGGGAAAAGTTGGTAAATTCCATATGTGAAGATGAGAGTTCTTCTAAGAAAGACAACTATGCTTAAAGGGTGAGTTGCAGCAGACTAAAAAAATAATCCACTAAGTGATACTTTCTTTAAAAAGAAGACAGTCCTCATCAATTAAGGTAATTAATCCCACATAAATCGTCAGTGCTGAGTTGAAGCAATTCTGGCTACAATATATTTGTTCCTTGGCTTGGAAAGGTGATAGTATTTAAATGGCTTGCAGTCTTCAGGACATGCATTTCACATGCAAATTTCAAAAAGTTGGAAGGAATAAAGAGAACCAGATTTCTAATTATTTTTACATTCTAACACTTTTGAGCATGTAACACTAATATGTATATGCTAATTTATTCTTCCTTCATTTCAGCAAGTGTCTAATTACCAATTCTCAATGGATTCTCAATAAGCAGGGTCTGGACCTTGTAATTGTCCATCCACCTCTTCATCAGAATGAAAAGTAACTACCATCTAAAAGTGAACAAAGAGTGGATCACAATGCCTGGAAACCTCTTATTTCATATGTCATCACCCCTGAGAGTCATAAGGAACTGACTTAATAGGCGCTTCAGAATGCCAGAACAGTAGCTGAAAGCTGGTAGGATAGAGCCAGGACAGCCAAAAAAAAAAAAAAAAGTAGAAAGTACACAGCCACAGGAAAAGAGGACACTGAGGAAAGGGAAGAAAAGCATGGCCAGAGTAATAGTGGATCAGAGGTCAGAGACCCAGAGAAGGAGAGCATGGCAAAATAAAACTGGGAAAGCAAAAATAATCTGGACATAAATATAGGAAACAACAATCCACTCTTTGAGTAAAACATTCAGCCCATTTTACATACACCAATTAGAACAGGGGCCTGGGTTCAAATCCTGCTGTGACTATTAGACCATAGTGATCACAGATTTCTAAGTGGAACAGTCCTTAGGGACCATCCAGTCCAACAGCCTCATTTTTCAGATGAAGATACTGAGGTCTTGGGAAGAGACTTCCCCAAGGTCACGCTGTTAATACATGAAAGTTCCAGGATTAGAACCAACTCCTCTGACTCCAGAAACACTCCACTCTACTGCCACTTAGCAATTTATATAACCATAAAGCACTAGCTAAATGAGCTAAGAAGTCTAAGTACGATGTCCTAAGTATCTGTTCTTGGGGCACAACAGCATTAGAATGAAGAATTCAGGAAAAAGTGATCCTCTCACCAGAGGCTACCTGATATTCTGAGGTAGATACCCTAGTGCACACATATTCAAATCTCAGCTGCCTAGCTCTGCCCAACAATTCAATGGGAGTCAGCTTTTACAATAAGGGCCTGTGGGTAAATGCCTATCAGTTGAGAACCACTTTTCAAACAGTGAAGAGCTGTCTTACTGTTGTATGAGCATAGTCAAATCTCAATTACACGAGTGATCAGAGGATGAAGCAGGAAGAAACCATATCATTTTGCCTACTATCTGGTCTGCTATACTTGACTTCTGTTATAGTCTCCAGATTTGTTGCTGTTCAGTCGTTTCATCTGTGTCTGACTTCATGACCCTATTTAGGGCTTTCTTGGCCAAGATGCTGGAGTGGTTTGCCATTTCCTTTTTTCAGCTCATTTGACAGATGAGAAAACTGAGGCAAACAGGGTTAAGGGACTTGTCCAAGGTCACACAGCTAGTAAACATCTGAGGTCAGATTTGAAGTTATGAACATGAGTCTTCCTGACTCCAGGCCCAGTACTCTATCCACTGCACCACCTAGCTGCCCATATTCCCTGAATTAGGTTAGATCGTTTAATTTTTTTTATTTAACAGGTCTACTGCTGCAGGGTTTTGGCAGTGTGTAAACAAATAACTGTTATTCTGCTTTCACAGGATGATAGACTGTCTAATTAAGCTCATGTAGGGACCCTTGAGACATCTAGCCCAACTTCCTCATTTTACAGAAGAAACTGAGGCCCAGAAAAATGAACTGACTTGCATAAGTCAGTCAAAAACCTGAAAGCAAATTTGCAGAGGGGTAGGAAAGAGTCCTGGACTGGGACTGTGGAAGCTAGATTTCAAGTCCTGACTCTGATCCACAGCGTTGTGCCTTTGGGGAAATCATTGAAGCACTGTGAACCTCAGTTTTCTCACCAAATAAGGGGGTTGAATAGGATGAAGGCACTCTAAGGCCCCTTCTAGCTGTAAAATTCAATGATTCTAATGCCAAATGTTATTGACTGCAACTGCAATTCAAGCAACATACTGGAGTAAAACTCAAGGAAAATAATACTAATCTAAATGTTTCTTTGAATATTTAATTTGAGGATAAGATCTTTGATATTCTTCATCTTTAGAATATTTTTAGCTTGATAAAATAGGAAAAATTATCTGCAGGGTATAGTGTGAAGCAGGATTTAATTTATCACAAATGCCAATCAGGCATAAAAAACAATTTGCCGAAGTAACAACTACTTATTTCTGACTTTTTGTAAAACTTTCTGATTTTTTTTTACTTTGTTCTAGGATAAAATGACCCAGTTAGCAGCAAATGTAGAGAGTGGTATAAAGTTTTGGTTAGAGAAATGCAATTAAGGTCATCTCTTATTAAAGACCAACTCAAAGGATGATTTCTTTCATTATACTTATGAAAGTCTGGTCTGGTGGCAAGATGAGAAGCCAGAACTCTGGCATAGCATGCCTCTGTAAATGAACAGCTCCCACAACCTGATAGTGGTAGTATCTCCATAGGAAATACTCATGTTAAAACAAGATTTAAAGAAAGTCAAAGAGTTAGAAAAGAAACTTCAGAGGACAACTAGTCTAATATTCTGGTTTTCCTGATGACAGCAGTGTAATGAATACTGGGGTAGGCTTGGAGTTGGGAGGCCTGGCTTAAAATTTTGGCTTTGACACTATCACCCTATGGAAAGCAATCTATATGCCCCAGATTTTAAAATAAGGTACTCACAGAGTAGTTCTAAAACACAGTTTTCCTAAACTGCCTTACTGTTTGTAACTCCCTGTACCCTATTGCTACAGAGAAACTCACATGCCTGATATTCCTCCATCACCGGCCCTCCCCTCTCCAAGACCCTCTGGCACATGCTAACTAAACTGCTTGTAAAATGATTTGAAGACATTATGGTTTTTCACACACAAAAAACTCTTCACCATGGAAAACAAATGACAAACTTCTTGGTCAGAGTACAGGAGCTTTCTGATCCCTGGATTTGGATGACTTTAATCTAATACTGTGACAGGGATATGCAAAGTTTATGGAAGGAAAGAGAGAATAATGGGTGTTGTGCTGTGGCTTAGACCATGTAAAGGCACATGTCCCTGATTACATTTCCATTAAATTATTTGGTCAGGTCTTGATTTAAAGCCCAAGCTCCTCAGGCCCCAATTCTTGGGTGAGGGGAAGGGTTGTCCCAGGAATGCAAACTCATCATAAGAGCACAGGATTTAGAGCAGCAAGGCCCCGTTACAGATGAGGAAAACAAAGCCTGAAGGCAAAACAACTTGCCCAGTATCACAAAGGTCATAAAATAACAGACTTCAGTCCAGGGACTCCAAATTCAGTCTTCTTTGCACTAACTACCCATCCTACTCACAGCAGTCAAACTCAATGCTGTCATGCTGCTCCATCTTCCAAACCTTCAATCCCTCCTCCTTTTACAGAGGCAGCAATCAAGGTCCACAATGATGCAGTCACTTAATTCTGACTCCAATCCTTACTAGCTGGGGTGATCCTGAGCAAGTCACTGAAGCCCATGGGCATCTGCTTCCCTCATCTGTTAAATGAGGGTAGTAATGTCTGCTCTAATGATCTCAAAGGACATACAACCTTAAGGTAATGTACAAATGTGAGCTGTTATGACTGCCCAAGGTCACACAGCTAATAAGGCAAAGAGGAGGGAATTCTGACTTGCCTTCACACCAAGTCCTATGACCTCATCCCAAGGTGCAGCCTAAGATCTAAGGACCATAGATTTAAGAGTTGGAAGGGATCTTAGGGGCTGGCTAGTCCTACTCCTCATTTTAGGGATAAGGAGCTTAGGTCTAGAGAGGTCAAATGTCTGGTCCAAGGTCACACAAAGAGTTAAGTGACACAGATAGAATTTGAATCCAGATCCCCTGACTCCACAGCTGGTGTTCGGTCCCCGGTAGTCTCCTCCCTCCTCAAATTTCATTGCCACACCTTCAAGATACCATAAGTATAAGGTTGGGGGGGGGGGAGTGGAGGCATCTTTCACAGAATGTCAAAGCTAATAGGAACCTCAGTATCCTTTAACCCAACTCCCTCCTTTCGTGGAGGAGGAAACTCAGGCTCAGACACGGAAGTGACTTGACCAAGGTCACACAGTGAGTCAGTGGCAGAGGCTGGATTCAAACCCGGGCCTCCGGACCCCGGACCCAGCGCTGTTACCACTCCTCGAACTCCAAAACGTGACTCTGGAAAGGAAACTGAGGCACGAGCTCGGTGGTCAAGGTCCCCGGGCTGGGGAGGGCGGGTCCGGTCTGGGTGAAGGGAGGAGGGGAGAAGAAGGGGGAGGAGGGGGTCGGAGGGGCGGCGGCCAGAATGATGCAGCATAATCTCCCCCCTCCCCCCCGCCGGGCCGGCTCCCGGTCCCCGCCCGGTACTACCTCTCGATGACTGAGGCCACCAGCTGCGGCAGCTCCTTCATCTCGAAGGCGGAGTAGGAGGCGGATAGCAGCGGCCGGACTGCCACCTCCCAACCCGGAGCCGCGGCCGGGGCCGAGGACGGGACTGAAGCCGCGGCCGGAGCCGGAGCCGGGGCTGGGGCCGGCGGGGCTGGGGCCGGAGCAGGGGCAGGGGCAGGAGTCGGGGCCGGGGTCGGGGTCGGGGTCGGAGCCGGGGTCGGCGCCGGGGCCGGCGCCGGGGCAGCAGGAGCCGCCCCCGCCGCCGCCATGGCCGCCGTCCCCGCCGCCGCCACCACGGCCGCCGCCACCACAGCGTCTTCCCCGCCGCTCGTCGCCATCTTCCCTCTCACCACTGCGCCTCCTCCGGGGGCTTGCCACCGGCCCAGCGCCGCCTCCCGGGAGGGGGCGGAAGTGACGTGCGTCTTCGCGTCAGCCGGCGCGACGCGACCCGACGTGAGCAGTGAGCCGAAGACGCCCAAGGGACGAAAAGACAGGCCTCTTCCCGGACCTCAACGATTGGCGAACGGCTCGGGAGGAGGCTGAGCCTGCGCAGAACGCTCCGAACGGCGCCCTGGGGCGGAGGTTTTTTATTTGGGAAATCCGCTCTGCCTACCACGCCTGCGCCGCTCTCGGAGCCTCCGGCGACCCGTAGATACTAGGAGGTTGTTTGGTGTGAGTAACCCGGCCGTCTCGTCCTCCCCGTCGCTATGAGAAGTTTGTCCGGGCAAGGTGAGTATGGAACGGAGAAAACCCCGAGGCTGTCAGGCCCCCGGGGACGAGTTCCTTTTTTAACCAAGGAGATAACAGGCCCAGAAAGGGGAAGGGACTTGCCTGAGATCCCACAGCGATCATGCGGCAGAGCCGGGGCCAGGCCGCGACCTCCCTTCTTCCATTCCCGTCCTGGCCCCGCACCCGAGCCAAGGGACGAACTAGAGCCCTCGGCGGCAGAGGCAGGGCCTGACTAGGAGCCGTCCGCCCTAGTTCCCACCCAGGTTCCGTTTGTGGATCATTCGGTCAGTAAGCATTTGTTAAGCACCTACTAGGTATGCGCACACACACACATAAATACATTTTTATACTCTATGTATATCGGGCGAACTGTGGGTAATTAACAGAAGGAATGCACTAGCATTAGAGAAATCAGGAAGGGCTCTTAGCGAAAGCTTCCAATTAGTTTCATGTTTACATGCATTCCCCTGGACAGAATTGTGGGAAGCCAAGAGAGGTATGCATTCCCTCTCTCCTTTTCCTCTCTCCTTGAAATCTGCTTCTGCTGCCTGATAAACTTGGGAGCAAGATTTGCGTTGCCTTAAAGACACAAAGCTTAAGCTGCTGCCAAGTTTAGGGTAATAATTTATGATCCTGAACTGCCAAGTGTTGCAGACTGCTGTGGCCAATATGAAAGGCTTCCTGTGGAGAGGAAGACTAGGGGAAGAAGAGCCCGAAGGAAAAGTTGGACCAGTTCAGCTCAATTAAACAAACATTTATTAAATACTAAGTGCTGGGCTACAAAAGTTACAAAAAAGCAAAACCAGCCCCTGCCCCCAAGGGATTTATATTTTATTAGAGGAACCAACATGAACACAGATAAAACACATACAGAGTTTTCTTGAGAGCTGATGCTAGTAACCAACTAAGGTGATCAAGAAAAGCCTTGCATAAGGGGTAGTACTTGAGCTAACTTTTAGTCATTCTGCCAATAAACATTTATTCAAAGCCTGCTATGTGCCAGGCACTGTGCTAAGTAAGCTCTGGAGATACAAAAGGCAAGCAACAGGATGCTAGGGATTCTAAAAGATGTGTGGAAGGAGCTTGTCCAAAAATGCACTGGAATGGGGGGGGGGGATGTCACATAAGCCACTTTGGCTGGAAGGTAGAGTTTGAGCACATTAAGTATGGAGGCTAAATGATTTGGAGCTCAATTGTAAAGAGTTTTAAAGGCCAGGCAAGAATTTTCTTTCTTTTTTTTTTTTAAGTGAGGCAATTGGGGTTAAGTGACTTGCCCAGGGTCACACAGCTAGTAAGTGTCAAGTGTCTGAGGCCACATTTGAACTCAGGTCCTCCTGACTCCAGGGCCGGTGCTCTATCCACTGCACCAACTAGCTGCCCCAAGAATTTTCTTTAATCCTTGGTTCAGCAGGGTACCACTGGAGCTTTTACATCGAGAAGATGACATAGACCTGTGTTTTAGTAAAATCCATTTGACCATTATATAATGAGTGATTTAGAAGGGAGAGAAGCTGGAGGCAGGAAGACCATTCCAGAAGCTGTTGCAGTAGTCCAAGCCAGAAATAATGAAAACCTGAATTACGGTGATTGATGTCTGTATGGGAGGAGAGGAGAGGAGGGGACAGATTCACAATATATTTTGAAGGCAGAATTGGCAATATGAAGGAAAATGGAGAGTTGCAGATAACTTTAAGGTTGTATACCTGAGTGACCAGAACTCCAACAAAAACAGGATGGACAATTTTGATTCCAGAAAATTAAAAAGTTTTTCCACTAACAAAACCAGTGCAGCTGAAATTAGTTGAAAAGTGAGAAATTGGGAAAAATCTTTGCAGCCAATTTTTCTGATAAGGGTCTCATAAGAATATAAGAAGAGGCAGGTTTCAGAGAAAGAAATCCAAGTTATCAGTAGCCATATTTAAAAAATGCTTGAAATTACTAATAATTAGAGAAATGCAAATTAAAACAACTCTCAGATACCACTTTACACTCACCAGAATGGCAAGATTGACCCAAAAAACTGACAAATAATGGAGGGGCTGTGGGAAAACAGCCCTGATGTTGGCCCTATGAAATGGTCTAAGCATTCTGGAAAACAGTCTGGGGACTATGTTCAACTGTGTATACCCTAGGTTGAGCAATGGATAGAGTAGAGTTAAAAAGACTCATCTTCCTCAGTTCAAATCTGGCCTCAGACACTAGCTATGTGACCCTGGGCAAGTCACTCAACCCTGTTTGCTTCAGTTTCCTCATCTGTAAAATGAGCTGCAGAAGAAAATGACAAACCACTCTAGTATCTTTGCCAAGAAAAACCCAAATGAGGGCACAAAGAGTTAGACAAGACTGAATAACAACAGAAACCCTTCGACTTGGGAATGCTGCTAATAGGTCTTTACCCCCAAGAAATCAAATAAAGAGGAAAAGGACCCATATGTGCAAAAATATAGCTTTTCTCTTTGTGGTAGCAAAGAATTAGAAACTGATGGGGGGAGTGCCTATGAATTGAAGAATGTTTAAACAAGTTTTAATAAATTATTTTTTGATGGAATACTATTGTGCTTTAAGAAATGATGAAGGAGGGCAGTTAGGTGGCACAGTGGCCCTGGATTCAGGAGGACCTGAGTTCAAATCCAGCCCCAGACACTTGACACTTACTAGCTGTGTGACCCTGGGCAAGTCACTTAACCCTCATTGCCCCACAAAAAAAGAAATGATGAAGGGGATTGTTTTAGAAAAAAAACCTGGAAAGTCTTGTATGAAGTGATGCAAAGCAAAGTGATCATAACAGTGGGAACAATTTATACAATAATTATAAAGTAAATATTGTAATTACAAAAATTTCAAAGGCTTGAGAAGTCTTATCATCAGTGATCAGTTATCAGCTCTTCTCAGCAATACAGTGATTCAAGACAATTCCAAAAGATTAATGATGAAAAATGCTCTCCACATCCAGAAAAGGAACTGTGGAGTCTGGATACAGATGGAAGCAGATTATTTTCACCTTTTTTTGTTGGTATTTTGTTTCTTCTATCTTGTGGGTTTTCCCTTTTGTTCTGATTCTTCTCTAACAACATGATTAATGTAGAAATATGTTCAGCATGATTGTTATATATAACCTATATCAGATTGCCTGCTGTCTTGGGAAGGGGGAGGGAAGGAGAAAAATTTGGGACTCAAAATCTTACAAAAATGAATGTCGAAAACCATCTTTACGTGTAATTGGAAAAAATAAAAGACTATTAAAAAAGAGAGATAGAATTCTTATCTAACTAGATTGTTTTTGTGTGTGTGTGAGGCAATAGGGGTTAAGTGACTTGCCCAGGGTCACAGAACTAGTAAGTGTTAAGTGTCTGAGGCCGGATTTGAACTCTGGTACTCCTAACTCCAGGGCTGGTGCTCTATCCACTGCACCATCTAGCTGCCCTGAATTCTTATCAACACAGTGGAACCGATCACAGTCCCAAAGAATTTGTGATGAAACATGCTAAACCTTCCAGAGAAAGGGTTCATGAGTGCAAATTGTGGCAATGGGGGGAGGGAGGGCAATAGTGGGAATTCGTTTTGCTTAATTATACATATTTTTAAGGAGTTTTGTTTTTCTTCCTTTCTCAATGGGTATGGGAAGGAGAGGGGAAAGTTAAAGAAATTTGCATTAAACAAAACAAAACATAGGAACTCTAGGAAGAGGGAAACGCAGTTCCAGAAAATGGAACTGAAGCCATAAGAAGTCATAAATGCTAGAGACCTTGAGCTGTTTTGAAAGCCAGTGAATTAGATGAGAGAAATTAGTAAATTGTGACCAGCAGCAATTGCTCTTCATTTGAAAGGTGGGAGCCAACACAAGAGAATCCAGTTTCTACTAGGTCCAGGACCTCTTGATTATGGTCCACAGAAACCGATAAGAGACCTTCACCTATATTCAAAGCTAGAAAAACTCCATAAAACCTGTTGGAAAAGAACTATTTGGAAAAGTAAAGACTCAGGGAACCAGAGATCACAGCAGTCTGCTTCAGAACTACTCCTAGCAAGCTATGGCCAAGAAAGCAGAACTTTCCTCTACTGAAGCCTTGTCTGGATGGGCAGTCCTGCTGGGTATAACTGACAGGCAAGGCAAGTCAGAGAACCCGGCTTAAGTGTCTGCTCCAGATCAGGCAAACAGAATTGTTCTGACAGAAGCCACCATATGCAATGCCACCTTTAGGAAATGACCGAGGACAACAGTCACCAAAGATCCCAAAACAGTACGCCTCAAGTCATCATCATTTACTTATGGGCTCCTTCCACCTTTCTTGCAGGAATAATGGTGAAAACTGAAAATGCAGCATGCCCTGGTGTATTGGACAGGATATAACAAATGACCATTATCCTCAGGTTATAAGCCACATTTCAGGGAAATACCTTGCCAGCCTATGAAAGAACAAGTCTTGGCAGACTGATAGACAGGGACCATCTATCCACATTTTAGGCCATGTCAAAGTAAGCCTGACATTTCCTAAGGAAATTTTTGGCTTCAAGAGGGTTCCCTTGACTTTGATGTCTTCAAACCCAGCATCTAACTCTAGAGTGGCAGCGTTGATTGGACTCAATTCCACTTTATTCAGAGTATTCATGGGAAACTTCAAGCACCAAACTGGGACTTGATACCTGAACATCTTGATCATCCATACAGCTTGTGCACAAAAAATGAAAGAATCAGTTGAAGGAGTTCAGCTGGAGGGCAGGCATGTTCTTATGGGGGATATGCCCGAGGAGTACCTGTCTCACAGTTTATTTCACTCAACCTTTCTGTGAATGATTTAGGTATATTTGGTCTCCCATGCACAAACTGGAATTGTTGGTTTTGAAGGGAGCTGTCACCTCAGGGAAACTTCTAACAGAACAACCTTAGGTATCCCAGAATCATAGGTTGATAAATATAGAGCCAAAGGCTCTATGTTTAGCATAAAGCCCTCATTTTATAGATGAAACCCAAAGGGATTCAGTAATTACCCAAGGTCCCCCAGGGAGTAAATGACAGAGTTGGAATTTGGACCCCTGTCCTCTGACTCCAGAGTTCTAAAAACTGAGGATGTGTTTCCTAATGACTTTTTTTTTTTTTTGGTGAGGCAATTGGGGTTAAATGACTTGCCCAGGGTCACACAGCTAGTAAGTGTTAAGTGTCTGAGGCCGGATTTGAACTCAGGTCCTCCTGACTTCAGGGCCAGTGCTCTATCCAATGGCTTCTTAAAGAAACATAAAACTTCCAAGTAAATAGTACAGATATTTCAAAAATATTTTAGTCATTTAATAAGTTTTTATTACAAACAACACCGATGGCTATAAGTAAACAGAACATGGGAATTGATTCTGAACAAAACAACAGAATCTATATTATTTTCATTTAGGTTAAAATAATATCCATTTGAAATATCAGTTTAATTGCCTCTTCTGACTTATGTACTGATTTTTAATGATTTAGCATCAGCCATATTAAATATCAATATAATAAATTAAGCTTTCTTTGCAAATGTTTTTCAAGACTATATTTAATTTCCAGTGTGGAACAACAACAGCCCAGTGGCCTGTGTTTTGACCATTGCTAAATTTGATACCGCCTGCAGTCACATGGAAGTAGAGCAAAGTTTGAGACTCCAGCCAGACAGGATGTCAACAACTTATGTAAACCTTGTTTTGTTGAAGCCTCTTTGCTTCAGTTCTTCTCTGATGACTGCCAACAAGGGGAGATAGCAGATGAAAGTCTGGGAGAAGTGATAAAAGCTGAGATACAAGAAAGGAAACTCCCGGGACCCAAATTTGTTCCCCATAAGGCACCTAGTGTTGAGACAGTGACATACTTTGGAGCACTGTAACTGATTCCTTAACATGAATGAAAGAATAAATCAAAAGCATTTAGGAAGTGTTTATTCTATTCCATGCACTGTGCTGAGTGCTGGAGATGGACAAAGGGATTGGATCCCAGCTCTCAAGGAACTTGCACTCCTCTTGAGAGAGAAAGTTTAGCCTCCTTAGCTCCAACGATTCCTGGCTAGAACAAGCTATGGGAGGGAGTGTTTGCCCAGCACATGCAACAGCAGTCATGGGTCACCGTTTCATACTATTCATTAACATTGGGAGCTCATCGAGGGCAGGGACTGTCTTGCCTTTCTCTGTATCCCCAGGGCTTACTTAGCAGAGTGTCTGGGAGAGGAATCAACATTTCTATGTGCCAGGCTCTTTTTTTTTTTAAGTGAGGCAATTGGGGTTAAGTGACTTGCCCAGGGTCACAGAGCTAGTAAGTGTTAAGTGTCCGAGGCCAGATTTGAACTCAGGTACTCCTGACTCCAGGGCCGTGCTCTATCCACTGCACCACCTAGCTGCCGCCGCTGCCCCCCCCCCCCTTTTTACAAATATCATTCGACCGTCGTGATCCTGCAAGGTGGGTGCTGTTTTATAGTTGAGGGAACTGAGAAACAAGTGAAGTGACTTATCCAGGTTCACACAACTAGGAAGTGTCTGGGGCTGGATGTAAATTCCGGTCTTCCTGACTCCAGGCCCAGCTGCCTCACTTAGTGACTGCCAAGTGACTAGCACATAGCAGGTGCTTAATATTTACTGACCAACATAAAGATTCATTTTAACATAATCAGATGAGTGATAAAAAACAGCTTCACTCCCACAGGAATTGAAGTATCTATATTACTTACTCAGGACTTCCCACATCACTTACCATTATTCCTATTTAAGTCATCTCTGCTTTAAGAAGCAGGACAATTAGGGAGAATTGGAAATGACTTATAGGCAAAGGCCCAGGTTCCAAAAACTGAGGATATTATTCTAGAGTCTCGTTACAGTATCAGAACCTCAAACTAGTGCAACTTTAATCCAGCCTTATAATTAGTCACTTATCTGCTACAACTGTATTCACAAATTTGACTAGTTTTAAGCACCTGAAGATAGTTTGTTGCTTTGGAAAGGGGGCAAGGAGTAAGGAACAAAATAGAGACTTGGCAATATTCAAAGTAACATTTTAATGCTTTTGGAACCCTAGAGGAAGTAAGGATTCCTTCTTGTCCTGCATTTCCCCTCCTCCATTTTGTCTCTGCTAGTGTCTGGACTTCCATGAAGTTAATTCAGAAGCTCTAGAAGCAGTTCTGGAAACAGGAAATCTAGTGACTTGAAGCATATTGTTCTATGGCTATGAAGGTATTCGATGAGTTTGGACATAGGGGTCAAGAGAATGCTAAAACTAATAAGAAACTTTTGAGATTGCCTTTTTAAAAAAGCCATGACTTCCCTTAGAAGAGCTCTGACAAAAACAATATGGGGCTCAGGTTGGTGGTCAAGAACTTTTAACAAGGTAGCAAGTCTTTCTGAATCTCATTGTGACCTCTTCTATGAATCCTTAGTGTTTACAAAACAGACTAGATAGGAAAGCAATGGAAAGCCCCTCCCTTCATAATAAGTAGATGAGAGCTCCGGCAACTTGTCTAGTAAGAGAATAACCCCAGAGAACTTGGGGGGCCCTACAATGACATTTCACCACAACCACCTGTTTCCCAGAGGGGAGCAATTCAGATTCCCTTGTGATCAGGAGAGATGGACGGCCAGCTATGCTATAAAAAGAATTTACCAATTATAGAAATTTGAGCCAGATGTTAATTCAGGTGATGTTTTAAGTAAAAACAACTGCAATAACCCTACCGGCTATTCCTTGGAATGAGGCCAATCATTACAAGTTTACTGTTCTCTATTTTAAATTATTTTTGTCATGTTTATCTGTGTTGCTATAGCCTGCTGCCTATGTATTGTGGGAGTTTTTCCTTTACCGTTTCATACTTATTTGCTTATTGTGGGTGTCCATGTATAATCACTGAGTTCACATTGTGAGAAAATGGGTAGTTGTCTCCATTCAATGAGGATATAACAATCAATCATACTCCTCCTGACCCGTTTGTAGGACAAAGGTCTCAGATCCTCTCCTCACCCTCAGGCTAACAAAATCACTTGGTTCAAGGAGCCCTGGTCTCAATAAGGTCCACTCTGGAGTTGTGTCCATATAAGGAAGTATAAGGTCCACTCCTGAGTTATGCCCATGCAAGGAAGAGGGGTGGGAATACTGCGTCCAATTAGCTAGTTTTTGCTCGTAGATTGTAACCCTTGAGTAATCGGACCAATGATGAAAAAGGGGAGGGTCCATTCGAATTAGGGACTAGGGTATAAAACAGGGCCCTCAAGTTCCCTTTCTGGGCACCCATTAGTTACACACTAGGGTGCCTCCTCACAGGAAGGAAATAAAAGCCTTTGTCCCCTCACTGCTGAGTTCCTGAGAATTATTGAGAAGAGGACTGATTTTCCCTTACAATGTGACATTGCTTCTCATGTACTTTAGACACCTAATCATGGAAAGAGTCTGTCAAGTGATGTTTTTCTGTGCTTACATCAAGTAATGTTAATGTAGATGGATGTTTTATAAATGTAGGATAGTTAACCAGTGATGAGACTCATTCTGGATGAATTACTAATGACATGAGACTTGGCTTTCAGGTCTGACCAAAGCTGTGATCTCAGGCAAATCATTTTTTTGTTACTGTTAAGGGTACCACCAACCTTCCAGTCATCCAGGCTCACAACCTGCATGTAATCCTCAAATTCATACGCTGTCCCCCCTCATATCCAGTCTGTTGCTAAGTCCCATCCATTCTACCATCTCAACATCTGTTACATACAACCCTTTCTTTCCTCTGAAGAGGAGGTATCACTGCCACCACCTCATCATTTCACACTTGGAATATTGTAGCAGCATTCTGGTTGGTCTCCCTGCCATCCAGCCTCTACTCAGCTACCAAAGTGATCTTCCTAAAGCACAGGCCTGACTAGGTCTGTGTCTCTGTCTCTCTGTCTCTCTCTCTCTTTCTCACACACACACACACACACAAGTCAATAATCTCCATTTGCCCCCTATTATCTCCAGAATTACTCCTCTGTTTAGCTTTTAAAGCCCATCATAACCTAATGCCTTCCAACCTTTCCAGTCTTATTACCCCTTCCTTGCCTCCACAGCCACTACAATCCAGTGACAGAAGTCTTGCTGTTCCTAGCACAAGACATTCCATCTCCAGAAAGTTGTTAGAAAAGATGGGAGGGGATGGGATCAAGGGCATTATGTGGAGAGGTTGGCCTTTTAGAGAAGTAAGGCCACTTTATTAGAGACTGAGGGAAATTAAGAAAGAGTAAGGGTGGATGCCAAGGGGTTTTGAAATCAAGGGAGTTGAGAAGGGACTCTAGGTTAATAGCCTCCTGTTTTCTCAAGTGAGAAGCAAGGTCCTCAGTTGAGTGAGGGCCAGGGGAGGTATAGGACACTTGAGGAGAAAAAAAGGTCTGGAATAACTTTTGTGATACTTTGATTGGGGATCAATTAGGAATAGAGATTGCCTTGCAGCAAGGAGAGCCCAGTTAAAAGTGGATAACATGAATAAATAATTTGCTTAGTGAGAATTACAAATTTACTGAGAACTGACTGATCCCCACCCACTTTCCCAGACAAATGAATTGCCTGGGGCTGACCAATCTTTGTCAATTCCTGGCTCTTGATAGACTTATGGACCTTCTCCACCTTCCCCCCAAGCAATTTATCCCCTCCCAATGTTTCCCCGCCTTACTCCCTGGACTTTATGATTATTATGTGAAAGACTATATTAAGTAGTTTCTATTTAGAGTTAGTAGCATCTATACTTAGAAGCAGTTCTTGTTAAAGGTTCATTTACATTAAGTGGTTGTACTGACTCGAGCAATTTTTTGGTTCCCTTTTGTTCTGTTACCCCATAAAAACCCTGTCCTCTGTTCCCATCTTTGGGTTTTCCTAGCTTCCGAGCTTTGTGATATGACAACAAGCTATAGTTCCTCTGCCCCTGATTAAAGACATTATTTCTCCTTTATTGATTGTTTCCTTAATTTCCAGGTTAACATTAGTCACTATGGTTTAGCACTTTCTCTATCTCTGTTCAGCAGCATATGAGTAAGAATGGAAGAGATGGATAGTGGGAGTATACCAGGACTAGATTTGAAAAGGGCCAAATGCTAGGACAAGGAGGTGAGAGATTCATGAGGAGATGACATTATAGAGTGGTAATCATGACTGTAAAAGTAGGAAAATAAAGTCATACCCGGGGCAACATGAGAAAGTACTAAGCAGTAGAGGGATTGATATTTGTAGTAAGACAAAGAACAGATTTAGGATGGATGAGATGAGATGATAGGAGGTTATAGTCAGAGGAATGTCAGTTTTCCATTAGGGATTGAGCACACATGCTTAATTGTGAGTTGCAGGGTATAACTGACCCTGTATCTGGCTGAGGTTCAGTGGAGGCCTAGGTCATGGGATGAATTTAAGGAAATCGAAGAATTCAGGTTAGTGATAAGAAGTAAAAGACTTTTTTCCAGCCATTGGATGAATGAAAAGACACCACACAGGAAATGTTTGGGGATTGGCTGAAGAGATTCAGTCATCTAGTGTGGGTTGGGATAAAAGAGTAAACAGATTCAGAACTCTGGATTCCAATGCCTGCCGGGTTCATTGGGGAAAGCCATACCCCTGACAGGTAAATGTTTATGGGAAGGAGAAGAGCCCTTATCTCCTCTCCATGCCTCTTGACCAGAGGAAATCCTTGCAAACTTCCTACGGTCTGGAAGATTTGTACTCCCCTTGAGAGTTCTAGCCTTGTCTGAAACAGCAGATGGCAATTTCCGCATCAGGAGCCAAGAACAAATTAGACACACTTAAGACAGGTGATTTCAGAACAGTACAAGGAGCAAACCGTACCAGGCCTGAAAGAAGTAAAGGACTTCGAGACTGTCACCCCTCTGCTACCTCATGGGCTCTAAGCTTGAGCCCATTTCCCCCGGTTCTATCTGCCTTTCAGGGAACTGTGCCCCTGCTTTAGAGGGATGTTTTGTACCAACTGGTGTTACTACACCACCTTAGTAAAGACCCTTTTCTAATGAAATCTGAATGGCTAATTCGTATCAGCTGGGAGTAATTGGTGGCAGCACACCAGAGGGGGCTCAAGTCATATAGACTAGAGAAAACCTCCTGACCCCCTAAAGTTACCAAGTGAGGAGTAGTAACTACTGCTTGGAGACTTTAGCTTGCCCATGCTAGTAGGAGTTTGGGGATGGTAGCCCCAGAGTATGTGCTAGGCTTGTAGAACAGTAAAGAGTCCTCCTGAATCAGCCACTTCCAGAAATTTCAAAATGCCATCAGTTTTCCCTCCAGGTGTGTCAGAACTCTGAAGATGGCGCTCTCAATTCTGAACTTTTGTAAGAAGAGAACTGTTTAGAAAAGAAATTCAATCAAGCTAATCCTAGAATTTTATCTGTTGTCAGAGATTATTTCAAAGCTTTCTTCCCTTCCTGCCCCAAGGAAGGAAGCCATTGATTTAAGACTTTCTTTAAAAGTATAAATTGGCTGGCTTAAAAAGCAAATGAGGTGTCGAAGTGGATAAAGCACCGGCCCTGGATTCAGGAGTACCTGAATTCAAATCCTGCCTCAGACACTTGACACTTACTAGCTGTGTGACCCTGGGCAAGTCACTTAACCCCCATTGCCACGCAAAAACAAAACAAAACAAAACAAAAAGCAAATGAGATCTAACTTCAAAGCTGTGAGATCTTGACAATAAATGAAGAAGAAATTGGTCTTTGTTGGTGGGAGGAAGGAATAGGGCTAGTTCTCATGTTAAATTGGCACCAATGAATCCTGCAGTTCTAGCTGGAAGAAGTAGATCCACTGGTAGAGTGCCCCATAAGGCTAGGGTATTACCTTTGAAGCCTAATCAACCCACTGTCAAGAGATGGCATAGCAAGGTTCCTTGGACACAGGAATCCAAGGTCCCTCCTGGGAGCTCTTCTAGCACTTTGTTTGAATCTCTCCCTTGTGTTTACATTGGCATTGTAGTTACTTGGGCAGATGTGAGAATCATTCCTGACTTATCTGAATAGTTAAAACATGAATTTTGTTGAAACAAAGATCAAAATGAACACAAAACAAGAATTATAAAACTGACAGAGATATGGTATGCAGTTAAAAACAGCTCCAATCAAGTCTGTTTAGTTGATTCACACACGCATGCACGAGCGCAAAAAGAAAAAAGGATAACATAGTTTTAAAAGGATAAGAGCGGGACTGTGATTTCATTGACACAGGAAGTGCCCTCTACCAGTGCAAGTCTGCATCTTGGTCTTAGAGAGTTACTCAGCGCCCTGAGAGGTTGCCTAGAATCCCACAACCAATATGTGTCAGAAGCAAAATTTAAAACTAGATCTTTCTGGCTCTCAGAACAATTATCTACTACTATATACTGCTCCTCAGTAGTTTTATACCTAAATTGAACCAGCACAAAGCTTCACAATGAGACGAAAAGAGACTGAAAGCTATCTTAGTCTTATGTAAATGAAGGAGCACTAAGCCACAGGATCTGAGTTTAAATCCTATCTCTGTTACTCCCTACTTGTGTGACCTTGGAGAAGTCTTTTAATCTCTATGTGCTTCATTTTTCCTATCTGTGAAATGAGGGCGCTGCACTAGGTGACACAAAGGTTCCTCCCAGCTCCATGATTCTTGCCCAACCAAGAGTAACCCTAGTGGAAAATGTAAACTCATAAAAGCATACAGAGGATGGTGAAAGATTAGGAGTAGTACTTCCTCATGAAGGAAAGGAAAGGTGGAAGATAAACAAATTTGAAAAGTTTGGTGAGATAGTCAAGCTGTCTCAAGCAGTCACCCAAGATAAAGTAGGTGTGGACGGGTTGCAGTCAGATTGTGGGCAGGGATACCCACATCTATAAAATGACATCCGTTAGTGTAGCTAGGCCAGCCAAGCACATGTTTCATAAGTGTGTGTGTTGTAAGTATATCTTAGTATTTTAAGATATAGTATCCATGACCCCCCAGAATTACTTTATAGATCCACTTTATCAATATGAGCTACTAATAGTAAGCTGCTCAAGTAAAGAAATGGAGTTTTCCTTTTGTTTTGTCTCAGCTCAAAGGAGAAATCTCAATTACTGAATATCTTACTGAGTTAGAGTTTGTACCCTGGAAGGCATCTACTAGGTCTGGAAGAAGAAAAAGAAGGGAAGCAGGGGTGGGGAAAGAATTTGGTGAAAACTGTACTAATGCCTGGAGATTTGACATTATCTTCACACCTAATCTGACATACGAACCAGAAAATCATTTGCAAATGATTTTTACCATTTGTGAAGTTTTACAGTGTGCCACTTGTAAAGTTTTTACATCATCACATCTATGAGGTTGACATGGCTTGATACTATTCTGCTGCTCTCTCTGTAATTATCAATGATCTTTTAATTGCTAAATCTTTTTCTGTTTGTTTTTGTTTTTCGGGGCAGTGAGGGTTAAGTGACTTTCCCAAGGTCACAGAGCAGCTAGTAAGTGTCAAGTGTCTGAGGTCGGATTTGAACTCAGGTCTTCCTGAATCCAGGGCCAGTGCTTTATCCACTTGGCCACCTAGCTGCCCCAAATTGCTAAATCTAAGGGGCTTTTCTTAGTCATCATTCTTCTTGGACGGACGTCCCTGCTAACTGTGGGTGTGTCCTGAGCTCTCTTGTCTTCTCCCTCTATACCTTTTCACCTCTTGATATCTTCAGCTCTTTTGTTATTGTTCAGTTGTTTTCCGTGATATCCAACTCAGTGCCTGATAAGATAGTGGGAGCTTAATAAATGTTTATTGACTGAGCTTAAAAGTGACAGTCAGGGGGCAGCTAGGTGGTGCAGTGGATAGAGCACCGGCCCTGGATGCAGGAGGACCTGAGTTCAAATCCGGCCTCAGACACTTGATACTTACTAGCTGTGTGACCCTGGGAAAGTCACTTAACCCTCATTGCCCTGCCAAAAACAAACAAAAAAAGTGGCAGTCAGCACTCAAACCCAACTCTTCTGGTTCCAAGGCTGTGCTCCCCAAGTACACCGTAACTGTACTTCTCCAAGTTCATCTACATGTTTCTGGAAAGATTCTGCAGGACATCTGAGAGTCTTCTTACCACATCTTATTTATAGTTGAGCTGGAGCACTAGCTTCTGATAGTTCATAAATATCATCCTGTAGGAACACATCCAAGGACTGGGCAATGACTTCACTAGACTGATAGCCAGTGGGTAAAAATACTCACTTTAAACTTAAATGGACTGGGCAATAAGTGAAGAGAACCAAGAAAAGCCCAGCTTGGGCCATCCTGTTACAGGAAGCATTGAAAACGATCTCATTAGCCACTGCTGAATCAGAAATGGTTTGGAGATCAGTATATTGAGGCAAGGGCTTGAAAAGATTCGGTGTTAGCTTTAGTTTCTAAAAACATTTCCATTTATTATCAAAGTACTTGTAAGGCAATTATAAGAATAAATTATTAATGGGCTCAATTTGTGCTTTCAGCATCCAACAAAGGGCATTTATAACCAAGGTCTAAGCTAGATCTTAAGCTTGGTCAGGCTCTATCAAATGAGAAAGGTGCACCAGCCAGCTAGCAGGGACTGAATTATCTAAGAATTTGGGTAGCTCAGTTCTGAGGGGCTCACTGCCAGAAGATTGACAACCAGATGAAATTGTTTGGCCACAGAAATTCAAAAAAGAGGGACTGATATCAGTGAAAACATAAAAGCCTTACAAGTAAATGAAGGGCCAAAGGAGGTTCATAAGATCTTCACAACTTCATCGTACTTTTATTACAGAAAATAGTGCACAATATTTGACATCTTAGTGATAAAACACAAGGGCAGGGTGGCTTTACCACAATTTAAAAACAAAAAACCAAAAAACCAAAAGATCATTTATTGGCATTATTCCATATTATTTTAGTAAATGAAATCAAGTCCTAACTTGCAAATGGTGGCTTATCAATCCTGACAAAAGGAACCAAGATGAAGATTTACTAACATCTACCATGTGTCATCCGGGACAGGACATTTACTTTCATATTAGCAAAGGAACTAAGTAATACTTGGAAAATACCATCACATTTGAAAACATGGTTATGAATACACTTCACAGTCTTTCACATTTATATAGGGCCTTGCAATTCGCAGCTTTTCCTCACAACAACCCTGTGAGGTGGGTAATACAATAAACACCTCCCACTTTATTGAAGAGGTAACTGAGGCTCACAGATGATAAATAACCTTTCGAGGGCCAAACTGCTGAACAATGTGTCTGAATAGGTCTAATAACTCCATTTATGTCATGCTGGCAGATGTCAGAAGACCTTTAAATGTGATATAAAGAGAACAGATTGTCTACTAGCACTCAGACACCAAAAAGGCTTTAAAAGACCTAGAAGAGGGCTTGACAAAATGCAAATGAAGGAAAATGTCCCAAAGGTAAATGCTTTTTATAAGGAACCTAAGAAGCACATAAATGTAAACAGATCGTTTGAAATAACGCACATGTATATAGGAAAGAAGTGCTAGAAAAATGGGGAATATTCAACTTCGTGCTGTGGGTAACATTTCCAAATTTGCTTCTGTGGTATGAGTTATTTTTCCAATTTTGTCATTTTAACATCAGAACGTAGCAACAAATGATTTGAGGAACTAATAGTGAAGTCTGCAGGCAGGGACAGAGAATGAGCCACATAAACACATTATGAAGTGAGTGGAGAGCATTGAGACTGAAAGTGTGTCGCAAACAGCCACTAGTTCATCATCTTGGAACATCAAAGGACTAGTGACTTGTGGTCAAGTATCGTAGAGCTACCATTTTGGTAGACTGGGAGAAATCATAGATTTTCATAAAGGTTCATTTTATCACATGGTCCAGCTCCAAGATAATTGGTTTTGGATCTGAGTGCCTCAAAATGTTAACTCTATCACTGGGATTAGAGGATCTTGTGGAGCAATTTAAGTATTACATGTGGTGTTTAAAATCTAATGTGTGGGGGGCAGCTAGGTGGCGCAGTGGATAGAGCACCGGCCCTGGATTCAGAAGGACCTGGGTTCAAATCCGACCTCAGATACTTGACACTTACTAGCTGTGTGACCCTGGGCAAGTCACTTAACCCCCAACCAATTGCCTCACCAAAAAAAAAAAAAATCTAATGTGTGTCCTTACCTGCCCCCCCCCAGTGTGTGTGTGTGTGTGTGTATAAACTAGCTAAGATTTACTGATAAATTCAGCAACAGTTTAGGCTTTTAAGCATTTATTAAAGTATATTAGGGGTTAGCAAAGAGAGAGGGAAAACCGCTTTCACCTAGCTATCTAAGAGTTCTTCTGCCTGAACAAAAGAGGGTGATCCAGGGAGCCAGCCTCACCTTCCTACTTCCTGTCTCCCTCCCCAGAAGGGGAGGTCCTTCAAGCTGATTGGTTGAGGGTGGTCTCCTGTTGATGTCGTAATCCAGGGACTCTAAGAACACTCCACTAGGGGCCAGCCAGGTGTGGTCTCGATTTAATCCACTTAGGTTCTCAGTCTCTCAGTCTCACCCAATTCAATCAATTCCAAATCAATCTTCAGGTGGGGCATCTGCCAAAATCCCATTATTTTCTCACACATGAAATGCACTAGAAAAAGAACCTAAAGTCTAACTTCCTTGAGATGTCACCCAAGCCTGGTTTCTTCTTTCTCCTCCCCTAAGAAACACATGCCAGCACAGGAGTAAATTCTGCACATTTCTCACCAGCTCACTTTGAACATAATGTACCTTAGATCAAGGAGGATACATATTAATCTCATTTTCCTTCCAAGTGTTAATCCATTCATTAAAAATCATTTACATGAATTTTTTTTATTAAGAAACCATAATGATATGGTTAGATCTGCTTCTCTCATCACATGAGTTAAACATTCCATGCACAGAATCCAACCCAGTGCTTCAAAATGTTTCAATTGGCATCTTTTCTTAATAATGGTCTTCACTGGGGCAGCTAGGTGGCACAATGGATAGAGCACTGGCCCTGGAGTCAGGAGGACCTTAGTTCAAATCTGGCCTCAGACATTTGACACTTACTAGCTGTGTGACCTTGCGCAAGTCACTTAACCCCAATTGCCTCACCAAAAAAAATGTTTTAAATAATGATTTTCACTTCCTCAAGGGAAATCTCTTTTCTTCTGTTACATGCATTCCTAAGTTAATGAGGAAGATGTATCATTGTATTGAAGACACCTTCACCAACCAAAGAAAGACACATACCTGGGCTAGGCAAGCAATCACTTTTATTTCAGAGACCAGTCCAGGGTACCACCACTTTCACCAAACGGCTGTATTAGCAAATTTGGCCTAAAGGTAAATCTACCCAAATTCACAATAGTACTAGTGCACAATTATTGGAACCCTTTCCCTAGACAGCAATGTGAGCTGCCTGAGGACACAGGAGTCCAGGAAATCAGTCTGCTTCCATAATGTGACAGCTTCCCCTTTTTTCAGAAGCCAGACAGATGGGAACAGTATAAACAATGTTAAAATCTGAGAAACTTAATCAGTTACCTACTATCCCAAGTGCTAATTAATCTTATAGCCAGGACTGAAAATAAATAATGGGATCTCTACACATGCATCATTCTTCACTTAGGATAACAGGATTGAGGACTGGAAGGGCCTTTAGAGATCATTTAGGGTCACCCCCTCACTTAGTAGCTAAGAATACTGCAGCCCAGAGAGGGGCAGATAACTTGCCAAAGGTTACAGAGCTAATGAGCAGCAGAGCCAACATTCAAACCCAAGTCCTAGAATGTCAAATACAAGCAATTGTAATCCAGCTGACTAAAACATCCTCTGGGGGAGATGAAGAAATCTGTGAGAGCTGTAAAGGGGCAAGAGTCCTTTCTTCTCTGAAATCACAGGTACCAGATAGTTCAAGAGGCTTCAAGAAGTGTCCCTTAGCATACAGCTTGGAAGAGCTGCTACATATCTGATATCTACTTTTGTTTGATTTTGCAAAAGAAAGAATGTATGGTTAAACCACAATAAATTAAAGAAAAAAAGAAATCAGGAACTTTGTTAAGTTTATACTGTGGATGTTTCCCCAATTTGGGCGGCTAGGAGGGAAGACAAGACTTAGAATTGTTCCTCAACAATGTCTATAAGCTACCCTCACTGTGCACCTTCAGTGCCAATGTTTGGTATTAAAACTGAAGTTAAAATATGTCAGTTCAACTTTTAAGGTGGAAAAAGTCAAGAGAGCTTGGAGGGGGAGGGGAGTGGAGTGTCAAGCTGGTAATAATTAAAAAATGAATTTTACATAGTAGTCTAAAGTTTACAAAGCACTTTCCATATATTATCTTATTTGAGCCTCACAACAACCCTGTGAGGTAGGTACTAGAGGTATTATAATCATCCCCATTTTACAGATAGGAAACTGAGGCTCAGAAATGTGAAGTGACTTACCCATGGTCACAAAGCAAATAAGTGTCAGAGGGTGGGTGTGAATTGACAAATTCAGTATTCTATCTACCATGCTGGCCAGCCTGACTCAAAAACAAATTAATCCTTAGAGCATTCCTTCCCTAATCCCACTCTTCACCTACTCACCCCAATCCCATGAAGAAGAGAAAAAACCCCAAAGGGTTTGGAAACAATGGGGGTGAGGGAAACACCCCTGTTTAGGGCCTGTTGGGGGTGGGGCTGGAAGGGAAATCCACATAGATTTTTCCAGCTGTTCAGTAGCACAGGTAGTAAGTCTCAAGTCCACTGTGAGATGCCAAGTCACGTCTCCTAAGACACAGAAATCCACCACCTCCTTGGATAGAATCCTGGCTGGGCTGAGCTGAGCTTCCTACACATTTCCCTGGACGATGACACCCCTCCTCAATGCTCTTTCTAAGGACACGACATGTCTTTCTTTACCGCCAAGCACGATTCAGAAGCTTCACTTGGGCCAGTCTCTTTGTGATCATGGTGGCAAAGACCAAGCCAAAGAGGACACTGCTGATCAACACGTAGTCATAGTCATCTTTCAAGACATCGAACTGTTTGGATGGGTAGACACGGGTTTGGTAAATGTCTAGTCCATATGCCACAACCTGGGGAACCAAAGAGAACCCAACTGAGTTAAGAGCAGAAGCATCACTCCATCTTCACAGTCCCAGTGGGGCCAGGAACATGGGTCAGAATCAAAATGGAGAGCAAATAAACTGCTGCCAAAGCAGCCCTAAAACACAGGCTGTACTCACCAGACAGGTGGACTCCAAGCCAGAAGGAGCGGTATAGATGCCTCTCATTCTGGAGATAGTCTGATTGTAATTAATGAACCTCTCTGCGTGGATCTGTACATCTGGAGAATATGGGATCAAATTCTCCTCCCTGCAAAGCATCAACGTCAGGAGAACATTGAAAACCTTCTAATCCAAATTACTCTCCCAAGACCATGAAGTCTAGGGCTAGTTTGCATTAAGCATTCAAGAGTAACCACCACCCTTTTTTTCTCCCCTGAAGACCTTGTTCCAGATGGCTCTCCCTGGCTTTCCCACCTCTTCTTCAAGCTTAACTCATCATCTTCCCGTCTAAAATCCACCCCCAGCCTCACCCCTCCCACCCCCACCCCAGCCACTTCTGTTGATGGCACCAAAGATTGTACCAGAGAGTGCGTCAGCCAGGTTCAGAGCTTCAGGCTGCTTTTTCCAACCCTGATCTCCTCCATCCATTCAGTGACCAAATGCCTGTCGATTCCACCTCCTTCTCCTAAAAGATCCTGCATCCAACCCCTTCCCCTCCACTCCCACTGCTATTACCCTAGTGGGGATACTCATTTCCACTCTCAAATACTAGAATAGCTTTCTCCCTGGTCTCCCTATTTCCAGGTCTTTTCCCTTTCCAATTCAACCTTACACCAAAATAATCTTCTTTATGTATGAGTCTGACCAAACCCCACCCTCTCCTCAGAAACCTTTGGCTGCCCCATTGCCGACAGGACAAAATACAAACTCCTTACCCATGCTGGTACTTATGGCCTTCAACAATGGGTCTGAAACTTAGCTGTTCAGCCTGATTTCACACTACTCCCTCAAACTGCCCTTTTTTTTAAAAGCCCAAGTAGCCAACCCTTTTATCCCTTTTTCCACCTCTATACTTTTTTGCACAGAGCATCCCAAAACACAGAACATACTCCCTCTTCCTCTCTATATCAAGGAACAACTCAGGGGCCATCTCTGAAGCTTTATGCTCATCCCACTCCACTCCCAACTACAGAGAATCACAGATTCAGAGCTGGAAAGGACCTGAGAGGCCAGTTGGCCAATCCCCTAATTTTACACATGGAAAAACAGACCCAGGGAAGTTAAAGAACTTGCCCAAGGTCCCACAGGTAGTAGTGGCAGAGGTGGGGCCCCAAACCAGAGCTCTGTCTCCAAATCCAGCAGTTTTTCCATGGTACCAGGCTGACTCTTACTCCTCAAAAAACTTTCCCCAGAAAACTTGTATCTAAGTCTCTCTTCCGCCATCATATTCTCCCTCTCCATTAGACCTGGTCCTCATCCTCAAGGCTGTTAGACTATCAAGTCTCATCATTGCACCCACAGCACCAACCACATACAATTTCATTTTTAAGGAACATGTCTGAGATTTATTCCAAACTTTCTTCAAATAACCCTTTGAAATAAGGGGCACTTTTCTATTCCCATTTTACAGATGAAGAAACTGAGACACTGAGAGTGTTAGTGTGACTTGCCCAAGAGTACACAGCTAAACAGGTGAGCCAGAATTTGAACCTATGTCTCCTAATGCTAAATCCTTTCTATTGCAATGAGATGCTTCAGATAATAAGCAAGCTTTTAAAAAATGTTTACACAGATCTGAGGGAAATGAGCAGTCTGGGAAATAATATTCAGTTCTGCCAGGGCAGAAAAATAAATAAAAATCAACAGCAGCTGGCTAGAGGAATAATATTATGTTATCTAAAGTGAAGAAAATCTTACACAAGTAACCCTGGGGTAGCCAGCATGATAAAACAGAATGAATGCTAGATTTACAGAAGGAAAAACATATGTTTAAATCATGACTGATACTTCTTAGCTGTGTGTGAGATTCAGGACAAGTTAATTCATCTCTCTGGGCCATGGTTTGCTCATCTGTCACCAGGGAATAATACTATCACTACTTACCTCAGAGCTTTTATTGAAAAATCTGTTTATGGAAATGGGAGTTATAGAACTACTATCCTCCTTACCTTTTTTCCCTCTGAAATACTCCCCAGCCCCATCTTTTCACCTGAAAATCACAGCATACCATTTTTTCTCTATCTTGAATCTCCATTCTCCCTATAGTCATCCTTCCTTAAAAAAAAAAAATCCTGTAAACACCCTAGTTTTAGTATTTCCTGCTTCTCTTCTCCCTGGATGAGCAGAATCTGGGGTGAATGTGAAAAGATATAGCAGAAATAGCATGGAAGTGCAGTTTTACTGCTGACCAATTTCAGTGACCATCAGTGACCTGCCTAAGTATAAGAGATTTCTACTAAAGTCTGCTTGCAAATCAGGGCTCTCAATAAAGGGTCCCCTGGGCTTCTAGGTCTCACCTGCTTTGTTCTGTTGGGATCTCAGGACGGCGAGGATCTAGCAGGGCTTTTGGGAGAGACAGTATTGCTCCTGAGGGTAGCCCAACTGAAGAGAAAATACACAAATGAAACGAGTGAGTATGTTGACAGCTCAAGCGTAGGTCCAATTACAGAGCTTCCCAAGGGGAATCCATCACAGTTTGCTGAGAAACTCATTTAAGGACGAAGAAATCCTAATGAACAGGGAGTAATGTGAACTGCAGGAAAAAAAGTCCTGCTGAAGAGAAAAGTCCAGAAAGCACCTGGATTCCTGTCACCTTCTGCCCTTCCCCTGCCTGATTCCTTTGTGCCCGACTGGTAGTAGAGCATTCCAAGCTCATACAGGTCTGATCAGCCAGTTGGACACACTGTAACTTGACTAACATAATGATGTCATCTTGATCCTATTCAAGAACAAAGGACAACAACCAACCAACAATCCAGAGAGGTAGAACCCCACATGTCCCTGAAAGGGTATGAGCAAGTACAAGTACCAATGGTCATGCACAGCCCAAAACCTTTCATCTGCATCCATCTCATGAACAAGGCTCAGAAAAAGTAAGGATTTCGGCTGAAGAGATGTGATTAACATCACTTCCTTCTCATATGTCCAGAATAAAACAACAGGCAATTCCTTTCTCCAAACCCAAGGTCCCAAATTTAGCATGCTGACCCAGCTTAAACCATTTTGGGCCCTAACCCTAGAATTATATAATCTCAGGGTTGGAAAGGACCTCAGAGAACATATGGTGCAAATTAAACTGGGAAACAAAAGGTCATTCAACTTCCACTTGAAGGTTAACTGACAGGAAACCCATTTCACTTTTGGACAGCTCTCTTAAAAAACTATTTCTGTAACGAAGCAAAAATCTACCTTTCTGCAACTTCAACCCCCTGCTTCTACTTCTGCCCCCTGTGGCTAGACAGCATAAATCTAACCTTTTGTCCTGTGACACCCCTTCAAAAACTTGTATGAACTCTCTGGACTTTGGTTTGTGATCACCCTATTTGCTGAGGTCAAAGGCTCTACCTATTTTCAGTAGCCCACAAGGATGGGCTAAGCCAATGTTGATTTCATCTGGAGTCAATCCTGTGAACTGAAGGGAAACTCAAGATTCCAGAGGCAAACTACTTCATTTTATTTATTTATTTATTAAGTGAGGCGATTGGGGTTAAGTGACTTGCCCAGGGTCACACAGCCAGTTAAGTGTTAAGTGTCTGAGGCCAGATTTGAACTCAGGTACTCCTGACTCCAGGGCCAGTGCTCTATCCACTGCGCCACCAAGCTGCCCACTACTTCATTTTAAATGAAAGGGAAAAGGAAGAGAGCTGACCAGCTTCTGTGGGCCACAAAGCTAGCCTTAGGTTCTTTCTCTGATGCAAGAAAGTCTTCCCTAATAACTGCAATTAACATATATATAATGCTTTATAATTTGCAAAGTAGTATGCCAGTTGTGAACTGCTCCAATCAATTTGGAGAACTGGGAATGATGTTGTTCACAGGGCTATAAAAACTGTGAGTACCCTTTGACTCAGCAATACCACTATTAGGTCTATATCCCAGAGAGATCACAGAAAAAGGAAAAGGACACGAAATATACATAAATATTTATAGCAGCTCTTTTTGTGGTGGCAAAGAATTGGAAACTGAAAAGACGCTCATTAAATGGGGAATGGCTGAACAAGTTAAGGTATGTGATTTTGATAGCATACTATTGTGCTGTAAGAAAAGATAAAAGGGATGGTCTTAGAAAAACCTTATATGAGCTGATGCAAAGTAAAGTGGGCAGAACCAGAACACTGTACACACTAATAGCAATCCTGTATGATGACAGTTTGTCAATGACTTAGCTAATCTGATCAAGACAATGATCCAAGACAATTCCAAAGGACCCAAGATGACAAATGCTCTCTACCTTCAAAGAAAAAACTGATGGAATTTGAGCGCAGGTTGAAGCATACTTTTTTCACTTACTTTATTTTTGTTTGTTTTGTTTGGGGCAACATAGGTAATAGGGAAATATGTTTTGCATGACTTCACATATATAACTGATATATTGCTTGCCTTCACAATGTGGGGGGAGGGTTGGTGCTGGAGGGAAAGAATTTGAAAATCTAAATTTTTAAAAATGAACGTTGGAGGGGCAGCTGGATGGCGCAGTGGATGGAGCACCAGCCGTGGAGTCGGGAGTACCTGAATTCAAATCCAGCCTCAGACACTTAACACTTGCTGGCTGTGTGACCCTGGGCAAGTCACTTAACCCCAATTGCCTCACTAAAAAAAAAAAAAATGAACGTTGGGGCCGCTAGGTGGAGCAGTGGATAAAGCACCAGCCCTGGATTCAGGAGAACCTAAGTTCAAATCCAGCCTCAGACACTTGACACTTACTAGCTGTGTGACCCTGGGCAAGTCACTCAACCCTCATTGCCCTGCCCCCTCCTCCAAAAAAAAAAACGAACGTTAAAAGTAAATTTTTTTTAATTTTTTAAGTTTAAAAAACACCCTTTATGGGGGCAGTTAGACAGCGCAATGGATAGAGCACCGGCCCTGGATTCAGGAGTACCTGAGTTCAAATCCGACCTCAGACACTTGACACTTACTAGCTGTGTGACCCTGGGCAAGTCACTTAACCCCAACTTCCTCACCAAAAAACAAACAAACAAAAAAACACTTTACCATCTCCCTTAAGCCCTACCTATGAGGGAAAACAAGCAGGTGGTGTTATCTCTACTTTACAAATGTGAAGACTGAGTAGAGAGAAAAAAGTAAAACAAAAATTCCAATCTAGGCCCCGACTCCAAATGCAGGAATCTTTCCTTTATACTACAGCTGCCTTTCACTCCTTCCCCACTCCTCTGGCCTAGACTGAATTCTGCAGGCAATGGATAGTTTATTCTGGCCTCTGTTTATTCCCATAAAAGGAAACCAAGTTCCACCAGGGGCCCTCCCAAGACACTCACTGAGTAGATGGCGACTGGTGATACCACGCTCTGTGATTGTGGCCTCCATGGCACTGATGGATGAGGGGAAGATGTATGATTGCTGGAGGACCTGGGGCAGCTGTGGGCGGTCCAGGGAGCTGAAGGCCGTGGCATTATACTGCTCTGTCCCTTCGTACAGCTCCAGCACTGTGAACTCATTGCGGCGTGCCTTGGTGTT
The DNA here is from genome assembly GCF_019393635.1 of Dromiciops gliroides. NCBI lineage: Eukaryota > Metazoa > Chordata > Mammalia > Microbiotheria > Microbiotheriidae > Dromiciops > Dromiciops gliroides. The sequence continues at coordinate 615,005,883 of NC_057863.1, read as the reverse complement.
CCAATATTGATACTACAGGAAAAGGAAGAAACGGCTTGTGATGTGAGGGGTATGTTAGTCTGTTCCAAGGCTGCTGATTAATCCAACTGGTCAAAGAAGGTTGAAAAATATGGTGCCCTGCTAAAAATAGAGATCAGAGGGACAGGAAAAAAACACAGTGCCCCCACTGTCAAGAATGCTAGAAATACAAGTGCTCCCAGCTAACCCAGGCCCTCCACAACAGCTAGGAAAAGGTTCTTCACTAGGAAGGAGCTTGATTTAAAGGTAACCACAAAACAATCAGCTAAGTGAATCACTGGACTTTGAGAGGGAAAGAGGGGCACTGACTCATCCCTGAAGCCAGGAAGGTCTGCCTCCCACTTCCACAACAGCCTGGATCCAAGAGTCCCCTCTCCAACCCCAGGCTCAGCTGCAGTATGGGGAAATGCCCAGCATGCAGGTCATTCCTTACCACCACCCAGTTTTCTGAATGCACAAGATGGACAGGTCCTTTGGCTTTCTTCTGTACTGAGGAATGGATGATGCGCCCTGTGACACCATCGATGAGGTAGATACCAATAAAGGTGCGTTCATGGTGCAAGTCTGTGCTCTCTGTCACCACAGCCAGCAGATTGGGGTTCAAGCTCTATATGAGAGGGGAGAACAGAAAAGGCTTATGTCACATCATTATGGGACCAACAATCTTGATGCTGAAGTAAGCTGAAGACCCTTCCCATTCCTTTGTTATAAAAGGCAGATGGGGATGAGGGGTCCTGATTCCGAAATAGTTTCCACAGATCACCAATACCACACTAAGATAAAGCTAACACTACAATTATTGAAGCTGTTCATCACTTTTGATAATCAAAGATAGCACTCAACTAGGCCTTCACAGTGCCCTTGGGTTTCCATAAACCTCAACGATCATAGACAGCAGATGGAAGCAAGTTATCATTTTGAAAGATGACCAAAGAAAATAGCTGTAGTCCCTTGGTCTTAATCCTAGTGCCCGGTGCTAGGCATCCTTGCTTCTCTCCAATCTCTGATCATCTAGAAGCTGCCATCTGTGGGGACCAATTTTTAATTGGGGAGTGTTAGCTAAGCAGCTCGCTGCAATATTGGGGCAAGGAAGGAGACCAACAGCCTCCCTCAAAACAGAGCAGGATTTATTTAACAAGAACGAACTTAAAAAAACACAAACAGAATCAATAGGATCATGGGAAAGGAAATAAAATGGGGAAAGGGAAATTATACAACCTCAACAACACAACCGCTGAGGAATCAGCTGAGAATACACAGCAGCGTCCTGTCACCTTCCAGCTTCCAGCTAGAATAGTGAATCTCCTCCCTCCTTCCCAGCAGACCCCAGGCTAATCACACACAGCCCCCAGCCAATTGGCTGGCTGCTCTGACAGTCACATGACTGCCCTCACTAGGCTTCCAATCATTATAATTTTGCCAGGCCCATGTAGGCATCAGCGAGTGGTGATGACGTGAGGTGCCAGCACCATGGCAATGGCTACAACCAGTGGGTGGAGCACCATGCCATTTGCGGAGCCCCAGAGGCCAGTGCGTGCGCCGAGCTTTTTTTTTTTAATTCTAGCCAAAGGTAGCAGCTAAGTGGCACAGTGGATAGAACACTGGCCCTGGAGTTGGGAGTACCTGAGTTCAAATCCAGCCTCAGACACTTAACACTTACTAGCTGTGTGACCCTGGGCAAGTCACTTAACCCTAATTGCCTCACTGAAAAAAAAATTCTAGCCAAAAGATGGGAGTCATAAAAACCTCAAATAACAATTAATTCTTTACACATCCAACTCAACAGCATGCCTTCAGAGATCTCATAGGTACTCCCTTCCTTACACTGAGACAGAACACAACCCTTCTGTACTTAATAGGGAATCTTTGTGAGTTGTGTAGACAAAAACAGAGTCCCTTGGCGGCCAACTCTCTGATTATGAGTGTCTCTGAACTTAGCCAGGCTGGTCCTTGCACAGACAGTAGTTAGTTATCATGGTTTCTGTCCTACCAGCATAGCCTCCAAATAGCCTCCAAATTCTGAGAGCTATCCCCAACGCCTTAAGGGGGCATCAGAAGGGGACTTAAGTGCAGAAACATGCATCCAAGATCGCATGGCTTTGATGTGTGCAGAGGACATAGCACAAGGGCCTCTGACCTCCTGTCCTCCCCACTAGTCAAAGTACTGGAGCACAAGCATGGAGATGTACTGGCCAAGCAACATCTGCAACATCAAGAAGAGAAGCTTGTGAAATTAATCTAGAATGGGGAAACCCATTGTGTTCTACTCAAACTTGAGTGGAGACAAATCCTTTTGTTTAGATAGCAGAGGGCTCCTCCCTGGAGGTCTGGGGGTCACTCCCCTCCCCCCACTGAAGAGGAGATATATTCTCTGAATTTATAGCCCAAGGCTAGGGGTGATCTGAGTGGAGACAATCTTTCTGTGCAAGAGTTAATTCTTGGGCCCTATTGACCAGCTACTGTTTCAAGGATATAAAAACTATGGGTGTCCTTGGTCTGAGAGAGAAGGCTAAATGACCATCCTTTTATTAATAACCTGCTGGCCTTGTTAAAAAAATGATTAAATCACCCAAAAAAAAAAAAAAAAGAATACCTTGTAGAGCACACTGCGGTCGCCCATCACTCGGCCCTGGGAGTGCACATGCTCGCTGGTCCGCTTGCCCTTCACCATCACTATTCTCTGTACCTCTGGTGGGATGGTCAGCTCCCAGCTTAGCTCTGTTGTCAAATCCTGAGGCAGGAACAAGGGACAGTTAGTTTTTAGCAACCAGAAGGCCCATGAATAGACACGGTACCTCTGAGAAACAGAGTGTTGCCAGAAGAAAGGCCACTGTGGAAGTCACTATGGCTTATGATGGTAGATGTTTGTGCTAGGAAAAGCAGGCAGCAATTCAAAGAATTCCCCAAATAAGAGAAAATTCTCACTGAATCATCATTTAATAGCCTAACAGCACATTTATATAATGCTTTAAAGTTTGCTTCTGACACAACAACCCGTTCAGGTAAGTAGTAAAGTCATCCCCATTTTGTAGATGAGGCAACTGAGGCTCTGGGAGATTGACTTATTGAAGATCACCCAGCTTGTAAGAGCTTGAGGCAAGATTCAAACCCAGGTCTCTGACTTGAAGTCTTGCACTCTTATCTGCTACCCCACACAAATGAAAACCATCATTTACTATCAGACCCTAAGTGCCTTTAGACCAGGGGTTCTTAACCTGGGGTTTGTGAACTTGGATGGGAAAAAAAATGACATAAGTATCTCAATATAATTGGTTTCCTATTGAATCCTAGATATTTTATTTTATGCATTCCAAAACATTCTTCTGAGAAGGGGTCTATAGGCTCTGTCCATCTGCCAAAGGGAGCCAGAACACAAAGTTCAGAACTTGATTTAGACCTTTCCTGCTCATGACCTCTTTTCGCCCAAGAAACTTCTACATGACCCCGAGCATGGAGGTATATAAAATAGGAATACATCACCTTCTACTGTTGCCAGATTTTTTGCGACCTGACGCCCACATTCAATTCTGCGTTCCCATAAGGGGTCACAACCCACAGTTTAAGGAGCTTTGCATTAGACAGAAGCCATGTCTTAGAATCAAAGCTCAAAGGACTCTCCAAGTCAGGCAAGTCCATGTTCTATAAACATATAATAATGACAACCTAGATTGTTTTATTCCAGAATCTTCCTAGAAAGGCAAAAGAGCTCATCCAAACATCCCAAGAGAACAGCACTACCAAAAAGAGGGACAAGACCATGGGATATGATCAAAGGGGAATGGAATAAGCATTGATAATAGCACCGATGATGTGCCAGGCACTGTTCTAAGTGCTTCAGGAATATGATCTCATTTGGCCCTTTCTACAACCCCAGGAGGTAGGTGTTATTACTAGCCCCATTTTACAGTTGAGGAAATTGAGGCAAATGAAGGTCAAAGGACTTGCCCAGGATCACACAGCTAGTAAGTGTCTGAGGCAATATTTGCACTCAGCTTCTCCTGACTCCAGGCCCAGTGCTCTGTCCACTATGTCACCAACTCTCTTTGTGGGACATGGTGTACCACTAAGAAGGAATTGGAGATGGATTATTGACTTGTTCTCTACTCTCTGTCTTGCCTCAATCCAATATTCACGTAGCCTGGATCACTGAACCTGTTGCTGCTGCTGCCGCTGCTGGTACTAAGAGAGAACATGAACTTCTCCAGGCCAGGAAGTAGTCGTTTTGCCTTGGCCTTGTGTCCCTGGCCCAGTGCCTGACGTCTAGTAAGTGCTGGTGGACGTGAATCAGGACAAACAGGACCAGAGGGCTGAAAGTGGACATTTCACCTGTCCAACCCTCTCACTTTACAGATGAAGAAAGTGAGGCCCAGAGAGGCTCAGCAACTTGCCCAAAGGTCAAAAAGAACAGAGCTGGGATTGAACCCAGGTCTTCTGTCTCTTACCTGAGTGCCCATTCTCCTAGAGCATGCCATCTTTTACAGTCCTGTATAATAATCTCAAAATTCCAAAGTATTAGTAACAATGACATCATTATACGACACTCTAAAGTTGATAAAGTATCTCATCTTCATTATGAGCTCAACTGCTCCACACAGTGACCCGAAGTGACAGAGATGGGTGACTATGAGCCCCATGTATGGTTTGGGGCCCTGAAGTTCAGAGAGGTCAGGTCACCCACCTGGGTCACATAGCATCGGAGGAAGGGGTCCATCCCAGAACTCCCGGCAGGCTATGTCTGCCTTACTGTGCCAAATTTGAGCTCACCTATATCCAATTTACCATTCCTCCATTACGTTTCACTAACACTCGAGTGTCTTATCCACTGCTGACATTTCATCCGCTAGGGTCTCAGGCTTCTCTTTACCCACTCTGAAGAAAGAATACTGTGCTTTTCACATCAGGATGAAAGTTACCCATTTTTTTCAGCAAGCCAGTTCCTAAGCTGCCCTGCTCACTATTAATAGGTAGTCAAGTACTCCCGGAAGGGCTGTGCCATTCTCAGTGGGGCTTAAAGACAAGGATCAGACACACTTCTGCTCTCACAGTTCTACTGCAGCAGCTGTTGGCTCAGTTCAGTCCAGTCCTGCACTAATGAGGCCAAGGCCTTGGGTCTGTTTTCCACATACACCTGTAAGCTTAGTTGTTTCAGAGCCACAAACTACCCCCCTCAGCTGGCATTACTTGGGAGTCTCACAAATGTTTGCTACAGCTATTCACAAAAGGGTCTAGGAAGGACAAAGCAGCTGGCGGCCAATAATTAGGGAACAACTGATTAAAATGCAGTAAATGAAAAATTGGAATACAAGTGAATGTGCAAAAACTTATAAAAAAGAAAAAAAGAAACGAAAGAAGTTCAGCAAAACAAGGAAAAGACTGGACAGAGGGCTTTTAGTACTGTAATTATTTTGTTAGAATTTGATCACACTAGGTTTCTCATAAAACCTGTTTGGATTTTAAAGTTTTGAGATTTACTCCCTATTTGTATTTGTTAAAGAGGTTGATACGTTTGTAAAAATTGAAAAAAAGAACAGGATAAAGAATACAGGGCACCAGGAAAAGTCTAAGTCCACTCCTAAAAATAACCCAATAAATAAAATAACCCAGTGATCTCCAGCCTCTCTCTAGCTGGGCAGAAGTTCTTGTAGTTACTTTGTAAGAGCAGCACACCGTAATGACCTATTCACCCAGATGGGGAAATAGTAGAGTACATTGTAGGAAAAAACCCATGTAGGAGAATGTTACTACTTTGTTTAAAATGACAAAGAATATAAAGAAACTTGGAAAGATATATTAAGTAATGCAGAGGAAGCAACATTAGAAGAACAACAGAACAACACTGGCTATGTTTAAAAAGAACTTTCTACGCAGAGAAAAGAAAAAAGGAAGCAACACAAAGGATGATAAAAATATTGCAATTATGTAATACTTTTTTTTTTTTTTTTGCGGGGCAATGGGGATTAAGTGACTTGCCCAGGGTCACACAGCTAGTAAGTGTCAAGTGTCTGAGGCCGGATTTGAACTCTCCTGAATCCAGGGCCGGTGCTTTATCCACTGCGCCACCTAGACGCCCCTTATGTAATACTTTTAAGGTTTTCTAAGCACTTTCCAACAATGACCACTGAGAGAAGTAGTCCAAGTATTCGCTGTTTTAAAGAAAAGGAAACTGAGGCTTGGAAGTTAAGAGACTTGTCTACAGTCCCACACAATTAGTACAACTGCAAATATTAGAAATCAAATCTTTTAAATTTAAGTTCAGCAAAAATAAATTATTATTGTCATTAATTTTTTTAAAGTTCAGATCTTTTTTTATAAAAACAAGTAAATCACAATTATGTAATTATTTGGAGTCATAATCTTTATTTTGATTATGCTAACTGTTAAGCTTATGATCATTTTTTTAAATGGGCATAAAACGACACCTCAAAGCCTACACTCTCCTCATGGTGGGTAGACAGTGTTCTCTTCCTAGTGTTCTAGGCAGAACACAATAGACCACTACTTTCCTGGGCAGCAGGGAAGGAGTTACTTCTTTAAAGTCACATTAGCCATTTTAATACAAAATATGATAAAATGCCTCATTACAAGAGCTCAAAAAAGGATTTTTAAAAATCAGTGAGCTTCTTCTCAGCAGTACAATGACCCAAGACAATTCCAAAGAACTCATGATGGAAAATGTTCTCCACATCTAGAAAAAAAGAACTGTGGATTCTGAATGCAGACTGAACCATGCTTTTTCTACTTTTTTGTTATTTTTTTCTTCTTTTTCGAGGTTTTTCCCTTTTGCTCTGATTCTTATTTCACAACATGACTAATGCAGAAATGTATTTAATGTGATTGTACATATATAGCCTATATCAAGTTGTTTTATGTCTTGGGGAGGGGAGAGGGAAAGGAGGGTGGAAGAAAAATTTGGAATTAAAAATCTTATGAAAACAAATGTCAAAAATTATTTTTACAAGTAACTGGAAAAGAATAAAATGCTTGTATGATTAAAAAAAAATCGATGAGCTTAAGTCTTTACGAGTTTAAAAATATGGGATGAGCTTTATTTTTTAAATTCTTAGTTCCCAATTTTCAACCCAAAATGTTTGTACAAGCCCACTAAAAATCTGTAGACAGTGCTTTCTTTAGGAAGATTGATGGCCACTGGAACAGGCTATATTCTCACAACTCAATTCTAAGATTTAATGCAATTTGATAAAGGTGGCAAAGCTATATATAATTATTGTGCCACTCTAAAGAATGACAGGGAAGGAGTTATTGAGAGAGACTCTAAATTCTGGCCCAGGCTGATGGTGCTTTGACTTTAAAAATCACGGGTTAACCTGGCTTCCATCTCAGCCTGTCAAAACTGTTGACAAACAAACATAAAATCGCACAAGACTCAGGCTCCTTCCTACCTTGCGCAGCCTGAATCCAGACAGTCGGCCCCGTTCCGAATCTACAAGATAGAAGAAGATGGAAGGCGCCATCTCTTGTAACTGACGCAGGACATTACGGCTGGCCGGGAAAGCTGTGACCTGTGTGGAACAGAGTAGGGGAAAGTCAGAGCAATAAGGAAAGGGAAAAGGTCAGCAATCTCTACATTCATTTCCCTAGGGTTCATTCTCCTCTTCCCATAAGGGATGCCTTTATTCATTAAGAATGAAATGTAGGAAAAAAAACAAAAAACAAAAAAACAAACAAAGAATGAAATGTAGGGGGGCAGCTAGGTGGCTCAGTGGATAGAGCATCGGTCCTGGAGTCAGGAGTACCTGAGTTCAAATCCGGCCTCAGACACTTAACACTTACTAGCTGTGTGACCCTGGGCAAGTCACTTAACCTCAATTGCCTCACCAAAAAAAAAAAAAAAAAAGGGAATGAAATGTAGGGGGGAAGCTAGGTGGTGCAGTGGATCAAGTACCAGCCCTTCAGGAGGACCTGAATTCAAATCTGGCCTCAGACACTTGACACTTCCTAGCTGTGTGACCCTGGGCAAGTCACTCAACCCTCACTGCCCCTGCAAAAAAAAAAAAAAAAAAGAATGAAATGTATAAAGACTTAGATGAAGTGATGCAATGCGAACAGCCACAGATGGCGACTACAGCTAATTAAATAGTATAAACAATGATAAAAAATATTTTAAAAAACAACAAAATGAGGGCAAGAGGGTTGATAAATACATTAAAGAGGGGGCAGCTAGGTGGCACAGTGGATAAAGCCTTACCCTGGATTCAGGAGGACCTGAGTTCAAATCTGGCCTCAAAGACTTGATACTTACTAGCTGTGGGAACCTGGGTAAGTCGCTTAACCCTCACTGCCCCACAAAAAGAAAAAAAAAAGAAAAAGATAAATACATTAAAGAAAAAAAAAAGGGATGCAGAAGCAAGAAAGTGATTTTGTAGTAATTTTGTTATAAAGTTAATATTACTAAAAAAACAAATTGTAAGTTATTCTGAGTTTCCAGTATTTGAATTTTTATTTGGCTATTTTACTGATATTTAATAAACTTATAATAAAAAAAAGGAATAACACATAAGGTTACAGGGGTAACAATATCACACCAACAAAACTATTTCTGAGGAAAGGTGCAATAGCCCTCAGTCTAATTTTATAAATAAAGAAACCGAGCTATCATGTAACCTGGGATGAGCTGGGCGTGCAGGCCAACACAGAGACCAGGCCTCCGGGGCCTTGACTGGCCACAAGGTACCTTATACTCATCATCGATCAGCAGTAATGCCTTGGCGTAGTCTTGGTCCATGATAGGCAGAAGCAAGGCTTGCAAGACGGGCCGCTTCAGCACGGGAGGAGCCACCTGGCTCCACTTCCCAAAAATGGGGTTGAAGACATACAGAGAACTGCTTCCTGTTGGCTAAAACAGGACACCAAATTTGTCAGAATCTACTTGAAGAGGGAAACTGCAGCTTCCACTGTCCATGCCTGCTCCTCAGGAGCCATTTCTGAGCCTTTTCCCCCCACTCCCCCACCCCTGATCCCAGGACAGCTTTTCCAGAAGCTGCAGCTTCCACTGCCCACTCCTGCTCCCCATGAGGCCCTGAGGCACATCCACAGGAAGCTATTTTGCACCAGAAAGACAGCCCCTCAAGAGCTTCAGGTTCTGTTGCCCAATAGGCAAAGAAAATGGTCCATCAGCCCCCAGAGGGAATACATGTTTGTGCCCACAAAGCACATGCTTATACTCCTGGGAAAGAGGCAAGTCTGTCCCCCATAATAAACCCTCATCATTCCACTGGGTTTTAAGAATTACAAAGCACTTTCTTCACAACTCTATGAGGTTTATTATCTGCATTTTACAAATAAGGAAAGAGATGCAGAGAGGCCAACTAATTTATCCAAGGTCACATGTTGGAGCCCAGACTTGACCCCAAGGCTTCTAACCTCCAACTCAGTGTTCTTTCTGCTAGGCTATAGTCCTCCTCCTAAAAAAGCAACACTATATGGCAATGTGGAGTGGTCAGGAAAGGGCCAGCCTTGGGATCAAGAAGTCCTTGTTTCTGACCTAGAGCTGTGTGTCATGTCCTCCTTTAACCTCAGTGACCCAAGCCACTTGACAAACAAATGACAGAAAGATGCTGCTTTGCATCTGTGGAGGGAGTTTCCATACCAGAAGTTCCCAATATTGACAAAATTAAAAGTCTATGGCATTATTCCAGCCAGAGGCTCAGAATGCACGTTAAAGTTTATAACGTCAAAGAGCTGGTACATGATAGGAAGGAGCAGGGACAGAACAAACAGTGCTGGCCCTGAAGCCAGAGAGCTTGGGTTCAAATCCTGATTCTGTCACTGACTAGCTAAGGAGCCTTAGCCAAATCCTCTCACCTCCATGAAGCAGCCCTGGAGCTCTGGTCCCACCCGTGATCCTGGACACCAGACCCATTAAGCCACAAGCCCTTCCCTAGGTATATCCTTAAATAGTCCCAATACTATAATATGTAGCTAGAGCAAACCGAGATTCTGCCCCTGAATCACTTCATGACAAAGGCCTAAGGCCGAAAGGGACGCACCCCCCCAGGAGCCCAGAGAAGCGGCTTCACCTTGTCCTTCACAAGCAGAATGCACTGTGGAGGGTGGGGAAAGTGAGCTGTGGTTCTCTGCACCATGAGCTTGAAGGAGGAGTCAGGATTGATATTTGGCAAGTACTGCTTCCATAGGATGGTGCCTGAGCTGCTCTCGATGCCGAAGAGCTGAAGGAAAAGCATAGTCGCCTGGCTAACAGGAGTACAACAATCCAGCCGAAGGCTCCCTCCCTCTCCATCTTGCCCCACTGAATTCCTGTCCCTCCTGCAAAGCCTCACTGAAATGTTGCCTCTTCCAGGCACCCTTCCCAGATTTCCCCAGGGCAGGCAGAGCCTTCCCCTTTGGACCTCCCAGAGCACTTCCCTGGACAACTCTCTAGAGTGTGTGATATTGTGTGTTGCTACCATCTGTGCTTGTCTCATAGGCCCTCAGACCTGACTTTACACCTCAGGATGGTAAGAACCTTATTTTACCCAAGTTGTTTTTAATTTTCCCCAACTCCTCCAGGGAACTCATGATAGAAGAGGATCTCCAAATCCAGGAAAAAAAAAACAACTGTGGAGTATAGATGCTGAATGAACCATACTATTTCTTTTGTTTTTGGTGCTCGTTTTTCTATTTTGAGGTTTTTCATCATTGCTCTGATTTTTCTCTTATAACATGACTAATTCAGAAATATGTTTAATGTTATTATGTGTGTGTGTATGTATGTATGTATATATATATATATATATAAAACCTTTATCAGATTACCTGCTGTCTAGGGGAGGGGGGGGAGGGGAGGGAGGGAGAAAAATCTGAAATTGGAAAGCTTGTATAAACAAAAGTTGAGAACTATCTTTACATGTAATGGGAAAAAAATAAAAAACTTTATTAATTAAAAAAAAAAATTTTTCCCCAACTCCTACCACAGTGCCCTAAACTCAGTGGGCACATAAAACTGCTGAGAAGCTCTCTGCCCCTGCTCTCCTCACCTTGCCTGAGGCTGTCACCATCACCACCATCTTCTGGAGATTGAACTCATCCCTAGCCAGGTTGTCAATATTGATCTCGTTCTTGATCTGACTTCGAGGCTTCCGGGCATCATAAAACATTTTCCAGAGGTGGGCTGTCCAGGCCTGCAGCAGGATGAGCTGGGAGGACAAGCGCTTCAAGAACATTCCCAGAAGGCCATCTGGAGTCAAGGAAAATGTAATGAATCTGGGGCCCAGCCCATGGGAGAACAGCGAGGCCGTTTGGGGATGCTTAAGTCATTCCCACACCAGGCTACCAGCTCCACCTGCAGCTCTAGTGTCTGATGCAAACAGCCTCTGGCAGGAATTTGGAGAGGGGCAGGCTGAGGGACAGAGGATCAGCCAGGCAGGCTCTGAGCCACGTGGTTAACAGCTCCCCCATTTCATTCTCAGTTCACCACTACCGGTGGGAGACTTTCGCTGTGCCAGAATTCTTTTCCTCACCATGAAGCCTTGCCTCTTCCTGCCTCCATCCCCCTTCACCCATTGCTCCCACTTTTTCCCAGAGGGCTTCACTACCCGGTTATCACTGAGACTGGCCTTCAGCACATCCTCAGACTCGACTGGAGGACCCACCCAACAGCCCCATCTACACAGCTGGCGCTCGTGCTTCCCTCTCAGCTCAGGGAAAACAGAAGTGGTTGGCAAAGGGACGAGTCCCAAGCACAGCAAGCAGTGTAAGGCTATTCTGTCCACTCTGTAATGGCAGGGTTTGGGGTCCCCCAATAATAATCCCAGATGAGGACAAGCTGCCAAAGAGAGCTAGCCATGTGAGCAGGCAAAAGGCAAGAGAGCAGCTGAGAGCAGACTTTACCTTGAATGGCTGGATCCAGGAGGCGGAAACAAAGAGGGAAGGTGAATTAACCCTTAAGGTACAACAATGGGGGGTGGGGGGGCAGGGGGCAGGAAGGGGAGCAGGGTCAAGGTCAGTCTGGACCCCAAGCACTATAAGGGGTGGGAGGGGGATGGCTCCAGAGGTCCAGAGCCTCCTGGAGCCCTCAGAGGAAGGCAAGAGCTAAACACCCTGGTCATCTTAGACTCTTGGCATTGGCTTCTGTGGGGAGCGGGACTGGAGTCCAGCTGAAATGCACTCACCACCACCTCCCCCTCCAGTGAATGAGGCAGAAGACAGAGATATAAAGGCATGGCCACAGCCAAGCCTCCTTGGCCAAGAACAATGAGACACCTAGCTCTGGATCTAGGAAAATGACGATGCACAAATGGGCAACTGGCTTTCTTGGCCTAAATGACCAACTCCCTTAGAGTCCAACAGAGCAAAGTCGAGACCCTCTCTTCCAGGTCCTCCCATGCCAGGAGGATAACATACTCCTCACCTGCCTTCTTGCCGAACTCTCCTTCCAGCTCGGCCTGGGCCCCGGTCAGGGGCAGGTCCACCATCTCCAAGCTGACTACTTGTGCCAGTGACTCCTCTCGGCTCCAGAGCAGCATCTTTCCAGCTGGCGAAAGATCCAAGTCAATAAGAAGAACCCTCCTCTCCTCTCATTCACCAAGAAAAGCCCTGCTCCAGGGCCCACAATCACTGTAGCCTGTGGTCCAGAAAGAATGGTCTAGCAAGGAGCTCCAAGGGGCAGGGCTGTGTAACCTTGAGGGAACTACCGGATCCTCTAGACTTCCCCAAGTTCTCCTGGAGTCCAAGGCCCAGGCCAACAAATGGGACGGTCAGCCCAGAGGAAAGAAAGTCGAGAGGAAAACAGGTAAAGGGTGATCAGGAGGAAGAGGGCCAAGCTTTGTTCTGTGCTCAGTCCCCAAGGGCAAAATTAGAGGTTTCTAGGTTTGGGCAGATTTTGGCTCAGTGCAAGGAAAAGCCTCCTCATGATTAGAGATATGCTGGAATAGAATGGGTTCCCTCCAGGGCCACTGGGCTCCGTCACAGGAGGTCGTCGAGCAGACACAAAAGGAGAATGCCACCCACAGAGGCATCAGACTCCATGGCTCTGAAATCTCCACCAGCCCAGAGAATCTAAGGTTCTGTCAATGTCAAGATAAAAACGAAGGCAGCTGGGCCCAAAGGCTGCTAGGTGGCACCCTATCATTACATCAGGTCCTGAGAGGGCCCTACTCACCCAGCTGCTGAAGAAAGAGCAGTAAGTGGTCATCTGTTTGCACCAGAGCCCGGTAGCCCACCGAATCATCCTTCTTCAGGAAGACCTGGATATACAACTGAGCAAAGGGGCAAGCAGAGAACAGCTGTCAGCACAATGCCCCATTCAAATTTCAGAGAGAATAGCCAAAAACAGGAAGTGTTGCTTGGGCCCAAAAGAGGAGGCTACTTCCCATAAGCAGCAGCAATAACAGGGGTCTCCCTCCACTGGTTCAGGAACTTTCCTTCAAACTCAATGTATTTTTTTTTTTTGGTGAGGCAATTGGGGTCAAGTGACTTGCCCAGGGTCACACAGTTAGTAAGTGTCAAGTGTCTGAGGCCAGATTTGAACTCAGGTCCTCCTGAATCCAGGGCTGGTGCTTTATCCACCGTGCCACCTAGCTGCCCCAAACTCAATGTATTTTTACAGGCATGATTTCATTTATCTTATCAATAGAGTCCATTAAAGAGAGATTACTTTCTCCATTTCACACATGGGGAAACTAAGGCACAGTGTACCTGACTCACTTAAATTCACGTGACAAGTCAAAAGCCAAACCACGATTAGAAACCAGGACCACAGATCCCTAACCCAACACAGAGTTGGCTATATCCTTTCCCTTCTCTGGCACTCAGAAGAGAAATACCCACTGAAGCAGGGGTCTTAAGTGAAGGGTCTGCACTCCGCTCACCCTCTCAGGCTGGGTACCATTCTGCTCCAGGCTGAAGGTGATTGAGGTGTCAAGCAGCCGCCTTCCAGTCTCCGCCAAGTACAGGTTAATGGTGTAAGTTTGGTTGGCACAGACAAGGGCCTCCTGAGGAAACAAAGGACACGGGATGACGACAGGGATCCAAAGAGGCTTATGGGAATGGGGACCTCACAGGGGACCCAAGGAAGAGCAACCCCCAGCAGAAAGGCCAAGTCAGGGGTTATTCATCAATCCGTATTGTACAGGATAAGAGAAATTAAGCCAGGGAGCCAGAGGCAGCAGGGCCGGTGAAAGGGCCACAAAGGACACCTACTCAAGGCCCTGGGCACTGGGCGCTGACCAGGGTCACGTATCCTTGGGTGAAAGCCCAGGGACAAACAACCCCCCACCTCACCAGCGAGCCAAACCCCGTCACAGACTTATGTTTAAGGGAGGGCACGGGAAACACGTAGACATTCCCACTGCCCAAGTTACCGCCTCCTTCTACAGCAAGTGTGGCAACGGGGCTTGATTTGTGGTCTGCGGAAAGCCTCGTGTGGAGGCAGACACGGCCCCGGAGTCCTGGGGCCTTCCCTCACAAGCCAAACTTACTGCAGCTCCTGATGGCTCCGAACCAGCCGCCCCATCCCGCCTTCCCTGTGTGCTAGCCTTGTCAGAAGTGCTCTTCATTGGTGCCTCTTCAACACTCCCACCTTTTTGCTAGGAAAGGAGGAAAGAAGAAAAATAATCACCTATCAGTCACAAAAACGAATGTTCCTCCCCTGAGTTTCTTCATTATGAAGCTGAGGGCCAGGCCTATTTCTCCTCTGACCCGGTATTTTTCTATCTTTCCCACCCACAAAGCCCAACCAAACCCTAACACTCCCAACCAGGCAAGTCACTTAAGCTGTCTGCCTCAGTTTCTTCAACTGTAAAAAGCAAAAACAAAACTGGGGATGATAACAGCACCTAGCCCCCAAGGCTGCTGGGAGGATCAAATGAGATAGTATTTGTAAAGCCCTTAGAAGAATGCCAGCATATAGTAAGTACTTAATAAATGCTAGCTCCCCCTTCCATTCTCAATGAACCTAAGCCTGTCTTTCATTTAGCTGACAAATACTCATTCCAGCAGAGAAACAAGAGCTCTATGGCTTAAGATGGGATGAATGTTCATCCTTTAGAAGCTCCTGTTCCTCTGTGTGACCCTGGGCAAGTCACTTAACCCCCACTGCCCCACAAAACAAAACAAAAAAAGAAGCCCCAGTTCCTGAGGTTCTCTACAACTCAGCGGAAGTTCTGGTGCAATCTCCATGGTAGAGAAAACAACTCAGATGGATTCAGGAGAGGTTTGAGTTGGAGCCCTACTTGTGGCTGGCTGACCCCTGTAAGGAATTAATCGTGATTTGGGGTTTCTATGACCCCATCTTTGGCTAAAATTAGAAACCCTGGCGCGCACCCATGCGCGCTGACCTCACACCAGACACCCGAACGCCTACATGGCCCTGGCCAATTTATACTGTAGGGAAGCTCGCCATGACGAGAAGCCTGATGAGGGCAAGTCAGGTGGTCTTCAGCATCCGGAAGAGGCCGGCTTGCATCTGTAGAGCTGCTTGTTAGTTCTGTCAATCAGGGCTGCCAGCCAATTAGCTTGGGGCTGTGTGAGAGAGGACACTGAGGCAAAAGTGAAACCTCTCCTCCCTTCTCTCTCCCAGAAAACCCCTCTCCCAAAGGAAACAGGGCCGTCCACACACACAGCCCCTCCTCAGGCTTCTCCTCATGGCGGGGCTTCCCTACAGTATCATTTGGCCAGGCCCACATAGGCATGCGGGTGTCCGGCGCGAGGTCATCACACATGGGTGTGTGTCCCGGAGTTTCTAATTTTAGCCAAAGATGGGGTCATAGAAACCCCAAATCACAATTAATTCCTTACACCCCACTCCATGATGGGAGGGGAAGGATACTTATGTTAGCTCTCTCACAAGGGTGTTCTAAGGACAGTTCTTTGTAGACCTTCAAGTACCCAAGCAATGTGAGAATTCTTATTCTCTGTGAGCTAAGGACGTGTCACATCTCATTATCAGTATCATCCTGGTGATTATTCGTGTTCTGCCCCCACAGAAGGAAAACCACCCTTGTTCCCCAATGCACATACTCACAGTTTCAGTACGGCAGGTCATCACGGCAGCCACTGTCTTCTCCCCACTGGTACCAAAGCTCACCAGAGCAGTCTGGGAAATAGGAGAGGGTCAATTCCTAAATGACTATCATTTGTCCATGAACCACTAACTATAGGAGAATAGCACCTCTTTAAGAAAAGACACATGGGCCTGAGGTTAGAGAAGGCTTCGGACCTTTGGGGAACTCAACCCAAAGTTAGAAGCCCAAATCCCAGCCCCGGCACCTGGGAAAGGTCAAAGCAAAGCTCTCAGTGTTGGAGAGGTTGGCTCTCAAGATTATTCTCCCAGTTCCATGGCCCCCTGGATCAGCAAGAATCATGCAATTAGTTTCTTCAGAACCCAAAAGGTTCTAAAGTATTTCCCTCTTCCAAGAGGAATGCTAATGGAGAACCGGCTTCTACTCCCAGCTAACAGCTCATAAGTCAGTTCACGCTGACCTCAGGGACACGCTGTTGACTTTGAGCCTCAGGAAAAAGGAGCCCCCAAAGCATATAGTTCCTTGAGCTGGCCCTCCAGAACTCCCAGGAAGTGTTAATGATGCTTCTTACCTGTGGGAAGCTTCGGAGCAGACTCAGGCCTTCCGGGCGGTACTGCAGCAGAGCAAAATGGCTGGGGGCCAGCTGTAAGAAGAACTGTGGCCTGGAGGCACTCGTGGGACTGGGCTGGGTGGGCAGGATCCAGGGCTGGAAACCTTGGCCAAATTCAAGGTCAAGGGCCTGGGAGACAGGAAGGAGAAGTAGAGCAGCAGCAGACAAGGCCCCAGTCTCTTTCTATGAGGCTTACATTGCCTGCATCCTTACAGGGGCCAGATGAGCAGCTCAGGTGAGCTAGACAGCCTAATCCAAATCAGGCTGCCCAAGGAGAGGTGGGGTGGCACGTCACCCACAACTCATGGACAGTGAAACTCCTTGGATGCCCCCAAGCTTAGGAAGCAGACAGGTCAGCCCTGGTGAGACTGGTAACTCAACTCTCCATGAGCTCTAGAGAAAACTTCTGTCCCTCCCCACCCCAAAGGCCAGGCGACAGAGGACTAAAAGAAGGTGGTGAGCATTCTGGCCTCACTCACCTGCAGTGGTGTTCTTTTCATTTCCTCTTCTGTCTCCAGGGCCAAAGTGAAAAGGGAGCGTGTGCCTGGGTCAGGGCACACCAGCACAGCCTTGCCCACCACAGCACAAGCCCCACTTAAGCTCCTCAGCCACGGCGCAGAAACCCTGACCTGAGGACGAGACAGAATCGGGTCCATGAAACCATAGTCCAATATCCTGGCCACATCCTCAATGAAGATACAGACATCCTACTTGGAGTTAGCTTTCACGGGTGTAGGAAATTCCTGGTGAAAAGACTCTGCCAATGGAAACGAGCACCTGCTCTGCAAATTACAGTCTTAGAGGCTAAGTGTCTTGTCTGTGGGTCCAGAACCAGCACCTGTCAGAGTTGGGAGGTGAACCCAGGGACCTCTAAATGCTGAGGTCAGATTTCCCTCAAGCAAGTGCTCTACACGGTTCACCTGGATTAAGCCTACACTAATGTGCCCAACTCATCTGGAGGAAAAGATCCCTTCTTCCCTGGGGCACAGGGCCTCTCTCAAAGGAAGGCCTATCCACACCACAATCCCTAGTCTTCTTAAGTCCCTCCTTGGCTGGATATAAAATCATTACCCTGTAGTGCTCAAGAAGAACACGCTCCCTTACCCAGGTCCTGCAGGACGTAGGCAGCTTTGCCAGTCCTTCCCTACCACCCCTGATGCCTAGTACCAAGACGTACCTGTTGAACCATCTCGCCATCTTCCACATGAAAGCTCACGATATTCAGGTGACTGTTGGGAACAACCCCCAGGACCCACAACACTCCAGAGCCATATGAATACATCATCTGATACTGAACGCTCTCACTAAGAGAGGAGAGAAAGGGCAGGAGACACTGGGCTCAGTGAAGAGCCACCAAGATGAGCTCCAGGGATCCCACCCATCCTCTGGCTACCTCCCCTGTGCTGTTCTGTTCAATGCCAAGATCTGTGAGAATCCACTCAGACCTCCTCCGCACCCACACTGGACTACCCATTAAGTGAGTTGTTCCAATTTTATGATAAAACAGACCCTGGGTTTGATGAACTAAGCATGCTGGGAACCAGATCTATCAAAAACAACCATGGGGGCAGCTAGATGGATCAGTGGATAGAGCACCGGCCCTGGACTGAGGAGGACATGAGTTCAAATCCGACCTCAGACACTTGACACTTATTAGCTGTGTGACCCTGGGCAAGTCACTTGACCCCAATTGCCTCACCAAAAAACAAAAACAAAAACAAAAAAAAACCCCAACCATAAATGAGTTATCTCTCAACTCTCACTGCCCATGAAGAAATGTGGTATGTGCTTCCCTCCTTGCAAGGTGACCTCCAGGTTGAGCCAACTCCCAGGGGCATAGACTTAGACACGCTCAGGCATTAAGCCCTGAACAAGAGATGGCCCAAGAATCAATGCTCTTGGAACCTTGGTAGGGAAATAGGAAATGAAAAGGTCTTTGAGAATTATGAAGAAGCAAGTGTGACAGTCATCAGGAGGTCAGAGTTTGAGTCCCCACCTCTTCGGAAGCTGTTCCGCCCACTTCTGGTGTCCATTGGAAAGGTAATGAAGAGTGAGCGTAGTCCTCTTCAGCACTGCCACATACTTCACCACATCTTGCAAGCCCACCAAGCTAGCCATCTGAAAACTGAACACAGGGGAGAATAGGGCGGCTCTATCTGGAGGCTCGAGGTCTGAGGGAGGCCAACTGAGGGCAAACCATTTCTTCTTGCCTCTCTCTAGGCAAATCTCTAAGAAGGAACACAGAAGTGCCAAAATGTCCAAACCCCAAGGCACCTCCTCCCACAACTCCCAGAGCCAGACTACAGAAAGAGGCTCTAGTGGAGGGAAGACAAGCCCATCTTCAAACCCACAGAAGATGGTCACTACAAGGCAAGCCAGCGTTGCAGTCACCAGCACTGGTGCTGTCTTTCTAACCATCTCTGCTTCTAGCTTCTAACAACCCAACCTCTCTATCCGTTAAGATGGTTCATTGGGGGGCAGCTAGGTGGCACAGTGGATAGAGCACCGGCCCTGGAGTCAGGAGTACCTGAGTTCAAATCCGGCCTCAGACACTTAACACTTACTAGCTGTGTGACCCTGGGAAAGTCACTTAACCCCAATTGCCTCACTAAAAAAAAATGTTTTTAAATTTAAAAAAAAAAAAGATGTTTCATTGGACTAGTAAAGCAAGAACCAAGAGCTACAAGCAATCCTAGATCAACAACTAAAAAAAAATCCTGGAAAACAATTTAACTTCTGTGGTTATCAATTTTCCCCTTGCAAACAAAATAAAAGAACATCAACCTGCCTTCCAAGAGAAGGAAAAGTGAATGCAAATGCCTCAAAAATCTAACCAAATCTTCAGTAATACTATAAGCAAATACTAACAAAAACTCAGATGGTCTCTTAGCCTGACATCCTAAAATGTAGCGGACTTCACCCTAATGAGATGAGCCAGGTGTGAGGATCGACCCTGACATGTCCTAGCTGTGTGACCATGGAAAAGTCCCTTACCTTCTCAGAGCCCACTTGCTCATTTATAAGGCAGGGAGGATAGTAATTATACAACCTGCCCCATCGGGTTGTAGAAGATAAGAGTTTGTAAAGCTTAAAGTGCTATTTAAATTTCAGTTATTATTATTATTATTATTATTATTATTAAAGATCCATTTGAGTATTATACAAGAACAAAACAGGATTGAGTACAGAGCTCTGCACGCAGTAGGTACTCAATAAGTTCTTAATCAATAAATGAAATGTATAGTTCTATAATCCCAAATATTAGGCAACAAGAGTTGAGTGTACAGTGTACTGATTTCTATAGTTCCTGGGGAAATAAATACCTAAGAGGGTGATGGGAATGTCCAATCACACCTGTAATTTGGTGACTTGCAACTAGTTTTGTCTCAACCAAGATGAAACAGTATCTCCCCTACCTGCCAGAATCCAAGGACATCTCCCAGTTCAAGCCCCCGATGTTGGTCTCCCAGGAACGCAGGATCCGGCCCCCATTGGATACGGTCAGTGCATCTGGAGAAGAAAAGACCAAAATCATCCCTTTGCCTGCAGCCTCCTGAAGACTTGAGGGTGCCTTCTCTAACTGACAAAATCTAAACACCATCACAGAGGTATTCTGTCCTTTCTCTTATAGAAACTGGAACTGATGTCAAAGAGGAAACAAACATATGGGCCAAAGGGACAATACCCTGTAGAAAACAAAGAGCATTTCTGCTTACCTTGCCCGTGAAGAAGCATGGCATCAACGGCTCCCTCTTGAGTACCCTTGTCTACATGGCGCCACACTAAAATGCAAGAAAGGAAAGCAAAGCTCGATCTCAGGGGCAGAACATAGGGAACACAGAGATTAGGGATGACAAGCATAGAGGCAGAGAACTTTCTAGAGAGTAGTCCCCACTGAAGCCAGGGATAGGACTGGGATGAGAGCTGAGCCTGCTAAGGTCATAAGCACTGTTTCCACATTTGCAAAATGAGAATGTCAATATGACTTAAACTGACCGGAGCATGGGCAAAGTCACCGTGGTCGATCATCTTCCAGAATTAACATGAAAACCCAATACCTAAATAAATCAAAGTAGCATAGGAAGCTCAGGGAGAAAATAGTCCTTTAATGCAGATGCATGCAACACAAGGATGGCATCTCAGTTTAAAGGCATTCAGGACTTAGAGTAAGGCATCACACACACAGGAACAAACACCAAAGGCTGGCTATCTGGCCATGTTAAAGATTGATTCAAACATGTCAAGACTGGGGGAAAAAGACGAAGCAGCTGTATCCCCAACACTGGGTACCCAGAGGCCAGAGGGCACAAAGCATTGGCAGTTCAACCCCATGGGGTTAAAGCCAAAGTGAGGTCACTCACAGATAGCGCCCGTTCGGGAGTTCAGTGCTGCAATCACGTTCTCTTCTGTAGCCACAACCATCTTCTTCGATCCAGGGGCACATTCCAAGGAGGCAAACTTGAGCTTTCCCACATACTGTTGCCTCCTATGTATAGGAACATGGGGGAAAGCGAGAGCTCAGTTAAGATTACATATATTGGGGCAGCTAGGTGGTGCAGTGGATAGAGCACTGGCCCTGCAGTCAGGAGGACCCGAGTTCAAATCCAGCCTCAGACACTTGACACTTACTAGCTGTGTGACCCTGGGCAAGTCACTTAACCCCAACTACCTCACCAAAACAAACAAACAACAAAAAACCCCCAAAACCCCAAGATTACATATATTGTTTTCCAAAAAGTTAACAGAACAATAGAAATGCAAGGTGTTATAAGCAACATCATTGAATCTAGGGATATAATCATTAGTTACTGAAGAGGCCTGTTTCTACATAAGGCAGAAAGAATTAGGATGTTTAAGAACAAAGAAAATTTTTTCTTGGTAGTTTTACTTTATTTTCCAATTACACGTAAAGATTGTTTTCAACATTCATTTTTATAAGATTTTTGAGTTCCAAATTTTTCTCCTTTCCTCCCTTCCCTCCCCACCCCAAGATGGCAAGCAATCAGACATAGGTTTTATATATATACACACACACAATCATGTTATACATATGTCCATATTAGTCATGTTGTAAAATAAGAAATCAGAACAAAAGGGACAAATCATGAGGAAGAAAAAACAACAAAGTACTTCATAGAAACTGATGGCCCAATACAGCATTATGAAAAAGCTACCACCATCTCATAACTGGTATGCATCTATTCCATGCACAAAACTGGGAATGCTGGCTAAGAATTTTGCCCTTGATGAGCCTGCAATCTAATATATCTCCTCTTCTCAACACTGGATTCTGGGGGGAAAATTCCCCAAAGGCCCAAAGACTCTCAAGAGGGATTGTATCATTTTAAAATATTTTTCTTTTTTGTTACAAGGTTAACAATTACCCACATAGGGGCAGCTAGGTGGCACAGTGGCCAGAGCACCGGCCCTGGAGTCAGGAGGACCTGAGTTCAAATCTGGCCTCAGACACTTAACACTTACTAGCTGTGTGACCCTGGGCAAGTCACTTAACCCCAATTGCCTCACTAAAAAAAAAACCAAAAAACCCAATTACCCACATAAACATTTCAATATACGAAAAAGAAAAAAGTAAACTGTGAACTTGTTAGGTACTTTTTAAAAGAGTATATTAAATTTTTTGTTTGTTTGTTTTTTTGCTGGGCAACTGGGGTTAAGTGACTTGCCCATGGTCACACAGCTAGTAAGTGTCAAGTGTCTGAGGCCGGATTTGAACTCAGGTACTCCTGAATCCAGGGCCGGTGCTTTATCCACAACGCCACCTAGCTGCCCCCAAAGAGTATATTAAATTTAACATGGGAGCAATATTTTATGTCCCTTTCTAAATCTCTTATTGTTTTCCTCTCTGGATTTTACTGTTTTAATGTTGTTATTTTCTTAAAAAGAAAAAGTTTAACTCTATTATTACCATACCCTTTCCTATAAGTAGAAGCCCTTTTATGTAACAGATAAGAACAGTCAAGCAAAATAAAGGAAGTCTCCTTATAAAGTCATCAATAATGAACTGTAGCCATTACTGTCCTCCCTTCTAGCCCACAGAACAGCTGGCTTGAAAAAGCAAAATCCAAATGATCATCCCTATTTCCTATAGGATGCCCTCATTAGTGCCTATGGATTCCATTACCATATAGAGAGACCAAGTCTCTCATGAGATAGAATCCCACACTAGGTGCCAGCTGGTATTTCCTTTGAAGATGAGAATGTCAACCATGTGCCACAAATATAGCTGTAAATGCCTAGCACGAACACTGAAATGTTGGCCAATTGAGCCTTAATGATAATACTGATTGGGTCAGCACCCCAAGTCAGCTAAATGTAAATGACCCTATGAATCTAAGCAATAAAAAGGCAACAAAGGGCTAAAGGGTGACACTACTTGAAACCCTCATGATAATCAGCTTTATTATTACCTGCCTTCATGTTCTGGTTCTACAAAACACAAGAAAAATAAGCAGGGGCAGTTAGGTGGCACAGTGGATAGAGCACCGGCCCTGGATTCAGGAGGACCCAAGTTTAAATCTGGCCTTAGTCACTTGACACTTACTAGCTGTGTGACCCTGGGCAAGTCACTTAACCCCAACTGCCTCACCAAAAAAAAAAAAGCACAAATCCAACACCTCAGTAGCTAGAAACATTTTACTGCATACAATACTGACCACCAAAGTAGGCAAACTACAAGTGTGCATGAAATGGACTCAAGATATGAATACTCTTATTATGTATCAATACTATATCTTGAAGAAAAACAAAACGATGTCATTATGTTGGAGTCAAGGTACAGGGTGTCCAACTGGTTGATCAGACCAATACTAGCTCAGAAGGCTCTACCACTGGTTGGGCACAAATAGTCCATATGAACATTTGGAGTGGAGATGGCTCTAAATTTGTATATCTCATGGTTCTTTTGAGCTACCGCAATTCTGCTTTGCTCATAGAGTACGGCACCTTCTTTGATGACTGCCTGCTGCGCTGGGTGGTCCTATGCCAGTGTCTCCCATGTCTCACAATCAATTCCAAAGTTCTTCAGAGAGACCTTGAGAGTATCCTTGTATTGCTTCTTCTGACTTCCGTGTGAGCACCTGCCTTGTGTGAATTCTCCATAAAAGTCTTTTAGGCAAACATGGGTTTGGCATTTGTGGTCCACCATTAGAGTAGAACTCTCTGCAGTAGAGGCTGAATGCTTGGCAGTTCAACTGGAGAAAGGACCTCAGTGTACCTTATCTTGCCAGATAATCTTCTGAATCTTCCTAACACAATTCAGATGAAAATGATTCAGTTCCCTGGCATGGAGCTGGTAGACCATCCAGGTTTCACAGGCATATACCAATGAGGTCAGTAAAGTAGCTCTGTAGATCTTCAGTTTGGTAGTCAGTCTAATACCTCTCCTCTCCCACACTTTCTTTCAGGGTCTCCCCAACACTGAGGTAGCTCTGGCAATGCGAGTGTCAACCTCATCATCTATGTATACATCCCTGGAAAGTATACTGCCAAGGTAAGTGAACTTGTCCACAGCATTCAATATTTCTCCATTTGTTGTTCCAAAGTGGAAGGTCTGGTGCTGGCTGCTAGAGAACCTGTGTTTTCTTGGTGTTAACTGTTAGGCCAAAATTAGCAAAAGCAGTGGAGAAACGATCCACACTTTGCTGCATCTCGGTCTTAGAGGCTGCACTGAGTGCACAATAAAAAACCCAGATTAGACAAGAGTCGATAGTGAAGAAGTACTTAAATCTGAAGTGGGGGAAAAAATAAAGGCACTGAAAATGTATACTTTAACACAAACTCCAGAACTTCTGCCTAATGATGAAAAGATGGCAAAAAAAAAAAGTTGATACCCCAAATGATTTTGAAAAGGAAATAGACAAACTCAGAATGGAATTTTTAAGCCCTTTTTTGTCGTGACACTAAAATAGCCGACCAACTGTGCCCCCCCCAAAAAATCCAGTAATTCAGTAAATACTGGTGTCTGCTATTACCATTGTGAATAAATGCATTCTTCCACAATATTTGTCCAAGATGTAAAAACAATTCAGGACCTGTACACATAGAGTCTGCTGCAGCTGCTGCCACAGTAAGAAGCAAAGGAAGAAAGATGGAACTAACTAGAGACCCCTCCTAAGGTCAGCTCTCAAAAACCACTATGGTGGATATAGCTCGAGAAAACTATTGAAGACCTTAGGTAAGATATTGGGAGATTACATCAATTTCTAATCAGTACAGATAATATAAACTCTAAAGACCATAACATTTCATTAGAGAAAACAACAAATAAAAAGATCCAGAATAGTAGAGCAGAAATTCTTGCTTATTAAAGGATGAGGCACTGTGCTAAGTGCTGGGGATGCAAAAAAAAGGGGGGGGGGAGGGCAGCAAAAATCATCGTATCTGTTCATAGAGTTGGATGGAAGGATTTATTTTAGAGATTATGATGAGGAAACTGCCACCAGACAACACAGAAAGATCACTCTTACGGAGGCTAGACTTTTATATTGATGTAGATTATGTAATGAAGTGGTACAAACTGCACATATTACAGACTGCAAAAATGTGGCAGCTACTAGATACCTAGAAAGACACAATGAGGTGGCCAGACTTATCTACCAGAAGTTCCCTAACCTTTATAAACTTAGAAATGACAAATTCTTCATACTACAGATATTAGCCCCAAAACATCATTAAGACTTAGACAAAGAAACTATACTGGAAGTAAAGCATCCTTACAGACAGAAGTATTGCCCACAAACACTGAGACAGAATACTGATCCATGAAAATCTAAAGATATTATTAATAACTGTTGTCATACTAAACACTCTTATTTCCAAATTACACTGAACAAAAAATTTTTGAAACATCAAGACCTAATGGAAGAAAACTCCAATCATGTGGGAAAAGTCTTTAAGATACAAGTGATCCTGTCATCCTATCTGTTACCAAAGATATCCTAAAGATGCTTTCCATGAATCTACAATGAAATGAATGGTAATAATAGCTATTTGCATGTAACCTTAAGGTTTACAAAGCACTGTATCTCATTTATTTTCATGATCTAATCTGATCCCCACAGTTATCCTATAAATTGGTACTATAGGTATTATCATCCCCATTTTACAGATAAGGAAGCCGAGACTAAGAAAGTTCCCTTGACTGTGAAAGGCAGGACCGAGGTCTCTTCTGTCTCCTTTGCTATGGGCCTCACTTTTTCTGCCTATAACAAGGGGAGAATAATCTCTTCTTACTATGGCATAAAAATATAAAAACTTTTAAAATACTTCAACGACCTGTGATTTTGCTGACTATCTGCAACACTCCGTAGATGGTATTCAGGAGCTGCTGTGGCCAATGAGCTCCTCTGAACAAAGTCAGGGTCCAACCAAACTGGTCTGTCCACCAATCCTCCCACCCGACGCTCTACTCCCTGTCTTTGTGCCTCTGCACAAACTAGTCCCATTTATGGAATGCATTTCCCCTCACCTGTCCATTAAAACTCCTAGCTTCCTTAGAACCCAGGATGTCAGAGCTGGGAGGGCCCTTAGAACACGAATGTGAATGTTAGGGGGGATTTAGAACAGAATGTCTGATGGAACCCAGAACAGTCAAAATCATGAGGGAAGCTAGAACCTAGAAACATCAGGGCTAAAAGCGATCTAAGAATCTCTAATGTCATTAGTGAAAAGGGCCTTAGAACGCGGGGTGTCAGAGGCAGGGGTGGGGAGGAACTTCACTTCTGTAAATTTTTGTTGGGGGGGGGCAGCTAGGTGGCGCAGTGGATAAAGCACTAGCCCTGGATTCAGGAGGACCTGAGTTCAAATCCGACCTCAGACACTTGACACTTACTAGCTGTGTGACCCTGGGCAAGTCACTCAACCCTCGTTGTCCCGCAAAAACAAAGGAACAAACAAAACAAATCTTTGTTACGACAGTCATGGGACCCGAGTTAAAATTCCACCTCTGCTATTCCTCCGTGACGCTGGGGGCAAGTCTTTTAGCTGCCCTGGGCCTCAGTTTCCTCATCTGTAAAATGGGGCCTCCCTCTTAGCTCCAGCTCCAGGTTCATCTCGTGCCTCGCTAGGCACAGGAGCCTGCCCTTCCCCAGCCCCGAACGTGACACCAGCAAGAAACGCGCAGCAGTCCCCAGTCCCCAGCGGGGCTGAGCCTCCAGATGCGGGACCAGTGGGGATGAATGAGAGGTCGCTATAGGTCAGTGACCTCTGATCCCCGGGTGACGTGACTCAGGTCCGGAGAGTACCGGCAAGGAGAGGGTCCCCGTGATAACCTTTGACCCACGCTCCTCTGAGTGCCCGGATGGTGACTCTTGACCCCGAGGCTATGAGGCCTGGAAGCCAAGCCGCGTTCCTCCCCCCCCCCCCCCCGCAAGACCCGTCCAGGCCCAGAGAGGTGCCCTCGCCCGACCTACGCACCAGTCAAACTTGCCCACTTGGTCCTCGTACACGGCCAACGCCGGGGCCAGGAGCGCGGCCCAGAGGCCCAGCCGAGCGGCAAGCGCCGCCGCCATGATGGAGAAACAGGCCGTGGGTTTGGACCGCCGCCGGCCCGGCATGCACAGCGCTTCCGGCCCTTCCGGCTCACTGGGGGGGACGGCGCCGGAACTGGGCGTGGAGGCGGGGCAGGCGAGCACGCTGCCGTGCGAGGGCGCAGAAGCGACGGGAGCCGGAATCAGGCACTCGACGTGGGCCGTCCGCATCCCAAGAGCCCTCGCGACGCCGGGGTCCTAGAAGGCGCAGCCGGGAGGCTACACGTGTGGGGAGCATCATGCCTAAGTCCAAACGCGACAAGAAGGGTGAGTCCTGAGGGCGTCTGGCCGGGACTGAGGAGCCGGGGGGGTGGGGGGGGGGAGGGGGGAGCCGCCGATGGGAGGGGGTGGTCCGCCGAGGCAGCCTCCAGGCGTCTGCTGGCAAGCCCGGGACCCTCGTCCCATCCCCGAGCATCTCGTGCCCTTTGCAGGCTCCCCGGAGCGAGTCATTGCCCCATCTTACAGATGGGGAATCTGAGGCTCGGAGAGGGGCAAGGACTCCCCCCTCCCAACAGCAGTTTTCATCCCGCCTTTACAGATGAAGATGGGGGGTGGGCCTGGGGTGGGGAGGTAGGGTCAGCAGGTCAGCCCTTTGTCCATAATCACAGATCAGCGTCGCCCTCTGTGCTCGGACCTGGTTCTTGTCACTCCACGTTTAGGGTTTTGTCCAAGTTTGGGCGCCCACTGGGTGCCGGGCCCTCGGGAAGGGGGTGCGACTGTTATCCCGCTTTTACAGGTGGGGAAAATTAGGCAAACAGCGGCGAAGGGCTTTGCCCAGGTCCACGAGGCTAGGCAGTGTCTGAAGTTGGGTTTGACTCAGGCCCTTCGTCCAGCCCCGGATGCCTCAGATCTGTTAACACAGATCCTGTGGCTGGCTTGTCAAGTGCTATGCAAACCTGGTGCCAGAAATCTTTGCCCTTGGTGCCGGCCCGAGCCCCCCTAGGAAAGTGGCCTACAGAACAGGGAGGCCAGCAGGCATTTATTCATCACCCACTGTGTACCAGCAGTACCAAGCATACGCCCTGGCCTTGGAGTCAGGCTCTGGCTTCCCATCCCATCCCAGCCAGTCCGGGGACCTTTTCCTTCCTGGGCTCAGTCTCATCCCCTGGGACATGAAGGAATTGCCTCTGTGGTTTTCCAGGTCCATTTTAGAGTTACTGATGCTAGTCACTGCCCATAGCCAGGGTCATGCAGGCCGCGGGTCAGGGATGCAGCAGAGGCTTGCACCTGGGGCTCCTGGTTTCCAGGGCCAGTTTTTGTGGGCTTCTCTTTGTGCTTCCCATCCCAGGGCCATGAGTCTTTAAATCCAGTCCCTGCAAGGGTTCAGGCACGTGAAAGGTAGACCAGTGAGGGGTCCGTGGTCATTGGTCCTTTGGAGATTGAAGTCTCCGTCTTGGGCTGAGTCAAACCGTGTTGTGGGATGTCACAGTGAGCCTTGACCTGCTCTGGTTGCTGTCATCTCTGCCCCTTCTTCCAGCCCATCAAAACTAAGCGTTCCTTCTCTCCTCTGTCCCAGTCTCCTTAACGAAGACCACCAAGAAGGGCCTAGAACTCAAACAGAAGCTGATAGAAGAGGTAAGAGGCCCGTGTCGTTATCATTGCCCACTCCTCCAGCTAATGGTACTAAGCCAAAAGATAGAAGTGGCAGAGAGGGCCGCTGAGGCTTGAGGAAGCAAGTATTTCATAAGGGCTAGAGTGCTTATAAGCCCTGTTAACGGAAAGATTCTACCTGGATGGCTCCATAGGGGAGGGGGGATTTCTGTGGGAGGTGGGAGGGACGACTGACCGCTAGGGAAAAGGCCGGAAAGGACTTTCTGTGGAAGGTGGCGCCTGAGTTAACTCTTAAAAGAAACTAAGGATTCTATAGGAAAGAACTAAGGAGGGAATGAATTTTAGGTGCAGAGGCATGGAGGTGGGAGATGACAATGCCATGTTTCTAGAACTAGAATCAACAAGACCTGGCAGGTGATTTATAACGAGGGAGTGGGAGAGAGGGAAAGGTGTACTGTGACTCAGGTTGGAAAGCTAGACAATTGAAAGGATGGTGATAGCCTCCATAGAAGTAAGGATTCAGTTTTAGGTAGCAGGGTCAGTAAGAAGTCCCAGCCTTACTTTTTTGTTTGGGTTTTTTGGTGGGGAAATGGGGGTTAAGTGACTTGCCCAAGGTCACACAGCTAATAAGTGTCAAGTATCTGAGGCCGGATTTGAACTCAGGTCCTCCTGAATCCAGGGCCGGTGCTTTATCCACTGTGTCACCTAGCTCCCCGCCCGCCCCCCCCCCCCCCCCCGCCTTATTTTTTCCTAAAACATTGACCAATAAATTTAACAAATGCTTATCATGTACCTGCGGTATACACAGCACTGGGTTATAAGCTGTCGATAAGACCCAGCCTCTCCCCTCAGGGACTGTAGTCTAAAAGGGGCTAAGACAGGAACAGAGAACTGTGATGCATATTATTAGATATTACAGGAAAAAGGCAATGGGTTGGGATTGTTAACTAACCCTTGGGTCCCTTGCATTTCCCCACAGCTTCGAAAATGCGTGGACATGTACAAGTACCTTTTCATCTTCTCTGTGGAAAACATGAGGAACAGCAAGTTGAAGGATATCAGGAGTGCCTGGAAACACAGCCGGTGAGGAGGGGGCTGGGGGCTGGGGCGGTGAGTTGCAGATCGAGGACTGTCCTCATCTTCATTTAAAACTGGGGGGGGGGTGCAGGGACCTGCTCACACATGCACTGAGGAGGCGTCAGAGCCAGCATTTGGACTCAGGCTTCCTGGTGCTTGGACCCCTACCACCTTGCTTCCCTGGAAGGTTAAAAGAAAGCCCAGAAGAGATGCCTCCCTGATGATCCCATTGTCTTTCTCTTCAGGATTTTCTTTGGAAAGAACAAGGTTATGATGGTGGCTTTGGGCCGAGGTGCCGCTGAGGAGTACAAGGACAACCTGCACCAGGTGGGCTCCTGCTCTCGGTCCTTGGAGGGGGTTAACCACATTCTGCTGGGCTCAGGTAGGGCCCCCTTTAGCCAGTCCGTGCACTTCTGCTGAGAGCCTGTGTGACTGGGACAGTGGGAGTCCTGGCTTCTCCAAGCCCTTGGGGCTTCTGGGGCCTGGGGCTAAGCATGTGGGAGGCCCAGCTCTCATCCTGCAGTGCCAGCCTCGATAGCCATGGAGCACTTTCCTCCCGCTCCTTCCCCATTGTTCGCCTTTGTCCTCTGCCAAAGCTGTTTCATGTCCCAACACAATAAAAGTAGGACCGGTTGGGGAGGGGACCTGCCCACCCTAGGCCTGTCTTGTTTTTTGTGTGTGGTTTTTTTTTGTTTGTTTTTTGCGGGGCAGTGGGGGTTAAGTGACTTGCCCAGGGTCACACAGCTAGTAAGTGTCAAGTGTCTGAGGCCAGATTTGAACTCAGGTACTCCTGAATCCAGGGCCGGTGCTCTATCCACTACGCCACCTAGCCGCCCCTGGCCTGTCTTGTTTTAATGCATCATGGGTTCTTTGGCAGTGTCTTTGGTGAGGCCCGTGGACCCCATCCATCCAAGAATGAGGCTTTTAAATCTATAAAATAAGTACCTGGGATTACAAAGGAAACTAATTCTATTGAAATACAGCAATCAAAATGTGGTCTTTGTTTAACCCAAGTTTACAGAGGCCAGATGAAGGACCCCAGTTCTTTAGAGAGTGACATCACTGCAGATTTTGTGGGTAGATCAGATACTGCCAACATGAACAAACCAGGGAAATGTGTCTCCTGTGGAAAAGAAGGCTGTGCTGGGGCAGGACCCTGGAGAGCACCTGCCCAGCTTCATGTCCTCCATCCTGGGGGGGGGGGTGGCCCTCATCTCTCCACTTGGCATTTTCCTTCCCTCCCCCTCCCCCCTTTCACCTCTGGACCACCCCCTGGTTAATCTTGTCCCCTCCACCCAATCTTTAGACTAAATCGGTTAGCTGTGGGACCTTCTTACAGGACTACCCAAGAGCTAATGATCCATTTGTGTCTGAAAGTACCAAAAATGCCGTGGTTAATCCAGGAAAATGCAAGAATAACTCGTCAGTAGGGATATAACTGGGATCCAATTCTGGCGGCTCAGTGTGCAGGACATCCCAGAGCTGCCCAGCAGTGATGTGAATTGCCTTGCTATATAGCAAGTTCCTTGTCCCCAGAAAAGGTCAAGCAATGGCTGGAAAAACTCCTTCAGAAATGGTGTGGAGGGGGTTTGTGGAGGGAGTGGATCCCCCTCTGCCACTCCCCTGGGGCCTTTCTTTGTGACTAACGAGGTTTTCTGTTTCCCAAAGGTCAGCAAGAAGCTGAGGGGTGAGGTGGGTCTCTTGTTCACCGACAGAACGAAGAAGGAAGTGAATGAGTGAGTGGCTTGAGTCTGGGGAAGGAGCCTGAGCCAGAGGGGGGAGGATTTGTGATTGTGAGAGGCCAGCACGGCACCTGAAGGATCATGTCTGGTAGGATCCACTCCTGTCTCTGGCCAGAAGGCCACAGAGGACTCACAGCTGAGTCCTAGGGACCAGGCGGTGATGGGAGGATTTCTAGGATCCCCATCGTTCTTCGTGTTTAGTAAATGCCTGCTGGGTGCAGGGCCAGTAATATAGAGGCAGAAGACCACCACCTTCCAAAGTAGCCTCTTTGGGGCAGACAGAGTTTGGTTCTGATAGAGTGGAGGTCAGAAAGACTGAGCTGAAAAATCAGGATGTCATGGGGTGGTCCCAGCCCAGGCTTCTTCACCCACAGATGGCCAAACTAAGCAAGAAGGCTGGTCCTGAGCAGCATGGTGCCTGTCACCTCTGACCACAGGCCTGCCAAGAATAACAACAACAGTAATAATCACGGCAGTAGCTAACATTTATAAAGCAGTTCTTATGTGCCCTATGTGCCCTGTGCTAAGCGCTTTATAATTAGTATCTCATGTAACCCTCCAACCACCCTAGGAGGTGGGAGCTGTTGTTCCCGTTTTATAGAGGCTCATAGGTGTCTGAGACTAGATTTGACCTCAGGGCTTCTGGACTCCAAGTCCCTCACTGTATCCACTGAGCCAGCCAGAGGTCCTAGAATATTCAGCAGGCTGCTTCACCTACTTATTAAGTAGCTGGTGTACATAAGAAGGCCATGAGGTCACAGATGTGGATCCCTGCTAGTCCAACCCTCTCGTTTTACAGATGAGAAAACCGAGGCCCAGGAGGTGAATGACTTGCCCAAGGTATCCCATGCCTCAGAGGTGGGCTTTCAACTCAGACCCAATATTCCTTGTACAATACCAGATCCTGGGCTCAGATCCCACCTCTGACTCTGCCCGTTTTCCTCATCTAAAACAAGTGGGTTGGGCAGGTGACTGTTGAAGTCCCTTTGAGCTCCAGGTTCGTGCAACATGTTTTACAAAGACAAACAAATGGGCCGGCCCCTACTCTCCAGGACCTTCAGTCCTGTGAGGCTGCTTGGGGTGGGGGGGTTCTACAGGGGCAGGCCCTGGCTCAGATGAGGGGAGCAGTGGCCAGTGACTCCCCTCCCACTCCTCCTACCCCAGGTGGTTCAGTAAGTATACAGAAATGGATTATGCCCGGGCTGGGAACAAAGCGACCTTCACCGTCAGCCTGGATGCGGGTCCCCTGGATCAGTTCCCCCATTCGATGGAGCCTCAGCTGAGGCAGCTCGGCCTGCCCACTGCCCTCAAGAAAGGTAAAGGACACATGGGTTGGGGAGGGGGTGGAGACGTGGCCTACCCCTCCCTCTCATCTGTGCAAAGGCAGTGGGCTATGAGTGTGGATGATCCCCGCTGTCTGATGTGGTTAACGTGTTGGTTGGTTTGGCTGAATGATTCCCCCCATCTTTCTGTTCTTTGGCGCAAAGGGTGGCCTGACAGGGAAGAAAGGGGGAGGGACACATTGGGAAATGACGATCAAGTAAAAACAGTTGATATCCGGGAAAACTGAAAAAAGGAAGAAATTAATTCCTGAAGGAAGCTGACATTTGCCCCCACTGTCGGGCATCCTGCGTGACCCGTTGGCTGTGTGTGCCACAGAGAACAAGGGGCTAGAAAGCATGGCAGCCCCGGAGGCGGCTCTTGGACGGGAAGAGCCCTTGGGGCCCATGCCACCCTGGGAGCCATCTTCAGCCATTGGGAGGCCTGTCCTGTCCAGGGGGGCCTCTGCTGGTTCAGCTTGGCTCCCAAGGACAGAACGAGGAGTGGGGGGTGGAAGTAGAGCCCCCATGCCTGTCAGGACGAGCACGCTGTCCCTGGCTGGGAATGGCTCCCTGGGTGAGGGTGAGCCCATAAGCAGAGGTCTTCTGAGACTAGGAGAGCACAGCTTCTTAGGGCCAGTGTAGTGGGGACTCCATGACATGCCCTCTGAGGCCTCTTCTGGCCTTCAAGAGGAGCATTAGGACCCGTAGGGCAGGCTGGGCCATCGACCCAGAGAGCCTGCTTCACCAGGACCCTCTCTACAGGTGTGGTGACCCTGACCTCCGACTACCAAGTGTGTAGCGAGGGTGACGTGCTGACCCCTGAGCAGGCCCGAGTCCTGGTGAGTAATGGGGAGGCTCAGGAAGCAGGAGGAGAGATTGGAGTCTAGCCCCTCTGCCTCCCCTCTCCCTCCCCGCTTCCACTGCCCTGACCTCTCTACTTTGTCTCTCCAGAAGCTGTTTGGGGTCGAGATGGCAGAGTTCAAAGTTACCATCAAGTACCTGTGGCAGGCTGAGTCCGGGAAGTTCGAGCATGTTGGAGAGAGCGCAGAGAAGGATGAATCTGGTGACAGCTCCTCCAAGGAATCGGAGGACTCGGAGGAGGACGACTAACCGGGGACGGCCCGAGCAGGAGCCCCTCTGCAGGACACAGGCTGTCACCTCGGTGCAGCCTCTCAGAGCGGCTGCCTCCCTTTTCTAAGGGAGGAGAGACTGGCTTGCAGGACTCTCAGGAGGGAGAGGTGCAGGGCACATGGGACTGTGTTTTTATATAGAATAAAGCGTTGTCAGCGTAGTGGGTGCACCTGGGGGCAAAGGAAAGGATGTGGCTCCTTGCTGTGAGGGCTAGTGGGGGGGGGGGGTCTCTGTCCTGGTGCTTCTCTGCCAACCCCACTCGCTTCCCCCCTGCTCGGCCTGCCTCCAGACACATGATAAGGAAATGCCAAAGTTGGGATTTGGGAAGAAGGACGCAACCCCTAGAGAAAGCAGATCCTGCTGCAGCTGCGATGAAGCGGTCAGAGCTAGGGAGGACCGAGTGGGGCAGGTTGTCCAGGACTCTGGCAGAGGAACCAAGTGCTCTTAGCAGGATCCTTCACAGGCAAGGACGTGCCAACATCAACCATGTAACATGTCCTGGATTAGACTGAGTATAAGGTAGACAACAAGACCCATGCTTGCCGCACATGCTTGGCCATCAGCCCCAGGGAGGTGAGGACTGCAGCTCAGCTTTCAGTCACCTCCCACAATACTGACACACCTTTGTGTGGTGCTTTTTGAAGGCCTGCAGAGTGTTCTCAGGACATCCCTCTGAGGGTGGGCACACTGAGCATTGTGTCCATTTTATAGAGGAGTTCATGGACTAAAAGGTTTGACCTGCCTGGGTTCAGACAGGGAGGGTTTGAACCCAAGTGTCTGAACTTGGAAATCCAAGGTCCCTCCCTCTCTCTGTTCCATGCTACATAGCATTACACAGCCACTTAGTCCCAGTGCTGACAGCACCAGCTAAGGATCATGAGGGGGGGTGTTCCCCTTTTCTGCCGTGGCCTCCTTGGGCGGTGGCCAATGAAGCCCATGCACCCTTTGTCAGAATCTTCTTTGAATGTTTAAATTTTCAGCATCACCAAGGAAACTAACTATATTAAAATAGAATTATCCAGATACTTTCAGAGGCTAGGGACCCCAGCGTAGGGATAAATTGGCCTTTTTTTCCAGCTAAAACCCCACCTTCTGTCAGTGGACACTTTCTCAGTGTCCCTAGATGCCTTCCATCTCCACTCTCCATTTCTCCCAGCTGAGTCTTGTTTTTTGTTTTCCCACATCTCCCATTAGACTGGGAGCTCCTTTGTATCCCCACAGTACCCAGCCCACAGGAGAGGTTTAATGTATGTTTGTTGGCCAGCTGGCTTGGACAAACTGGACCTGACTCATAAAAGGCCCAACCTCCAGCAGGGAGGACCTGAGCACCCGAGCCTAGAAGGGAGTCACTGAACCCTAACCCCATGTTGATAGGCCCCGTTCAGGTGACCAGGGTGGGATCCACCCAGAGACTGAGTCAGAATTGGCTTCCCAGTCCTGGCTCTCAAAGGGACACCTTTCCAAGCCTCAGTCTTCTCTGCAGTAGGACAGATGTGCGCGATCTTCCCGCTGGGACGGTGCTAACATGGGAAGTTGTGCCAAGCTGGTATCTGCACTCAAGGCTGTAACTGGAAAGAGGCCTGATCCTGGGAGGATGGCACAGATGTCAGTCAGCACTGTGTCCCAGGCACTGTGCTGCGGATACAAACAGGCCATGGGACCCGCCATGGGATGGAGGCTGCTTCTGCTTCACTCATCCACGGGGCGTGACTTGAGACCCCAAAAACGTACCTTTGGGCCTCTCTGCCACTTAAAGGAATATGTGTGTAAAACCATTAAAAAGCTTTTCCTGGCACAAATGGCCCCGTAAGTGTTCTGTTTGAGCTATCTCAGTCCCAGCTGAATAGGTAGCAAGCTTCCTCTTCCAGATAAGGACCAAGTGACTGGCTCAGGACAGCTGGAGCTCACCCCTCCCTCAGGTGCACACCTTAAGTAAGGCACACCTCACGAGCTCACCAGGTTGTACAAGTAGTCTTCATGTCTTTGTGAATGATGAGCTTTGTAGCATTTCTGTGATTACATGGTGGGTTTAAGAGTCAGAATTTGAACCCAGATCTCAGGCACATTCTACTCCATTCAAAAGGTTCCTGTTTGTTTCGATATGATTTTGTCACCTGCAACTGTCCCTGGACAATTCCCTTTCTCCTCACGTAGGGAGAACCTCCCCAAGCCCCTGATTTTGAAAAGGGAAGTAGCACCCGCTCTCCCTGGCAGAGAGGAGGTGGTGGTGGTGATCCATGCTGGGCAGCATCAAGTGGCAGTCCATGGGACAGAAGCGTGGAACACAGGAAGGCTGGCACTGGGGCTGCTTAACTGGGAGAAAACTTTAGGGAAGCTGGGAGGGCTGACTCAGCATGGGAAGAGGGATACAGGAGAGGCAGGATTAGATACTCTGGCCTCAGGACACACCAGAGGTGCAGACTGAGGATCAGGGGCAGTAAAACTAAAATCACACAGCAAAGTGGACTGGGTATGGTGTACTTCGTAGAAGAGCCTTGTTCAGACTCGGATTGGGCAATCTGGCCAAAGCCACCCACCCTACTTGGAGGCTTCCATTCCAACACCCTCCAGAGGCCAGCTCTTCAGGAGGGAGCCAGGATCCACCCCTGCTCTGCCACCAAGGACCCAACCAACCCCAGGCCCCAGAGGAGCCCAGTGCCTAAGACACTCCAGGCCACTCTCTTGCAATACTAGCTTTTATTCCATCAGGACAGAGCAGAGCTGGGCTCGGCCCTCACCCTTCTCAACAGGGACAGCCACCAGGGCAGGAGGTCAGAGGTCTCACCCCTGGGAGGGAGGCTAGAAAAACCATTGATTCAGAGACTGGGGACAATCTGAAAGACAGAGCTGAAGCTGCAGCAGCTTAAGGCAAAGGGCGGCTGATGGGGTTGAGAGCACGGGGGCGGCCAGTGTCAAGAAGGGGGCCTCCCCACCCCCAGGCCTGGAGCTAGCGGAAGTAGTTGGGACATTCATGGGCGACGAGATGCCAGGCCTGGTCAAAGGCCTTCACCACCCCAGACTCCAGTGGGCCCTCCTCTGATGCTGCCATATTCTGCTGCAGCTGCTCCAGGCTGGACATGCCCAGGATAACAGCATCTCCACGGGAACCCTATTGAGAGAGGGGGGAGAGAGCCAGCTATGTGTGTAGGTCATGCACAGGTGGGTGCTGGTAAATATTTTAACAACCAGCTTTGGGGGGTGGGGGTGATTCAGGATTATGCTGGTAAATGTTTAACAACCAGCTTGGGGAGGGGAGGGGGAATGTGCTTAACAGCATACTTTTTTTTTTAAGTGAGGCAATTGGGGTTAAGTGACTTGCCCAGGGTCACACAGCTAGTAAGTGTTAAGTGTCTGAGGCCGGATTTGAACTCAGGTCCTCCTGACTCCAGGGCCGGTGCTCTATCCACTGCGCCACCTAGCCGCCCCAGTTCTCTAAATTCTTGAGAAATGAGGTCTTTATCGGAGAAATATCCTTCACAGTTATGATCACTAACAATCACTCAAAATTTAACAGTGGTGGTATGAGCTGGCTCTAGTGAGATACCCCTGGATCTCCCACTATAATTTCACGAGGCCAGGAAAGGTTTCTTACTTTTTTTGTAGGTGTCCCAACAGATAAGAAAATGAGACTTGGAGTCAGGGAGACCTGAATTCCAATCTTGCTTCAGACACTTACTAGCCATGTGACCCTGGACAAGTCATTTAACCCATCTGCCTTGGTTTCCTCACCTGTACACAGAATTGCTATGAAGATCAAGTGAGGTAACATGTGTAAGGTGCTCCGAAAGTCATGTTGTTCAGCTGTTTCCTACTCTTCATGACCCCACCTATGCTTTTCTTGGCAAAGATGCGGGAGTGGTTTGCCATTTCCTCTTCCTGCCCACTTTACAGATGAGGAGACTGAGGCAAACAGGGTGAAGTGACTTTCCCAAGGTTACACAGCCAGTGAGAGTCTATGGGGAGATCTGCGCTCAGGGAGATGAGTCTTCCTGACTCTCTCCTCCCAAAAAATGTACTGGAGCGGTTTGCCACTTCCTTCTCCAGTGTATTAAGGCAAACAGAGGCCAAGTGATTTGCCCAGAGTCACAAAGGTCTGAGGCCTAGGTCCAGCGCTCTATCCGCTGTACCACCTGGCTGCCCACCCTCCAGTGGTTTATATCTCCTCCCACCATCATCTCTTTAGCATGAAGAGGCTCCCACTTGTGCTCCAGGGCTGCTGAGAGAGGCCACAGTTTAAGGATCCTCTGAAGTGCAGGCCACCACCAGGTAAGTAGAAGCGGGCCAGGCATAGGACCAGAGATGGGGCCTGGAGACACCTTCCCAGCTTTGTTACTCTTGCCATTATTCACCTTGAGGCACTGTATATGTCCAACCAGACTGAATGAAGGCTTCCCCAACCTGGATCTCCACAGGTGGGCCAGGCCCTCTACATCCCACAAGAGCCCTGGGAGGAACCATTACCCCCACAGATGAGAGGAGGTCACACAGTAAGTAACTGCACAAGGCTGGATTCCTCCAGACACACAAGCCAGGTGGTCGTCCGTGACACCTGACAAGATGAATGGGATGGAACATGCTACTGCGGTAAAGATGAAGATGGATGGGAAGATGCCCACGGAGGGATGCAGAGTGAAGACAGCGGAGCCCAGGCAACGAGAGACAGCCCTGATCACAGCCACAGGAGCCAGGTGGCTTCAAGCACAGCAGCGGTGCCCAGGCCAGGAGCTCCCTCAGGGTGGGGGCACCCAGGCTGTGAGCTCCTCCTCACAGGGGCTGGCTTTTGCCTTTCTTTATATCCCAAGCACTTAGTAAGCGCTTGCTAAGTCTCAAATGACTGGCCCCCACTACTGCCAGCTGGCACCTGGCCTTTGGTCCTTTTAACCAAGTTAAAATTCAAAGAGACCCCCCTGTCTACATGGTGCAAGGAAACTCTCAGTCAGTCGGGACACTTGGGTTGGTTTGCCCAGAAGTTTTTAGGAAATATCTTTTTCCCATAGTTTCTTTGTGATTTGTTCATTAGCTGTATTAAATATCAGTGAGAGAAAAGCCAAAGCGTGGAAGAGATGGGATCCAGGGCCCCCGGGGCGTTACCTGCAGCTGGGAGTGGTGGTACATCCACCTGAGGGCTGCGGAGGTCATGCTGGGAGCGTTGGCCCCATAGGATGCCGCCAGCGCTTTCTCCACAAGAGCAATGGCTTGAAAGTGATGTTCCTTCCAGAAGCTGTGTTGGAAGATTTAGACATAAAAAATGATATCATAGGTAAATTAGGAGAGGAAGAAATAGTTTACCTCTCATATTTATGGAAAGGAGAACAGTTTATTACCAAACAAGAGATAAAGAATATTATGAAATGCAAAATGGATGATTTTTATTACATTAAATTAAAAAGTTTTTGTACAAACAGAAGCAACACATCCAAAATTGGAAGGGAGGCAGAAATCTGGGAAACAATTTTTATAGCCAGTATTTCTGATAAAGGCCTCATTTCTAAACTATATCAGGAACAGAAGCTGTGTTAGATGGGCAGACAGGGAGGTTCAGTGATCAGCGCCCCCAGGCTGGCCTCAGTGTGGGGGGCTCAGCCTGACTCCCAATCACAGGGACCCTAACTGAGCCTAGGCCAAAGTACAGTCCTGACTCTACCAGTCACTACTCAGTGTGTGACTGACCACAGGTCAAACCTCCCTGCAAATCTCCCAGGGAGGATGCCACAGTGACCTCCAGGCATGCTCAGTCTACCTCCCAGTGAAACAATCCATGAGCACAGGACACAGGCCTGGGGCACCCCTTGTCCCAGAACTTCACTCCTCTGGGGTCACTTGACCATGATGACCCATCCCATCCCCTGTGACACCCCAAGAGAGGGCACATTGTAGGAGTGGTCACCACATTCCGGGAAGGACACTGAGAGTGTCCAGAGGAAGGGGAGGCCCCGCCAGGACATGGCAGCCTTTCAAGGACCTGGGGCTGATTGGACTAAATCTGGGGACAGTGGGGGGCTTGAGAGCACATGTCCTGCATGGGGAGGGGACTTAGGCTCGTTCTGCTTGGCCCCAGGGGGCAGAACCAGGGGCACTGGGCAGCTGTCCAAACAGGGCAGTTTTGTCTCCATGTCAGGAACCCCTTCCTCACAATGAGAGGGGCCCCAAAGGGGAAGGGGCTGCCTGGGCTTCAGAGAGGGGTCTGAGGTCTGCAAGTGGGGGCTGCGGGTACACCTGTCAGGGATGGTTTCAGGGGGAGCTCTTGTTCGGCTCTGTGTTGGAGCCGATGCCCTCCAAGGTGCACTCCTTCATTCAGTTATCTCCTATTTATCTTATAGACAGCCTCTTTGCATGTTGCCCCCAACACCCTCCCCGGCCCCCCCCCCCGCCCCTGTTCGACTGGGAGCTCCTTGAGGGCAAGCACTGTTGTCTACCTTTCTCTGCATCCCCAGCACTTAGCACGGTGCTTGGCATGGAGTGGGCACTCCCATGTTTACTGGATTGAACTGAAGGTCCCTCCAAGCTCTAAAACGTGGGATGGTTTCCCAGAGAGCTGGGCCAGGGGCTCACACCCATTCGCACAGATGGGGAAAGCCTGGGGTTTCAGAGATACCAGGCCCTCCTGCATACCCACGACCCCCTGCTCACCGATTCCTGTAGGTCTCAGCCCAGCTGTTACCAAAGAATCGGCCTTCCGGCTGCTTTTTGTCCTTGTCTTCATACTTGTACTTGCCAGTCAATAGGCCACCTGAGCAGAAACAGGACAGGCAGATCTTGGGGATCCCCCCAAGGGCTGAGAGTGCAGCCAGAAGTCACGGCTGTGAAGGGGAACGTCCCCTTCAACTTGGCCTCGAGTGAGGGGGACCGAGCCAGGCCCCTTGTGCACTCCCACCAGCACCACAGAAGACCTCTCCATCCCACTCCCAAGCTGCACCCACAAGATACCCAGACTCATGCCCCTGGAGCTCCCTCAGGGTTTGAAACAGTGGCTTCTGCCAAATAACCCCTGAAGGTGGTTAGTATAAATAGTATTTCCCCCATTTGTCCAGAGAAGCTCTAATTTGCCCCTAGATACACAGCTAGCAAGTATCAAAGTCCAGATTTGAACCCAGATCTCTTGACTCCATGTCCTCACTCTATTATCTGATCCCAGGGATTCTGGGGTCCCCTCCCCCTTTTCCTCATACCAGCCAAAGGGTTGTAGGCATAGAACCTCAGTCCAAAGTGATGCAGGCAGGGGAAGAGCTCTGTCTCCACTTGCCTGGTGGTGGCGTTGTACATGCCCTGGGAGGAGGGAGGAGAGCTCAGCTGGGGGGGCTCAGGGAAGGGATGATCCCCCAAACCAGCCCAGGTCAGAAGTCACAGGCTAAGCACGCTGGGGGCTCAGGCTCAGAAGGGCTAGTCCAACTCTTTCATTTTACAGGTGGGGAAACTGAGGCCCAGACAAGTCCTTAGGTAGAACGTGGCAGATCATGATTTGAACCCTGATCTGTCCCCAAAGCCAGTGCTCTTTCTACCACAAAGCATTGGAGGTCAGAGACCTAGATCTGAGTCCAGCTCGGTCATTTACTAGCCATGTGACCCGGGGGCCACTCCCTCCCTCCTCTGGTGCTGAGTTTCCTCCCCTGTAAAATCTGTCAGGCCTGGATGGCAGAAAGGCTCCTTGCCCGGGGGTCAGGGTGAACCCAGTGGCCAAGAAGGGCCCCCAGGAGTCCCTGCATCATCCTGGGCTCAGGCAGCTCCTTACCTGGTACACAGTGGGCAGGATCCAGCCATTGTTCTTGCAGAGGGTGCAGATTTCAGCTACTTCCCAGGAGGCATAGTTAGAGAGGCCCAGCTCTACAAACTTACCCTGCAGGGGGAGAGGGAGAGGGGAAAGAGAGAGAGAGAGAGAGAGGGAGAGGGAGAGGGAGAGGGAGAGGGAGAGGGAGAGGGAGAGGGAGAGGGAGAGGGAGAGGGAGAGGGAGAGGGAGAGGGAGAGGGAGAGGGAGAGGGAGAGGGAGAGGGAGAAAGAGAGGGAGAGGGAGAGGGAGAGGGAGAGAGAGGGAGAGGGAGAGGGAGAGAGAGGGAGAGGGAGAGGGAGAGGGAGAGGGAGAGGGAGAGGGAGAGGGAGAGGGAGAGGGAGAGGGAGAGAGAGGGAGAGGGGAAAGAGAGAGGAAGAGAGAGGGAGAGGGAGAGGGAGAGAGAGAGAAGGAGGGAGGGAGAAAGGGAGAGAGAACCTCAGGTCAGGGCTGGGCCGCTGCTCTAAGCAGTCCTTCCTCTATTTGACCTGTACTTGCCTCCCCTGTGAGAAAGTCATTAGAATGTCTTTGTGACTAGCAACTGTTTCATTCATCTCCAGCTCTAGCACAGTGCCTGGTGGTTAGCAGTAAGTGGTTAATAAATAATCTTGAATTATTGATTGATTGATGCTCTAAGGCCTCTCCAGATCTCACATCCTGTATTCTAAAGGCCCTCCCAGCTCTGACATCCTGTGCTCTAAGGGCCCTCCCAACCCTGAAATCCTGTGTTCTAAGGGCCCTCCCAGCCCTGACAGCCTGTGTTCTAAGGGCCCTCCCAGCCCTGACATCCTGTGCTCTAAGGGCCCTCCCAACCCTGAAATCCTGTGTTCTGAAGCCCTTACCAGCCTTGACATACTGTGTTCTAAGGGCCCTCCCAGTTCTACCAGCCTCTGCTCTTACCTCCTGGTACAGCTCATTGCAGGCACGCAGAGTCTCCTCCACTGGCGTGTTGTGGTCAGGTGCGTGCAGGTAGAAGAGATCCACTCGGGAGCACTGCAGGCGCGTCAGGGAGGTCTCCAGCTGGGAGCGGATACTGTCTGCACGGAGAGACTTCCCATCCCAGGGATTAGCCTTGGTAGCAATTTTCACTTGGGGAGAAAGAAGGTGGTTGGAGGTGGCTGAGATTCAGTTCAATGTGATTCAGCAAACACAGTCCATGCCCTGCTCGGCCCCAGATCCGAACAGGCCACATTTCTACCTTTCCCAGCTGGCCACTTGCATTTCTCATTCTGTACAATGTCGGAGCTGGAC
Organism: Dromiciops gliroides; assembly: GCF_019393635.1. NCBI lineage: Eukaryota > Metazoa > Chordata > Mammalia > Microbiotheria > Microbiotheriidae > Dromiciops > Dromiciops gliroides. The sequence goes on along the minus strand of NC_057863.1, from coordinate 614,962,894 downwards.
AAGGGCTCAGAGGGCATCTAGTCTGACCCTATTATTACAAAAGAGAAAACTGAGGCTCAGAGAAAGGAAGGACCTTGTGCAGGACTTGCACCAGGGGAAAAAAGTTGGACTTGGAGTCAGAGGCCTTGGTTTCCAGTCCTGGCTTGACCACTCACTACCTATGTGACCTTGGGCAAGTCACTTACCACCTCCAGGCTTCAGTTTCCTCATCTGTCAAATGAAGCAGTTCAACTGGACGATCTGTTGTTGCCCTTCCAGATGTAAACTGTCCATCCTCAGCTCCTGTGACTTCCTAAATCTTGGATTCTTGCCAGGACCCCATACCACCTCCAGGGCATCCTCACATTATACCCACTTTTCAGACAAAAAAAGTGATCCCTCCAAGAGGTGACGTGGCATGTGCACATCACAAAGGGTGCTGAGGAGCTTCATCCACACCTTCTGGCTCCAAATCTGAGGTTCTTATCACCACAAGGTGACACCTTCCACCCCGCCCCCCTCCACACGCACAAAAGAGAAAGGGGTAGTCAAGTGTAAGACACTGCTCTTTTCATAAATGGTCACTTAGCCAAATGCAGTAGAAAAATGAAATGGGTGTAAATAATTCTGATAAACCAACTTGATAAGAAACACTAGCCCCCAGATTAAGAAATGTTTGAGACAGACCTCAGATAAATGAGACTGTTTTCAGAATTTGGAAGGATTCAACTCAGAAACGATTAAGCAAATAACTGTTTAGGGAATACGGGACAATTCTATTCATACCTAACAGAAAGAGAGGTATTTGGAGTTTCACGTAAGTTACAGATGGGTCACCACCCATGAGCAGGCCCTAAATACAAAGATTCAGAGGAGCTGAGCTGGGACATGGGCTTTGCATCTATTTTGTTGGGAACTGTGCTTATTGGAAAGGAGGCACTGCTGCACTGAGAGCTGGATGGCTCGAGAAAGGTTTTGAGAGCTGTCTACCACCTAAAGTGCAAACCATATAGAGCTATTACCTGTGTTGCCTTTGACTGCCCTCTGTGGTCTGAAAGGGAGAAACTAAGGGGAAAAGATCAAGCTTTGCTTCTGCTCTGTGACAAATAGAGGAGGAATGGCTTTACCTGAAGGCTAATGAGGGGGGGGGGGGGAAAGAATACCCTGATATTTATTTCTCTCTCTTTCTCTCTCTCTGCAGGGCAATGAGGGTTAAGTGACTTGCCCAGGGTCACACAGCTAGTAAGTGTCAAGTGTCTGAGGCTGGATTTGAACTCAGGTCCTCCTGACTCCAGGGCCGGTGCTTTATCCACTGTGCCAACCTAGCTGCCCCTCCCCTGATATTTAAAGAACTGGTCTTGGGGGAGGTTAGTTAGGCTTATTGCTATCTATAGCTCTGTAGGGAAAAACGCAAAGCTTCAGAGAAGATCTAAGGAGCTTGACATTTCTCTAAACTAAGGGAGCTACTATCACTGAAATTAATAGCTTAGCACTCTCAGCGCCCTGCCAAGAGTGGCTGTGTCTTAAAGTCAATCAATAAACATTTACAAAGCACAGACCTGGCACTGTCTTGAGCCACAGATACAAAAAGAGGCAAAAGACAGTCCCTGCCATCAAAGAGCTCACAATCTAATGGGAACTGGGGAAACAACACACACACACACACACACACACACACACACAGGTTATATAATGTCTAAACAGTAAAAAATTAACAGAAGGAAGGCACTAGAAGTAAAAGGAGTTGGAGAAGGCTTCCTGTAGAAGATAAGTTTTGGGGGGGACTTGAAGGAAGCCAGGGAAGGCAGTAGGCAAAGATAAAGGAGAGCATTCCAAGCATGGGGGACAGTCAGAGAAAGTGGAATGTGTAAAAGAACCTGACACGACTTCAGCAGCCTGAGAGTTAAGAGAGAAGTAGCTTGGCCCAGCAGGAAATCTGATGACCAGCAGACCAGCAGACAGCAGAGACAGCAGTTCTGAACAGAGTTGACTGTTCTAAGGCCTGCTGTCCAGTGCTTTGAGCTACTTCCAACTTGAATAGAGAAACCCACGTGTCTTTCTGCTAGGTTCTATTGTATGTCCCCTCTCCCTCACAGAGAGTGTATGGGGTGGGGGGAGTGTGACCGAGGTTTATGCATAGACTTATATTTTAATTATTTGTACTTTCGCATTCTATTGAGTAAATGTTACAATTATTCAATAATTAAATGTTAGAATCGAGTAAATGCTATAATTACTTAATTCAGTTATAATTGAGTAAATGTTAGAATTATTCCCACTTCTGCCTTCTACTGAGTAAACGATATATTTATTCCTGTCTTGGCCTTCTAATGAATGAATGTTAACTATTCTTGCTTCTGCCTTGTGATTTAGTTAATGTTTCATGTTTAACACTAGGGCTTTCTACCGTTGATCATCTTCGATTTATCCCATATGTCTTGTTTGTACATAGCTGTTTACATATTGTCTCCCCCTTATACTGTGAGCTCCTTGAGGCTGGGGGGGGGTCTGTCTTTTGTCTTTTTTTGTATCCCCAGCACTTAGCATAATGCCTGGCACATAGTAGACATTTAACAAATATTTGCTAACAAGATTCAATGGTGTAATTCTGACTGATATTTATATAAATGGGAAGCCCTTCATCAGTGAGTCATGAACTAGATTGGCAAGTAGTAAGCCTATTCCTAGTAGAGACCCCTAGCGTCCTGAAAGAATGAATGGTAGTCAGGTGTCCCCCTCCCTGGGAACATTACCCCAACCTGCCAAAGTGAGTGTAGGGGGACAGCTACGTGGCACAGCGGATAGAGCACCAGCCCTGGATTCAGAAGGACCTCGGTTCAAATCCTGCCTCAGACACTTGACACTTACTAGCTGTGTGACCTTGGGCAAGTCACTTAACCCTCATTGCCCCATCCCCCCACAAAAAGTAATAATAACAATTGATCATTTAATATGAATCACAAATGATGACAAAACGTTTCTGATGTTATGCCAATAAATCAATGAGAAAATATCATTCAACCTACAAAAATTAGAATTACAAAGTGAGTGTAGGTTTGGGGAAAAGCAAGCAAACCGCAACTAAAGAAAAGAGAGTCTAGAGAGAAGTGGGATGGATGCCAGGTCTTAGAAAGAACACAAGCCTCACATGAGCCTGGTCAGAGCAACACAAAGCATATATTATAATATTATAAATATAATATTATAATATTATAAAATTGAGGCCCAATATAACCTGCTCAATTCAATAAGGTCAGTTACTTTTTTGACTGAGAGAACCTGAGTTCTAATTCTAACTATATTACTTACTAGCTGTAAGACTTAGGAACTACCGATCTGTTTTTTTAATACATAAAGGGAAGGAGCTAGAAGATGAGATGGCCCCTAAGTATTCCAATTAAATGGGGGGTTGGGAGGAAGAGGGTGAGGAATGGAAGACAGTAAGAGAGTTCAAATGTCAAGTCCAGCCCCGATCTAAGAATTCCAAATTGGAATGAGGTTCCATTTTTATTATGAACTTTTCACACCTGACGCCACTCAACTGCCCAGGATGGAAGAATGTAGTGATTTCCTTTACTGAACATGATCCTCTTCCCCCTCCCTCCTCCACCACAAGCCAAGAATTCAATGGCCTCTTGCCCTGAACTTTGCTTCTGGGCACAACCTAGGGAATCTAAGCAGTGGGGGTGGAAGGCGGGAGGGGTTTAAAGGGCAATGAAAGAAGACAGAAAGAAACTCTGATCACAGGTTAGAGCTGGAAGAGACTTTAAAAATGAATAAATTAGAGTCCTGGGACTGGGAGTCAGGAAGACCCAGCTTCAACCCTCCCCCCCAACATTCACTAGCTGTGAGACTCTGAGAGGGTCATTTAATCTCCCTGGGCTTCAGTTTCTTATCTATAAAATGAGAGGGTTGGACCAGATAACCACTAAAAGCCATTCAATCTCTATGTCAATGATCCTATCTATGCCCAGAGAGGTGAGCTGAGATAGAACGTGCCAGAGATGGTATTTAAACAAACATTTCCAGAATCCAAAACCATGCCATTAAACTTAAAGGAAGCTTAGATGGTGAAGTGGAGAGACAGAATGCTGGCCTCTGAGATGGAAAAACCTGAGTTCAAATTCTGAAGCTTTACCCTGCAACCCTGGGCAAATCACTAAACTCAACCTGGTTCTTCATCTGATAATAAGGGTGATAATCAGCCCTCCTTCAATCCAATTCCGTCTAAGTCATGACATTAAGGGGATGTCAGGATATCATGGTCGTCTTCAGAAGGAAGAACAAACAACAAGGGTGATAACAGCAGGACCTCCCAAGGGATCACATAAGACAATAAATAAATGGATAACACTCTCCAAAGCTTAAAGTGCTATATAAATGTTAGTTATTAATCAGAGATGAAAAAGTCCAATTCAAAACAGTGACCAAAGCAACAATGGGATAGAAAGAACACTGGGGGGCAGCTAGGTGGCGCAGTGGATAGAGCACCGGCCCTGGATTCAGGAGGACCTGAGTTCAAATCCGGCCTCAGACACTTAACACTTACTAGCTGTGTGACCCTGGGCAAGTCACTTAACCCCAATTGCCTCACTAAAAAAAAAAAAGAAAGAAAGAAAGAACACTGGGCAGCATGAGGAGAGACCTAGGTTCCAGTCCCATCTGCAGTACGTTCGTTTACTGTGTGACCTTAGACAAGTCAATGTAATTCTCTGCGCCTGCATTTTTTTTCTCTTTATTTTTTTCTTTTTATTACATGGGGATGAGGTAAAATCACTTCTAAGGTCCCTCACAGCTGTTAACGTTCTCTGACACTTTTCTTTGTGAGACCCCTCTCAGCCCTGCAACAGTCCGGGTTCTAAGGTTTCTTCCAGCTCTGACGTCTTAACAATCTGAGAAAGCAGCAGCCCAGGGATGCTACCTACTGGAGGGACAGTTTGGGAAGAGAGTGGAAGGGGCAGTGTGAAGGGGAAGATACCAGCAGGAACAGGATGCCCCAGTAAGTCCAACTCTCCAGGACAGACACTCCAAACCCTATCCAGGGCAGGGAAGACCCTCCTTGAGCCTCTCCCCTCTCCCAGCGGAGGCCTGAAGCAATCGCAAGCCCGTGACCTAGAACTAGGAACACGATTACCCCCCTTAGTGAAAAGTCCCAAGTGGCCTGACGTCCAAATTCCAGCACTAAGCATGCATGTAAAGGGACAAGGAGAGCCTTGGCCTCCGTCTCGCTGCCCCTGGCCCCCTCAATCCCACACAACCCATGTGCACGTCCATACCCAGGAACCTCAACTCATGGAGTAGGCGGGAAATGAGGACACGCTCTGGGGCAGGGGGCGCTGATTCACCTAGCTGATGCCTTCAGTGATCAATGTCGAGGGCAGTCTGCCAAGGTTCCTCAGTTAGGGGCAGGCAACTTCTTGGAGTACAAGGTGCCTGGACAGCCACTGGAGGTCAGGTGTCCCGGGACAGGGGGTAGGGGGACGGAGGGACCGGGGGCTGTTCAGCTCGAAGACGGGGCTACGCTGGGTGGTGGGTTCAGAATCTGCCCCATCGGGGGTTCCAGGGGGCTCGCCCTAGATTGCCCCGTGGGGACGTCGGGGGTCATTGCCTCAGGCTGCACGCGGATGGAAGGGGTTGCACAGATCGGGGACCCCCAGCTCAGGTCAAGGGTTGCAGGGCGCACGCCCGAGATCGCACCCTGGGGGGGCGGGGCTCGCAGGCGGCATGGCCCCCCGCGGGCCGGCTTACCTCTGCTGCCGCCGTCCCCCAGCCCCAGGCCCATGCTGCCCACGATGCTCTCGGACTGGCCGTCGCTGTACATGAAGGCCGTGTCCAGCTCGCGGTGGCCGCGCTCCAGGAAGGCACGCACGGCGGCCGCGCCGGCTGACCCGTCCATACGCCGGCCTATCTCCATCGTGCCCAGCACGGAGGCCGGCAGGGCCCGGGCCGCCGAGGAGGCGGCGCGGGACATGGCGGTGGCGGCGGTGGCACGAGGGTTGCGGGAGCGGGCGGCTCCGCGGGAGGACCGGGCGCAGCGGGCAGCGGCGCGAGCCACGGCGCGAGTCGCGGCGCTCAGCATCTGAGGGGAGGCGACGCCGCAGCCTGCGTGCAGAGGCCCCGCCCCCTTTCTGACGCCACTCAGCGGTCGGACCAGGAGGGGCCAGGGCAGAGCTGGCCGCTCTCAGGGACCGTCTGCAAAGTGCGCTGCGCCGACAGGGGACTGGGGAAGCCCTGCCTCCTCCGGAGCCAGGCTTGGATGCACCTAGGACCTGCGTGGTCAGAGCGGAAAGTTCTGGGACTGGCAGGTGCATGCAACCGCCCGCTCCCGCCCCCGGAACCTTCTCCGGGGGCCGGCATCTGGAGCTGGAAACAGCCTTAAGGAAGCCACTGGTCCAACAATCTCCTTTTTCAGATGGGGAAACTGAAGCTCAGGGCCAGAAAGGGATCTGCCCGGAGTCGCCCTGAGCTAGGATTCCAACCTAGGTCTTGTTTATCCCGGTCCCCGCCTGGAGTCACAGCCTTCAGGGCAGGGAGGGGCAGGGAAGGAGTGAAGCTTCCTAGCTGGGGTACCATTTATCCCTCGGGAAGGGACCCAGTAATCTGGCAGGGGTGGGAGAGCAGTTCTGGGGACCCAGGAGTCCTGGGCCTCTTGTCCCCTCACCCCCATTGCCCCCTCCCTTCCATCAGACAAGCAGGGAGTTAATGCCTATAACAATCAGTGGGACATATATCAGAGAGTTGATATAGCAATACCTCGTATCAATCAAAAATGTATTTTAAAATACTTAAATATGAACATACTGGGGGCAGGTATGTGGCGCAGTGGATAAAGCACCAGCCCCGGATTCAGGGGTACCTGAGTTCAAATTCGGCCTCAGACACTTGACACTTGCTAGCTAAGTGACCCTGGGCAAGTCACTTAACCCTCCTTGCCCTGCCTCTCCCCCCTGAAAAAAATGAACATGCTGATATTTTCCACATGCCAGAGACATCAGATAATATAGATCTGGGCGGGGGTTACCTGACTTGGCTTGGATTTTTTTTTGCAGAGAAAATATTGAACTGAAATATACTGAAAAAAAAAATTACCAGAAAACCATGCCATAAAATCTTTTTAAAATATTATGAACTTGACAAACAACAAACATGATCATATCTGCATAAAAAGAAGAGAAAAAAAAGAAGTACATGTGAAACCACAAATTTCATTTTTATGTAAGACTTATTTTTTTAAGTCTAGTATGAACTTAGGGTAATTTGAATACTGTTCTGTTCTTCTGTATCTCAATTTCTATCTGTTTCTCTCTATATTATTATTATTTTTTATTTTTGCGGAGCAATGGGGGTTAAGTGACTTGCCGAGGGTGACACAGCTAGTAAGTGTCAAGTGTCTGAGGCCAGATTTGAACTCAGGTACTCCTGAATCCAGGGCAGGTGCTTTATCCACTGTGCCACATAGCTGCCCCAAAATAGCATTTTTTTGTGTGTGTGAGGCAATTGGGGTTAAGTGACTTGCCCAGGGTCACACAGCTAGTAAGTGTCATGTGTCTGAAGCTGAATTTGATCTCAGGTCCTCCTGACTCCAGGGCCAGTGCTCTATCCACTGCACCACCTACCTGCCCTTTATGATTAAGGGAACCACTCTTACTCCTTCACTCATAACTCTTTCTCCCCCCAAAAAAATTTAAATATTTTCCCTGCACCGCCCCCCCAACAAATAAATATAGTCAAGGAAAAAACAAAAGATCCGTACATTGATCTTGTCAGAAAGTGTATGCCACCTATGTCTCTGAAGTCCATCACCTCTGTCAGAAGGTGGGAAGCATGCTCTGTCATAGTTGATCCTCTGGAATAGTGGCTGGGCATTGAAATGGGCAGAGTTCTTAAGTGTTTCAAAGCTGTTCTCCTTTAAAACATTGTAGGCATTGTGTAAATTATTTTTTCTAGTTTTGTTTTACTTTACATCAGGTCATACAAGTATTCCCAGATTTCTCTAAATCTACCCCTTTTTTTCCTTAGGGCACATATTCCATTACATTCATATATGTATGTGTGTGTATGTATATATATATATATATATATATATATATATATATATTTAAACTGTTCCCCATTTGAGGGCCACCCCCTTTATTAAAACAAAAAGTTCCATTATAAACATTTGTTTACATATGGGTCCTTTCCTTCAGTCTTTGATCTCTTTTTGGTATGGGATAGTCACAGTTGAGTAACTTTGAGGGCATAATTCCAAACTGCTTTCCAGAGTTTCAAAATATATTGGTGTGCCTGTCTTTCCACTGCCCCTCTAACAATTGTCCTTCTTGTCCTCCCAATATGATGGGTATGAGGTGAAAACTTCAGGGTTTAGTTTTCATTTTTCTGATTATTAGTAATTTTTTATGTGGTAGTTAATAGCTTTCCTTTATTTTTCAATCTGCCTATTCAAATCATTTGACCATGACCACCTAGGGAATCTAGGTGGCAAAGTGGATAGAGTGTTGGGCCTGGAGTCAGGTAGACTCATCTTCCCGAATTTAAATCTGTCCTCAAACACTTAGTAGCTGTGTGACCCTGGGCAAGTCACTTAACTCTGTTTGCCTCAGTTTCCTCATCTAAAAAATTAGCTGGAGAGCTCCAGTACCTCTGACAAGAAAACCCCCAAACCCCAAATGGGGTCACAGAGAAACAGACACAACTGAAAAGTGACTGAACACCAGGAAATGGCTCTTGTTCTTATATACTTCAGTTGTAACAAAAATGGCTAGCATTTAAATAACACTTTAATATTTGCAAATCAAATCAATGTATTAAGCACCTACTATGTGGGAAGCACTACAGCACCTCATTGCATCAACCCATGTTGCTTAGCTGCCTGACTTAAATCTCCATATATCTGGGATATCACACCTAAATTATGGAAGTTTGCAACAAAGATTTTCCTCAGTTAACTCTTTCCCTTCTGATTTTTTAACGTCGTATTGTATTTTTATTTTGTTAAAAATTTTCCAATTACATTTTTGACTTTTAAATTTTCAGTCACAAATTGTGTCCCGCCCTCCACCCCCTTGCCCACTCATTGAGAAGGCAGGAAATACAATATCCATTATTCATATGAAGCTATGAAAAACCTATTTCTGCATTAGTCATGTGGAGGGGAAAGGAAGAACAATAAAGTGAAAAAAATATGCTTTAATCTGCAATCAGAATCAATTTCTTTCTCTCCAGTTGGATAGTATTTTTCTTTTCTTTTTCTTCTCTTTTTGCAGAGCAATGAGGCTTTAGTGATTTGCCCAGGATCACAAAGCTAGTAAGTGTCAAGTGTCTGAGGCTGGATTTGAACTCGGGTCCTCCTGAATCCAGGGCCAGTGCTTTATCCACTGCACCACCTAGCTGCCCCTGGATAGTATTTTTCATCATTAGTCATCTTTAATTGTCTTAGATTATTGTGTTGCTGAGAATAGTTGTCATTCACAGTTGATCATCTTACAATACTGCTGTTATTGGGTAAAATTTTCTGCTGGTTCTGCTCATTTCACTTTGCATCCATTCATGTAAGTTGCAGGTTTTTCCGAGAGCATCTAGCTCATCATTTCTTATAGCACAGGAGTATTCCACCACAATCATATAGCACAACTTGTTTGGCCATTCCCCAAATGATGAGCAGCCCCTCAATTTCCAGTTCTTTGGCACCACAAAAAAGAGCTGCTATAAATATTTTTCTATACATGGATCCTCTTCCTTTTTCTTTAATCTCTTTTGGATACAGACCTAGTAGTGATATTGCTGAGTCAAAGAGTATGCACAGTTTTATGGTCCTTTGAGCACAGTTCCACATTGTTCTCCAGAATAGGTGGAGCAGTTCACAGCTCCACCAACAGTGCATTAGTGTCTCTACTTTTCCACTTCCTCTCCAGCATTTGTCATTTTCCTTTTCTGTCATGTTAGCCAATCTGAAAGGCATGAGGTGGTCGCTCAAAGTTGTTTAATTTTCATTTCTTTAATTATTAGTTATTCAGAGCATTTTTTGTCTTTTTTTTTTGGCAGGGTAATGAGGGTTAAGTGACTTGCCCAAGGTCACACAGGTAGTTAGTTTCAAGTGTCTGAGGCTGGATTTGAACTCAGGTCCTCCTGAATCCAGGGCCAGTGCTTTATCCACTATGTCACCTAGCTGCCCCCAGAGCATTTTTTAATGATTATTGAATGCTTTGATTTCTTCTTCTGAAAACTGCCTATTCATCTCTTTAGGCCAAGTTTGATTTCTTTCTCTATGTATCTATTATTGATTACACTTTTAATTGTGTTGTTATCAGTGAGAGTTATATTTACTGTTTCCCTTTTGTTTATAGGATTTTTATGCACTAGCACATGATCAATTAAAAAATATATATTTTCTCCCAACTACACATAAGATTTTTTCTTTTTCTTTTTCTTTTTTTTGGTGAGGCAATTGGGGTCAAGTGACTTGCCCAGGGTCACACAGCAAGTAAGTGTTAAGTGTCTGAGGCCGGATTTGAACTCAGGTCCTCCTGACTCTAGGACCGGTGCTCTATCCACTGTGCCACCTAGCTGTCCCATGTAACATTTTTTTTAACATTCCTTTTTCAAAATTTGAGTTCCAAACTTTCTCCTCCCTGCCCTTACCCCCTCCCTGAGACAGTAAGCAATTTGATATAGGTTATACATAGGCAATACACAATCAATTTTTTAAAGGTGCTATGCACCTTTGTGTGTGTGTGTGTGTGTGTGTGTGTGTGTGTGTGTGTGTGTGTGAGGCAATTGGGGTTAAGTGACTTGCCTAGGGTCACAGCTAGTAAGTGTTAAGTGTCTGAGGCAGGATTTGAACTGTGATGTTTAAAATCTATATTTTGTGATTGCCTTAAATTAGAAGCTTCAGCACCAGTCTTTGGGCATTAAACATTTATTAAAGCATACAGGTATTAACATAGAGTTCAGAAAGTTAAGAAAAGGCCTATCTCCAATAGAGTTCCAGCCTGGTTGGGTTCTTCCTCAAGTCCTCCTCCATGAGCCTGCTTTAATCAGGAACTCTCCAGCAAGCTGATTGTGGAAGCTTTTTATAGGTCTGGAATAGAGGCGGTCCTTACACACTGCTTCAAGCTGATTGGTTGGCATCCTCCAAATCCATTAAGGGCTAGCCAGGTGTGATTGCAATCTAGTTAAATTTGAAGTAGGCTCATCAGCAGTCAATCATTCTCACTTGATTCAATCAGTTTAGATTAATCTCCAGGTGGGTCTTTGAGTATCTGCTAAATCCATTATTTTATCACATTTCCCCCCTTTGTTTCTTCTAGGAATAGGTGTTCCTTGATGAAACAGTAAAAAAAATAATTAAGTCTTTGAAAGCCTTTTCTCAGATGATTCTTGGGATGTCCTCTGGGTGTAGTCGTGGAATGGAAGTCTTTTCAGGTGTTTCAAATGTGTAGATGCTGGTAATCAGCTAGGAAAAGTTTCCTACAAAATTGAGGTTAACACAACTTTAAAGAGCTTTGCCAGTAATCAAATCAAACAATGAAAGTTCTTAAAACATGAATTGAGAAGACAAGAATTTTTTAAATCTTCATTTCATCACTTTTTGTATCATCTGCCTAATTATCCTCATGCCATTATGAGACTCAATAATTATGGGGTTTACCATAAAAGAATAGAGAATAGATGGGATATGAGCATTCCCACACTTGAGCAATATATACAACCCATGCAGTATGCCAGGCTTAAAACAGGTGGATGGGATATACATCCATGCCACCGAACATATTGGAGGAAACTGAATCAGGCTTAATCAAATGCATGGGATTGAGACATCCATGGCATCAGGCATATTGTAGGGGGAATAGAAGCCAGGTGTAGAATGAGATGGGTGGGATGAAAACTTCCAGCCATCAGTCATTTCAGTACCTGGACTTCATACATGTCTCCCCTTCTGTGAGAGTTCAGTGCCTGCTCTTGTATATATTCCTCTCATGAGTGAAGGCAATTAATGTCTTAAATGGTAAATTCCCATAATCCAAGTCTCATATGGATTTAAATTTGAGGATAATAATGATCACAAAAAATTAGAATTATAATGTATAATAATTCCAAAAACTATTTTTTGTAAAAATAGTATTTCTAGAATTCATTTACACTTGTCATAGTAATCAATTTACCAAGGAAATACTTTATATAATTTGATCAAATAATCAGTTGGAAAAAAACCCACAATCTTAAAAGAATGAAAATCTCTATGAAAACAAACTTATACTATTAATTTCAAAATGTAGATACAATGGCATAAAAAGGAAACCTTTATGTAACATTTGAACTGACATTATTTCTCTGAGGAATTAGAGCATTTTTGATTTCGATATCTAAATCTCCACATCTCATATTAATATCTTGCTGTCTACTTCTGCCATTTCGGCAAAATATGTCCCAGTTTATGGCAATAGGAGCAGATTCTTGAAATATGATGATGATGATAAAGTTTCTCTTGCTTTTCTTCAACCCGTTTATTTAGTCACACTAGCTGTGTGACTCTGGGCAAGTCACTTAACCCCAGTTGCCTCTCTTTCATAATACCAATGACTTATAAAGTATTAAAGATGAAAACAGCTAATGATAAACCAAAATAGAAAATCCACAAAAATGAAGCATTAACATGATCTTATTCCCCGTTGGTCTGATTAAACCAGAGAAAAGCAGGTACTTAGGAGGTACTTAGGTACTTAGTGGGTAGAAGGAACCCAATTGAAAATTTAAAGGTACAGGCACATAAAATCAATGAAAATAGGAGAAACTTACAAACATAAAATTTCATACCCAATGTGAAGATCAGAAGGTTGAGAGGTTCAGCAGTCCCTTCATGGTCGCCAAACTGTGATGTTTAAAATCTATATTGTGTGATCGCCTTAAATTAGAAGCTTCAGCACCAGTCTCTGGGCATTAAACCATTTATTAAACATACAGGTATTAACATGGAGTTCAGAAAGTTAAGAAAAAGCCTATCTCCAATAGAGTTCCAGCCTGGTTGGGTTCTTCCTCAAGTCCTCCTCCATGAGCCTGCTTTAATCAGGAACTCTCCAGCAAGCTGATTGTGGAAGCTTTTTATAGGTCTGGAATAGAGGCGGTCCTTACACACTGCTTCAAGCTGATTGGTTGGCATCCTCCAAATCCATTAAGGGCTAGCCAGGTGTGATCACAATCTAGTTAACTTTGAAGTAGGCTCATCAGCAGTCAGTCACTCTCACTTGATTCAATCAGTTTAGATTAATCTCCAGGTGGGTCTTTGAGTATCTGCTAAATCCCATTATTTTATCACAGAACTCAGGTCCTCCTGACTCCAGGGCCAGTGGTCTATCCACTGTGCCACCCAGCTGCCCCTGCTATGTACCTTTAAAAGGTGATAAGCATGCATATTCCTCTCTATTTCCAGTTCCTTAATCATTAAAAAAATACATCCAAAAAATAAAATACTTTATTAATTTAAAAAAAAGATCACTGATAATGACTCAGCAATTAAAAAAAAAATTCATTCAAGGGGCAGCTAGGTGGCTAGAGTAGGGTGAGTCTGACTAGTTCTCCCATACAGAAAAGAAGCCGACACTGAGGACTTGAGTGATTTATTTCCCTGTGCTCACACACAGAGTGGGCCACTTGTGTCTCTGCTGGGCTTTGGCTCTGGGCTTCCCAACACCAGAGCTGCCCTCTTTCCACTACACCCTATTGCAGCCTCAGTGATGTTCTCTGATCATTCATCAGAGGACTTCACAAGACTGACAGAAGGGGCAGCTAGGTGGTGCAGTGGATAGAGCACGGGCCCTGGAGTCAGGAGGACCTGAGGTCAAATCCAGTCTCAGACACTTAACACTTACTAGCTGTGTGACTCTGGGCAAGGTCACTTAACCCCAGTTGCCTCACAAAAAAAAAAAAAAAAATTTTAAATGCGTCCAAGGAATTTTGGTTGTATCATCTCATCACTATATTGTCTTCCATAATGATTGTTTCTATGATTTCTTCTCTAAACCATTTGTTATTTGAGATTTCATTATTGTCTCAATTTGGCTCTGTGTTTTTTGGTTGTGCTTCCTGAGTTGATTATTATTTTTATGGCATTATGGTTTGTAACTTATATTTTCAATATTACATCTATTTAAAATTTCTTTCTTCCTTTTGTTGTAAAAAATGCCACATAGTACTCAGAAATAGGGTTCCAATTTGAAGTGTCTTTTAGCTGTTAATTGTTCATTTCTATACAATATTTTTCCTTTTATTTCTCTTTCTTAGATTTGTACAGCCCTGAGAAGGAATATGAAAGTGTCCTACTCTATTATTAATTTTTACTTTATGAATATAAATGATATGTGAATTACTCCATATAAATGTAATATCAATAGTGGTTTGATGTCTTTTAAACATGATATAATGTCCTTGTTTGACTGTAATTATATTGTGAATATTACTTTTCCTTTGTCAAATAGTATTATTTCAAGATTTGCTTTTTGGCTTGACCTGATGCATGTTCTGTTTTGTTCCATCTTCTCATTTACTACTATGGATGTCTTTGGTTCTTAGTTGTTGCTTGTAAATAACAGATTTGGGGGAGGAAGCACACCCTCTTTCTTTTGGGATAATTTACCCTGTTCAATCTCCTCCCTCCTTCCAGTACAATTTCGTTCTCACCCCTTTAATTTGTTTTTTTTGGGGGTATCATCCCATTAATGTCACCTTAAACCCATGCCCTCTGTTTACACATACTCCTTCTAATTGCTCTTATAAGTAATAAAGTTACAAATATTATCTTGCCATATAGAAATATAAACAGTTTAACCTCACTGAATTTCTGTTTTGTTGGGAGTTTTTTGGGTTTTTTACAGGGTAATGAGGGTTAATTGACTTGCCCAGGGTCATACAGCTAGTGTCAAGTGTCTGAGGCTGGATTGGAACTCAGGTACTCCTGAATCCAGGACCGGTGCTTTATCCACTGTGCCACCTAGCCACCCCCTGTTATATCATATTTTAAGCCCTCCTGTTCTTTAATGTGGAAACTGCCAAATCCTTGTAATCCTGACTGTAGCTCCACAGTATTTGAATTGTTGCTTTTGGTTGCTTGCAATACTTTCTCTTTGATATGTGAATTCTGAAATTGGATTATGATGTTCCTGGGAGTTTTCACTTGGGGATCTCTTTCAGGCAGTGATCAGTGGATTCTTTCAATGTCTATTTTGCCCTCTGGTTCCAATATATCAGGACATATTTTTATTTTTATTTTATTAATTTTTTTTTAGTGAGGCAATTAGGGTTCAGTGATTTGCCCAGGGTCACATAGCTAGTAAGTGTTAAGTGTCTGAGGCCAGATTTGAACTCAGGTACTCCTGACTCCAGGGCCAGTGCTCTATCCACTGCCCCACCTAGCTGCCCCTGCAGATTAAAAAAAAATAATTTCTTGAAAGATATTCAGGTGTTTGGAGTTGTTGGTTGCTGGTTTTTGTTTGTTTGTTTTTTACCATGGCTTTCAGGTAGTCCAGTAATTTTTTTCTTCCTTCATTCCTTTCTTTCTTTTTTTTTTTTTGTGGGGCAATGAGGGTTAGGTGACTTGCCCAGGGTCATATAGCTAGTGTAAAGTGTGCTGAGGTCAGATTTGAAACTCAGGTCCTCCTGAATCCAGGGCTAGTACTATTGAATCTTCATGATTCTCTTGTAACACTCTCATTTCTTTTCCCAATTTTTCTTCTACTTCTCTAATTTGTTTTTTTTTTTTTAATCCTTTTTAAGCTCTTCCACGAATTCTTTTGGGGCCTGAGACCAAATTACATGTTTTTCTTTGAAGCTTCACATGTAGCCATTCTGGCACTATTGTCCTCCTCTAAGGTCCCTATCACCATAGTAATTTTCTGTAGTCAAAGTCTGGGGGTTTTTTGCTCCTTTTATGCCTTTTTTTTTTTTGTGACTTGGTGTTTTTATGTGAGAGTTGGGTCTAGTCTTGCACTGTCCCAAGTTTTTGTGCTGGGGCTCTGAATCTTACTGCTGGCTTTCACTGGGCTTCAGGACTTAGCTGCTTGCTTTCTCTGTAGTGTAAGCTTCCCTTCTGGTTTACACTGGGGAGGTGGATCCATTGGCCTCCCCCCCACACACACCTTGCTGCTGCATTGCTATAGTAACAGTGTCTCTCTGGTGGCTGGTTCTGCAGGAGGGATCTTGTTGCTGGTCTGCCTAAGGGCTGGGGAAACAAGAGTCTCTCTGCTGGTAGACGCAAGGGGTGGGATCTCACTGTTGGCCAGCCTTGGGGTGGGGCTTCACTATTGGTCAGCAGTGGGATCCAGGCCTCTGGTGGCTTGTACTGGGGGTGGGGCCTTGCTCTGCAGCTGAGACTGCTCACTTACCTAGGGGGCTGCTGGTTTGCAAGAGCAGGAGGGCCTTGCTGGTAGATTGCCCCAGGCTTAAAGCCCAGCTTTAGACTCCCTGCTCCCCTTTCACCTTAGTGAGCCAGATCTTTCCTGCCAAGCTGGTAATCTGCTTGCCTGCTCTTGGATCGATTCTGAGGCAGTTTTCTGGTTGTTTGGAGTGGAAATCTGGGAGGGCTTCAGAGGGTTCCTTCCTCACTCCTCCATCTTGGCACCAAAGTCCTTATGTCTCCATCCCAAGTTCTTAGGCACCTTCCCACCAAGGACCCAACCAACCCCAGGCCCCAGAGGAGCCCAGTGCCTAAGTCACTCCAGGCCACTCTCTTGCAACACTAGCTTTTATTCCATCAGGACAGAGCAGAGCTGGGCTTGGCCCTCACCCTTCTCAACAGGGACAGCCACCAGGGCAGGAGGTCAGAGGTCTCACCCCTGGGAGGGAGGCTAGAAAACCATTGATTCAGAGACTGGGGACAATCTGAAAGACAGAGCTGAGGCTGCAGCAGCTTAAGGCAAAGGGTGCTGATGGGGCTGAGAGCCTGGGACAGTGGAGCATCAAGAAGGAGCTAGCGGAAGTAGTTAGGACATTCATGGGCGACGAGGTGCCAGGCCTGGTCGAAGGCCTTCACCACCCAGGCTCCAGTGGGCCCTCCTCTTACTGCTGCCAGGTTCTGCTGCAGCTGCTCCAGCCTGGACATGCCCAGGATAACAGCGTCTCCACGGGAGCCTGTTGAGAGAGGAGGGAGAGAACAAGATGTATGTGTGTGTGTGTATGCATGTGTGGGCTTATATACACACATGCACACACACATAAACACAGAAGTATAGGACACATCCATGCAAGATCATACTTAGCACATACAAACACATGTGCCCCTGTGCACAGAATTCACACACATCATGCATTGTAATACATGCATGGGCACATAAATGTACAAGCCTGCACATACATAGAGACACATGAACAAATACACACAGGGCTGTCCCAGAAGTCTGTGCGCACCTTGAAGTGTGAACAGCTTCCACAGCTTTTAGGAGTTTACAGTGGCACCAAGACCTTTGGGACCCCCTGTGTCCAGCTGATAGGGTGATGCTGATTTGGCCCTTTTAAGGTTGCCAAGTGCTTTGCATACAA
The DNA here is from genome assembly GCF_019393635.1 of Dromiciops gliroides. Classification (NCBI taxonomy): domain Eukaryota; kingdom Metazoa; phylum Chordata; class Mammalia; order Microbiotheria; family Microbiotheriidae; genus Dromiciops; species Dromiciops gliroides. Next base: position 614,945,386 of record NC_057863.1, on the reverse strand, counting down.
TTCCTCTTTGGGGCCTCACAAGAGCCCTGGAGGGTGAGTTTTTTATAATTACCCCAGTTTTCAGAGGGGGAAGCTGAAGGCCAGAGAAGTCAGGTGACCTGCCCAGGACCACCCAAACCGAAGCGCCTGAGGTGGGCCTCCAGCCCAAGCCTTCCTGACCCTGAGGTCAGCTCTCTATAGGTTCAGAGTAGCCAGCCCCTTGTAGTGGCAGGAAGGAGTGAATGAAGAGAAGGAATTCAAAGGCACATGGGAAGACTCCTAAGAGATGACTCAGAAGCAGCTCGGGGGTCCAGTAGATAGAGCACTTGGCTTGGAGGCCAGATGACCTGAGTTCAAATCCAGCTTCTGATACTTAGTAGCTGTGTGACCTTAGCTGCTGCCTGCCTCAGTTTCCCCAATGGTGTAATGAGGATAATAATAGCAGCTAGCCCCCAGGGTTGTTGTGAGGATCAAATGAGATACTATTTGAAAAGCACTCAGCACAGTGCTTGGCCCACAGTGGGAGCTCTGGGAATGCTGGTTCCCTCCCCTTCAGAATGAAGAAAGCTGAGCCCAGAGGTGGAGAGGTAGCTTTTGTGTACAAGTGAAACTGACAAGAAGACACCCTTAAACAGCTAGGGGTTTCAGGAAGGATACTTGGTGGGGTTTTCCACTTGTTTTCAAACAAATAGTTACCCAATTTTGCTCAAAAGCCCATTGGACCAAGGCCAGAAAAAGTCCAGCAGAGATATTCTGTGAAGGAAAGGGCATGTCCTTGACGTAATACAAGAGCTCCTAAAGGGCTGAAGACCCACTGGAAGAGACGGGATCCGGGGCCCCGGGGCGTTACCTGCAGTCGGGAGTGGTGGTACATCCACCTGAGGGCTGCGCAGGTCATGCTGGGAGCATTGGCCCCGTAGGATGCCGCCAGCGCTTTCTCCACAAGAGCAATGGCTTCAAAGTGAGATTTCTTCCAGTAGCTGTGTTGGATGGGCAGACAGGGAGGTTCAGTGGTCAGCACCCCCAGGCTGGCCTCAGTGTGAGGGGCTCAGCCTGGCTCCCAATCACTGAGCCTAGGCCAAAGTACAGTCCTGACTCTACCAGCCACTACTCAGTGTGTGACTGACCACAGGTACTGTCCCCTGCAGACCTCCCAGGGAGGTTGCCACAGTGACCTGCAGGCATGCTCAGTCTATCCCCCAGTGAAATAATCCATGAGCACAGGACACAGGCCTGGGGCACCCCTTGTCCCAGAACTTCACTCCTCTGGGGTCACTTGACCATAATGACCCATCCCATCCCCTGTGACACCCCAAGAGAGGGCACATTGTAGGAGTGGTCACCACATTCCGGGAAGGACACTGAGAGTGTCCAGAGGAAGGGGAGGCCCCTCCAGGACATGGCAGCCTTTCAAGGACTTGGGGCCAATTGGACTAAATCTGGGGACAGTGGGGGGCTTGAGGGCACATGTCCTGCATGGGGAGGGGGTCTTAGTAAAAGAAGGGAGGGACTTCTGTTCTCCCTCCTACAATCCTTTTTTTTTTTTTTTTGGCAATGGGGGTCAAGTGACTTGCCCAGGGTCACACAGCTAGTAACTGTCAAGTGTCTGAGGCCAGATTTGAACTCAGGTACTCCTGAATTCAGGACCGATGCTTTAACCACTTCGCCATCTAGCTGCCCCTCCTCCTACAATCCTATAACCCCATAGGAGCCAGAATCATTGGAGTTAGGACAGTTTAAGAGGGTACAACCCACAAGAAAGAGGACTCAAGGGTTTGAGACTGATCAGAACATTCTCCCTTCTCTGACCCACTCCTAGCAGCTCACCGATCTGGTACATTTGAGAGACATCCTCCTTCAAAGAATCGGCTCTCTCGGGCTGTTTTTTGTCCTTGTCTTCATACTTGTATCTGCCAGTCAAGAGACACCTATGGAAAGGATGGATGTTTAGATCTTAGGGATTGTACATGGGCTTAGAGCTCAGCAAAAGATAAAGGCCTGCATGAGTAGGGCCTCACTTTTCAATTTGGCAACAGTCAAGGAAGAAGTGGAATGAATGAAGAATCACTCATTAAACATTTATAAAAAGCCAATCATCTTTACATGTAACAGGAAAAAAAATACTTTATTAATTTTTTTTAAAAAGGCAATCAAAACTAAGTGCTATAGACACAGATAGGAAAGCAAAAAAAGTCCCTGCCCCTAAAAAAGTTACAAACGAACCAGGGAAAACAACGCATAAGACACGGCCAGGAAGAGAGCATTTTGGTGGCAAAAGTTACCAGGATGGTGAGAGGGGACACGGGAATAGATTGACTCATCCATCAAGGGACGACAGCCAGGGTTCATAAGTTCTTAATTCTAGAAGTGGGAAGTGGGGTAGGGTGAATCAGGAGGGAAGAAGAGAAGGATAGTTCCTCCAGGTCAAAGTTGTCAACTTGCTACAAAGGGGTATAAATCAGATTGAAATGTAATTGACCCTGGCAGCTAGGTGGCACAGTGGATAAAGCACTAGCCCTAGATTCAGGAGGACCTGATGTTCAAATCTGCCTCAGACACTTGACACTTACTAGCTTTGTGACCCTGGGCAAGTCACTTAACCCTCATTGCCCCACCAAAAAAAAAGAAAAAAGAAATGTAATTGACAAATATTTACCAAAATAAATAAAAATACAATAAAACATAGATCATGTCACACTTTAAGTTACTATGTGACCCAAAAGGATCCTTATGTATGATTAGAGTCTCCCTTTCTAACTGACTCCACTGGGACACCCTGCCCCCATCATCCTTGGACATTGTATCTATCCTCTCCCCCTCCTTCAAGCTGAAGCTCAGAATAGTGACTTAGTAGGTCTAAGGAAGCCATAATAAATTCAGATCTCTGGAGCGATCTTCATCTTTAAAAATAAATGTATAGGGCAGCTAGATGGTACAGTGGATAGAGCACCGGCCCTGGAGTCAGGAGGACCTGAGTTCAAATCCGGCCTCAGACACTTAACACTCTACTAGCTGTGTGACCCTGGGCAAGTCACCTTAACCCCAATTGCCTCACTAAAAAAAAAAAATGTATGAGGTGGTTGGTATAATAGCTATTTCCCCCATTTGTCCAGAGAGGCTCTAATTTGCTCCTAGACACACAGCTAGCAAGTATCAAAGTCAGATTTGAACCCAGATCTCTTGACTCCATGTCCTCATTCTATTATCTGATCCCAGGGATTCTGGGTCCCCTCCCCCTTTTCCTCATACCAGCCAAGGGTTGAAGGCATAGAACCTCAGTCCAAAGTGACGCAGGCAGGGGAAGAGCTCTGTCTCCTACTTTCCTAGTGATTGCAGTTGTATATGCCCTGGAAAGAGGGAGGAGAGCTCAGCTGGGGAGGCTTGGGGAAGGGATGATCCCCCAACCAGCCCAGGTCAGGAGAAGTCACAGGCTAAGCACACTGGGGGCTCAGGCCCAGAAGGGAGGGCTTGTCTGACTCCTTCATTTGACAGATGGGGAAAACTGAGGCCCAAGACAAGGGAAGGCCTTGGGTAGGAAGTGGCGGATCAGGATTTGAACCCTGGTCCGTCCCCAAAGCCAGTGCTCTTTCTACCACAATAGCATTGGACGGGTCAGAGACCTAGATCTGAGCCATCCAGCTAGGTCAGTTTACTGCGCCATGTGACCGGGGGGCCTACTCCCTCCCTCCTCTGGTGCTGAGTTCCATCCCCCACCTGTAAAATCATGGGCTGGGTTCGAAGGGCTCTCAAGTTCCTGGTCGGGCCTGGATGGCAGAAACTGGTTCCTTGCCCAGGGGTCAGGGTGAAACCTAGTGGCCAAGAAGGGCCCCCCAGGAGTCCCGCATCATCTGGGCTCAAGCAGCTCCTCACCTGGTACACAGTGGGCAGGATCAGCCTTTGTTCTTGCAGAGGGTGCAGATTTCAGCTACTTCCCAGGAGGCATAGTTAGAGAGGCCCAGCTCTACAAACTACCCTGCAGGGGGAGAGAGGATGGAGAAGAGACAGAAAGAGAGAAGACGAGAGAGAAGGAGGGAGGAGAGAAAGGGAGAGAGAACCTCCAGGTCAGGGCTGGGCCGCTGCTCTAAGCAGTCCTTCCTCTATTTGACCTGTACTTGCTTCCCCTGTGAGAAAGTCATTAGAATGTCTTTGTGACTAGGAACTGTTTCATTCATCTCCAGCTCTAGCACAATGCCTGGTGGTTAGCAGTAAGTGGTTAATAAATAACCTTGAATGATTGATTGATTGAAGCTCTAAGGCCTCTCCAGCCCTGACATCCTATGTTCTAAGGCCCTCCCTGCCCTGACATCCTGTGTTCTAAAGACTCTTCAGCTCTGACATCCTGTGTTCTAAGGCCCCCCCCCTGCCCTGACATCCTGTGTTCTAAGGCCCTCCCTGCCCTGACATCCAGTGTTCTAAGGCCCTCCCAGCACTTGCCAGCCTCTGTTCTCACCTCCTGGTGCAGCTCATTGCAGGCACGCAGAGTCTCCTCCACTGGCGTTGTCATGGTCTGGCAAATGCAGGTAAAAAGAGATCCACTCGAGAGCACTGCAGGCGCTTCAGGGAAGTCTCCAGCTGGGAGCGGATACTGCTGGCACTGAGTGTCTTTCCATCCAAGGGATTGGCCTTGGTGGCAATTTTCACTTGGGGAGAAAGAAAGTGGTAGCAGGTGGCTCAGACTGAATTCACTTCAAGCACCAAGCAGAAATCCTCTGCTAAGCCCCTCTAGCCAAACAGCTAACTTTAACAAAATAGATGTTTATTTAAAGTTTTGAATCTCAAATTATTCTCCTCCTTTTCTCCCTCTGCCCCCCACACCCCACTTCCCTGAGGTGGTAAGCAGTCAGATCCAGCTGCACTTACTTATACAGCTGACATTTGAAAGAAACATTATTGATGACTTTTGTTTTCACCTCCTCCCAGTTTGCCCCCAGTATCCCTCCTCCCCTTTCCAGGGATCCTTCCCAATCTTCCTTTCTGGTGTCTTTTTAGAGGAGGTTGGGGGGAGCACAATCTTGGTAAGTGCTTAACATAGGCCTGGCCCCAAAGTAGGCACTTATGAATGCTTGTTTCCTTCCTGTCTATGTGGACCCCATGTCAATCTGCCAGAGCCTGTGGACCCATTCTCAGAAATAAGTTTCCAAATAAATGAAAAAGATAATATTAGATTTGTTAGAAATTGGTGAAAAGATGGATTTTTTTTTTGCTCAGTGTCACACATCCCAAAAATCTCTCCCTGGACCCCTATGGTTAAGAATCCCCCTGATCTAGGGTGAGAGAATTCTAGAATCTAGAAAGGAAATTGATCTGTCTAGGTCACCTGAACCTGGGTTTTCATGAAAAGGTGTGTCGTGTGTGTGGTGTGTGTGTGTGTGTGTGTGTGTGTGTGTGTGAGAGAGAGAGAGAGAGAGAGAGAGAGAGAGAGAGAGAGAGAGAGAGAGAGAGAGAGAGAAAGAAAATAATTCTGGATTCAGAGTCAAAAGGGGGCTCAGCTGCAGATCCTGACTGTGCTACTTACAACCTGGCAAGTCACTTAACTACCCTGGGCCTCAGTTTTCTCATCTGTCAGCCAAAGGATTTTATTGTTCACTAAGCTCTGTGACCTTGGGCAAATCACTTCACTGGAGCTGTTTCCTTACACATTGGCTTGGCAGTTGGACCCAAATGATCTGTAATCTCAAATTCTAGGTCTGGGGTCCCTATGAATGAGGGTGAGGGGGTTGAGAGAGTGGGGGAGGAAGTCAGGAGAAGAGGATAAATGTCAAGCTGAACTCCAGGTTGGTCTGAGCCAGTCAGTAAGTTGTCATTTTTAATCTATTTCTCACACCTGTTACTGAGCCCCTCAGACTCGCATCACCAGCCTAACACGGCACTAACCATTATTAAGTAGCTACTATGTGCCAGATGCTCTACAGATAGTGCCTCATTTGATCCTCACAACCACCCTGGGAGGTAGGTGCTATTAATTATCCTCATTTAAAAGTTGAGGAAACTGAGGCAAGCAGAGGCTAAGTGACTTGCCTAGTAAATGTCCAAGGTGCATTTGAATTTGAACTCGGGTCTTCCTGAGTCCCTAGCTGCCCCAAGGAAGGCCGTCCAACCACCTGAAGTGGTCTCCTCCATTCTGTTTTCCTACTCCACCCACCACATCCTCTCTCAGGAGCCAAGACTAAGATTGGGTCCTGAGTAGCAATTTTACTTTGAGCCACAGCTACAAACTGGAGAGTAGGACCCAGGCAGATGGGTGGGGTTGGGGTGGGGAAAGAGGTGGTAGAAGGGGAAGGGTGGTTAAAGGGCACTGATTAACAAGAAAGGGGAAAGATGATTCAAGGATCATGGGAATACAAGTTTCATACTGGAGGGCATTTAGAGGGCATTTAGTTTAAACCGTCCTTTTGCAGGTAAGGAAAATAGAGCATGGAACCTCCTTGGTCTCAGTTTCCTCATCTGTAAAATGAGAGAGGTGGGATCTGGTGACCCCCAAGGTCCCTCCTTCTCTAAATCGCTCTACACCCAGAGAGTTCACAGTACTTCCTCAAGGTCACAGTGAAAGTGTCAGAGCAGGCATGTGAACCCAGCCCCATAAAGGATACTGAATTACCTAATTCATGTGTGTTCAGTCCTTTTGGGTGTGTCTGCATGGTCATGACCCCATGTGGGGTTTCTTGCCAAGGAGACCAAGGTGGTTTGCCATTTCCTTCTCCAGCTCATCTGACAGATGGGGAAACTGAGGCAACAGGATGAAGTGACTTGCTCAGGGGCTGCCCAACTAGTAAGCATCTGAGGCCACATTTGTACTCAGATCTCCCTGACTCCAAGCCTGGTGCTCTGTCCACTGTACCACCTAGCTACCCTGAGTTATAATACTGAATCCCAACCCCCACCCCCACCCCCATCCCTGGCCTCCTTCCATGACACCAGGATGAGATGGGCAATGCCCAATGGGACAGCGTGGTAGAAAGAACCTCTGGGCTGCAAGTCTGACCCCATCTCTGCAGCTCCTTCACTATGTGGCCTGAGACAAGTCATTCCAATTTCTGGGCCTCAGTTTCCTTCTCTGTAAAATAGGGAATTGAACTCAAAATGAACTCTAAGGTCCCTCAGTGCTGACATTCTACTTTCTACGGTCCCTTTGAGTTCTGACAGTCTTAAATCTGAGAAGGCAGCAGGTCGCAGAATTACTCAGGGGAGGGAGGAATTTGAAGGTGAGAGTGGACCAGGACTGAAGGAGATGAGAGGGGATTCGAGGCTCATTCACTTTGCTGATGCCTACCAGACGTGGTCAGGGCAGCCCAACAGTCCAACCCCCAAGGAAGGCAGCCCAAGTCCCATTCAGGGCAGGGAGGACCCTCCCCGAGTCTCTCCTCCTCCCCAAAGGAGGCCCTCGGGAGCATCACACACTTGAGACAGGACAGCACACATTGCCCCAAAATTTCCTGTTCTATGATTGTCCTTCCTAAGACCGCCTGACAAGCAGGGAAAAGCTCCGATTGTGTAACGCAAGGTGGGGAACGTCTCCTCCCCTTACCTTTGGCAGGAACTTTAAGTGCCTGGCAGGCTTCCACGGAGGTGCCGGATGGCATGCTTGGGGGAGGGGGCCCTTAAGAAGCCTAGTAGCCAAAGAGCGACTGGTGACGATTAGAATCCAGTTACTGCTTGGGGCCGATGGGCAAGGCCTCGGGAGCAGGGGCCCTCCCTCCAAAAGCCACCGGGTATGTGCCAGGTGGAATCAGAGTGAGGACAAACTGACTGACCGAGGTGGGAACGGACCCGGAATTGCGAGGGTTCGGATCCAGGGCAGGAGGCACGCCTCAGAGATGAGGATGCTGCGCTTCTGGCAGGTGGAAGCTGGGGGCAAAGGTCGCAGGAGACCCCAACCCCGCTGTGTTGGCGGGGTGGGGGCAGCAGGGGGTGGGGTTGGAGTAGAGGCGGATAGGGAACCCAGATCCAAGGGACTGAGGATGCAAGTCCCAGAAGGGGTGGGCTGAGCTGCCCCAGCCTCGCGGCCCCAGTCCCAAGGGCTCAAATTGCTACACCGGGGCGGGTCGAGGCCTTAGGTGCACGGGGTCCGGGCAGGGCAGGGCACAGGCCGGCTTACCTTTGCTGCCGTCCTCCCCCAGGCCAGGCCATGCTGCCCCAAGAAGCTCTCGGACTGGCCGTCGCCGTAGATGAAGGCAGTGTCCAGCTCGCGGTGGCCGCGCTCCAGGAAGGCGTGCAAGGCGGCCGCGCTGGCCGACCGGTCCATGCGCGAGCCCATCTCCATCGCGCCCAGCACGGAGGCCGGCTGGGCCTGAGCTCGAGTCTTCGAGGACATCACGGCGGCCGCACGCGGAGAGCACAGAGTACACTGGTGCACTGGAAACACTGAGCTGGAGGATGCTGCGGCGCGAGGTCCAGGAGACCGGCCCCACCCCGTGACGTCACCGGGAGGCAGGTAAAGAGGGGCGGGGGGCGCATCGGGCGCTGATCCCAGGGACTGTCTGCAAAGAGCCGGACGGAGGCGGACGCGGAGGCGGAGGAAGAGGAGAGAAAAGAGGAGGGGGCGGGGCGGAGGGACGGCTGCGATCAGGTGACCAGAGCCCGCTGGACTGCCCGAGCCGGGCCGGCTGCTGGAGCCCTAGCTGCCGCCGTCCGAGACGCCGGCTTGCTGCGGTACGTTGGAGGTAGGGGAGCGGCTGGTCCTGGGCGGGTCGGCCCCGTACTCCCGGAAGACCCCCGTCCAACCCCCCCAGGGCCGCTGCCCAGAGCGGCCGGGGCTTCACTTTCTCTTCCCCTCGGAGGACGCACTGTAAGCGCTTTGAGATCCGGGGCTTCTGCCGGTGCTGGAGGGTAGGTATGCCCCGAGTCCTCCCCAATCCGGGCTGGATGCTCTTGGGATCCCCCCTGGTCCGGCCCCGCGGCCCCCGGGCGCCAAGCAGGCAGCAACCCCCACCCGCACCCCCTCGCCGCATAACCTTCTGCGGGGGCCGGCGTCTGGAGCTGGAAGGCAGCCTTCAGGGAGCCTCTGCCCAACAATCTCCTTTTCAGTTGGGGGAAACCGAGGTCCTCGGGGGCCAGAACAGGGATCTGCCCCGGGGACGTCCTGAGCTAGGATTTCCAACCTAGGTCTTGTTTATTCCCCGGTCCCAGCCTGGAGTCACAGCCTTCAGGGCTGGGAGGGGCAGGGAAAGAGTGAAGCTTCCAGGCTGGGGTATCAATTATCTCTCGGGAAGGGACCCAGTAATCTGGCAAGGGTGGGAAGGCAGTTCTGGGGACCCAGGAGTCCTGGGCCTCTTGTCCCCTCACCCGCAGTGCCCCCTCCCTTCCATCAGCCAAGCAGGGAGTTATGAACGTTCCTATAATAATCAGTGGGACATAGATCAGAGAGTTGATATAGCAATACCTTCATATCAATCAAAAATGTATTTTAAAATACTTAAATATGAACCTGCTGGGGGCAGCTATGGGCGCAGTGGATAAAGCACTGCCCTGAATTCAGGGGTACCTGAGTTCAAATCTGACTTCAGACACGACATTTACTAGCTATGTGACCCTGGGCAAGCACTTAACCCCAGTTGCCTCCACTAGGAAAAAAAAATACTATGAACTTGACAAATAACAAACATGATCATATCTACATAAAAAGAACAGAAATAAGAGAAGTATATGTTAAACCACAAATTTCATTTTTATGTAAGGCTTGTTTTTTTAAGTCTAGCATGAATTTAGAGTAATTCCAATCCTGTTCTGTTCTTCTGTATCTCAATTTCTATCTGTTTCTCTCTATATTATTAGGATAACCACTCTTACTCCTTCACTCATAACTCTTTCTCCCCCCAAAAAAATTTAAATATTTTCCCTGCACCCTCCTCCAACAAATAAATTTAGTCAAGGAAAAAAAAAAAGATCCGTACATTGACCTTGTCAAAAAGTGTATGCCTCGGGCAGCTAGATGGCGCAGTGGTTAAAGGCTGGCCCTGGATTCAGGAGTACCTGAGTTCAAATCCAGCCTCAGACACTAACACTTACTAGCTGTGTGACCCTGGGCAAGTCACTTAACCCCCATTGCCCCGCAAAAAAAAAAAAAGAAAAGAAAAAGAAAAAAAAAGTGTATGCCTCCTATGTCTCTGAAGTCCATCACCTCTGTCAGAAGGTGGGAAGCATGCTCTATCATAGTTGATCCTCTGGAATGGTGGCCAGGCATTGAAATGGGCAGAATTCTTAAGTGTTTCAAAGCTGTTTTCCTTTACAACATTGTAGGCATTGTGTAAATTATTTTTCTGATTTTGTTTTACTTTACATTAGTTCATACAAGTATTCCCAGATTTCTCTAAATTTACCCCCTTTTTTCCTTAGGGCACATATTCCATTACATTCATATGTGTGTGTGTGTGTGGGGGGGGTGTGTGTGTGTGTATGTGTGTGTATTTAAACTGTTTCCCATTTGAGGGCCGCCCCCTTTATTAAAACAAAAAGCTCCATTATAAACACTTTTCTACATATGGGTCCTTTCCTTCAGTCTTTGATCTCTTTTTGGTATGTTAAGTTAAGTTACTTTGAGGGCATAATTCCAAACTGCTTTCCAGAGTTTCAAAATATATTGGTGTGCCTGTCTTCCCACTGCCCCTCTAACAATTGACTTTCTTGTCCTCCCAATATGAGGAGTGTGAGGTGAAAACTTCAGGGTTTAGTTTTCATTTTTCTTATTATTAGTAATTTTTTTATGTGGTAGTTAACAGGTTTCCTTTATTTTTCAATCTACCTATTTAGATCATTTGACCATAACCACCTAGGGAATCTAGGTGGCAAAGTGGATAGAGTGTTGGGCCTGGAGTCAGGAAGACTCATCTTCCCGAATTTAAATCTGTCCTCAAACACTTAGTAGCTGTGTGACCCTGGGCAAGTCACTTAACTCTGTTTGCCTCAGTTTCCTCACCTAAAAAGATTAGCTGGAGAGCTCCAGTAGCTCTGGACAAGAAAACCCCCAAACCCCAAATTGGGGGTCACAGAGAAACAGACACAACTGAAAAGTGACTGAACACACAGGAATGGCTCTTGTTCTTATATACTTCAGTTGTAACAAAAATGGCTAGCATTTAAATAGACACTTTTAATATTTGCAAATAAAATCAATGTATTAAGCACCTACTATGTGGGAAGCACTACAGCACCTCATTGCATCAACCCATGTTGCTTAGCTGCCTGACTTAAATCTCCATATATCTGGGATATCACACCTAGAATATGGAAGTTTGCAACAAAGATTTTCCTCAGTTAACTCCTTTCCCTTCTGATTTTTTAACGTCGTATTGTATTTTTATTTGGTTAAAAATTTTCCAATTACATTTTTGACTTTTAAATTTTCAGTCACAATTGTGTCCCGCCCTCCACCCCCTTGCCCACTCATTGAGAAGGCAGGAAATACAATATCCATTATTCAGTATGAAGCTATGAAAAACCCTATTTCTGCATTAGTCATGTGGAGGGGAAAGGGAAGAACAATAAAGTGAAAAAAATATGCTTTAATCTGCAATCGAATCAATTTCTTTCTCTCCAGTTGGATAGTATTTTTCTTTTCTTTTCTTCTCTTGTTGCAGAGCAATGAGGCTTTAGGTGATTTCTGCCCAGGATCACAAAGCTAGTAAGTGTCAAGTGTCTGAGGCTGGATTTGAACTCGGGGTTCCTCCTGAATCCAGGGCAGTGCTTTATATCCACTGCACCACCTAGCTGCCCCTGGATAGTAGTTTTTCATCATTAGTCATCTTTAATTGTCTTAGATTATTGTGTTGCTGAGAATAGTTGTCATTCACAGTTTGATCATCTTACAATACTGCTGTTATTGGGTAAAATTTTCTGCTGGTTCTGCGCATTTCACTTTGCATCATTCATGTAAGTTGCAGGTTTTTCCGAGAGCATCTAGCTCATCATTTCTTATAGCACAGGAGTATTCCACCACAATCATATAGCACAACTTGTTTGGCCATTCCCCAAATGAATGAGCAGGCCCCTTCAATTTCCAGTTCTTTGGCACCACAAAAAAGAGCTGCTATAAATATTTTTCTATACATGGATCCTCTTCCTTTTTCCTTTAATCTCTTTTGGATACAGACCTAGTAGTGATATTGCTGAGTCAAAGAGTATGCACAGTTTTATGGTCCTTTGAGCACAGTTCCACATTGTTCTCCAGATAGGTGGAGCAGTTCACAGCTCCACCAACAGTGCATTAGTGTCTCTACTTTTCCACTTCCTCTCCAGCATTTGTCATTTTCCTTTTCTGTCATGTTAGCCAATCTGAAAAGTATGAGATGGTCCCTCAAAGTTGTTTTAATTTTCATTTCTTTAATTATTAGTTATTCAGAGCATTTTTGTCTGTTTTTTTTTTTTTGGCAGGGTAAGGTGAGGGTTAGTGACTTGCCCAAGGTCACACAGGTAGTTTAGTTTCAAGTGTCTGAGGCTGGATTTGAACTCAGGGCCCCTCCTGAATCCAGGGCCAGTGCTTTATCCACTATATTACCTAGCTGCCCCCAGAGCATTTTTTTAAAGATTATTGAATGCTTTGATTTCTTCTTCTGAAAACTGCCTATTCATATCCTTTGGCCAAGTTTGATTTCTTTCTCTATGTATCTATTATGATTACAGCTTTTAATTGTGTTGTTATCAGTGAGAGTTATATTTACTGTTTTCCTTTTGTTTATAGGATTTTTATGCATTAGCACATGATCAATTTAAAAAAAAATTTTTCTCCCAACTACACATAAGATTTTTTCTTTTTCTTTTTCTTTTTTTTGGTGAGACAATTGGGGTCAAGTGACTTGCCCAGGGTCACACAGCAAGTAAGTGTTAAGTGTCTGAGGCCGGATTTGAACTCAGGTCCACCTGACTCTAGGAACAGTGCTCTATCCACTGCGCCACCTAGCTGCCCCACATAACATTTTTTTAACATTTCTTTTTTTTTAATTTTGAGTTCCAAACTTTCTCCTCCCTGCCCTTGCCCCTCCTTGAGACAGTAAGCAATTTGATGTAGGTTATACATAGGCAATACATGATCAATTTTTTAAAGGTGCTATGCACCTTTTTTTGTGTGTGTGAGGCAATTGGGGTTAAGTGACTTGCCTAGGGTCACAGCTAATAAGTGTTAAGTGTCTGAGGCAGGATTTGAACTCAGGTCCTCCTGACTCCAGGGCCAGTGGTCTATCCATTGTGCCACCTAGCTGCCCCTGCTATGTACCTTTAAAAGGTGGTAAGCATGCATATTCCTTTCTATTTCCAGTTCCTTAATCATTAAAAAAATGCGTCCAAGAAATTTTGGTGTATCATCTCATCACTATTATTGTCTTCCATAATGATTGTTTCTATGATTTCTTCTCTAAACCATTTGTTATTTGAGATTTCATTATTGTCTCAATTTGGCTCTGTGTTTTTTGGTTGTGCTTCCTGAGTTGATTATTATTTTTATGGCATTATGGTTTGTAACTTATATTTTCAATATTACATCTATTTAAAATTTCTTTCTTCCTTTTGTTGTAAAAAATGCCACATAGTACTCAGAAATAGGGGTTCCAATTTGAAAGTGTCTTTTAGCTGTTAATTGTTCGTTTCTATGCAATATTTTTCCTTTTATTTCTCTTTCTTAGATTTGTACAGCACCTGAGAAAGAAATATGAAAGTGTCCTACTCTATTATTTAATTTTTACTTTATGAATATAAATGATATGTGAATTATTCCATATAAATGTAATATCAATCGTGTTTGATGTCTGATTCTGCTTTAAAACATGATACAATGTCCTTGTTTGACTGTAATTATATTGTGAATATTTACTTTTCCTTTGTCAAGATAGTATTATTTCAAGATTTGCTTTTAGCTTGATGATGCATAGTCTGTTTTGTTCCCTCTTCTCATTTACTACTATGGATGTCTTTGGTTCTTAGTTGTTGTTTGTAAATAACAGATTGGGGGAGAAGGAGGTTTTTTTTAATTGTCCGTCTGCCACCCTCTTTCTTTTTATTGAGAATTTAGTCCATTTACATTTATAGTTATGAGTAGGTTTATGGTGTCTTTACTTGTGTCTTTAGAATTGCTAAGCTTTTTCAACAAAAGATTTATTATTTTTCTCTTCCTCTTTTAAGTTAGTACTTTGTCCCTAGAATTAGTGGAATGCATATTCCACTTCAAGAATTCTTTATAGGGTTGTGCTGGGCCTCCGGGAGTGTCATCATGCCTTTGGCTAGAGATTTAGTGCATCCATCCCTAGAGGATGAAAAGAAGAAACATAAAAAGAAACGCCGGTGTTGTTTTTCTTTTTTGAGGTTTTTCCTTTTTCCTCTGATTCTTCTCTTATAGCATAACTAATGCAGAAATATGTTTGATGTTATTATACACACACACACACACACATATATTCTATATCAGATTACCTGCTTGCTAGGGAAGGGGGGGAGGGAGGGGAGGGAGAAGAGAAAAATTGGAAATTTGGAAATCTATAGAACCAATGTTTGAAAACTATCTGTACATATAACTGGGAAATAATAAAAGTACTTTTATTAAAAAAAAAGAAATGCCTGGTTCAGAGTCCAAATTCTTACTTAAGGGATGTCAAGTGTCCAGGCTGCTCAAGATCACCACAGCCTTCATTATGCCCAGACAGGGTTCTTTGTGTAGGTTGCTTCACTGTGTCGTGCCAGCCTACCAGAGGACAGGCCAGACTCACAGAAGGGGGGGCTGCTCATTTAGAAAGAAAGCAACATTAATGGACATTCAACTTCATGAACACAACATAATGTATATCTCAAAAAGCTTATCTGTTCAGCAGTCCAAATTAATCTAATATGTCAGTATAATTAAGTTTGACTTTGTAAGGTATATAACAGTGGTGTCTGGTTTTGGAGTCTGTTTACATTAAAATTTTAATTATATGCAAAAAAAAGAATTCTTTCTAAAGATTAAATCACAGTTCTGGAAAAAACCCACCACAACAACAGATGACACAAATCTACCAATCTATCAACAATCATTTATTAAGCCCCTGTTGTATACAAGGCCTATATAGGTGTTGAACAAATACTGGCTCAGTAGTAGGAGTGCCTGAGTTAAAATCTCACCTGTGATGTTTATTTGGACAATTACTTTACCTCTCCAGGCCTTGGTTTCCTCATTAGAACAGTAAGGTGTCTAGACTGGATGCCTCTGAGGTCCCTTTCCCAGCTGTAAAGATATGATCCTGTGAAACCCCCAAAGTGAGATAGTCCCTGCCCTCAAGGAACACATATTCTCCCAGAAATACACGTTGAGCAAGCCCTATATGAATGTTAGCTATATACTTCCGTTGTTCTGTAATATGTGAAGTTTTATATGGTACCTTCCTCTCCTGAGCAAGATAAATGCCTGGAGTATCTCATTTGACAGATGAGGACATCAAAGTCCCAGGGAGCTGAATATTAATTATTAATTTATAGAGTACTTTACAGCATGCCCAGGTATGCATCTGAGGGAAGCCTTGAATAAGGTGTGAAATTCCCTGAATGAAGTAAATTCCTTGACTAGGGTAAGAAAATCCCCATTCCAAGTTCTTTTTTGTTGTTGTTGTTAATAAACATTTTTATTTAAAGTTTTGAGTTCCAAATTCTATCCCTTCTTACCTCTTCCCCCCGCCCCAACACACTCCCTTAAGCAGTAAGCAATCAGATACATGTTACACATGTGCAATTATGTCAAACATTTCTATATTAGTCATTTTGTATAAGAAGAATGGAGTAAAAGAAGAAAATGAAAGAACGAAAGTGAAAAATAGCATGCTTCAGTCTCTGTTCAGTGAATATCAGTTTCTTTTTCTGGAGGTGGATAGTATACTTCCTCATTAGTCCTTTGGGATGGTCTTGGATCATTATATTGCTAAGAATAGCTGTCATCCATGGTTCTTCACCAAGAAATATTGCTGTTACTTTGTACAATGTTCTTATGGTTCTGTTCACTTCACTGTTCATCAGTTTATGTAAGTCTTTCCAGGTTTTCCCGAAATCATCCTGTTTGTCATTATCTATAGCACAATATTCCATTATAATCATATGCCACAGCTTGTTTAGCCATTCACCAATCAATGGCCATCCCTTTGATTTCCAATTCTTAGCCACCACAGAAAGAGCTGCTCTAAATATTTTTGTACAAATAGGTCCTTTTCCCCTTTTTTGGATGTCTTTGAGATATAAACCTAGCAGTTGTATTGATGGATCAAAGGTTATGCATAGTTTTTATAGCCCTTTGGGCATAGTTCCAAATTACTTTCCAGAATGATTGGATCAGTTCACAAATCCACCACCAATGCATTAGTGTTCCAGTCTTCCCACATCCCCTCCAACATCCAGCTTTTTCCTTCTTTGTTATATTAGCTATTCTGATAGGTGTGAGGTGGTTTTAATTTGCACTTCTCTGATCAATAGTTTTAATTTGCATTTCTCTGATCAATAGTGATTTAGAGCATCTTTTTCATATGACTATAGCTTTGATTTCTTTGTCTAAAAACTGCCTGTTCATATCTGTTGACAATTTATCAATTGGGGAATGACTTGTATTTTATAAATTTGACTCAGTTATCTATATTTGAGAAGTCAAGCCTTTATCAGACATACTTGTGAAATTTTTTTCCCAGTTTTCTGCTCTCCTTATAATTGTGGTTGCATTGGTTTTGTTTGTGCAAAAGCTTTTTAATTTTATATATCAAAATTATCTTTTTTATATTTTATAATGTGCTCTAATCTTTGGTCCTAAATTCTTCCCCTGTCCATAAATCTGACAGATAAACTATTCCATGCTCTCTAAATTTGCTTATGGTATCACTCTTTATGTGTAAATCATGTACCCATTTTGACTTTATTTTAGTATATGTTGTGAGGTGTTGGTCTACACCTAGTTTCTGCAATACTGTTTTCCAGTTTTCCCAGCAGTTTTATCAAATAATGAAGTTTTTTATTCCAAAAGCTTAGATCTTTGGACTTATCATATACTAGATTTATTATCTTTTTGTTGGTTTTCTCATAAAACCAGCTTCTAATTTTGTTTATTAGTGCAATGGTTTTCTTCTTTCAATTTTATTGACAAATTGTCCCCCCTGGTGGCCAGCAGTGGGCACTCCTTGGTGATCAGTACAGTGGCCCCTTCACCTGCAGGGACCACAGTTCCCCTCCCCCCTGCCTGGCTGCCCCCCTTAGGGCAAGGGGCTGAGTGCAGCTGAAAGGATGCCAGCTACTGAAAGCAGAGTGTGACCCCCACTGCTGCTGTGGCCAGCTGAAACCTCACAAGGACGAGACAGGTGGAAGGGAGGGCTACACAGGAACAGGACACATAGTTCTCCAAAACCCATCCTGGCAAGGCTTGCCCAGGATGTCTGCACTGGGGCAGCTGAGGGAAACTCCTACTCAGGAGGTCATATTGGTATGGGCTGGTCCCTGGCAGCATTTTCATCCTCTAGGCTTGGAGGACACTGCCTGGACCTATGGTACAAGCAATCCTGCTCTTCCTCCTCCTCTCATTGCAGCTGGGAATAATAGTGGCAGAGCCTGGCACAGAACCAAATGGATTGGGCAGGCAGCTCTTCTCATAGTCTTGGCAACCTGAACATGATCCCTCATTGTTCTTGGCTCTTTAATTTTCAGAATTTCCAATTTGGTGTTTAGTTGGGGATTTTAAATTTATTCATTTTCTAGTTTTTTTGGTTTTGTTTAGTTGCAACGCTCAATTCATTGGTCTGCTTTTTCTCTGTTTTATTGATGTGAGCAATTAGAGATGTACATTTTTCTCTAAGTACCATTTTGCCTGCATCCCACGGATTTCGATATGTTGGTCCCATTGTTGTCATTTTAAAATGAGATTATCAATGGTTTTGATGATTTCTTCTTTGACCCACTTGTTTTTAGAATTAGATTATTTTAATTTAACAATTAATTTTTAATCTTTCTTTCCATTTCCATTATTGAATGTAATTTTTATTGCATTATGATCTGAAAAGGATGTGTTTACTACTTCTGCTTTTCTGCATTTGGCTGTTGACATTTTTATGTCCTAATACATGGTCAATTTTTGTGTATGTGCCATGTACTTCTATCCCATTCAGTTTTCTCCAGAGATCTATCCTATCTAACTTTTCCAGAATTTTATTCACTTCCTTAACTTCTTTCTTGTTTATCTGTTGTTAAATGTAAGGCCAGTTCTGAAAGGGGAAAGTTAAGGTCCCCTACTAGTATAGTTTTTGGTATCTATTTCCTCCTGTAACTCATTCAATTATCCTTCAAAGTTAGATGCCATACCATTTGATGCATATGTTAAGTATTGATATGATTTTATTGCCTATGGTACCTTTCAGCAAGATAGTTTCCTGCTTTATCTCTTTTAATTAGATCTACTTTTGCTTTTGCTTTGTCTAAAATCATGATTGCTATCCCTGCTTTCTTTGCTTCAGCTGAAGCATAATAGATGCTTTTCCAGCCCTTCATGTTTACCCTGTATGTATCTCTTTGCTTCAAATGTGTTTCTTGTAAACAATATATTGTAGGATTTGGGTTTTTAATCTACTTTGCTATCTGCTTCCATTTAATGGCTGAGTTCATCCCATTCATATTTATAGTTATGATAACTGTGTATTTCCCTCCATGCTATTTTTCTTTCTTGTTTATCCCCCCTCTCTCTTATCCAGGACCCTTTCCCTCCTCACAAGTGTTTTACTTCTGATCACTGCCTTCACCAATATCCTCTCTCTTTTATCAACTCCCCCTTCCCTTTTGATTGATTTCTGTATCCAACTGAGCATGTATGTTATTCCCTCTTTGAGCCAGTTTTGATGTGAGTAAGGTTTAAGCTTTGCCTACCACTCCCCCATGTTCCCCTCCATTATAATCTAGCTCTTTGGGGATAATTTACCCCATTCAATCTCCTTCCTCCTTCCAGTACAATTTCTTTCTCACCCCTTTAATTTGTTTTTTGGGGTATCATCCCATTAATGTCACCTTAAACCCATGCCCTCTGTTTACATATACTCCTTCTAATTGTTCTTTTTTTTTTAAAGTGAGGCAGTTGAGGTTAAGTGACTTGCCCAGGGTCACACAGCTAGTAAACATTAAGTGTCTGAGGCCGGATTTGAACTCAGGTACTCCTGACTCCAGGGCCGGTGCTCTATCCACTGTGCCACCTAGCTGCCCCTCTAATCGCTCTTATTAAGTAATAAAGTTACAAATATTATCTTGCCATATAGAAATATAAACAGTTTAACCTCATTGAATTTCTGTTTTGTTGGGGTTTTGGGTTTTTTTTGCAGGGCAATGAGGGTTAACTGACTTGCCCATGATCACACAGCTAGTGTCAAGTGTCTGAGGTCAAATTTGAACTCAGGCCCTCCTAAATCCAGAGCCAATGTTTTATCCACTGCATCACCTAGCTGCCCCCATTGAATTTCGTATGTTTTTTCTTGTTTCTTTTTTACCTTTTTATGTTTCCCTTCAGTCTTCTATTTGGAGGTCAAATTTTTTATTCAGCTCTGGCCTTTTAATTAGAAATGCTTGAAATTCCTCTTTTTTGTTAAATATCCATTTCCTCCTGAAAGATTATATTTAATTTTGCTGGGTAGGCAACCGAACTTCTTTGCCTTCTGTTATATCGTATTTTAAGCCTTCCTGTTCTTTAATGTGGAAACTGCCAAATCCATTGTAATCCTGACTGTAGCTCCACAGTATTTGAATTGTTGCTTTTTGGTTACTTGCAATACTTTCTCTTTGATATGTGAATTCTGAAATTGGATTATGATGTTCCTGGGAGTTTTCACTTAGGGATCTCTTTCAGGCAGTGATTGGTGGATTCTTTCTTTTTTTTTCTTTTTTTTTAGTGAGGCAATTGGGGTTCAGTGACTTGCCCAGGGTCACATAGCTAGTAAGTGTTAAGTGTCTGAAGCCAGATTTGAACTCAGGTCCTCCTGACTCCAGGGCCAGTGCTCTATCCACTGTGCCACCTAGCTGTCCTGGTGGATTCTTTCAATGTCTGTTTTTACCTCTGGTTCCAATATATCAGGGCAGGTGTTTTTTTTTTTTGGTTTTTGGTTTTTTTTTGGCAGGGCAATGGGGCTTAAGTGACTTGCCCTGGGTCACACAGCTAGTAAGTGTCAAGTGTCTGAGGCCAGATTTGAACTCAGGAACTCCTGAATCCAGGGCCGGTGCTCTATCCCCTGCGCCACCTAGCCGCCCCAATCAGGGCAGTTTTTTAAAAAAATAATTTCTTGAGAAGATATTCAGGGTGTTTGGAGTTGTTGGTTGTTGTTTTTTGTTTGTTTGTTTTTTACTATGGCTTTCAGGTAGTCCAGTAATTTTTTTCTTCCTTCATTCCTTTCTTTTTCTTTTTCTTTTTTTTTTTTGTGTGGGGCAATGAGGGTTAGGTGACTTGCCCAGGGTCATATAGCTAGTGTCAAGTGTCTGAGGTCAAATTTGAATTCAGGTCCTCCTGAATCCAGGGCTAGTGCTATTGACTGTTCATGATTCTCTTGTAACACTCTCATTTCTTTTCCCAATTTTTCTTCTACTTCTCTAATTTGTTTTTTTTTTTTAATCCTTTTTAAGCTCTTCCACGAATTCTTTTGGGGCCTGAGACCAAATTACATGTTTTTCTTTGAAGCCTCACATGTAGCCATTCTGGCACTATTGTCCTCCTCTAAGGTTCCTATCACCATAGTAATTTTCTGTAGTCAAAGTCTGGGGGTTTTTTGCTCCTTTTATGCCTTTTTTTGTGACTTGGTGTTTTTATGTGAGAGTTGGGTCTAGTCCTGCACTGTCCCAAGTTTTTGTGCTGGGGCTCTGAATCTTACTGCTGGCTTTCACTGGGCTTCAGGACTTAGCTGCTTGCTTTCTCTGTAGTGTAAGCTTCCCTTCTGGTTTACACTGGGGAGGTGGATCCATTGGCCTCCCCCCCACACACACCTTGCTGCTGCATTGCTATA
The DNA here is from genome assembly GCF_019393635.1 of Dromiciops gliroides. Taxonomy (NCBI): domain Eukaryota; kingdom Metazoa; phylum Chordata; class Mammalia; order Microbiotheria; family Microbiotheriidae; genus Dromiciops; species Dromiciops gliroides. The sequence continues at coordinate 614,924,462 of NC_057863.1, read as the reverse complement.
GTAACAGTGTCTCTCTGGTGGCTGGTTCTGCAGGAGGGATCTTGTTGCTGGTCTGCCTAAGGGCTGGGGAAACAAGAGTCTCTCTGCTGGTAGACGCAAGGGGTGGGATCTCACTGTTGGCCAGCCTTGGGGTGGGGCTTCACTATTGGTCAGCAGTGGGATCAAGGCCTCTGGTGGCTTGTGCTGGGGGTGGGGCCTTGCTGGTAGATTGCCCCAGGCTTAAAGCCCAGCTTTAGACTCCCTGCTCCCCTTTCACCTTAGTAAGCCAGATCTTTCCTGCCAGGCTGGTAAGCTGCTTGCCTACTCTTGGATCGATTCTGAGGCAGTTTTCTGGTTGTTTGGAGTGGAAATCTGGGAGGGCTTCAGAGGGTTCCTTCCTCACTCCTCCATCTTGGCACCCAAAGTCCTTATGTCTCCATCCCAAGTTCTTAGGCACCTTCCCACCAAGGACCCAACCAACCCCAGGCCCCAGAGGAGCCCAGTGCCTAAGTCACTCCAGGCCACTCTCTTGCAACACTAGCTTTTATTCCATCAGGACAGAGCAGAGCTGGGCTTGGCCCTCACCCTTCTCAACAGGGACAGCCACCAGGGCAGGAGGTCAGAGGTCTCACCCCTGGGAGGGAGGCTAGAAAAACCATTGATTCAGAGACTGGGGACAATCTGAAAGACAGAGCTGAGGCTGCAGCAGCTTAAGGCAAAGGGTGGCTGATGGGGCTGAGAGCCTGGGACAGTGAGCATCAAGAAGGGGGCCTCCCCACCCCCAGGCCTGGAGCTAGCGGAAGTAGTTAGGACATTCATGGGCGACGAGGTGCCAGGCCTGGTCGAAGGCCTTCACCACCCCAGGCTCCAGTGGGCCCTCCTCTACTGCTGCCAGGTTCTGCTGCAGCTGCTCCAGCCTGGACATGCCCAGGATAACAGCGTCTCCACGGGAGCCCTGTTGAGAGAGGAGGGAGAGAACAAGATGTATATGTGTGTGTGTGTGTGTGTGTGTGTGTGTATGCATGTGTGGGCTTATATACACACATGCACATACACATAAACACAGAAGTATAGACATATCCATGCAAGATCATACTTAGCACACGCAAACACACACGTGCCCCTGTGCACAGACATACACACACCATACATGTAATACATGCACGGACACATATATGTACAAGCCTGCACATACATAGAGACACATGAACAAATACACACAGGCTGTCCCAGAAGTCTGTGCGCACCTTGAAGTGTGAACAGCTTCCACAGCTTTTAGGAGTTTACAGTGGCACCAAGACCTTTGGGACCCCCTGTGTCCAGCTGATAGGGTGATGCTGATTTGGCCCTTTTAAGGTTGCCAAGTGCTTTGCATACAATTCCTCTTTGGGGCCTCACAAGAGCCCTGGAGGGTGAGTTTTTATAATTACCTCCAGTTTTCAGAGGGGGAAGCTGAAGGCCAGAGAAATCAGGTGACCTGCCCAGGACCACCCAAACCGAAGTGCCTGAGGTGGGCCTCCAGCCCAAGCCTTCCTGACCCTGAGGTCAGCTCTCTATAGGTTCAGAGTAGCCAGCCCCTTGTAGTGGCAGGAAGGAGTGAATGAAGAGAAGGAATTCAAAGGCACATGGGAAGACTCCTAAGAGATGACTCAGAAGCAGCTTGGGGGTCCAGTAGATAGAGCACTTGGCTTGGAGGCCAGATGACCTGAGTTCAAATCCAGCTTCTGATACTTAGTAGCTGTGTGACCCTAGCTGCTGCCTGCCTCAGTTTCCCCAATGGTGTAATGAGGATAATAATAGCAGCTAGCTCCCAGGGTTGTTGTGAGGATCAAATGAGATACTATTTGAAAAGCACTCAGCACAGTGCTTGGCCCACAGTGGGAGCTCTGGGAATGCTGGTTCCCTTCCCCTTCAGAATGAAGAAAGCTGAGCCCAGAGGTGGAGAGGTAGCTTTTGTGTACAAAGTGAAAATGACAAGAAGACACCCTTAACCAGCTAGGGGTTTCAGGAAGGATACTTGGTGGGGTTTTCCATTTGTTTTCAAACAAATAGTTACCCAATTTTGCTCAAAAGCCCATTGGACCAAGGGCCAGAAAAAGTCCAGCAGAGATATTTCTGTGAAGGAAAGGGCATGTCCTCGACGTAATACAAGAGCTCCTAAAGGGCTGAAGACCCACTGGAAGAGACAGGATCCGGGGCCCCGGGGCGTTACCTGCAGCTGGGAGTGGTGGTACATCCACCTGAGGGCTGCGCAGGTCATGCTGGGAGCATTGGCCCCGTAGGATGCCGCCAGCGCTTTCTCCACAAGAGCAATGGCTTCAAAGTGAGATTTCTTCCAGTAGCTGTGTTGGATGGGCAGACAGGGAGGTTCAGTGGTCAGCACCCCCAGGCTGGCCTCAGTGTGGGGGGCTCAGCCTGGCTCCCAATCACAGGGGCCCTGACTGAGCCTAGGCCAAAGTACAGTCCTGACTCTACCAGTCACTACTCAGTGTGTGACTGACCACAGGTACTGTCCCCTGCAGACCTCCCAGGGAGGATGCCACAGTGACCTGCAGGCATGCTCAGTCTATCCCCCAGTGAAACAATCCATGAGCACAGGACACAGGCCTGGGGCACCCCTTGTCCCAGAACTTCACTCCTCTGGGGTCACTTGACCATGATGACCCATCCCATCCCCTGTGACACCCCAAGAGAGGGCACATTGTAGGAGTGGTCACCACATTCCGGGAAGGACACTGAGAGTGTCCAGAGGAAGGGGAGGCCCCTCCAGGACATGGCAGCCTTTCAAGGACCTGGGGCCAATTGGACTAAATCTGGGGACAGTGGGGGGCTTGAGAGCACATGTCCTGCATGGGGAGGGGACTTAGGCTCGTTCTGCTTGGCCCCAGGGGGCAGAACCAGGGGCACTGGGCAGCTGTCTAAACAGGGCAGTTTTGTCTCCATGTCAGGAACCCCTTCCTCACAATGAGAGGGGCCCCAAAGGGGAAGGGGCTGCCTGGGCTTCAGAGGGGGGTCTAAGGTCTGCAAGTGGGGGCTGCGGGTACACCTGTCAGGGATGGTTTCAGGGCATGGGGGGCTCTTGGTCAGGTATTGGTTAGAGCAGATGCCCTCCACGGTCATTCTAAATGTGAGATGTGGAATGGCTTCTCTGAGAGGTGGGCCAAAGGCTCCTAGCCACTTTACAGATGGGAAAGAAAGAACCAAAGATGATGCCTCATTCAAGTTCCCAGAGCTAGTTAATGATGAAAGCAGGCCTAGATTTCCAGGCCAACATTTTTTTTTCACCATCTATCTGCCAACAATGTCCTCTCTAAGGAAAGCTGGGAAGCTCTGATTAAGACCTAGGGACTCCTGATTCCAGGTTCAGTCCCAGCCATTCTGGCCATGAAGGTGAATTAATAAAAGCAAGGGAGATCTCAAGAGGGGAGTGGTAGGGTAGAAAGAACAAGGCATTTGGAGGCAGAAGACAGAGGCTCCAATGTGAGTACCAGCTACCCACTAGCTCTGTCACAATCAGCCAGTCTCTTCATCTCTGGTTGCCTCAGTTTCCCAATCTGTAAAAGGAGGGAGGGACTTCTGTTCTCCCTCCTACAATCCTGTAACCCCATAGGAGCCAGGATCACTGGAGTTAGGACAGTTTAAGAGGGTACCAACCCACAGGAAAGAGGACTTTAGGGTTTGAGAAGGATCAGAACATTCTCTCGTCTCTGACCCACTGCTAGCAGCAGCTCACCGATTCTGGTAGATTTCAGATAAATTCCTTCCAAAGAATCGGCTCTCGGGCTGTTTTTTGTCCTTGTCTTCATACTTGTATCTGCCAGTCAAGAGACCACCTATGGAAAGGATGGATGTTTAGATCTTAGGGATTGTACATGGGCTTAGAGCTCAGCAAAAGATAAAGGCTGCATGAGGTAGGGCCTCACTTTTCAATTTGGCAACAGTCAAGGAAGAAGTGGAATGAATGAAGAATCACTCATTAAACATTATTAAAAAGCAATCATCTTTACATGTAACAGGAAAAAATACTTTATTAATTTTTTTTAAAAAGGCAATCAAAACTAAGTGCTATAGACACAGATAGGAAAGCAAAAAAAGTCCCTGCCCTAAAAAAGTTTACAACTGAACCAGGGAAACAACGCATAAGACACAGCCAGGAAGAGCATTTTGGTGGCAAAAGTTACCAGGATGGTGAGAGGGGACACGGGAATAGATTGACTCATCCCATCAAGGGACGACAGCCAGGGTTCATAAGTTCTTAATTCTAGAAGTGGGAAGTGGGGTAGGGGTGAATCGGGAGGGGAGGAAGAGAAGGATAGTTCCTCCAGGTCAAAGTTGTCAAACTTGCTACAAAGGGGTAAAATCAGATTGAAATGTAATTGACCCTGGCAGCTAGGTGGCACAGTGGATAAAGCACTAGCCCTAGATTCAGGAGGACCTGAGTTCAAATCTGGCCTCAGACACTTGACACTTACTAGCTTTGTGACCCTGGGCAAGTCACTTAACCCTCATTGCCCCACCAAAAAAAAAGAAAAAAGAAATGTAATTGACAAATATTTACCAAAATAAATAAAAATACAATAAAACATAGATCATGTCACACTTTAAGTTACTATGTGACCCAAAAGGATCCTTATGTATGGATTAGAGTCTCCCCTTTCTAACTGACTCCACTGGGACACCCTGCCCCCATCATCCTTGGACATTGTATCTATCCTCTCCCCCTCCTTCAAGCTGAGCTCAGAATAGTGACTTAATAGGTCTAAGGAAGCCATAATAAATTCAGATCTCTGGAGCGATCTTCAACTTTAAAAAATGTATGAGTTGGTTAGTATAAATAGTATTTCCCCCATTTGTCCAGAGAGGCCCTAGACACACAGCTAGCAAGCATCAAAGTCCAGATTTGAACCCAGATCTCTTGACTCCATGTCCTCACTCTATTATCTGATCCCAGGGATTCTGGAGTCCCCTCCCCCTTTTCCTCATACCAGCCAAAGGGTTGAAGGCATAGAACCTCAGTCCAAAGTGACGCAGGCAGGGGAAGAGCTCTGTCTCCACTTGCCTGGTGGTGGCGTTGTACATGCCCTGGGAGGAGGGAGGAGAGCTCAGCTGGGGGGGCTCAGGGAAGGGATGATCCCCCAAACCAGCCCAGGTCAGAAGAAGTCACAGGCTAAGCACACTGGGGGCTCAGGCCCAGAAGGGAGGGCTTGTCTGACTCCTTCATTTGACAGATGGGGAAACTGAGGCCCAGACAAGGAATGGCCTTGGGTAGGAAGTGGCGGATCAGGACTAGAACCCTGGTATGTCCCCAAAGCCAGTGTTCTTTCTACCACAAAGCACTGGAGGTCAGAGACCTAGATCTGAGTCCAGCTTGATCATTTACTAGCCATGTGACCCGGAGGCCACTCCCTCCCTCCTCTGGTGCTGAGTTCCCTCCCTGCCCTGTAAAATCAGGGGCTGGGTTCGAAGGGCTCTCAAGTTCCTGTCGGGCCTGGATGGCAGAAAGGCTCCTTGCCCAGGGGTCAGGGTGAACCCAGTGGCCAAGAAGGGCCCCCAGGAGTCCCTGCATCATCCTGGGCTCAGGCAGCTCCTCACCTGGTACACAGTGGGCAGGATCCAGCCTTTGTTCTTGCAGAGGGTGCAGATTTTAGCTACTTCCCAGGAGGCATAGTTAGAGAGGCCCAGCTCTACAAACTTACCCTGCAGGGGGAGAGGGAGGGAGAAGAGACAGAAAGAGAGAGAGAGAGAGAGAAGGAGGGAGGGAGAAAGGGAGAGAGAACCTCAGGTCAGGGCTGGGCCCCTGCTCTAAGCAGTCCTCCCTCTATTTTACCTTGTGAGAAAGTCATTAGAATATCTTTGTGACTAGGGACTGTTTCATTCATCTCCAGCTCTAGCACAATGCCTGGTGGTTAGCAGTAAGTGGTTAATAAATAACCTTGAATGATTGATTGATTGAAGCTCTAAGGCCTCTCCAGCCCTGACATCCTGTGTTCTAAGGCCCTCCCTGCCCTGACATCCTGTGTTCTAAGGACTCTTCCAGCTCTGACATCCTGTGTTCTAAGGCCCCCCCTGCCCTGACATCCTGTGTTCTAAGGCCCCCCCTGCCCTGACATCCTGTGTTCTAAGGCCCTCCCTGCCCTGACATCCAGTGTTCTAAGGCCCTCCCAGCACTGCCAGCCTCTGCTCTCACCTCCTGGTGCAGCTCATTGCAGGCACGCAGAGTCTCCTCCACTGGCGTGTCATGGTCTGGCAAATGCAGGTAAAAGAGATCCACTCGAGAGCACTGCAGGCGCTTCAGGGAAGTCTCCAGCTGGGAGCGGATACTGCTGGCACTGAGTGTCTTTCCATCCAAGGGATTGGCCTTGGTGGCAATTTTCACTTGGGGAGAAAGAAGTGGTAGCAGGTGGCTCAGACTGAATTCACTTCAAGCACCAAGCAGAAAATCCTCTGCTAAGCCCTCTAGCCAAACAGCTAACTTTAACAAAATAGATGTTTATTTAAAGTTTTGAATCTCAAATTATTCTCCTCCTTTTCTCCCTCTGCCCCCCACACCCCACTTCCCTGAGGTGGTAAGCAGTCAGATCCCGGCTGCACTTACTTATACAGCTGACATTTGAAAAGAAAAATATTGATGTCTTTTGTTTTTCACCTCCTCCCAGTTTGCCCCAGTATCCCTCCTCCCCTTCCCAGGGATCCTTCCCATCTTCCTTTCTAGTGTCTTTTTAGAGGAGGTTGCAGGGTACAATCTTGGTAAGTGCTTAACACAGTACCTGGCCCAAAGTAGAAACTTATGAATGCTTGTTTCCTTCCTGTCTATGTGGACCCCATGTCAATCTGCCAGAGCCTGTGGACCCATTCTCAGAATAATGTTTCCAAATTAATTAAAAAGATTAATATTAGATTTGTTAGAAATTGGTGAAAAGAAAGATGGATTATTTTTTTTTGCTCAGTGTCACACATCCCCAAAAAGCTCTCCCTGGACCCTATGGTTAAAATTCCCTGATCTAGATGAGAGAATTCCAAAATCTAGAAAGGAAAAATGATTTGTCTAGGTCACCTGAACCTGGGTTTTCATGAAAGGCTCTGTGTGTGTGTGTGTGTGTGTGTGAGAGAGACAGACAGACAGACAGACAGACAGACAGGCAGGCAGGCAGGCAGGCTGGGGGGTGAAATAAATCTGGATTCAGAGTCAAAAGGGAGCTCAGCTGCAGACCCTGACTGTGCTACTTACAACCTGGCAAGTCACTTAACTACCGTGGGCCTCAGTTTTCTCATCTGTCAACTAAGGGATGTTATTGCTCACTAGCTCTGTGACCTTGGGCAAATCACTTCACTGGAGTTGTTTCCTTACACATTGGTTGGCCAAATGATCTGTAATCTCAAATTCTAGGTCTGGGGTCCCTATGAATGAGGGTGAGGGGGTTGAGAGAGTGGGGGAAGTCAGGAGAAGAGAATAAATGTCAAGCTGAACTCCAGGTTGGTCTGAGCCAGTCAGTAAGTTGTCATTTTTAATCTATTTCTCACACCTGTTACTGAGCCCCTCAGACTTGCATCACCAGCCTAACACGGCACTAACCATTATTAAGTAGCTACTATGTGCCAGATGCTCTACAGATAGTGCCTCATTTGATCCTCACAACCACCCTGGGAGGTAGGTGCTATTATTATCCTCATTTAACAGTTGAGGAAACTGAGGCAAGCAGAGGCTAAGTGACTTGCCTAGTAAATGTCCAAGGCTGCATTTGAATTTGAACTCGGGTCTTCCTGAGTCCTAGCTGCCCAAGGAAGGCCGTCCAACCACCTGAGTGGTCTCCTCCATTCTGTTTCCTACTCCACCCACCATTCCTCTCTCAGGAGCCAAGACTAAGATTGGGTCCTGATAGCAATTTTACTTTGAGCCACAGCTACAAACTGGAGAGTAGGACCCAGGCCAGATGGGTGGGGTTGGGGTGGGGAAAGAGGTGGTAGAAGGGAAGGGTGGTTAAAGGGCACTGATTAACAAGAAAGGGGAAAGATGATTCAAGGATCATGGGAATACAAGTTTCATACTGGAGGGCATTTAGAGGGCATTTAGTTTAAACCTGTCCTTTTGCAGGTGAGGAAAATAGAGCATGGAACCTCCTTGGTCTCAGTTTCCTCATCTGTAAAATGAGAGAGGTGGGATCTGGTGACCCCCAAGGTCCCTCCTTCTCTAAATCGCTCCTACACCCAGAGAGTTCAAGTACTTCCTCAAGGTCACAGTGAAAGTGTCAGAGCAGGCATGTGAACCCAGCCCCATAAAGGATACTGAATTACATAATTCATGTGTGTTCAGTCCTTTTGGGTGTGTCTGCATGGTCATGACCCCATGTGGGGTTTTCTTGCCAAGGAGACCAAGGTGGTTTGCCATTTCCTTCTCCAGTTCATCTGACAGGTGGGGAAACTGAGGCAAACAGGGTAATGAAGGGTCTGCTACGAACAGTGTTGCATTTCATTTTCCACAGAAAAGCAGCTGGGATGAAGAGATGTCATGAGACAGTTAGGTAGGAAAGCAAGGCCGGTAGAACCAGGGCCTCCAGGTCGCTTGGGCAGCTGTGGGATTGTAAATGACTGTTCCCTCTCCCCAGGAGAGCAGAAATTCATGCTCACATGGGGAGTAGGGGAGAGGGGAGTTACTGACCCAACATTTGTAAAGGTCGGGGGGAGAAAGCATCTGAGGCCACATTTGAACTCAGATCTCCCTGACTCCAAGCCTGGTGCTCTGTCCACTGTACCACCTAGCTACCCTGAGTTATAATACTGAATCCCAACCCCCACCCCCACCCCCATCCCTGGCCTCCTTCCATGACACCAGGATGAGATGGGCAATGCCCAAATGGGACAGCGTGGTAGAAAGAACCTCTGGGCTGCAAGTCTGACCCCATCTCTGCAGCTCCTTCACTATGTGGCCTGAGACAAGTCATTCCAATTTCTGGGCCTCAGTTTCCTTCTCTGTAAAATAGGGAATTGAACTCAAAATGAACTCTAAGGTCCCTCAGTGCTGACATTCTACTTTCTACGGTCCCTTTGAGTTCTGACAGTCTTAAAATCTGAGAAGGCAGCAGGTCGCAGAATTACTCAGGGAGGGAGGAATTTGAAGGTGAGAGTGGACCAGGACTGAAGGAGATGAGAGGGGATTCGAGGCTCATTCACTTTGCTGATGCCTACCAGACGTGGTCAGGGCAGCCCAACAGTCCAACCCCCAAGGAAGGCAGCCCAAGTCCCATTCAGGGCAGGGAGGACCCTCCCCGAGTCTCTCCTCCTCCCCCAAAGGAGGCCCTCGGGAGCATCACACACTTGAGACAGGACAGCACACATTGCCCAAAATTTCCTGTTCTATGATTGTCCTTCCTAAGACCGCCTGACAAGCAGGGAAAAGCTCCGATTGTGTAACGCAAGGTGGGGAACGTCTCCTCCCCTTACCTTTGGCCAGGAACTTTAAGTGCCTGGCAGGCTTCCACGGAGGTGCCGGATGGCATGCTTGGGGGAGGGGGCCCTTAAGAAGCCTAGTAGCCAAAGAGCGACTGGTGACGATTAGAATCCAGTTACTGCTTGGGGCCGATGGGCAAGGCCTCGGGAGCAGGGGCCCTCCCTCCAAAAGCCACCGGGTATGTGCCAGGTGGAATCAGAGTGAGGACAAACTGACTGACCGAGGTGGGAACGGACCCGGAATTGCGAGGTTCGGATCAGGGCAGGAGGCACGCCTCAGAGATGAGGATGCTGCGCTTCTGGCCAGGTGGAAGCTGGGGGCAAAGGTCGCAGGAGACCCCAACCCCGCTGTGTTGGCGGGGTGGGGGCAGCAGGGGGTGGGGTTGGAGTAGAGGCGGATAGGGAACCCAGATCCAAGGGACTGAGGATGCAAGTCCCAGAAGGGGTGGGCTGAGCTGCCCCAGCCTCGCGGCCCAGTCCAAGGGCTCAAATTGCTACACCGGGGCGGGTCGAGGCCTTAGGTGCACGGGGTCCGGGCAGGGCAGGGCACAGGCCGGCTTACCTTTGCTGCCGTCCTCCCCCAGGCCCAGGCCCATGCTGCCCAAGAAGCTCTCGGACTGGCCGTCGCCGTAGATGAAGGCAGTGTCCAGCTCGCAGTGGCCGCGCTCCAGGAAGGCTTGCACGGCGGCCACGCTGGCCGACCGGTCCATGCGCCAGCCCATCTCCATCGCGCCCAGCACGGAGGCCGGCTGGGCCTGAGCTCGAGTCTTCGAGGACATCACGGCGGCCGCACGCGGAGAGCACAGAGTACACTGGTGCACTGGAAACACTGAGCTGGAGGATGCTGCGGCGCGAGGTCCAGGAGACCGGCCCCGCCTCGTGACGTCACCGGGAGGCGGGTAGGAAGGGGCGGGGGGCGGAGCGGGCGCCGATCTCAGGGACCGTCTGCAAAGAGCCGGACGGAGGCGGACGCGGAGGCGGAGGAGGAGGAGAGAAAGGAGGAGGTCGCTCAGCTATACGGCGCCTCCCGGAGGGACGGCTGCGATCAGGTGACCAGAGCCCGCTGGACTGCCCGAGCCGGGCCGGCTGCTGGAGCCCTAGCTGCCGCCGTCCGAGACGCCGGCTTGCTGCGGTACGTTGGAGGTAGGGGAGCGGCTGGTCCAGGGCGGGTCGGCCCCGTACTCCCCGGAAGCCCCCAGTCCAATCCCCAGGGCCGCTGCCCAGAGCGGCCGGGGCTTCACTTTCTCTTCCCTCGGAGGACGCACTGTAAGCGCTTTGAGATCCGGGGCTTCTGCCGGTGCTGGAGGGGTAGGTATGCCCCGAGTCCTCCCAAATCCGGGCTGGATGCTCTTGGGATCCCCCTGGTCCGGCCCCGCGGCCCCGGGCGCCAAGCAGGCAGCAACCCCCACCCGCACCCCTCGCCCCGATACCCTTCTGCGGGGGCCGGCGTCTGGAGCTGGAAGCAGCCTTCCAGGGGAGCCTCTGGCCCAACAATCTCCTTTTTCAGATGGGGAAACCGAGGCTCGGGGCCAGAAAGGGATCTGCCCGGGGTCGTCCTGAGCTAGGATTCCAACCTAGGTCTTGTTTATCCCGGTCCCAGCCTGGAGTCACAGCCTTCAGGGCTGGGAGGGGCAGGGAAGGAGTGAAGCTTCCAGGCTGGGGTATCAATTATCTCTCGGGAAGGGCCCCAGTAATCTGGCAAGGGTGGGAAGGCAGTTCTGGGGACCCAGGAGTCCTGGGCCTCTTGTCCCCTCACCCGCAGTGCCCCCTCCCTTCCATAAGCCAAGCCGGGAATTAATGAGCGTGTCTAAGCTGTCTCTAAGGATGTGCTGGCAAATTTCCAAATATATTGTAAACATCCGGTCACATAGATATAGGGTAAGGAGTCAACTGTCTTACCTTGAATTTTCAAGCAGAATCCAGGTTTTCGAGAAGGCCTGCCAATCTGTCAACATTTATTAAGCACCTACTATGTGCCAGGCACTGTGCTAATTGAAAGAAATACAAAAAGAGGCAAAGTCGGTCCCTGCCCTCAAGGAATTTACAATCTGAAGGGGGAGACAATACACATATATAGACAAAAAGCTATCTAAAGGATGCATAGGAAATGATGGACATAGGGAAAGCACCAACCAAGTGCTAAGCAGTCTTGGGGTCTCCATGGCCCTGGCCCCAGAACTTTAATCTCTCAGAATAAACGTGCAAACCCAACCCTAGATTTAGAGATCTCCCCTAAACTCAGTTCTGTTCAATTAAAAGAGATTCTTCCCCCCAAATGGAGTCACCATGATAGCAATCAATTTAATTAGCATCTATTAAGCACCTACTGTTGGACATAGTTTGTACATAGTTAAATGTATGTTGTGCCTGTCACGGCACAGATGATTTCACTGTTAGTGTGTGTGTACTATAGAGATATACTATTAGTATATGTGGGTGGCAGCAGTAGAAATAGAACTACTAGGGGCAGCTAGGTGGTGCAGTGGATAGAGTGCTGGCCCTGGATTCAGGAGGACCTGAGTTCAAATCCAGCCTCAGACACTTGACACTTACTAGCTGTGTGACCCTGGGCAAGTCACTTAACCCCAATTGCCTCACCAAAAAAAAAAAAAGAAAGAAAGAAATAGCTACTAGATAGTCCATGAGGATTCCAGCCTCCATATCGCCACTTAAAAAACAAAACAACATATTAGCATCATCTATGTTTGGTTGTATTTTTACTTATTTTGTTACATATTTCCCAATTTCATTTTAATCCGTTGGGCAGCACTCAGAAGTGATGCAGGTCATGTGTGCAGACACTTCTGGTGTCTATAATTGATGAGCTATGCCTCATCCCTTGCCTTTTCCAGAGGCTAGACAGGGATTTCAAGGTTAGACTCCTCCAAACTACAGCCCAGGTTGGTTGTGTATTGGGCTGATCCAGGATTTTTGCATGGGCCCTAGGCCTTGTAAAGCCATAGTAGTGGCTGTGTTCCGGCACGTGAGGGATAGGCAGTGCTAAGCATCTTGGGGTGTGTGTGTATGTGTGTACACACAGTTGGGTGTTGGGCTGAGGAGGCATCATAGCTGCCTGGTTATTGGGGGGGGCAGGGTGCACAGTAATGGGGCTAGACACTCACTTGGGGGGGGTGTCTCTGGACTTGCTGAGGGCTCCTCGAAGAGGTCTGCTACTGACTCTGAAAATGTAAGCTACGGAGGAAAGGACTGAATGAAGAATGTGAATGTGAGTCGTTTTATTGGTTCCTCACTCTTCCATTCCTTGGCTCCAGAGGTTTTCTCGGGCTGCCCCCCCCCCCCATGCCTGGAACGCTCAAGGCCCACCTAAAAGTCCCATCTTTTACAGGAATCCTTTCCCCTCTGCTCTTAATCCTCATGCCTTCTGTCTCTTAAGTATTTCCTATCTAACCTGTACATAGCCTGTTTGTACATATTTGTTCTCACAGTCCCGGCCATTAGATAGTGTGCTCCTTGAAAGCAGGGACTGTCTTTGGCCTTCTTGTGTATGTTCAGAGCTTATGCTGTGCTTTGGCACACAGCAGACACTTAATAAATGTTTCTTGACTGATGAAATACTTACCAGGTGCTCAGCCATGAGGATATGTGAGGAGATGACCTACCCTGAGAAGTAGGGCCCAGGGAGGGCTGTTGTGTTTGGAAGAACTGGAGAAGGTGCAGCTAGGTGGAGAAGGGGATAGAGAGCCAGTCCTAGAGTCAGGAATACTCATCTTCATGAGTTCAAATCCAGCCTCAGACACTTACTAGCTGTGTGACCCTGGGCAAGTCACTTCACTCTCCATTTCCTCATCAGTCAAATGATCTGAAGAAGGAAATGGCAAACCACACTGGTATCTCTGCCAAGAAAACCCCAAATGAGGTCATGAAATGGGGACACAACTGAATAAGGAGGGTAAGGGCCAGGAAGGGAGGAACACAGGATGGCTAAAAGCCTGTATATGAGAGGCAGCCTGAGAGTAAAGTCATAGATAGATAGGTAGATAGATAGATTTATATATATCTAGTTATATAGTTATATATAAGCCAATAAATAAAGTGTGTTGCTGACCTTAAAGCGCTCTATAAATGCTCACTTATGTTATTAAGATAAATCATGCGGGGCAGCTAGGTGGCGCAGTGGATAAAGCACCGGCCCTGTATTCAGGAGGACCTGAGTTCAAATCCAGCCTCAGACACTTGATGCTAGCTGTGTGACCCTGGGCAAGTCACTTAACCCCCATTGCCCCGAGCAAAAAACCCCACAAAAACAAAACAAAACAAAAAAAACAAAGATAAATCATGCATGGAGCTAGGCTTAAGGGTGGTGAGTCACTGAGGCAATTATGAATTCACTGCAGAAGGGCCCCCAGGGACTTCCAGGTACAAAAGGGTTAAGTCCTCCAAGACATTTCCCTGAAGAAGATGTTTCTGATACTGCTTGGAGTCAGATGTCTGATAATACAGAACCATCTCAAACCCCCAGAGAAGTACTGGGAGAGAGTTGGAGTTTCCGATCACAGCACTTGAAAGGGACTGCACATCTTTTAATTGAAGGGAAGACGCAGTGAGTATCCACTGTAGGAGAAGCTTCTTAGCTATAAAATGAGATTGGGGAGAGTTTCTAAGGGGTCAGTTCACTCTCTCCTACCAATTTGGGAAGAGGCTCACAAGACTGGACATGGCTTCTGCTCTTTAAGGAAAATCCCATCTTCCCTTTTACTCAGAAATCAGCCTTTGGGTGTACCCTGGAAGCAGAATTATGCTCTGAATTGTCCCAGAGGCTTCTGGCGTCTCCTACTTAGTGTTCAGAGAAAGGAGAATGAGGCAGAAGAGATTTGATAACCTGCCTAGAGCCTCATAGGATATACAGCCTGAAGGATTCTGGGGGAGTAGAGAACACACCTCACCCCCTTTTGAGGAACAGGCATCTATTTATTTATTTATTTTAATTTAAGTTTTTTTTTTTTTTTGCGGGGCAACGAGGGTTAAGTGACTTGCCCAGGGTCACACAGCTAGTAAGTGTCAAGTGTCTGAGGCCGGATTTGAACTCAGGTCCTCCTGAATCCAGGGCCGGTGCTTATCCACTGCGTCACCTAGCTGCCCCCAGTTACATTCTTAATAAATGCCTGTTCCTGGGGGCGGCTAGGTGGCGCAGTGGATAAGCACCGGCCCTGGATTCAGGAGGACCTGAGTTCAAATCCGGCCTCAGACACTTGACACTTACTAGCTGTGTGACCCTGGGCAAGTCACTTAACCCCAATTGCCTCACCAAAAAAAAAAAAAATGTAACTGGTTTTTTGTTTCATTTTGTTTTGTTTTAGTGTTTAACACTTTTTAATGTGGCTGAAGTTTCAAGATGTAGCTTCTCTGATGCTAAATCTAAAGATTGACAGATACACAAAGATCCCACCCAAGGTTTTTTGTTGTTCTTTTTAACATTTTTTTGTTTATATTTTGAGTTCTGAGTTGTCTCGCTCCCAACCAAATATTAGAGAAGGCCAACATTGTGTGTGTGTGTGTGTGTGTGTGTGTGTGTGTGTGTGTGTGTGTGTGTGTGTGTGTGTGTGAGAGAGAGAGACAGAGACAGAGAGAGAGGGGTAGAAGAAGGAGGAGGAGGAGGAGGAGGAAAGAACCATACAATACATATTTCCCTCTATCAGTTCTTTCTCTGGAGGTGGGTGGTGTTTCCCTTCAAAAGTCCTTCATAGTTGATTCGAATGATCATATTACTCAAAATAGCTTAGCCATTCACAGTTACTCTTCAAACAGTATTGCTGTCGCTGTCTATAACATTCTCTTGGTTCTGCTCATTTCTCTCTGCATCATTTCATGCAAGTCTTTCCAGGTTTTTCTAAGTCCATCCTGCTCATCATTTCTTATTCCGTCACAATCATATACTGTGACTTACTCAGCTATTCCCTGATGGATGAACATCTCCTCAGTTTCCAATTCTTTGCCACCACAAAAGGGGCTGCCGTAACTATTTTGGAACATACAGGTTCTTTCCCGTTCTCTCGTCACTGTGCCTCCGTTTCCTGATTTGACCCTCGAGACAATCAGTGAGGTGGATGCCATCATTCATTCATTTATCCCCATTTTACAGATGGGAAACTTAAGGTTAAGAGGGCTGGGGTTTTTTGGTTGAATTTTTTGTTTTTATTTTTTCTCATTCTTATTTAGTATTTTATTTTCCACAATAACTTGTAAAAACAATTTTCTACCTTCATTTTAAAAATTGAGTTCCAAGTTTTCTCCCTCCTTCCCCAACCCCCTCATTGAGAAGGCAAGCAATTTGATATAGGTTATACATGTGTAGTTATGCAAAACATATTTCCATATTAGTCATGTTGTAAAAGAAAACTAGACCAAAATAAAAACCCAAGAAAAATAAAGTTTAAAAAAAAGTATGCTTTGATCTGTATTGATCTGTAGGAATCTGCTTCCAAAGTGGAGAGTACATTGTCCCAAGCTTCAGGGGTTTTGTACAGCTGTTTTCAGAGATACTTTTGGGGACCTGTAAGGTTTCAGTTCTTCCAAGGTGGTATGACCTAAAGAGAGGTGTGTTTACAACTCTCCTGGCCTGTGCTCTGGTCTGTGAGTGACGGACAGCCCTTTTTTCTGACCTGGAACTGTAAGGAGGGTGTCTGTTCCACTGTGACCACAGGCTCTGGTGTGCTAGTGCTCCTCCCTGCCCTGGGGCTACCATGCAGGACTGAGACCCAGATCTGAATATAGGCAAAGCAACAGAGTCCTGCCTGCAGTGCCAGCAAAGAGATCCCTGTGATCTCCTGACCAGCCGTTGGACCCCCTTACCATCTGTGGGCTGAGAGCTCTGGAAACAGCTGCTGCTTCTACTACTGCAGAGTCATTGGCTGCCAAGGTCTGCTCCTGGTTTGCTGGGGCCTGGTATGCACTGGCTCTGCCTGCCCTGGACTGTGCTTCACTCTCACTCATGTGCGACAGATGATGACATGATGACCTTCTAA
Organism: Dromiciops gliroides; assembly: GCF_019393635.1. Taxonomy (NCBI): domain Eukaryota; kingdom Metazoa; phylum Chordata; class Mammalia; order Microbiotheria; family Microbiotheriidae; genus Dromiciops; species Dromiciops gliroides. The sequence goes on along the minus strand of NC_057863.1, from coordinate 614,908,056 downwards.
GTTGTCTTGGGCAGGGAAATTGTTTCACCCTGTCCTTTTGTGGGTTTTGCTGCTTCAGGAATTGTTTCATGGCATTATTTCAAGGTCTTCCGAGGGGTTCTGGGGACAGCTCAGGTGAGTCCCAGCCTTTTCTCTGCCATATTGGCTCTGCCTCCAGTTTAAAGCTTTTAAATTACTTGCTCTGGTAAGTTGGATCAGCGATGCATTGGAAGGACCCAGTTCTTGCTGCCCCCAGAGTCCAGGACTCTATCCATGAGGCCACACTGTCTCAGTCTCAGAACTATGATCTTATGATCGTTCTTTCCTAATATGTTATGAAAAAATGACAGAGGAAATGGAAAAGATATCTGTAGAAGTCCAGGCTCGGGGCATCTAGGTGGCGCAGTGGATAGAGCACTGGCCCTGAATTCAGGAGGACCTGAGTTCAAATCCGGCCTCAGACACTTAACACTTACTAGCTGTGTGACCCTGGACAAGTCACTTAACCCCAATTGCCTCACCAAAAAAAAAAAAAAATTAAATGAGGGGGTTGGACTGTCTGGTCTGTGAAATCTCTCCTTGTTCCAGTGATTACAGATTTGGAGCAGAAAGAGGCCTCAGAGACTCTCCAACTCAAGGCCATTATCTCAGAGATTTCCCAGCCTCTCAATGCTCCTTGACTCCTGGAACAGCTGAAAGGCAGCTCCCAATGATTGGGACACAGCTGCCTTGGATTCCCAGAGAGCTCATCATGAGAAGTTGGGGATGAAGGGGAAGTTCCTTCTGTGTTTCTTTCACAACCAGGCACAGTCACATGACCCCAGCCTCAGCAGTTTCTGAGGGTCACTAATGACCAAGACCTTGGATGTCCCTGGGTTAGGGGTATCTGCAAACAGTGAGAAATGCTATTAACACCCCCGCGCCCCCCCCCCCCCCCCCCGCCACACACACACACACACACACACACACACACACACAAGGTGAAGAAGGAAGAAGAGCCCATGGGAGATCCGGGGCCAAGAGGAAATAGACCTCGTGGCTTTGGGGTGAATGGGACATTCATACAGCTCAGACTGGGAGGGGAAAGGAAGGTCCTGTCTTTGTGGGGTCATGAATGACACTGATTTTGGGCCACACTGAGGATATCGTGGTTTGGGGAATTCTCCCCACTGATACAGATAAACATAGAGTCTTAAAGACCACAAGACACTAAGTGGGCCATCTGGAGTCCCACAGCCTATGTTTCAGAGTCAGGATTTTAACCCAAGGCTCTCTGTTTACTCTGCTTCTCAGTAATAAAATCGGTGACACTTAAATCGGGGCTGATTTGTATATGTGATCTCCTCTGTTAGAATGTTATCTCCCTGAGGGTAAGGGCTGTTAGATTTTTGTCTGCTTAGGGCTTTGTGGGGTTTTTGTCTTTTTTTTTTTTTGTATCCCTAGCACTTAGCACAGTGCCTGACCCATTTCAGGAGCTTCATAGTGCTTGCTGACAGGACCAGACTTCACTTTGTACCTCAGCACTTGGTCTTGTGCTGACATGCAGAGGCAGATTAAGTTTAGAAATCATTTGATCCTCTTCGCCAGCCTGTGGAGTAGATGTTTTCATTATCCTCAGGTCCAGGGCAATTATCTGTAATTTGCTAAGGGTCCACACTGATGGTAAGTGATGGAGAAAGGCTCGGACTCCCACTCTATTATTCTCTCCACTGCCTTGTACCTAAGTAGGAATGGGAGTTACAACTTGTTCCCTGGATCTGTATCCAGGGCTGATTATCCCCTTCAGACCCGGGTAGCCATGGTGTCTGTTTAATCTGACTGTTCCTAGGAGGGCTCGGGCACTGGGGTTTATTCGAGAGTGGATGAGGTCAAGATTCGGGTTTAGAGAAGTGGCCCTCTTCATCCTCCTTCTAACCCTAACCCCCAGGAGCCTTGGAGGGCCTGCTTCTAGGCTGTGGTGCCTTCCTGCCACAACCTGAAGTCCTTTCGATCAGTCAATCAGTCACCACCACCACCACCATCATCATCATCACTCCCCATCCATTTAGCACTTTACTGTTTACAAAGGTTTTTACATGTTATTTCACTTGATGCTCACACTAACCCTATAAAGTAGGAGTTAAAATTGCCATTGTACAGGAAACTTTGGCATCATCACCACCATGATAACATTTATAAGGTGTCAGGCACTGTGCTAAGCACTTTGCAGTTATTATCCCATTTGATCCTCCCAACAACCCTGGGAGGTAGGTGCTGTTATTAAACCCATTGTTACAGGTAAGAAAACTGAGGCAAACAGCACGTAAATGACATGCTGAGGGTCACACTGCTAGTAAGCGTCTGAGGCTGGATTTCAGTGTAGGCTTTCCGGATTCCAGCACCCTGGTCCACCTAGTTGCCTGTCATGATAGATAACATTGATATAGTACTTTAAGGTTCATAACTGTTTACTCCTTTGACTCTTTCAGAATCATTTCTACCCCCACCATGATCTGGAAGAACTTTGGCTCCAGGGTGCTCGCCGCTGAGAACTTCTCCAGCTGTCCCAATGGATCCCGCTGGATCTGGGATGTATTCAACGAGTGTGCCCAGGACGGGTGGGACGTAGCCAGCGTGGTCCTGGGCCTGTCTTCCATAGTCTGTTTTATTGCTGCTGCCTTCCCGTAAGTAGAGCCAGGGATCACACGGTCGGCAGGCACTGTCGGCCTTGACTCTCTCCTGAGCTGAGGACACAGGGACTCTTAACCTGGGCAACGGAAGAGAAGAAGCCCTGTGGGGGTGGGGACAGAAGCAGGGCAGGCAGCAAGGCCTCTGGCTGCCTTCTTCAGAGATCTGAAGGGGTATCAAGTGCAGAAGGCTTTGGCCCCAAGAGACAGACCTGGGACACAGTGTGTGTGCGTTGGGGGGGGGGTTACAGAGAGGCAGAGTTAGGCTGACATCAGTAACTGAACATCAGGTGCAGTCTGCGGTGCAGTGAACGGCTTTGGGAGGTAGTGAAGTTACCCACCCCAGGACCAGGTACCTGGGAGTCCCGCTCCTGAGGGATCTTGTAGACAGGATTCGTGGTTAGGTCCAGCCCCAAGGGTCTGCGATTCTTCTACCTCCTCCCTTTCCCTGCTCCAGACTCCCCCTCCCCTTCCGCACAGACCTCAGCCTGAGCATTGAAATGGTTACCTGATCTTCCTCGAGTGTTACTCAGCATCTCTGAGCTGCTGTCACCTCTGCCTTGCCCGATCAGGCCTGAAGCCAAACCCAGAGTGAGACTAGCAAGTGACCTCTTCTTAGCCCTCTGCCATTCGTTATTTCCCATCCTGAATGAATGAATGAATGAATAATGAATGAAAAAATTAGTCAAAAAGAGTTTATTAAACATTTACTATGTGCCAGGAAACACGCTGAGCTCTTAGGATCTGATGGAAAGATACCAAGAGGCTATTTGTCCTCTCCTTGATTTTTTTCCAATGACATTTATTATTATTTTGGGGGGAGGCAATTGGGGTTAAGTGACTTGCCCAAGGTCACACAGCTAGTGAGTGTCTGAGGCTGGATTTGAACTCAGGTTAGGGCCTATGCTCTATATGCTGTATCATCTAGCTGTCCTCTGATGACATTTAAAAGTAGACTGGAGCCAATCTGTGAAGGTCTTTATTTTTATTTTTTTATTATTATTATTATTTTTTTTTTTTGGCAGGGCAATGAGGGTTAAGTGACTTGCCCAGGGTCACACAGCTAGTAAGTGTCAAGTATCTGAGGCTGGATTTGAACTCAGGGTCTCCTGAATCCAGGGCCAGTGCTTTATCCACTGCACCACCTAGCTACCCTCTGTGAAGGTCTTTAAATGCCAAACAGAGGAGTTTGTTTTTGATCTTAGAGGCAAATAGGGAGCCATTGAAACTTTTGAGCTGGGGAGTGACCTTCTCTGCATCTCTGGCCTCACTTCCTCTGTTTTAAACAGTTAACAGAAGGAGGTTTACTTAGCCATGGTAGGGGGAGGATCTTCGGATCTGGGAAAGGCTGCATGTGCAAGATAAAGCATTGCTTCATGTGACCTCAGCAGATGATCTAGGCTCAGAAGTCTCAGGAGGGGGCTCCAGGGTCCTGGGTGACCAGGAAGCTATGCCTCAGCCTCAATCCTCTGAGCCAGTCAAATCTCCATGACCATTTTTGTTTGTTTTTGGTGAGGCAGTTGGGGTTAAGTGACTTGCCCAGGGTCACACAGCTAGTAAGTGTTAAGTGTCTGAGGCCGGATTTGAACTCAGGTCCTCCTGACTTCAGGGCCAGTGCTCTATCCACTGTGCCACCTAGTTGCCCCCTCCATGACAATTTTAATGTATTTTAAGGAAAAATTAGCCTACCTTGTGTGGAGGAGGGGAACATGGTCCCCACCCCACCCCATGGTGGTAATGTCCTCCAGGTCTTTTAGATCAGGGGTATCAGACTCAAAGAGAAATTGGGGCCACTAAACCATATGCCACATAGTGACATATTAATATTATCTACATTTCATTGCATTTCTGTTTGTTATATTTGAGTCTGGCTTGGGCTGCCCTTGAGGGTATTGTGGAGGGGCCCTTGGCCTGTATGTTTGACATCTCTGCTTTCAAGAACCCTCCAATGACTTTTAGGACCGTTACTGGACAGCCCCAACCTTACCTCTCCATTACATCGTATAGCCAGTCAATTACCTCTGTGGCCCCTCTTCATCCACTCCTTCCTCCCCGTCCTGGTGGCCACCACCCTAAGTCTCCCTGGACTAATTCAATAATCACCTCCCACGTCATCCTGCTTATACTCTTCCCCCTCCAGTCTGTCGTTTATGCACTTGTTAGCATAGTCTTTCTTCCATAGAGGGGCAGTATACCACTGTGGGCTAGGCTTTGAGTCAGAGGAGCTGGGTTCAAATCCCTGTTCTTATTATTTGTATGATCATAGGACACTCCCGTTATTTCCCTAGGTCTGAGTTTCCCCATCTGTAAAATGAGAGGTTAGACTGAATGCCCTTTGAGGTCCCAGCCAGTTCTAGATTAATGACCCTATGAACCCAAGTTCACCTAGTACTTTTGAGTCAGCTCCAGCATCACTGGTACCCAGGCAGGCTCTGGGTCAGAAGAGATCGGGTGTGGAAGGAACAGTCCTTGTTTTAAGAACTGAGTGGAACCAGGGTGACAGCCTTCTCTGTCTTCCACAGCCAGTACGTCAAGGCCTGCAGGACGGGCAACATGGACCAGGCCATATCCATTTGGTTCCTGATGGGTTGGCTGGGTGGAGACTCTTGTAACCTCATTGGCTCATTCCTGGCCAATCAGCTACCTCTGCAGGTATCCCTTCATCCTCACCCCTGAGATGGCTGGGCAGGGCAGGGCAGGGCAGGGCAGGTGGATGGGCGATGGGCTGCCTCACCCTGCCTGGGCCTAGCCTTGTGGGGTGGCCTGTTGTAAGAGCCTGGGGCTGGGAGCTCTGCCAAGGCCAACAGTGACCTGTGTGGGCCCCGATTTCTTCATCTGTAAAATTAGGGGCATTGTGCCATACAGTCTTTAAAGTCTGGGTGCGGAGGTGGAAAGAGGGCCAGGAGTCCAGGGAGTCAGGGGAGACTTGAGTTCAGTCCTGCTTTAGACACTTCCTAGCTGTGCCCACCTCTGTGGGCCTCACTTTCCCCTCTAAGTCTCATTTCCTTAATACTGGCAGGCTTAGAAAGGTCTTCACTCACAACCACCCTGTGAAAGAGGTGGTGTAAATATTACTATCTGCATCTTACAGATGAGTGAAGAGATGTCCAGAGAGGGGGGAGTGATTACTCAGGGCCCTTCGGCAGAGTCTGGACTCAGGCCTGGGCATTCTGACTCCAAGTGGATACTAAGGCAGATCATAGTCCCTTTCTTAATGTCAGGTGGGAAAAAACCCCATTGACCTGCTGCCATCTTGGGGATTGACTAAGTCTCTCCAGACTTAGCCGGGTTGGTCGCTGTACAATAGACATACACTTGGGCACTAGGCCCAAGGCTCAAGCCTTCCCCATGTGCCTGGGTTTCCATTTTACCACCTTCCCCTTGAAAGCCCAGGGTCGTCCTTCCTGCCTTCCCCTCTCTCTGTGAGGGCATCATTGGAGGCTCCAAGACCTATCTGTACTTCAGGAATGAGAGTTAGCAGACATCTTGGTTTTTTGGTTTGGGGTTTGTTTTGTTTTGTTTTGGTTTTTTTGGTGAGGCAGTTGGGGTTAAGTGACTTGCCCAGGGTCACACAGCTAGTAAGTGTCAAGTGTCTGAGGCCGGATTTGAACTCAGGTGCTCCTGAATCCAGGGCCAGTTCTCTATCCACTGCACCACCTAGCTGCCCCTTTTGGGTTTTTTTGTTTTTTTGCAGACTTACACTGCCATCTACTATGTGCTGGCCGACTTCTTAATGATATCTCTTTACTTCTACTACAAATACAAAAACCAGCGCTCCTTAAGTAAGTGTGTGTGTGGTTGGGGTTGGGGGTGGGCAAGGGGGGAGAGGGGTTCTCTCATTTGAGGCTCCAACAGTGACTGGGAAGGAAACAGATGGCCTGTCTACTGGGTCTGAAGGAGAAATTTCAGAGGCCCTATCTGGGGTTTTGAAGTCTTTATCTACTAAGATAGGGAGCCCTAGAGAAATAATAGATCTCACCCTCCAGGACCCTCTTTGGGCCTTGCCTAGGGCTTCTCCTTCCTTTTTTGATTTTGATTATCTCTGGGATTTGCCCTCTGACAAGCCCCTCTTCCTGGCCCTGCTCTGCTCTACCCATCACCACCTAATTCCTCGTTGAGATGAAATTCTCCCCCAAAACGGTTTTAAATCTCCAGAATTTCAGTTTAAACTCCCCCTACCCCATCTTTATTTAGCCTCCCAGATTTGCCCTCGGTGGCATGCCCCACTGAAGTTCAGCTGCTCCCATGCACCTCCCCCACCTTTGAGCAGGCCTGGGACACGGCCCAGATCTCTAATCCCCAGTCTTGTCCTGTGTGCAGTCTCAGCCCCCATCAACACAGCCTTCCTGTTCATCTCCTTCGGGGCAGTGTCAGCCAGCCCCCTCCTCCTCCAGCTCAGCCCCTCTGCCCCACAGGAGGTCTTCCGGAGCAGGACCCTCCTGTACACCGAGCCCACTGATCAAGTAAGGACCATGGGATGGGAGGGAAGTTAAGGGGAAAGGAGCTTTGATGGGGGAAGGGGTGGAGGCAGGTCCACTGTGAGCACAGGCACTGCCTCTGGTCCACAATGCCACGGGAGCTGTTGAGCAGTGGGTCGGCTCAGTCAGGGTGATCCCCAATACCCAGAGTGACTCCAGTCTGTCAGAAATCAAGCTTGACGCATGGAGTCAGATCCCGGCTCTAACCCACTTGATGGGGAAATGATGGGATCGTAGATTCAGGGCTGGCAGAGGCCTCAGAGAACTTCTCGCCCAAGATCTAGAGGCACAGAGGGCATGGGTTCGGTCGTGGCCCCTCCACTTACTGGCTCTTTGACCTTGGGTGAATCAGGTGACCTCCCTGAGCTGTAGTGTCCACACTCTCCTAGTTGATGGGGCTGGGCTCGGTGGTCCCTGAGGTACCTTCCGAGCCCAGAGCTGGGATCTGATGAAATGGGAGCTGTCACTTGGGAACGTGAGGTCTCCCAACAGCCGGCGCTTTCCTCTCCTCCGCCCCAGCCTTTCACCAAGCAGGAGATCATCGGCTTCACCATCGGCTCTATCTCTAGTGTGCTGTACCTGACGTCTCGTCTGCCCCAGATCTACACCAACGTAAGTACCCTTGTGGGGAAGGGCCTCACTGCACCAGGACGCCAGCTCGCGCCCTCTGCGTCCTTTCCTTGTCTTCCCAAAGGGCCCTTCCAGCTCTCCTCGGCTGTCTGATCTGGTCTCTGGCCTGTCCTGCCAGTGGAGTCGTCCACTCCCAGGGATGGGTGGTAATTAGAGTCAGCTAGAACCTCTTCCCCATACAGAGTCAGTCGAGGTGTGCCCGGTGATAGCATCCTCCCCACAAATGGTCCGGAAATCTTTGGGGCCTCATAGATGGAAACTGGGGACTGGTTGGGACTCCCTGACTTTGGGAAGGAGCCAGAGCTCTGGGGTCTGGGCCCAGTGAACTGGCTTCTTGGGGTTCACTGTGGAGAAGAGTTCTAGCTCTGGGTGCTAAGGGATTGGGAATTGGGATTCCTGGGTCCCACACTCACTCAACACCTTGGTTCCTTCTGGGTTAGGTGGCTGCCCTTGGTTTCAATGGGGGCCGGTGGTGAGGCCCTTCCTTGGAAGGTTCGAAGGCAGTGGGGTGGGCCCAGGCTCAACTGGCTCTGTTCTGTTCTCCAGTTCCAGAGGAAGTCCACCCAGGGTATCTCCTACTCCCTCTTTGCCTTGGTGATTTTGGGCAACACCACGTACGGGCTGAGCGTGCTGCTGAAGAATCCCGAGTCTGGGCAGAGCGAGAGCAACTTCTTGCTCCACCACCTCCCCTGGCTCATCGGCAGCCTGGGCGTACTCCTACTGGACATCATTGTATCCTTGAGCGGCAGCCGCCAGCAGCGGACGGTGGGGGCCCCAGGGCCGCGCATGGGGGTGGCTGCTTGCTTCTGGTGAGAAGCGTCCAGCCACGACTGTTACTCACACTGAGCCCTAGCTTCCCTTCTGCAAAATGGGGATGATAATATGGGCCAGTGCCCACCCGGGGCTCTTGTGAGGTGAGGGCTCTGCAAGCCATAAAGCAACATGGAGCTGTGAGCTCCTGAAAGGCAAGTACTGTTATGTATGGGAGCTGGCCCCAGGACCCAGCAGACAGTGAACAGAGAGCCAGACTCAGAACGAGCTAGCACTGGGTTCAAATCCCACACCGGCCGGGTGCTGGCTGTGCGACCCTGGGCCAGAGGTTTCACCCCCCACTGTCCCCAGACTCAAAGCTGCAGAGAAGGTGCCCACCTACGCCGATGGAAGGGTCTGTTTGTGCTCTCCTAGTTTTAGTTGGAGCAGGAGACAGGCATGGGGGAGGGGAGGTTGGCCTGCGGAGCAGAGCCTCCATTTCATTGGAATGAATCCCCACTGATCCATGCAGCCTGGATTCAGGTTCAGGTGGGGGCAGGGAAAGATCCACCTTCGACATTTGCTGGCTCTGTGACCCAGGGCAGGCAGCTGAGTGAAAGTCCCCAGGACTTAGCATCAGAGTGGAGGCTCTAGAGGGCAGGGACCGTTTTTTGTTTTTGCAGGGCATTGAGGGTTAAGTGACTTGCCCAAGGTCACACAGCTAGTTAAGTGTCAAGTGTCTGAGTCTGAATTTGAACTCAGGTCCTCCTGAATCCAAGGCCAGTGCTTTATCCACTGCGCCACCTAGCTGCCCCATAGGGACTGTTTTTGCCCTTCTCTGTGTCTGAGTTGGCACAGCGCCAGCACATAGTAAGAAGCATTTAAGAACTGTCTGTTGACTGGCCAGGTCCTGGGCTGGTTGGGATTCTGGTAGGGGAGGAGGCCTAAAGGCAACCAGTGACATCACAGACCCTTTATCTTTCTCCCGTAAGTCTTCACCGAGTGCCCAGGCCCGTGCTAGGCCCTATACGGGTTGCAAGGGAAGTGGAAGGCACCATCCCTGCCCTTGGGGAGTTTACCTTCTTTTAGGGAGCCAGAGGGGCATCAATGGAAGTAAATAGAGTGATTTGGTGGGGGGGAAGTTCTAAAAGGGTCCCTCCCTCACAGAGTTTGCCATCCAACATGGGATTAGGACAGAAAAATTGCACTAATGTTCGCTGTTTCATGTCTCTATCATGTATGTAAAGAGAGGTGTCAGTGAAGTGTCCTCTGAAGTCATGGGGGGAGTCTGGCGACCTTTGACTTTGGCCCCAAAGGCTATTCAGGAGAGGGGGTGGAGTAGGGGACATCCCAGGATAAGAGCATGAGGAAGGGCTGAGATGCTTCCGAGGTGGGGGATGGGGCAGGGAGCGCAGCAGGGAGACAAGGGGGACCCTGGTCTGTGGCTGTCCTTGACTTCGGCCCCCAGATCTCCATTCAGTTCTTCATCTACAGACAGCAGCCCTTCTCCCCTGAGAGAGAGCCCCTGCTGGGCCAGCATCCCAGCTGACCATGTGCCGAGGCCAAACCCGGGATGGCCAAAGGAGCAGGCAGACACCGCGGCAAGGAGGGGAGCTTGGAAGGGAGATGGCGTGTTGCCTACCCCGAGTCAGGATGAGTTTGGGTGCTAGGAGGAGCCTGGGATGGTGGGGCAGAGGAGAGCCCTGAATGTCTCCTGTCTCTGGCTGCTCTCCTGCCCTCCTCTGCTGTCACGTCTCTGAAAGCCTCTGTGAGCCTGCTTCCCTCCTTCCATAAGCCAGGACTTGCCTCCCCAGGGACCAGACCCCACTGATCCCCAGCTTAGATCTTGGGCTCCTGGGCAGGGCAGGATGGGCTGGGATCACTAGGGTATATCCCGTCAGGCCCTCCCTCAGCTGGGCGGCACTCTCCCCCCACCCCTGACCTCTCCAGGGGCTGGCCTCTGGTCCCCACAACTCAGCTAGCAGTTTCTCCTTCCCTTCTATTTTACCTAGCACCAAACTTACTAATAAAATCCATCCAAATGGATAGCCCTCTGCTTGTATTTCTTTATTCCAGCTTGGGGGGAGGTGGATTTTGTCCCAAACCCTCGGGGTGTCCTCTGCTGCTCTTGGGGGGGAAGAGGAAAAGCAGAGTTCCTTTGGCAGACTCTGGGATTGACATGCCATGGCCCACGGGCAGGGCCTCAGTGGTCTCCCAGCATGCAGGTGGCCAGGTGAGGCTGCTGCAGACCACTCCCTCTGAGCATCATTTGTAGAGAGAAGAGGACTCTGTCCTGTGGAAAAGGGATTCAACTCTCCATTTGGCCTCGGAATAAGGGCCAAGGGAGAAATTAACAAAAGGCACGCTTCCTCTCAGGCCACTTGGAGTATAAGGGATGCTTGGTCTTGGTAGAGAGAAGAATAGTGAGTAGTAATAATAACAACAGCTAACATTTTTTTTAACAGTATTTTATTGTTTCTGTTTTTGTTTTGAGGGGCAATGAGGGTTAAGTGACTTGCCCAGGGTCACACAGCTAGTAAGTGTCAAGTGTCTGAGGTCGGATTTAAACTCAGGTCCTCCTGAATCCAGGGCTAGTGCTTTATTCACTGCAGCCCCTAGCTGCCCACAGCTAACATTTCTATAGCACGTGTTCCATGCCAGGCACTGGACTAAGTGCTTTGCAAGACCTGCTTCATTTGAGAAGATTGGCCTGCCAGGTCTGTGAAGGACCGTCCTAGACTGGTTTGTTGACCCCGAGGGTAGAGTGAAGGAGTAGCAGGTGAAAATCTCGGAGAGGTAGATGTGGGTTTGACCCTCAGGAAAACATCCTGATGATGATAACCTTCCAAGATGGGAATGTGCTGCTTCTGGAGGCCGGCGGCTCCCCCTCCCCAGACAGCCTCTAGGAGAGGCTGGATGACATTTTTGTCCCACAGGGGGAGCAGGGGTTCCTGCTCCAGATGGACTGGATGGGGCCGGTCCCCTCTGGCTCAGAGCCTCTGATCAGCCTGAGGATCAGGACCCTCCCTCTGCATCCTCCCTGAGAGCCCAGAAAGCTTGAGCATGCTCAACACAGAGAGAAGCGGACCTTGGGCCTCATCAACCCCCAAAAGGTCGGCCAACTGGCCAGATTGCTCCTCCCCGCTCAGCTGGGCCGCTGGAGGTCATGGGGCTGTGTCCTGGAGGAAGGAGAAGCCTTGTTGTCCTCGGCCCCAGAGGGCCAAAGGAGAAGCAGGTGGCAGAGTCATAGAGGTGTTCCGAACTCCAGAGGTCATCAACTCCAACCCCACAGATGAAATTGCAAAGAAGCAACCTGAGGGGGTACTAAGGTGGTGCAGTGGAGAGAGCACTGGCCCTGCATTCAGGAGGACCTGAGTTTAAATCCGGCCTCAGACACTTGACACTTAGTAGCTGTGTGACCCTGGGCAAGTCACTTAGCCCTCATTGCCCCGCAAAAAACCCACCCAAACAAACACAAAAAAGAAGCAACCTGAGACGTGACTTTTATTTTCTCCTTGTGAGGAAATCCCCCCCATCTGGCTTCTTAACCTTAGAGCATTTCTGGCCTGGGGCACCAAGGTATAGCTTTGGATTGTTAACCCAGTTTCTGGATAAGGACCCTGAGGCTCATAGAGATGATGTGTCCTGGGTCATACAGCTGCATGAGCTTTCATAAGCATCGAAGGCAGAATTAGAAGCCCAGTACCCTCATCAGGCACAGCCTGTTGGCTGTCTCCAAACGGACTAGGCCGCCAGCTATCTGAGGGGCTGTGCGGACAAGGCATTAGAGAGGTCTTGAGGCAGACGCCAGATGGACGACCACTTGCTGAGGATCTTTTAGAGGCGATTCCTGTTCGGGTGCAGGTTAGACTCTATCACTCTGGGGTCCCCCCACCAAGTTCTGAGATTCTGTGACTCATGACCACAGCAGGGAAGCTCAGGATCATCTGCGGGATGAAGCAAGATTTGTTCAGAATGCTGGGGTCTGAGCTCCTTGGGGCTCCCCTCAAGGGGGAGAAAAAACGTTTACAGATAAATGCAGGACGTATTTTTAAAAAGGCAGTGCAGCATGCTGGATAGAGAGATGGTGTGGAGGCAGATACCACCTCTGGCATAGCTTGGTCGTGTGGCCCTGGGCAAAGGACTTGAACACAGGGTACTCTGGGCAACTCTGTGACCATAGAGACTATTGACTGAAGAACAGGCACCAACCTGTGTTGGCAAAGAGGCCGCTTCTCTCTGTTCTTACACCAATGACAGCAACTGGGAATGAGGTCACTGATAACTGGCATCAGAAGAGCACTCAAAGGAGGCAGCACCAGAGCTGAGCCAGAGATTTTAATGGACAGAGCAAGATTTAGACTCAGAAGACCAGGGCCTGAATTCTAATTCTGCCACTCGTTCACTGGATAACCTTAGGAAAGTCACTGCTGTTGCGTGCCTCTGTTTACCCAGTTGTCAACTGACAGGGATTCCCTTCAAGCTCTAAGTCCTGACCTAGGTTATAAAAAGCATTATCTATGCAAGAGATGATTTTATCTAGATTTGTAGAAGTGGCACAGGTACCATCTGAGGTCTGGCTCCTCTTTTTTTTTTTGGTGAGGCAATTGGGGTTAAGTGACTTGCCCAAGGTCACACAGCTAGTTAAGTGTCAAGTGTCTGAGGCCGGATTTGAACTCAGGTCCTCCTGACTTCAGGGCCGGTGCTTTATCCACTGTACCACCTAGCTGCCCCCGATCTGGCTCCTCTTGGCAGAAAGGAGAGCCAAGGGCAGTCAGTGCCTCTTCTTCCAGTTTGGGGAGGGGCAGGCAGGCCCCAAGGGTTCAGAGAGGTTGGGCATTCTTTTCTCCAGTCGGTGAAAGGGATATTTGGTAGAATTATATCTGTCCCTTGGCAATCTCAGGTCTAGAGAAATAGATCTGAGGTTAGAAGGAAACCCACTTCCCTAGTGGTTTCTAAAGGGGAGGGTAGCCCTTAGCTCCCACTCATCAACTTAGCCCCTTCCTGACAAACACTGATTACACAAAAGACCATCACAAATAGCAAGTAAAACCCATTTATTCAAGAAAAACAGCAAACTAATCAGAAATATACATATTAGAATGTGGGGAAGAATATGCCAAAGTAAATGAGGAGTGCGATCCTAGAAGAGAGGACCCAATTTCACTGGGGAGGTCCATGTCTAGCAGTCTCTAAGAAGGCAATGCTAAAGTCGGGGCTAGAGAGAAGCAGCTTCCCCTATACATCTTTTTTTGGGGGGGGTTGTGGAGCAATGGGGGTTAAGTGACTTGCCCAGGGTCACACAGCTAGTAAGTGTCAAGTGTCTGAGGCTGGATTTGAACTCAGGGCTTCCTGAATCCAGGGCCGATGCTTTATCCCCTGCACCACCTAGCTGCCCTTTTTCCCCTATGCATCTTCAGCTTCAATCTGTTTCCCCCAAAGAGCATCTACGGGGGCAGCTAGGGGGCGCAGTGGATAAAGCACAGGCCCTGGATTCAGGAGGACCTGAGTTCAAATCGGACCTCAGACACTTGACACTAGCTGTGTGACCCTGGGCAAGTCACAACTCTCATTGCCCCGTAAATATATGTGTGTGTGTGTATATATATATATATATATAAAATAGAAATTACCAAAGAGCATCTACACTGGCTCGATGAGCCTCCTAGGCAGGTACAAAGTGGTCACATCTCTCTCAGGATTCATAACATCTCTCCCCTCATATACTCATTACACAAAATGACCTGAGTTTGCTTGGAAGCCTGGCTAAGTTTGCTAAAGAAAGACTGGCCAATGAAAACACCATTCATTAGTCTGGCTAATTTGCTTTCTTCTCCATCGTCCCACCCCCAATTACTTGTTACAAGGGGTGCTTCTGTCTGTCTGTCTGTCTGTTTCTGTCTCTCTACAGACAGAGACAGAGACAGAGAGACGCAGAGAGAAGGGGAAGAGGGATATTTGGAAATGAAAGTGATAGAAAAAGAAAGAAAGTTCACTGGTCCCAGAGGGCAGAACTTGGAGCCATGGGTGGAAGTGACTGAGAGACAAACTGAGGCTTGGCCTCAAGAAAGACTTAAATGATAATGAAATGAAAGTCATCTCCGAGGGAGACGGGGTGGGCTCTCCTTCCCTCACGGGAGGACTTGTTTTGTCAGGGATGAAGTGCTGGTTTAGGAACCAGGAAGTCTGGGGTTCAAATAACACATCGGGCAGTTACTGGCTGAGTGATCCTGAGCAAGTCACTTAATTTCTATTCTCAGTTTTCTCATCTGTAAATTGATAACAATAATAGCTCCTTCCTCCCAGGTTTGTTGTGAAGATAAAATGAGAAAACTTCCTTTAACAGGGCAAGTCATTTAACCAGGGCCTACCTCAGTTTCCTCACCTGTCAAATGGGGATAACAAGAGTATCCATCTCCCAAGTTTTTTGTGAGGACAAGATGAGGTAATATTTGGTTTTTGTTTGGTTTTTGTTTGGTGAGGCAATTGGGGTTAAGTGACTTGCCCAGGGTCACACAGCTAGTAAGTATCAAGTGTCCAAAGTTGGATTTGAATTCAGGTTCTCCTGACTTCAGGGCCGGTGCTCTATCTACTGTGCCACCTACCTGCCCCATGAAGTAATATTTGTAAAGTGTCTTGCCAACCTAAAGCACCATCTAACTGCTGATCTGCTGAATATTCTCTAGAGATGCTGGTTATTATTATTGGAGGGGATGCTTGTTCAGGTGTGGGTTGGACTAGGTGGCCCCTGAGGTCTCTTTCAGTTGTGAGATTCTGGGCTTCTCTCCTGAGATCTTATGACCCTTGGTTCCCTCTGGGGAGCATGTTGGCCCAATTTGCCTATTGATCGAGAAAGGGATGAGCCCCATTCCTTGGGTGTGTGAACCAGGCCACTAGAGGGCACCATTGGCCTGGGTAAGCCAAGCCCAGGACACCCAGGCAGGGATCTGTGGGTCCCTCCCCGTAGTGACCGCTCTGAGCTTGGCTTCTTAATAACAGAATTAAGAACGGGGGTAGGGGGGCACCTTAGCGTTCCTTTAAGCCAACAATCCCCCTCCCCAGTTGGACAAAGGCTGGAATCCAGTGACCTTGAGTGAGTCACAGTGGGAATGGCAACTCAGAGGTCATCTGGTCCAAGCCTGCTCATTTTGCAGTTGAGTAAACTGAGTCTCTACCTCATTCCAGGCTTTGTGGAGAAGTGGAGTTTCTTAAGAGATTTTAATACTCTTCAGCCATTCCCCTTCCTTTTTTTGTGGGGGAAAGGGAGACAATTGGGGTTAAGTGACTTGCCCTGGGTCACACAGTTAGTAAGTGTCTGAGGCTAGATTTGAACTGGAGTCTTCCTGTCTCCATCTACTTCACCACCTAGCTGTCACCTGGCACCTAGTGGGTGCCTAATAAATGCTCATGGACTGAATGATTTCCCTAGGCACCCACTCCCCTCTTTCCCAAGTGTTTCCCATTTCAATATACTCCAAATGAGAGTGCCTTCTCTAGGGTTCCTTTACAAGAGAATATACACACTAAAAATAAGACAAAGGACTTAAGAGAGTGTGTACAAGAAATCTGCTCATTTAGAGAGTCACAGAATCTCAGAGCCCAAGCTTTCCTTGTTATTTGGGTGACGAAATGCACCTCCCTACACGTTCTACCCACTGCTCCTGGGTCTGTCCTTGGGGGCCAAGCAGAACATGTCTATTCCCACGTTGCCTTTTTGTCTTGCTTTATTTTTAAATTGCTACCATAAGCTTTTGCCATAGCGATGCTTTTATAATCTAAGATCATAAGTTGTAAACTTTCGGGCTGCAAGGGCCCCCTCACTTTTTAGATGAGAAAACAGCTTTTCAGAAAAGCAGAGTGACTTCCCTAAGGTCACACAGATAGCAAATGGCAGATTCGGAATTAGAATTCAGGTCTTCAGACTCCAAAATCAGTGTTATTTACAATACAGCTACCTTACTGTCTCTCCGCCCCCCCTCTCCGCCAGAGTCTTCAACACATAGAAACACCCTGTCCCCTCAATCCTTTAAGTGATCTTTGTATGGCACAGTCTCTAATCTGGATCTTCACGACCTTCATTAGACCCCATTCCTTGGATGTAACATCTTGACCCAAGGAGTTAAAAAACCCAAATTTCCCTGTGAGTAAGTAGCAAAGTTAGAATTTGAACTTGGGTCTTCTGACTACCAAATTACTGCTCTTTTCACCATACCATACACGGTGGGGCGGCTAGCTGGCGCAGTTAGATAGAGCACTGGCCCTGAAGTTGGGAAGACCGGAATTCAACTCTCACCTCAGACACTAGCTGTGTGACCCTGGGCAAGTCACTTAACCCCAATTGCCTCAAACATCTGGGGCCATCTCCAGTCAGCCTGATGTATATCTTGCCACTGGTCCCAGATGGCTCTGGAGGAGAGAGTGAGGTTGGTAACCTTGCACAGTCAGTCCTCCCTCATTTAAATCCAATTCACTGCAAGTCATGACATCACCCCGATGTCTTGGTCTTCTTTGAAGGACAAACAACCACACACAGTTGCTGAGGTAGGTTAATCCTCCTCCATGGCATTCAGTTTCTCCCACTAGAAGCATTAGGATAAGCCACAAGGCCACAGAATCTCAGAGTTGGAAGGGAGTTCTATTTTCTCATTTTCAGATAGGAAAATTGAGAGAAAGGAAGTGACTTGACCAAGGTAACCCCAGGGGGCAGAGCCAGGATTCAAATCCAGGCCCTCTGACTCTTTGCCCCTGTTTCTCCTCACATCTTCCCTTCCCTGGCTCTCTTTGCCTGCCCTGAGATGGTTGGATCAGACACCCCTGAAGAGAGGCTAGGCCCAGCTGCCCTTGTTCATTTCTCCATGAGCCCTGAGGGAGCAGAGACCTGGAAGTGAGCTTTGGCCCAGCAAACCAGAAACTTCCCCACACCCCACCAGCAAGAACAGCCTGTGGGCCACTCCTCAGCCCAATGTTCTATCTGGTTATTGATTTTAACCTGGAACTTTCTGAAGTTCCAGCTAAGACAACACCCCCTTCCGTTCTGGCCGGAGGGCTCCCAACATTGAAGCAGAGGGAATTCAAGTCGTCTCTCCCCGCCTCTTCCTCCCCCCTGACCTAGCCTTTCATCTGAGCTGAAATGGCAAGGCCCTGGAGGCCTCTGGGTAAACATTCAGGCCCAATTCTCTAACCAGTCACAGATGCCCAAGCGTGGAACGGGTCTGGTTAGGAAAGCTTCATGATGGGGGCTGGGAGGGAACATGGGGAGGGTTCAGATAAGCCTTTTCCCAAAGCAGCTCTTAAAGTGGGGCTTCCGTTGTCACTGCTTTGCCCTTCAGGACACTCAGTAGCAGGGTCTTTCTCACGGCCCAGTAGTTAGCAATAGAACCACTGGGACAATTATCCCATGAGAACTATGCTAGAAAAGTGATCAAACTATTTATACCCTTTGACCCAGCAAGCCTAATATAAAGCCCATATCCCAAGGAGGTCAAACACAGAGGAAAAATTCCCATATATACTAAAATATACATAGCAATTCTCCTTGAGAGTAGGGATTCTTTTATTCTTTTTTGTATTAATCCTCAGTGCCTGGTACTGTACTTGGTCCACTATTGGTGCTTAAATACATAGTGATTTATTGGTTAGTTTCTTTTCTTTTCTTTCTTTCTTTCTTTTTTTTTTTTTGGTGGCAGGGTAATGAGGGTTAAGTGACTTGCCCAGGGTCACACAGCTAGTAAGTATCAAGTGTCTGAGCCTGGATTTGAACTCAGGTCATCCTGAATTCAGGGCCAGTACTTTATTCCCTGTACCATCTAGCTGCTCCCTTTTTGGTTAGTTTCTTTCTTTTTTACAAAAATTTTGTATTATTTTATTGAAAATTCTCAGAGGCTGTTTACTTCTTCTCCACATCCTGCTCTGTAGCCTCCTTGGTTCGTTTTGCCCGGATGCCAAAGAGACAGGCATTGGTCCGGGCTATTCGAAGACTAGAAAAGGCCTTGAAATTCTTCTCTTCTTCAGTAATGACACGAGCTTTCTCTTTCTTGAAGACATTTCTGATGGGCATAACTGGTCCTGTAAGCTGAGTTGCCAATTTGAGTTCTTCAGCAGAGCTATCTCCCTTCTTCTGTGCAGATGGTTTCCTTGGGAAGAGGAACAGTTTGGACTTATATTCTTTCAGCTGCTGCACATTTGCCTGGAGAGACTCTGTAGACTTATTTCAGCGACGAGGGTCCACATAGATACCAGTGGTCCATGTCACTTTTTTATGGATTCCAGCCACCTGAAGCTCTTCCAAGCTGAATCTTCTACCAGCACGTACTTTGGTGTGGTATCGGATAGTAGGGCACCTCACAATGGGCCGGATAGGACCAGAGGCAGGTCGAGGAGCAATTCAATGGGCTTTTGCCTGATGGGCCTTTCGTCTCCTGATCTTCCTGGCTGGCTGGTTAAACCATGTGGCAACTCGTCTTTGCCAGTCTTTGTGGAAATGGGGCTTCAGAATCATGCCATTTCGGCTGGGTGCCATGACTGCTTAGAGCCCTCCTCACGGGCATGACAGCCAAACGGAAAGGGCAGTTTCTTTCTTTTTTAACAGTGTGGTTCGGGGCAGCTAGGTGGTGCAGTGGATAGAGCACCGGCCCTGGATTCAGGAGGACCCGAGTTCAAATCTGGCCTGACACTTAACAATAACTAGCTGTGTGACCCTAGGCAAGTCACTTAACCCCAATTGCCTCACCAAAAAACAAAAAACAAAACAAAACCCAGTGTGGTTCAATCTGCATTCATAATCCACAATTCTTTTTTTCTGGACGTTGAGAACATTTTCTATCATGAGTTCTTTGAAATTGCTTTGGATCATTGTGCTTCTGAGAAGAGCCAAGTCTATCACCATTGTTCATCACACAATGTTGCTGTTACTGTGTACAATGTTCTCCTGGTTCTGCTCCTCTCAGTCAGCATCAGTTCATATAAGTCCTTCCAGGTTTCCCTAAACTCCTCCTGCTCATCATTTCTTATAGCACAATAGTATTCCATTACACTAACATACCATAATTTGTTCAGCCATTCCCCAATTGGTGGGCATTCCCTCAATTTTCAATTCTTTGTCACCACAAAGAGAAAAGCTATAAATATTTTTGTACATGCGGGTCCTTTTCCCTTTTCTATGATCTGGGATGCAGACTTAGCAGTGGTACCACTAGGTCAAAGGGTATGAACAGTCCCATAGCCCTTTGGGCATAGTTCCAAATTGTTCTCCAGAATGGTTGGCTCAGTTCACAGCTCCACCAACTATGCATTAGTGTTTATTGGTTCGTTTCTAATAGCACCCCACCCCAAACTCAAACAAACCATAAAACCTAGAAATGAACTTGGTACCATCAGTTAGAGGGTTGCTGAAAAATTGTGATATATGAATGTGATGAGATCTTATTGTGCTGTAAGAAACATACAATACAAATACTTCATAGAAAATAGGAAGATGTATATAAACTGCTGCAGAGCAAAGTAAGCAAAACCAAGAGAAATTATATGTAGTGAGCACAATAATAGAAAACAACTTTACAAGATACCAGAATTCAGATCAATGCAATGACCAAAGGACTCCAGAGGACTGATCAGGAAATATATCTCTCTTGTCTTATTAGGGGAAAAATGATTTTGAAAAAACAGTTATTAAACACTTATGTGCCAATATGGGAATACAAATAGAAAAGCAAGCAGGATGATCCCTGCTCTCAAGGACCCCATATTCTAACTGGGAAGCAGAGTTTTGCTTAGGGTTTGGTGACGAGGGATATGGAAAGGCCCAGGGGTCTTTAGAGTATATGGATAGGTCACACAGGGGGATCGTATGGGGCTCTGGAGGATATCACAGTAGGGTAAATAGTAGCACCTGGTAAACTAGATGGTGGATGGTAAGAGCCAGTGGTCCTGAGATCACTGGGGCAGAGCAGATGGTTGGTACCTTTCCTCTATTCATTATCTCAATTAATAGCTGTTTGTATGTTATCTCCCCCATTAGACGGTGAATCCCTTGAGAGGGAGTATCTTTTGCCTTTCTTTTTATCCTCAGCACTTAACAAAAAAGCCTGGCACATAGTAGGTGCTTAATGAATGCTTATTGACTGACTGATTGGAAGTCTTGTAGTTGGTGGCTTCCTCCTCATCAGAGAAATGTGATTGGCCATTTCTGTCCCACAGTCAGGGAGTCAGAGCAGTGGGGGTCCATGACTGTTGGGAAAGGCACTGTAGACCCAAGGGTCAAAATGAAGAAGGAGCTTTGGACTCCCTATTGGGGATGGAGGTCAGTGGGGAAGGAGAAGGGATTTGGGGAGGTAGATAAGAAGAAGGGGAGATTCTGGTAGGATATGGGCAAGGAGCATGCTGGGATGGGGGAAAGGATCCTTACTATCTGCTTCACTGGATCCTGAAGTGTCCCGTGAGATCTGAGTAGACACCAGGTGTGAAATGGGTATGCTTTATCACTCAAGGGCAATATGTCAGTCCCCTTAACCAAACTAGTTTGTTTCACAGGGGGACGTAGGTTGGGAAATAATAGTAATGAAAAAAAAAGTATCCCATGAGCATCTGGTTGTGCTGAAATTAGATATGGAGGTCCTGGGTTCAAATCCTGGCTCTGCCAATTTGTTTGACCTGGGGAAAGTCCCATCCCTTTTTTGGGTCCTCTGAAAAATGAGTGCGTTGCATTAGAGGCTCTAATCCCCCTTCCCATTCTGAGTCCTAAGATTCTCCTCATCCTGCCCGAATGTTGGAATTTTCCTCAATGCCTCTGGAACCACAAGCCTAGAGCAAAACCACCCTGGAGCCCCACTTCCCAACATCCATCTATTGGAAAACCTGGCTCACCCCGGCTCCTGCCTGGTTTCCCTGCAGCTGCACTGGGGCCAAAGCCTGTGTTGGAAAGGGGCCACCTGGTTGCTCTGTCTTCCTGGTATGAACCACTCAAAGGAAACCTTTAAAGAGTCCGACCCTTGAAAACCACATCTGGTGGGTCCCAGCCCTTTCTGGGAATGCCCTCCAGGATCTGCCAGTCTCAGCTGGAGACATGGCAAACACAGGGGCTCCGGGCATAGCTCTGTATCCCTACAACCCCACTACCGGATTGAAAATGGCTCCCATGCTCTCTCTTATCTAATACATCCTCCACAGACACCAAATAAGCTTCTTTCTTTCTTTCTTTTTAATAATAAACATTTTTTGGGCAGCTAGGTGGCGCAGTGGATTCAGGAGGACCTGAGTTCAAATCTAGCCTTGGACACTTGACACTTACTAGCTGTGTGACCCTGGGCAAGTCACTTAACCCCCATTGCCCCGAAAAAAAAAATAATAAACATTTTTATTTAAAGCTTTGAGTTCCAAGGTTTATACCTCCTTCCCGCCCCCCCCCTTCCCCCTCCCTGAGGCAGTAAGCAATCAGATATAGGTTATACATGTGCAAACAATAAGCTTCTTTTTTGTTGTTTTTGTTTTTGTGAGGCAATTGGGGTTAAATGACTTGCCCAGGGTCACACAGCTAGTAAGTGTTAAGTGTCTGAGGTCACATTTGAACTCAGGTCCTCCTGATTCCAGGGCTGGTGTTCTAGCCACTTCGCCACCTAGCTGCCCCTAACAATAAGCTTCTTAAGGAACAAAAGTGACCATGTTACTTCTTGGCTCAAGAACCTGCAAGGGCTTCCTGTTGACCCTAAGATAAAATATGAACTCTTCAGTCTGGCATTTAAAGGTCTTCACAATCTGACTCTAGACTACATCCCCAGCTTATTTTAATTTTAAAAAAATTATTAAAATTTTATTATTTATTTTTAATGTTTTTTTTAAAAATTGACTTCCAAATTCTCTCTCTCCCTCCAGCTTCTCCCCCACTGAGAAGGTAACATGATACTCATTATACACGTGCAATTATGTAAACTATATTTCCATGTTAGCCATATTGTAAAAAAAAATAAAGGAAAAAATAAAGTAAAAAATGTACTTCAATCTGCACTCAGAGTTCATCAGTTCTCTCTCTAGAGGTAGATAGCATTTTTCATCATTAGTCCTTTGGAATTTTCTTGGATTGTTGTATTGATCAGAGTAGCTAAGTCTTTCATAGTTGATTATAGTATAATATTGTTGTTACTGTATACACTTTCCTCCTGGTTCTGCTCATTTCACTTTGCATCAGTTCATGTAAGTCTTCCCAGGTTTTCCTGAAATCATCCTACTCTATTTCTTATAGCACAATAATATTCCATCATAATCATATACCACAACTTGTTCAGCCATTCCCCAATTGATGGGCATCTCCTCAGTGTCCAATTCTTTGCCACCAGAAAAAGAGCTGCTATAAATATTTTTGTACATACAGGTCCTTTTCCTTTTCCTTTGATTTCTTTGGAATATAGATCTACTAGTGGTATTGCTGGATCAGAGGGTGTGTACAGTTTTGTAGCCCTTTGGGCTTAGTTCCCAATTGACCTCCAGAACGGTTGGTACCAGTTCACAGCCCCACCAACATCAAATGCATTAGTATCCTTGTTTTTCCACATCCTTTCCAATATTTGTCGTTTTCCTTTCTGTCATGTTAGCCAATGTGATTGGTATGGGATAGTCACTCAGGGTTGCATTTTTAAACAATAGTATTTTTTCATATGACAATTTCACATAATCAGAATCATTCAGTGTGCTTTCCATGACCCTCTCTATCTCTTGTTAGGTCATAAACTCTTCCCTTATCCATAAATCTGACAGATAAATTTTTCCATGATCCCCTAATTTGCTTATGATATCCTTTACCAGCTTCCTTAATTAATCAACAAGTATTTAGGAAGTGCCTACCATTTCCAGGAACCATATACTAGTATAAAGAATGAAAACAACCCATACTTTCAAGGAGCTTACATTCTTTCCCCCCCCCTTTTTTGGGGGGGAGGGCAATGAGGGTTAAGTGACTTGCCCAGGGTCATATAGCTAGTGTCAAGTGCCTCAGGCCAGATTTGAACTCAGGTCCTCCTGAATTCTTCTTCATCCACTGCACCACCTAGCTGCCCCCAAGGAGCTTACATTTTAATGTAACAAGATCACAATCCACAAATCCAATAAATAAATATTTATTTTTGTTTTTGTTTTTTTTAAGTGGGCAATGAGGGTTAAGTGACTTGCCCAGGGTCACACAGCTAGTAAGTGTCAAATGTGTGGGGCTGGATTTGAACTCAGGTCCTCCTGAGTCCAGGGCCAGTGCTTTATCCACTGCGCCACCTAGCTGCCCCCTCCAATAAATATTTATTAATCTCCTACTATGTGCCATAACAAGAGACAGGCCCTGCCCTCAAGGAGCTTACAATCTAATGGGGGAGACAAGCAAATATATTTGTGTGTGTATGTGTATACATATATGTATGCCCACATATACATATATGTATGCCCACATATACATACGTGCATATGTATACACACATATATCTACACAAAGCATAGGAAATAATTAACAGAGAAAGGGCACTGAGATTAAGAGGGGTAGGGGAAGGCTTCTTGTAGAATGTGGGATTTTATCTGAAACTTAAAAGAAGCCAGGGAGGTCAGTAGTTGGAGTAAAGGAAGCAGAACATTCCAGGCATGGGGAACATTCCATAAAAACAATCTGGAACTGAAAGATGGAGTGTCTTGTTTGTGGAACAGCCAGGAGGCCAATATTTCTGGATCCAAGAGTTTATGTTGGGGGAGTCAGGTGTAAGAAGTAGGAGGGGGATAAATTCTGAAGGCCACCGAATGCCAAACAGCATTTTCTATTCGTTTCTGGAGGTGATAGGGAGCCACTGGAGTTTACTGAGTAGGAGTGTGACGTGATCAGATTTGCACTTTAGGAAAATCACTTTGGTGGCTGGATGGAGGATGGATTGGAGTGGGGAGAGACTTGAGGCAGGCAGACTCACCAGCAGCTATTGCAATAGTCCAGGTTTGGGGTGAATGAGGGTCTGAACTGCAGTGGGACTAGTGTCAGAAGAGAGGAAGTGTGTCTGAGACATGGGACAAAGGTAATATTGAAAGCTTGATGTGGGGAATGAGAGAAAGAGAAATTCTCATCCAGGATGACCCCTAGGTTGTGAGCCTGAGGGACTGGGAGAATGGGGTTGCCCTCTACAGTGATAGGGAAGGTAGGAGGTGGGAGGGTTTAGGAGGAAAGATAACAAATTCCATTCTGGACATGTTGAGTTTAAGATGGACATCTAGCTGTCTGAAAGGCAGTTGGAGATGTGAGATTAGAGGTTGGCAAAGATATTGGGGCAGGAGAGGTGGTTGAGAATCATCATCATGGGGATGGTCATTAAAAGGCATGAGAGCTCATGAGATCAAGTGAAGTAGTATGGAGGGAGAAGGCAACAGGACCCAGGACAGAGCCCTGAGAACACCGACTGTTGTTTTTGTTTTGTTTTTTGTTTTTTTTAGTGAGGCAATAGGGGTTAAGTGACTTGCCCAGGGTCACACAGCTAGTAAGTGTTAAGTGTCTGAGGCCGGATTCGAACTCAGGTCCTCCTGACTCCAGGGCCGATGCTCTATCCACTGGGCCATCTAGCTGCCCCTAAGAACACCTACTGTTTAAGAAGGGCATGATCTGGAGGAGGATCCAGCAGAGGAGACTGAGGAGGAGCAATCAGATAGCTAAGAGGAGAACCAGGAGAGAGGGGTGTCCTGAAAACCTAGAGAGAGTATCAAGGAGGAGAGATGAGAGTGAAGATTGAGAAAAGGCCATTGGATCTGCCAAATAAGAGATCATTAGTAACTTTGGAAAGGGCAATTTTGGTAGAATAAAGTCAGAGGGGGAAGTTAGGTGGCACAGTGGATAGAGTACCAGCCCTGGATTCAGGAGGACCTGAGTTCAAATCTGGCCTGAGACGTTTGACACTTACTAGCTGTGTGACCCTGGGTAAGTCACTTAACCCTTTTTTTGCCCCACACAAAAAAAAAAAAGTCAGAAGCCAGTTTGTAAAAGGGCTAAGAAGAGAGTGAGAGGAAAGAAAGTGGAGGCATGTATTGTAGATGGTCTTTTCATATAATAATAGAAACAATTATACAAATGAATAATTTAATAATAATAATAATAATAATACAGTCATCCTAAAAATTAAAGTTAATATATACAAAGACGTTAAGTACAAGGTAGTTTGGAAGGAGGGCAGATAGGTGTTCAAATCTTGAATTAAAATCCTGCCTCAGACCCTGGGCAAGTCACTTCACCCTCAGTTTGCCTCAGTTTCCTCATTTGTAAAATGAGCTGGAGAAGGAAATGGTGAACCGCTCCAGTGTCTTTGCCAAGAAAACCCCAAATGGAGTCATGAAGGGTCAGACAGGATTGAAAATGACCAAATATTAATATGTTTGGGAGGGAGGGCACCAGCAAGGGTGCCTTCCCCCACCCCCCCACTAGGTTCCAGCCAAACTGGCCTTACTTTGTTAAACAGTTAAGTAATAAGGATGTTTTGAAGAGGAGATGGTTTTGGGGGGAAAGATAGAATTCATTCCTGGACATGTTGAGCTTAAGATGTCTACAGCATGGGGCAGCTAGGTGGAGCAGTGGATAAAGTGCTGGCCCTGGATTCAGGAGTACCCGAGTTCAAATCCGGCCTCAGACACTTGACACTTACTAGCTGTGTGACCCTGGGCAAGTCACTTAACCCCCATTGCCCCGACCCCCCCCCCCAAAAAAAAAGATGTCTACAGCAGGCTTCTTAAACTTTTTCCACTTTCCGCCTGAGAAATTTTTGCGTGACCCTGGGTTTCTAGGTATATAAAATACGTATACATAACTTTTTATTGTTGCCAAAATTCAGCACTCCCACATTTAGACCTACAGTTTAAGAAGCTTTGGTCTACAGGACAACTCAAGATGTTTAATAGGTAGTTGAAGATGTAAAACCAAACGTCAGAAGAGAGGTTAGGGCTGGATAAATAGATCTAAGAATTCATCTTAGAGCTCTGTTGTCTCCTCCCTCCACTCCATTCTTGACATGTGGCCTATTCTTCTTTATATGTGAGGGCTGCTCATCTACCTTTGGTAGATGCTCACCTGTGGCTCCAAGAAGCTGTAACATGGGCAATGGCTATGCCACAGTAAACCATCCTGGCTGATGGGCAGGTTGAGGGCAACTGAGAGGCCTCAGACCCATTGGTGTGTTAGGGGGATGTCTACCCCAAGCATGCAAAGACTTCCCAATTTGTTCCAGTGGCCATGAAGGCATCTGAAGCAGGTGGTGTGGAGTGCTTAGAGCTTGGTCAGGCATCCACTCCATCCTGGGCCATCGCCAGTCATCTTGACATTTGTCCAGCCACTGGCAGGACTTCCATGACTCTGGAAGAGAGTGGGGCTGACAACTTTGTGCAATTCTGCCTCACTTCAGTCCAATTCATGCACAAGTCAAGACATCACCCCATAATGTCACAGATCCCTCTTCAAAATGAAGGACGAACGTTGTCTCTCAAATATAGTTCAAACTCCTTTGCCTGACATTCAGGGCCCTCCATTCTTTGCCCACGGAATTGCAGCTTGCTAAATATAAGGGATTCTTCATCCTCTTCCTCATCTTTCATGAAGTTGTCCCTCAAAAGACCCATCTCGGTCCCTCTTTTTACACTCTCTCCTTTCCATTAATTCAGAATTTAGGAACTCCCTTCTCCAGGAAATCTCTGATTCTGTGTTGCCTTAAAAGTGGTAACTTCCCACTTCAAAGATGAAGCATTGGGCATCTGACACACTTTTCATGCGGCATTATTATAATGATGATGGTGTCTCAGATTCCTATTAGATATGTAAGAATAATAGTTGACATTAAGCACTTTAAAGCTTTGCAAAAATATGTAACATCTTTTTTTTTTTTTTTTTTTTTTTTTTTTTGGTGAGGCAATTGGGGTTAAGTGGCTTGCCCAGGGTCACACAGTGTTAAGTGTCTGAGGTCGGATTTGAACTCAGGTCCTCCTGAATCCAAGGCCGGTGCTCTATCCACTGCACCACCTAGCTGTCCCCAAAATATGTAACATCTTGATGGCTGGTGCAGTGAATAGAGGACTGGACTTGGAATCAGGAAGACCCAAGTTAGAATCAGCTTCAGACACTTAATAAATCAACTAACCCCCTCAACCACTGTTCTCACCTGTACGATGGGGATAATAATGTTACGTATCTCATAGGATTGTTATGAGGAGTATGCCATGTGTGCTGGGAATTATGAGCTCTTTGAGGGCAGGGATAGTTCCAGGACTTAGCACAGTACCCAGAACATAGTAGATGCTTAATAATGCTGACTACTTTATAAGATACCTTAATAATGCTAATTACCTTATAAGGTAGAATGGCGCCAGATCATGTTGGAAAGACTGCTGGACAACATTTGGAGAGACTAGAGCTTGGTTTTTGTCATTTTAAAGTACAACATTAGCTATTTCTTTCTTTCTTTTTTGGTGAGGCAATTGGGGTTAAGTGACTTGCCCAGAGTCACACAGCTAGTAAGTGTTAAGTGAGGTCGGATTTGAACTCAGATCCTCCTGAATCCAGGGCTGGTGCTCTATCCACTGTGCCACCTAGCTGCCCTGACTTTAGCTATTTCTAAAGTAGTCCTGGGAGGCTCATTATTTCCATTTACAGATGATGAAACTGAGTGTGTACCTTTTAAAGGTAAGAGGCAGGATTTGAAAGTCTCTCCTTTGTCCAGAATTCTATCACACTATAATCTGCTGCTACCCTGCCTTATGTTACTCTCTTGCCAAAGTTACTCTGTGCTCTCCTTCCACCCCATCCCCTGAATATACTCCACATTTTTTCATCTCAGTGCTCAGTTTCCTCTGCCTGGGATCTCCTCCCTCCTTCCCTCTCTTCAGATGCTGAAATCTTACCCATCATTCAAGGCACAGCTAAAGGCCATTTCTTTCAGGAAGGGAATGAGCACTGTCCTAAGCACTTTTACAAATATTAACTCATTTACTTCTCTGGCCCCTTGTTAGCAATGAGTTTTCCCCCTCAGGCCTTACACGGCACTTTGTTTTGAACTCTCTAATACACGAATCGTGTAATATTTCATGTTATGTTTGTTTTATCCCCATGCTAGACTGTGAGGACAAAGGACCATTTTTTATCTCAACTTTGTCTCTTCCTTAGGGTCAGTGAGCTTTAGAACAGAGCCCAAACAAAATGGCTCACTGGGTAGGGTTCAAACTCAAGAGAAATGGGGAGATAGAGCCAGTAGAGATCTCTTAGACCATTGTTGATGAGTTCAAGCTACCAGGACGAGATGAAAGACACCTGTGACTCCTCAAAGGAATTGGGTGGGACTGCGGAGGATCTGCAAATGATCTCTGAAAGCTCATGGAGGGGGAAGCTAGGTGGCACAGTGCATAAAGCACTGGCTCTGGATTCAGGAGGGCCTGAGTTCAAATTCGGCTCAGACACTTGACACTAGCTATGTGACCCTGGTCAAGTCACTTAACCCTCATTTCACTGCCCCCCCCCAAAAAAGCTTATGGAAAGGAAAGGGTAACCCACCATCTCCTGGAGATGGATGAATCCTAATTTTAAAGAGACAAAGAAGTTGGTTGACTAGAGGCCATTGAGCTTAACGCCAGTTCATGACACAATGCTAAAATCTATTTTGAGAAGAATGGCTAGTGCACATCTGGAAAGGGGAGATAAGATGGTGACCCTTAAGAGTCGGTCATGCCAGATTAACCTTATTGCTTCTCTTGACAGGGTTACTAGGCTGCTCAGAGGAAATGGAGACCAACTGTATTTAGAGTTTGGCAATTTAGATTTCCTTGTGGAAAATAAGGAGAGGTGTGGGCCAGACAACAGAAAAGGGGATAAACTGGGAGTGTCAATGAAAGCAACAGAGCTGCCTTGTGGTGTATAGAACAGCTTGAGTTCTGGATTAGAAGACCTGCTCTGTGACCTGATCTAACCCGTCGCCTCACGGGGCCTGGATCTGCTGCACTGAGGGCTTTGGGTTAAATCTCTACGGTCCCTTTTGAGCTCTGAACCCTCTGTGAGTATCCCATGAGGGCACAGAGGGAAAAGGAATTCCCCAAAGATCAACATTTTGGCCAGATCACGCCCAACAAACTGCTGGGAAAGAGCCCCTTCTTAGCATGGCCTCCCAAGGTAAGAGAGTTGCTCTTCAGGCGTGGGAGAACTGGGGGCAGGTCCAGAGACTTCTAGCAGCAGGGAGCTCATTCCCCGTGGCTCACTGAGGGGTTCTGCCTTGGACAAGGCTGGTCTGGACTCTAGAACTATTCCCGCGGATACCGGTGCACAGAACTCTGAATAATCCACAGGCTAGAGAGAAGGACCAGGTAATAAATCAAGGAGGTAGATGGTTACTGTTTCGCAGTTTCTTTTTATTATTTTTTTAGATTTTTTTTTTTAAGTATGGAGGCTCAAGTATAAGATGTAGATTTATTTTTATTTAATTTTTTTTTTCAGTTTAAGCTTTACAAAAAAAACCGAAATAAAACAAACAAAAAAACCCCCCTTTTTGCATTCCATAAAAATCGACAGAAAAGCGCCTGGATTCAGGCTAGATAGAAGAGCAGAACGGTAAAGCAGATTTCCCGCTCCCTCCCCCCCACCCTTCCCCCGAAAATAGCGTCTCCTTGGGACTGGGGGTGAGTCTAGAGAACAACACTGAGGACCCACCTCAGCCTCCTCTCAGAGCTGCCTCCCCTCCCTCACCAATCCCTCTTGGCTCCCCCCACCCCCACCCCAAACAACTCCCACACACACGTGGAATTGGATTTCCAGTTTTTCCTTTCACACACCACAGTATTTCATAAATTTTTTTTGTTTTACATTTTTTACACCAATGTAACAAAAAGGTGGGAGGGCAGGCTGGACAGACAAGATGGACTGTGTTTGCTGCCTAGAAATGGAGTGGGGACGGGGAGGAGAAGGGGACATCAAGGGAAGAAAGAACCAAAAAAAAAAAAACCAAACCCCAAAAAACCCAACCCAACAACAACTTGTGGTCTCCCCATTGGAAGCCCAGAAGGAAGGTCTTGGAGGAAGATGTGGTGGAAAGTGGGCCTCAGACTGAGAAGGCTTATACAGCTTTATTGACGGGAGAGCTGGCGCAGCTCGGATGCGGACTGTTACGTGACACGGGGAGGGTGGCGAGGCAGAGTTCTCTAAGAAAGGAATCTAGTGAGTGCACAGCGGTTGTTAGCGGGAGGAGGGATTTAACTTTGCTGCTTCCTCTTCAAAGCCTCCACCAGATCATTCTTAAGGGCTTCTTGCTTTGATTTGTCTGCAAAAGTCTGCACAGACCTGCAGGGAGGCAAGGGAAAAGAAACACACCCTGGATTAGGCTACACCTGGGCCAGGAGGAGGGGGAGGGAGGGAGGGAGGAAGAGCAAACAGGAAGGGGGAGAGGGGAGGAGGAGCAGGAGGAGGAGGGACAGGCAGGGCCCTGGCATGGGTGAGGGAGAAGCGAGATCTGGCTTCACCTTTTTCAGAGACATTCAATCTCAGGAGTTGAGGGCTGGACTTCTCTACCTACATCACTCTTGGGAGAGAAGGCTCAGCACCGCCCCCTCCCCAATTGTTAGCATCCCTCAGACCCTTCCTCAGAGCTGAGGGGGAGGGTGCAGGCTCAGAGAACACCAGCATTAAAACGGAGGACCCTCTGCTCTAGGGCAAAAGCAACGTCATGCTCTCCTGGGAGTCCCAGGATGTGGGGGGGTGGGGGGAGTGGGGTGATGGAGAGGCAGGTTCTGTTACTTTGCATATGGGTCCAAGGGTCCATAGATAGATATCAGGGGTCTGTGAACTTAGGTGGAAAAAAATTCCATCTTGCTTCTGTTGGGAAGGAAGTTCACAGGTCTCACCAGCCTGACTGCTGATGCCAGGTCTCAGAGACTACACACTTGTGGTCTAAGAACTGAAGAGCTTCAGGGTGCCTGACTCTGAATTAGTGTAGGCTTGACCTTGTGCAGAAGGCCCAAAGCCCTGACAGGGACGGCTGAGCTGAATCCTTGCTGGGAAACACCAGTTCTGTGACCATTCCAACTCTCCCCAGTGACTGACGGGCACCAATGGCTTCAGAAAAGCTGCCCTGCCCAGGAGTCCCACAGTGGGAATTCTCCAAGCTTCCGCCCTTCTCTGGTTGGGTGTCCTTCTCCATGACGGCCATTTCCCTTTGTGAAAAGACGGTCCCCTGTCCCACTTCTTCCTGAGGCTCTGCCCAGCTGCCTCTGGGGGTGGGATGCACAGGCAGACCACCTCAGTTAGACTCAGGCTGAAACACCAGGGAAAAAGCACCATGAGCCAAGGCAAACAATTAGGCTCCAGGGCCCTTGGGCTCATGGTCCAAGTCAAAGCATGTCTGAGGAGCTGGGAGAAGGGCAGCCTGGGGGCACAAGAGGGGACGATGGGCAGCTACTGATGACTGCGGCCCATGGTGGGATGTCCTAGACTGGCTCTCCAACAGGCTTGGAGCTTCTGCAAGGCCAAAGAGGAGTGGATTCAACTGCAGTTGGGGAAGAAAGCTATGAGGGGAGGTGCCACAGAAAGGGGCACCTCTGGGTCAAGGCCTGACTGTTGTTCATCAGAAGATGCCTGAAGCTCACATGCTCTACCCCACCTGCCCTGAGCTGGCTCATTTCAAGCTGGTCTGGAGCCAGCTCCCCCCATGGCCCAGGTGGAGGCCGGGGCTTTGGGGAGTCCATCCCCCAGCACACTGGGCTCCATACTGGGTGGTCCTGCAGAGCTCGCTTCCTGGATACTTCTTGTTTCTAACTGTCCCCCTTCTCCTCTCTGGAGATGCTTCCTGCCATCAACATCATCTCTCAGGGGAGTCCCTGTAACATAAGGTTACCAGGGCTTGCAGGGGCACTGCTAAGGGCACCGGCCTTCTTGCCTACCCTGATGCCAGGCTAAGACAGATGGTGGCACCTTCTCTGAAGTCAGCCCTGGACCCCAGGGGGATGGACACAAGGAAAGCAGGGTTGGTCAAGAGCAGACTCCCTGAGGGCAGGCCTGGCCACATTGGCCACATTGCTTATTGCCTTCTCTTTTGGGTGAAGGATCTGGAGAAAGGATGCAAGTGGGCCTGATTTGTGGCCATGCCTTTCTCTAAAACATCCCTGACTTCCAGAGCCTGATGGCTCTTTGGCAAGGTGACGTGGAGGCCTGTCAAGTGATGGGCTCTAACCCATCCAGCCTATACCATCCTGGGGAAGGCGCTTCACGGGCCTGAGCCTTAGCTGTTCTGCTTTCCCGAGGAAGACTTAGTCTGCAGATCAGGGGGCTGCCGAGTGGAGAAATGAGACCACGAGCTAAGAATTAAACTTTTCTTATGGAAAAGGAGACTTGAGCCCAAGAGCAGAAATGACTGAATTCAGTCACACAGTCCACCAAGCAGCAGAACCGGAAGATGAACCAGACCCAGTGTTCCTCCGGCTCCATGATATAGAAAATGGAGGTGGTGGGAGGCAGAACGTGGACTGCCTCTTCACTCAAGGCTTCTGGCTCAAGAGCAGCCAGTCCTTCTGGGAACAACACCCCACTGAGATGACCGAGTTTCCACATCCCAACCTCTGACCGGAGTGGACTCGATGAACACACACATGCACGCCCCCCCCCCCCATTGGAGAGCGTCTAGTAGTTACACGGCTGGAGGACAGAACAGGAGCCTGCGGGATTAAGGTGCTCGCTTGTTAATCAGCCCCCCTTGGAGGTGGGAGGTTAGTGGCTATTTGCAAAGACCGCCCGGGGTTTAGTGAGGAGCCACCCTGCGCCCCTGCGGCGGGCGGGCAGGCGGGTACCTGGATCGGCTTAGTTATCGGGTTGGATGGAGATCTGGCGCTGAGTCAGCACTTGAGAAAGCTCCCTCTGCAACTGCTTAAACTTTTGGTTGTCAGGGATAGCGTCAATAGATCTACAGAGAGCAGTTTAGAAAGAAGTGAAGCTAGGGGGCCAAGAACAAGGACCCAGGGACAGGGGGTGGGAGAGAGAGGAGAGACACCTGCAGAGAGCAAAGGAAAAACGGAGGGCGGAAACAAACACCCAGGTCAGAAAAACGAGAGGAGGAGAAAGAGAGGAGGGGAAACCGGGCCAAGGCCTTTTCCTAGGCAAGGGATGCGGGCATGAGTCTGGAGCTGAGCAGCCCTGCTCGGCCTTTTCCCAGAGGACCACAGGGAGGGCTTCAACAGCATCAGGCAGAAGAAAGGGGAAGGGGAACTAAAGACGTCTTCTGGGCCCCGTGCAGAAGCTGACTGCCCTGGAGAGTTGCTGGCGTCCACTGAAGGTGCGCTCTGATGCTGGCCACCTGCCTGGAGGCAGGGTCCCCACGGGGCGGGAGTGTCACAAGGGGGTACCATGGAGTACTATGCTTCAGGACCAGGGAGCTCTCCCAACCCTGGGGGTGCTGGTTCGGAGTGGGGAGGGGGTGTCTAAGTCCCTCTAACAGCAGCAGGAGGTGTGTATTGCCAAGGCACCAGGAAAAATTCCTCTGCTGGCAGGACTGGTGGGGTTGGATTTCCCAGCTGGGGACTGGAAAATTCCCAGGGAGATGGCTGGCTGAAGGGGCAGGGGGAGGGGGGGGGGGGTGGTCTCAAGGGGAAATTTTTTTTACATTTCAAATCATAAAGCAATGATTTAGGTAAGCCCAGTCTAAATCCTAGCTACCCTGGTCAGTACTGCCCAGGGAGTCAAATGTGGAAGGAATTTACACTTGTAGTCATTAGCTTTGCAGTCAGCACTTAAAGAAGAAGCCTTGTGAATGTGGCTCGTGTTGATATGGTCTCACTGTCTCTGCAAAGAGAGGACTCTAGGGATGAGGCTCCATCACAGGGCGGCTGCCTGAGCACAACACCCTCTGGGCCTGCTCTGGCTGTCAGCCACAAGATGGGTCCATGCAGGCCCACTGACCAACTGTGCCTCGACTCTACTTGCCTACTGCCAGCACAGGCCTGGGCAGATGGAGGAAGGCCAATGGGCCAGGGAAGACAGTGCCAACACCAGTGAGAATTCAGAAAAAGATGGAGAATGTTACCTGAGCCCGTTGACAATGTCCTTTGTTTTCCCAAAGTAGATCTCGTTCAGCGTACTTCTGATTTTATTTTCCATATCCTAAGAAGGAAAACGGTCAGTGGGGAGTCATGGTGGCAGACTGAAGAGCCCTATCTATCCAGAGACTTTTCACCCCTATGATGACCATTGGAGAGAAGCTCAGGCCCACACACAGGACAGAGAAGCCTTTTTCTCCTCATCTAAGGCCAATGGGCAGTTCCAAAAGCCAATGACCTATTTAGACTCCTAGGAACCCCCGTGATTAACATGGCTAAATTATATAAGTGGTGAAGAAAAAGCGCATCCCAGAACACAAGGGCTAGAAGGAACCTCAGAATCCATTTAGTTCAGCCCCTTCATTTTATAGAAGCAGAAACCGGGGCTCACAAAGGGAAGGCCAATACTAGTCAAGACCTTTGAGATGCTGGGCCTGTGAGTCCATAGTCTATAAGTATTTGGTGAGTGGAAATGCGGGACTAGCTCTCTTTCTTCTGTTGCCGTGAGGTCGAAAGGAACAGGAAGAGCCCTGGCTTGGACCGAGCCACTCTAAATTACTAAAGTCCCAAAGAGCCCTTCTTCTTAGTAACTTTAGGTTCCATTCTCATTCAACAAACTAGGAACCCATCAGCTCATGGGAACGTAGCCAAAGTCTTGGGGGAACCAGTTCCACACTGACACCACGGGGAGAAGGTGACTTTGTCATGTGTGGTCCAGCCCACACCCAACCAGATGGATGGGGGAGAATTTTCCCAGGGTTAAAGTCCCCCCAACTCCTGGGGTTGCTATGCACCTGGAGAAAGGGGAGAGAAGACAGACAAAACTTCTAACCCTTGACCTGCTCATCTGGTGAAGTCACTTTTCCTGCCTCGCTTCCTCCTCTGTAAAATGAAGGGGTTGAATGGAATTATCTCTTTAAGAGGGGAAGGAGGGGGGAAGAAACTAGCATTTATTAAGCACCTCCTATGGGCCAAACACTGTGCCAAGTTCTTTTCAACTATTATCTCTAGGCCCTTCCTAGCTTTAAGTCTTTGCTTCTAGAGAAAGTCACGAGCAGGTTTGGGGGCTCACAATGCCATGAGAGATTCTTCACCTCTTTGGCCATGGGAGTGGGGGAAATGCTTCACCCACCCCGGACTCAAGCACCAAAAGCCACTTGCTCAAACTGGTAATGTCAAGCTCAGCTTCCCCCCTGGAGAGGCCCAAACCAACAGAGCCCCAGACCCTTTGAGTGCTCACCTCTACCAGGCGTCCAATGTTGGCTATATGTGGGGAAGAGTCACACACGGTTTCATCTTTTTCCATCTGTAAAAATACAGAGGGGCCCAGGTAAGTGCAAAGCATTACTGCAAAGGGTATCCATGCAAATGGCCTGGTGTTGATCAAAATCCTGGGTTAAGTGAAGAGAGGGCCCAGGCTCAAAACCTCGGTGTGCTACTGTCCCCTGTGTGACTTAAGACAAGTCCCTAAACCTCTGGGAATATGTTCCCTTCTTTTGTGAAATGAGGGATTTGGATCAGATGTTCTTCCAAGTCTCTCCTGACTAAAACCTACCACCTTCCCCAACACACACCTCAGACGCAGTAGTTACTCAGAAGCCTTAGGAGTTGGGGCGGGGCACTGGAGAGGTAAAGTAGGTACCAGGGCAGGCAGAGGAGTGGGTTTGGTGTGGGGATGGGATGAGGCAGAGGAGGCAGCTCTTGTAGTTATAATCGAAACTGTTTTCCCCTCCATCTACACCCCAACCTTTGCAATGTCCCCACTAAGGCAGACGAAGACCAGAAGGGGAGAGAAGAGGGAAAGGAGGAATGAAGGCTCCCCACCCTAAAGAGGAGCCTTAGCATCCCAAAGCCTCACCGATTTGAGACTGGACATTTTTGTTGAGTCTCTGGATCTGAGTGTCGATCCGTTCTGGAAAGGGACCTTCAGAAGTCATCTTCACTGTCACTGGCCTCTGGGGCAGGTTAAAGTAACCCAGCAGAGAAGCTAGGCAGCAGATCCCTGGCCCCCAGGATCACAGAGACATCACACGGAGGGCTGAATGGAAGCCAGGTAGTGGATGATTCTGGAGCATATCCTCACCCTGTCGGCACTGCCACTGGCAGGGGCAGGGGAGGAATTGATTCTGCTGCTTCTCAGATGGGGAAACAGACACAGAAAGTCTGGGGTCCAAGAGGATAAAATGAATGAGTGGAGGAGCTGAATTGGATAACAAGAACCCTGGGACCCAAACTTCACAATGGCCATTACGGGACCCGGAGAGTAAGACAGAGTCCATGTTGGAGAAAACAATCTGGGGTGGATGTATCACAACAAGTGTGACCCCCAATGGAAGAGCTGCCACAGGAAAGGGATCCCCCCCTCACTGGCAGTCTGCAGGCCAAGCCCAGGTGGCCACTTGTCATGTGAAGGGAGCATTCTTGTGGAGGTGCGGGTTAGAGCAGACGGCGGGAGGGTCCTTCACCTCGGAGGTGCTGGCGTGGAAGGGTCACCGCCTCCTTTATGGTCTGAGCACACAGTCAGCACGTAACGAAGGCCCCCGGGCTATCACAGCCCCCAGCTGAGACTTCAGCTGTTTTGCTGTGGCGGCCACTCCTTCCGTTGGTACTCCTGTGGTTGCTGTGTCCACTGGGCTCCTGGTCCTGCTGACTTCGTTTTGCATCAGTCCATGCTTCGGTCTATTCCTCCTATCAATGGTTTCTTATGGCCCTCTAATATACCCTAGTTTGCTTCATCACTCCCCACCTGATGGGAATCTCCACTTGAACTGCCTTCCATTAGACCCAGGCCCTCCAGCTCTCCTACCACTGTGGTAGCTTCTCTAGGTCTTCACTAAAATGTGGCCACTGTGCCAGAAGCCAATATTCTAGGCGTGTCCCAGCCAGGTCAGAGGGCAGCAGGATGGCCTCCATCTAGGCCTACTCCAACACTCTCATGGCCCCTTACTGATTCAGACTGACCTGTGATCTGCTACCTGGTCCTCTCAGGCTTCTACCTGCCCCTGACCACTGTTTCCTTACCAAGGAGGGCGAGGCAGCTCCCTCTGCCTGGCAAAGTGAGGAGTGCCAGTCATCACAAATGAAGCTAGGTCTCCAGGCCCAGACCAATCACCTCCTTGGTCCCAGAGAGACAGGAAGATGTGACCACAGAGCCACTGCTGCGATCTTTCAAAAAGGGGGAATTCTGGAAAATCAAAACCATTAAGTGTGACAGGGATCCCCAGCAAAATCCACCCACGAATTACTGAACAATTAGCCAAAGCCTGTCACCCTGGAGCGAGGCCACTCATGGTATACAGCCAAATCCTGGTTCTGTACTGGTCAATAACATTCTTATCAACAACCTGGATGAGGAGAAGGAAAGTAGACTTATCAAACCTTTTATAGAGATGACAGAAAGTGGGAAAGAGAGCAAATGCACTGGCAGACAGATTTACGATTAGGAAAGATCCTGGCAGGAGAGACAATAGGCTCAAGTGTAAGACGGGGGTGACAAACAGAGTTGCTGCATCTGCAGTCAGGGAAGTCCTTAGGTCAAATCTAGTCTCAGATACTTCCTAGATATGTGACCTTGGGCAAGTTACTGAACCTGCCTGCCTCAATTTCCTCAACTGTAAAGTGGGGATAGTAATACTTTCTACCTCCAGGGTCACTGTGAAGAGCAAACCAGACATTTGTAAAGACCTTAGCACAGTGCCTGCCTTATATCAGGTGCTTAATGCTCACTTCCTTCCTGCTGTCTCAAAATCCATGATCCTATGAGGCAAGAAGATGGGCCAAAAGCAGACAATCTTAGAATTCATACATGTGACATAAGGGGAGACCTCAAGGGAGAACCTAACATATTGGATGGGCCTCCTTCCTATGTCAATCTGATGGAAGTCAAGACTGGGGCGGACCAGGTATGGATTGTATGGGTGGCACTGGATGGATTAAGACACGAATCACAAGGGGCACATAAAATGGTACCACTTGAGGAGAGCCCCATCACCACTGGCCAGTGCTGGCTGTGGCACAGAGATGTCAGGCCTGAAGACCTGACTCAGTTGTGACCTTACCAGCAAGGACAGAACCTGTGACAGGTTCTGTGCCTATCAATGGATTGGCTGATTTCCGGGGTCAGTGTTCAGGGGCTGCACACCATGACCAGAAGGCCACCCCAAAGCCAGATTTCTAAGGTCTCTGAGCTTAAGGAACCATTTGGTTTATCATTTGCTGATTAGATGATCTCAGTTATTATTTTCCAAGTAAGAGAGGCAATATGGTATAGTGAAAAGAAAATCAGTTTGGGTTGCAAAGGCTATTTCCTAGTCCTACCAGCTGTGTGACCCATGCCTGGAAGATTCTGCATTTATTCTATTGAGTGGCTCTGCAAATCTGATTAAATACGTGTGTGACGTGGCTGTTGAGAAGGCTGATGCAAGCTTAGGTCCCAGTGTTCTAAGTATTAGCATGGTGATGGTCACATCCCTGGCGGAGGAACAGCTCTGTTCTGGGCACCGTGTTTTAAGAACACGTTGACAAGCTGGAGCACAACCAAGATGGTAAAAGATCTGGAAACAGCGCCCCCCACCCCCCGGCTGGGGGGAAATGGCTGAAAGTCAGAGAGAAAGAGAGAGGACTCTTCGAGGAACAACATTCCTTTGTCCAATGACCAGAAGGAAAAGCAGGTAGAGGGCAGAGGCCTCTGCCATGCAGCTCCAGAAGGCAGGACCAGCTAGACATATATACCACCAAGGTTGAATTTTCTAACAACAT
This sequence comes from Dromiciops gliroides, assembly GCF_019393635.1. Classification (NCBI taxonomy): domain Eukaryota; kingdom Metazoa; phylum Chordata; class Mammalia; order Microbiotheria; family Microbiotheriidae; genus Dromiciops; species Dromiciops gliroides. The sequence goes on along the minus strand of NC_057863.1, from coordinate 614,868,758 downwards.
GAGCTGTTGAGAAAAGGAATGAGGTATTCGGGCCGACGCTGGATGACCTCTCCTTGGTCAGGGGTGATATTGAGAGGACTCCTGCCCTGGGGCACTTAGGAAACCTCTAGAGCCTGTGCCAGTTCTGGGACTGACACTAAGAGCCTTAGTTCTGTCAGAATGGCTTTTCTGAAATACTTTTAAAAAGCAAAAAGAAATGAAAGGCAGAATATAAAATGACTATTTCTTTAGACAAATTATGGGAGGATAAAACTCCTTCGAGATTTGGATTTTCAGAAGAATTTGGGCAACTCTTGAGGCAGAGAAGGGACGGGATAGGTCCCCCACAGAGGAGCCCTTGACAGGCCAAGCTAGATGTTGGGAAATGTCCCTCTATGGAGTTAGGTTAACCGATAGGTTAAGGATAGAAAATCTCTTCTCAAAGACATGAAGCTAAAAGGTTAACTTGAGCTCACTAGGGTTTCTGGTCTAACATGTCACACTATGCAGGGCTGCAAATGTTTGTTGGAACAAACTTCTGATGAATAAACCCTGATTTCCTAGACAATGAATTCAAATATATGTTGAGCTAACATTCCGGGGTGGGGGGTGGTGGTGGTGGTGAGGACACAGAGAGCAAGGGGCAGGGGTGGTGTGCATCCCCTTTAAAACGGAATTGCTGGCTTTTGTGTCCTAGGAGCACAGTGAAGAAAGCTTGGATAACTGTGGGGTTCCGGGGGGCACCATGACTGGTGAAGACAAGAGCTGGGTGCTGGAAAAAAAAGGCATGCCTGGCCCAGAGAAGCCACACCACTCTCAGCAGACATGCCGCCCCCGGCGCCTCCCCAGGCTCCATTGGCAATCCAATGCCTGGCAACCCGAGGGAAAGGGCAGAGGCCAAGATAGAATCGAGGGCCCCAGGGGAGCAAACAGCAGGGGACTGGAGTCAGGACGGCATTCTTGGCACAAGGTCCTGATCATAAGGGCAAACTCACATGGTTGACTCATTCTTTCCATTTATCTGCCTCTTCCTTGTCTCATAATATCAGAAGTATCCCAAGGCCAGATTTCTATTACAATAATACCGAGAAGCTCGGAAGAGATTGCAGAAGTGGTAGAGAGAGGGACAAATGAAGCAATTCTTACTCCACACAGTGGGCGGCCTTGAGAGCACTTCTGACGGCAGTGGGGCAAAGTACCCTAACTTGATCAGAGTCCAGGTGCCTTGGAACTCTCCTTTGGGCAGGGGTGATGGGGCCAGAGGAGCTGCAGGGAGATCCTGGCACTCATAAATGTGTTTTCAAATGTTCCCCACTGACACCTCCTGCTGACTCCCCTCTACACCTGGTCAGGGTCAGCTCACTGGCAATGCACACTGGCCAAAAATAGAACTGGTTTTTTTGCTATGCATATGTTATTACATTCTTATAAAAGCTGATGCCAGAAGAAAAACATTTTTATGTGCTGTGGACGCACAGATGTTCTGCGAGGTGATTCCAGTTGAGTCTGAAGTCAGCACCAGTTTATCCCCCAATCAACCGCCCTCTCAAAAGTCCTGCCTTTGGAGGACTTCCCAGGAGATGAAGAGAACAGTGCCCATCTTTGCAGGGTCACTTCTCAGCTCTCTGAGCACAGTGCCCCCAGAAGAGAACAGCTAGCACTTACACAGTGCTTACTGTGTGCCAGGCCCTGCACTGACTGCAAGCTCAACTACGTTGTCACTAAAGTCACCACGGAGGAAAGGCCTGGTCTTCATTCTGCTTCACAGGCTGCTCTGCACCACTTCTTCCTATCCCCAGAGCTCACCGCTTGGTTTCCTTCCCCCTCGCTGGATTTCTCTGCCTTTGTCCATCTGATCGAGTAGAGTGGACAACTGTTTACTGCCAGATTTTGGGAGACTTGGGAAAAGGTCTTGGTTAGAAACTGTGCAATGTCGTGTGGATTACACTAGTGAATAACTGTATCTGCTCTCCAGGATGCTGGGGCTCTCCCAGCTCACGATGTAAGACAAATGAAGGAAAATTATGACCTGGACACACATTTTAGATGATGCTAAAAACGGCTCAGCTTCCAGGATAGGTAAAATGCAACTCACTTTTACAGACACCCCAGAGACAAATTGCAATGTGATTCTCAGACACGCTGGAACACTTCCATCACCCCTATTTCTTTTTTTTTTCTTTTTATTTTTTTAGTGAGGCAATTGGGGTTAAGTGACTTGCCCAGGGTCACACAGCTAGTAAGTGTTAAGTGTCTGAGGCCGGATTTGAACTCAGGTACTCCTGACTCCAGGGCTGGTGCTCTATCCACTGTGCCACCGAGCTGCCCCATCACCCCTATTTCTAACATCAATTAATGGTGTTCCCCAATTCATCTCTCCCTTCCCTCCCTCCCCCTCCCCTGTCATATAGTTTTGGAGGTCAGTTTAGAGTTCTCTGTGTAGAGACATGATTCCTGAGCTCTCCTCCTTAATATGTATCTTTTCTTTCTTTTCAACCAAGAACTAGGTAACCAACATCTCCAGCAGCAAGGTCTCACCACGGGCAACCACTGGTCTTTTCATCAATGCCCACTGTGGTTCAGCCTAGGCAGTCCCCGTGTTGCAGTTTTGAATTTAGACAACTCTATGGAACACTAGGGACATGACAACAGCTGGAGTCCTTAAACTCCCCTTGGTGAAAAACACATTCCCTGCCTCTCCTTCAGCCCAGCCCTCCCTTTGTTCCACCACATCTGGAAGAAGGGGTAATGGACTTTTCCAGCTCGTTGAAAATATATGGTTTTGCCTAATTGCCTAGCACAAGTCAGAGAGGATTTTCCTGCTATGATAAATGGCCAGGGGTCTCCACTGGTGTTTTATTGCCTGGTGATATATCACGGGGTGACTATTGCTGGGCGGGAAGCGAATTCAGCTTGCAAATGACTGGCCTAATCTCCCCACTCGGCAGAACATTCCACCTTCACTGCTCAATATTTAGAGTCTGAAAAAAACATCAAATGCACATCTGCAGAGCCATTCCCCGGATCAGAAACCTTGGCTCCCTCCCCAGAGACATCCCTTCTCTCCTTTCCCACATCTCCAGCTGTCACACTGGGTGACCCTGTGATACAACTTCCTCTTTAACACGCTGGCACTTCTGTTGCTACATCTATTTTTCACCTGGCCCCATCTCCTCATCCCCCCACATTAGGGTCTCACAGTGAGAGATCACCAATGTCTTTTAAAGCTCCTCGGTCATCTTCAGGGAGAAGACCACTCCCCCAGTGATACGGGAAGGAAGGAAGGAAGCCTTGAGAGTTGAGGTGATGGTCTTGAGAGTTCCTATGGACAAAAAGTGACACTACAGCAAACTCACTGATGAATTTCTTGGCACTCCCCTAGGCTGACCTCTGGAAAATGGAGCTGTGGTCCACAGTCAGGTCTCTCTGCAGCCTGGCTGGGCCTAACAGGCTTCGTGTTCAGGAGTTTAGGCTGAGGCACCAGTGGAATACATTGGTGAAGTGTTCCAGATTCTCCTGTCCTCAGAGTTGGGCCCATGCAGCTTTGACAAGACAGATGACTGTGCTTCACCCGCAGGGAGAGCTCCCTCCGGACAGTTCTGACGGGGCAGGATTAGCAGAAATGTTTTGCCTCACGCTCTGCTTTGTCTCTAGGCCACGTTGTGGGGGGGTTGTCTTGGGTTTGTCACATATGAGCCTTTTGTTTTCTCTCCAAGAAGGATATGGGAATGAGGGAAATCAGATAAACTACTGAGGACCCGTGATGGAGCTCACTGCACAGCATCCACAGCCCCTGGACCACTTCCCCAGTGTGACTTCGGAGGGTTTCTTTCACCAGTTAAGTGGTGCTTCAGACCTCCATCTCTGCTGGGCAATGAATGCCCTGCTTTCCTCTCCAGTGGGAGCAGAGGATGCTGTTCACGCATGCTGCCGTGCCTTCCAGCTCATCTTTACTGGTAGCCTGCAGGGTCAGAAATGAGGCTGAGAGTTCAACAGGGCCCAGCTGGCCTCCCAGCACACAGTGCCAGGGATGCTCATCCTTGTTTATGCAGCTCCCAAACCAAAGTGCCCTTCTTGGCCCAAGTGCTTGTAGGGAAAGGGAAGCAATAATTCTAATCACTCCAGGTCTCCACCCAAGTTTGGGTCAGCTTAATGGGGGACTCTGCCCCAAGGGAGAGGGAGGGCCTAATCATGGCGTGTTATACTTCTTTCTGGGTGTCAGCCTCTATCTGGAGGGAGGAAGGGTAGGAAGGGAGAGCGGAGGGGTGGCCCAGCAGGATGTCAGATTCATCCCAGTGGTGACCACGTAGTCACTGAAGTACCTCCCAGTATGGGTCAGGGGGTGTTCCTATTCTGGCCAATGATCAGCCAGCAGCAAGATTTCTACTAGCACTCGGTGATCCTGAACCTCACCAGCCCACAGCCTGAAGCCTCTCTTTCTGGCCTGGGCTCCCCGAGGGGCCATGTGAAAGCCACCTTCCCGCCATGAGAGCTCCCCTAGCCTCAAGAGGAGGTCAATGTGGAGATTCATTTCCTCAGAAAGGTTGTGCTTTCTGTCTCGTAGGCTTCCACATAAGGGCTCCTTTGAGTGTCCCAACCCTTCTGAAAGAGGTCAGTACAGGCATGGTGACCCTCCCTTGACAGAGGGGCAGTGCCCTGTTTGTGTGGCCACACTACTAACAGATGCCACTCAAAACACTAGTGTTGGTATAGGGTCATTCATACCCTGCTAGCCTGTGAGCTTGGCCATGCTTGAGTTATCTTTGTCTTGTGCCAGCTACTTAGTAAGGAATGGTTGCAGGATGAGTCGCTGATTTAACATGAATACAAACCGCTGTCTCAGCATCATGGCGAGCCTGGAAAACGGGTCGAAAGGTCTGGGAACCCAGCAAGTTTGCTGTGGCTCATCCCAGCTGGCTCCTACATGAAGGGATTATACAGAAAGCCCAAGAGTCCAGAAACCTGTTGTAGCCCCAGTGTGGCCAAGAATGAGCTCCCTGGCCAGGTCACTGTCTTCTCAGCTTTTTCACCCATAAAACGAGGCATTGGCTAGATGAGTTAATCTCTAAAGTCCCTCATAGCTCAAACACTGTCCAGAGGGCCTCCTGGCTCTGACATTCTATATTCTAAAGCCCTCCCAAGGTGGTCTGTGTACATCTTTATGGCCCTCCAAGTTGACATCTTATGAGTTTGCATTCTAGTTTCCTCTGAAGTGTCCATGTTCCATCTGGGGGCCACAGTGGAAAGAATGCTGGGTCTGGAGTCAGGAAGACCTGCGTTCAAACGTGGCCTCAGACACTCACTGGCTCCAGAGTCTCACTGTGGACAAGGCTACCCTGCCTTGGGCCATCCTTCTTAGGAACTTGGCTATATCACGGGCCTCCTGCTCCTTCACAGCGGCTCTGGGCCTGACCTCTCTGCGCACCAACATGTCACCATGGGAGATTTTGGAAGAGGCATCTCCCAGCCGCTCAGAGCTTATGCTGGCAGGAGGGAGGGAATTCCAGGATTCTGAGCAGGAAAGGACCACAGGGACCAAGCAGTCCCAAAGAGATGAAATAATTTGCAAGGTCATACATGTAGAGAGTAGCAGGGATGAGCTTTGAAGCCAGGTGTCCAACTCCAAACATGGAGGCCTTTCCCCCAATATCCATCCCAAGCTGGCTTTCAGGATGTACACCCTGCCATTCATGCAAATGAATGCGCACACGGTCATTTTAAAATTCAACAGCGTACCCCAACCACTATGGGCCACATCCATGGGCAAGTCGCCCCTCTGGAGTGGTAGGCAAGAAACCCCCAAGGCAGCGCTGGAGCCCAACCCTTGGATTTGGCCTGGTCTGCCCTGAGGTCGTACCTGGTGGGCCTCATCGATCTCTCCCCTTGCTCTCACTCCTTTTTACCTTTACTTACGTTGGAAAGCAGCCTCGACTTTAATGCATCTCAGATGGATTCTCTGAGCAGCATTAAAATGATGACAGAAGCATGAATTTCCTCATTAAAGGCCCAAGAGCAAAGGCAATGGGGACGAGGCCAGGCAGCCCCAGCCAAGGTGTGCTGAGGACAGCCACTCAACAGCCCCAAGTTTGGCTTGGCACAGGCTGCCCCCCACGCCAAGCCCGGAACCAGACTCTGGCCACAGTCTGACAGCTCTGATTTAAACTATTAGGAAGGCCAAGGATTAAATATTTGTCCAGGTCACTGTAAAGCAGGCGTAATTATTCTAAACAGTTTAGAGCAGTGAGTGATGGAGGGAGCGGTCTCCGAACTCAGATTTGTGAAGCTCGACCAATTCCCCAGGTGGCAGGGAATGGAAGGGCCAGTGGGGGTGGAATGGCCCGCCTCAGGAGGGCCTTAAGCTCCGCCCTCCCCAAGGGCCCAAGAAGACAAGAGCAGATTCCCAGCAAGAGGAGGGGCATCCTGAAAGACTACGCCTGCAGTGCTCTGCCCAGAAGCAGAGGGACAGGCACGTCTGCCTCCAAAGGGGCCCCGGGCCTTAGGACTGGGTTTTCTGGCCATGGAAAGAACACGGACCAGGCTTTGGCAGAGGTGTGCTCAATCCTGAGGATGGTCTGCCTGCTATGGCACCAGGCTAGTGGAGCGACATGACCATCACTGCTTGAATTACACTGGATCACCAACTGGTCCCTTCCTCTCGTCTTTGCTTAATGCTTAATGCACCTTTGTTCTGGTTGCTGAGTCTCCTCTTCCCCTTTCCCCTTCAGATCAAACTCTGACACCACCTCTTCCACAACACATTTCCTGACTTCTCCTTCCCCCCATTAGATGGTGAGGGACTTGAGGGCAGGGCCCAAGTCATGTCTACCTGTGTATCCCTTGGTGCTAAAATCTGGGGCCTGTTGACTTGAATAACACAGAAACACCGCTTAGCAAATGTTGGCAGGTTCCGGGGAATGGACGGAGGGGCACATGTACCTGTCTGGTGAGGCTGCCTCCGAGGTTCATGGTGCCGGAGCCCGATTTATTGGTCTGCAGCCACAGCATCACTGTGGAGGTCAGCTTGTAATGGGCAGTGCGGCCACTGGATTTCTCCTGGTGGGGGGAGGAGATGGAGAAGTCAGCGAGAGTATGCCTGGAGTGCCTGGTGAGCACACAGCAGCAAGCATTCACGGAGGGCTTGCTCTGTGCCAGGCACCAAAGACAGAAGCGATCTCAGCTTGTAAGTTCCCATTGGGGAGGCACCATGCACACATGTGGGTGTATACAGAAAGCACATGAGGAAGGGCTTGGGGACAGAAGGGCCTCTTGGAAGAAGTGGCTTTTGGGATGAGTTCTGAAAGAAAGAAGGATTCTGGGGGGTGAGGGTGAGGGTGAGGAGGGAAGACAGTCTGGAAATGAGAACCAGCCAGGACGGAGGCGAAGAGGTGGGAAGTGGGGTATGGGGGGTGCACCAAGGGCAAGAATGTGGAGCAAAGTCAGGGAGGGGCTTTAAATGCCCCTTTGGGCACTCTCTTTAGAGGAGTCTTTGTGTGATTCTGGAAGGAATAGGGAGACACCAGAATTCATGGTTTGGTGGGGGTGGGGTGTGTGTGTGTGACAGACAGATATGCTGGAGGGACAGACATGATCACTCCCCACCCCCCACCCCCTCCCCTCAGGACGATCAAACCGGCAGTTGTGAGGATGGATGGGAGAGCAGGCAGAAGAAATGAGGAGGGAGACCAAGGCCGAGGCTATTCGGAGGCAAGAGGCCCCCACAATTTGACATGAAAAAAAGTTGCCCTGCGCTTCCTCTCTTTTCCCTCTTTTGTTAACTAGTTTCTGGCTTCATCATTCAAATGAAAATGCTCTTTCCAAAGTCGCTGAAGTCTGAATCGCTAAATGGGATGGCTTTTCCTCAAACCTCTTCTTTTTTAGTGTTGCATCCTGATACTGTTAGCCACCCTCTTTTCCCTGGGTTCTCGAGTCTCTGCTCTCTGGTTCCCTGTCTGTCTCACCACACCGCTCCATTTTCCTTTCCTGACTAAATATTCATATTATGCCCCCTAACTGGAGACATGCCCTAAAGCAAAGCTTCTTAAACTCTGGGGCACATAACTGAATGTGGGGGGTTGCAAAAAATTTGGCAACAATCAAAGGTTATGTATGTCTTTTATATACCTATACACTTGGGGTTATGTAAAAACTTCTCAGGCAAAAAGAGATCTCAAGTGGGAAAAGGTTAAAAAGCCCTGCTCTAAAGCAGTGTCCTGGAGGGTCTCCTCTTTTCTTCTGTACTTTTCTCTTGGTTATTACTTCTTTAGTCCATTTGGACTTAATTATCAACTCTAAGCAAATGACTTCTAGAATCTATATAAACATCCCTAGTCTTTCTCCTGAGTAACAGCACCCCCATTGCCAGCCCCATCCCCCCAAAACCCAGAACACAACCCAACAATAGCTTACTAGACATTTCTGACTGACTGTACCTACGTGTCTCTTGCACTCAGCTTTCAACTCAAATTCTGTCCAAAAGACTTCATTGTCTTTCCCTTTCAAACACAGCCCCATTCCCAATTTTGTTATTTCAGTCAAAGATACTAATGTCCTTCCAGCTGCAATCTCATTGTCATCAATGACTACTCATATCCAATCCACTGCCAAATGCTTTTGTGTCTTTCCACAATGCCACTCATGTATCTATACCCCCCTTTTCTTCTCATGTGGGTCACCTGCATTCAGGCCCTCATCACCTCTCACCTTGACTTTCATAACAGCTTCCTAACTGGTTTCCCCAGCTCAGGTCTCTCCTCACTCCAATCCATCCTCAAGAAAGCTTCCAACACAAAATATGGACCTGGACACATCATTCCCTTACTGAAGAAATTCTGGTGTCTCCCTATCACCTCTAGTATCAAAGATGAGCTTCTCTGTTTGACATGTAGAGCCCTGCACACCCTGGCACCCACTCCTTTCTTCCCAGCTTTCTTATGTAATATGGACTGGCCAGACAGTTCTCCATGCAGTCCCCATTTCCTGTCTCTGTGCCTCTGGGCTGGCCGTTTCTCAATCCTGGAATGTGCTCGACCCTCACCTCTGGCCTCCGCCAAAGCTCAGATCCAACACTGATCGGGGAGGAAGTCTTTCCTGAGGCCCTCATCTTGCTATATACCTACAGATGTACCTGCAAGCTGCTAGAAGGGAGGGGATGTTTGTTTCCCATTTGTGTCTCTGGCCACAGCACCAAGCAGTCCCCTGAAAGAGTGGCAGCTATCTATCAGGGACAGTTTCCATTTTGTCATCTTCTCTCCTGCATCTGGCAGAGGACCCCAGCAAGCAACTAAGAAATGCTTGGTCACTGCTAATCACAGGGATAGAACACTGCTCCCACTGCCCAACTACTGGGTTTTCTTTACTGAGATACAGGGTTAAGTGTCTGCAGAGGCTTAGCTTTTCCAAATATGAGTCTGCATCCAGGGAAAAGGCCTATTTTCAATCCCTTTGGTTTCTTTATCGTTGTTATTACTATTATATAATTCCGACTTATCTTTGTCCAAATGGCTTCAGGGTATTTTCCAGCACTAACAGGGGTTTAAACTCTACCCCATCCGCCCCTTGCTTTAAAATAAGAAACATTCGCTGCCATGCAGGATCGTGGGGCTTAGCTGTCCTGAATCAGATGCCGCCTCTTTTCCTGTGGTGCTGGCTCTCGACTGTGTCAATGTCTGTACCTGAACTTCCACCACATGGATGGAATCCCAACAGCCTTTGATCTTCTTTGATCCATCGCCAGCCTTCTTAATGAGGATCACTCCAGCAAAGCCATGATCCAGATCCCAGAGGTAGACAGAGGAGACACCACCTTCAAAATACCTGTAGGAAGGAGGCCCAGGCACCTATTAGATGTGAAACTTCCATGCCCAGCTTCACCAACCCAAGAGAAAAACACCCCGCCCCCTTCTCTTCCATTTGGCCAGGAGACATATAATGGGTGCTCAGGACTCCAGGGTGTCCCTGCTTGGGATAATAGTGCCAGGATTTCCAATTATCTTTTGTAATAAAGACACTTTATGGAAGTGGAAGAGGAAACATAAGTTGTCTTAACCTCAACACTTATAGATTCCTTAAGCATCTGAACCACGGGGGCCTCCAGTTCCAGTTAATGAGAGCAGCTCTAGCTGGCTACAGATGCTGGCCAGAAGTTCCGGGCTGCGCGGAACAACAGTTATTCCCATTTTCATCTGAGCCAGTCTGGAAAAATCTTTAGGTTGAGCCTTCTAATTAAGATAAGATGTATAGAAGGAAAGAAAAAGAAACGGAAAGTTCAGCAGAGACGGAGGCCCAAGAGATACATACAGATGTTAACTTCTCTTCCTTTTCCCTGCAGGGAAGACAATACTGTGGAAGCTCAGGAGCTAAGGCAGGGGTGGGAGGTGGGGGACGTGGAAGTCAGAAAGTTTCCAAGTGTTTTACACAGCTTATCTCACAACATAGGGAGGTAGATGAGCAAACCCACGCCCAGAAAGGTACATTGACTTGTCCAGGCTCCTACGGTTAGTAACTGCAATCCTGAAAATGTAATCTCATGTAACTAAGAGCACACTTCTCCGCCTGAACAGAGACATTGACTACTCCAATCCCTACCAAGCCCAGCGTCAACTTGATTGTGAATTTGAAAGAAAGGTTATTGTATCAAAGCCCACAGAGCCGTGGAAAAGGGCAGGACAGTGTATTCTAATGACTGTCTGGGCCAGAGAAGACACACCAGAATCCCAGAACGTCAGAGCGAGCTGGAGGGACTTGAGAGGCCGTCTCATCCCACCCTCTTATTTTACACCGGGAGAATGGAGGCCTAGAAAGGAGCGACTCACCCCAGGGTTACGCAGCTGGTTAAAAACAGAGTTGGAACTTGAACCTTGGTCCTTTGACCTCTACACTGGCATTCAAAGTAACCAGTCTCCCTACCATAAAGCACTAGGGGGAAATGTGTCCAGCAGAGTTATCTGTGCCTTCTGGGGACAGATGGCACCCCATTCTGTAAAACTTGGAGGCCATTTTGGGGGAAATGGAAGACTCTACAATACAGTCATTTTGCCCAAGGATTTACCCCAACTGGGGAAATGCTAGATCTGGGGCTCCTCAATCTGTCATGGAAGGCCCTCCCTCCTTCCAGGCCTCATCCCCTCACATTTGCCCTGCACATAGGTGATGGAGACTCCAGCCAAACTGTCCCTCTGCAAGTACTGTCCCTGCCACAGGGAACACACCCTCACTTCCTTTTGATTTGTTGTCCATCTACTCATGTTTGAAAGCTCACCTCCAGAAGCCTTGCATGAGCATGTCTACTCCCTTCCTTGCCGTTCCCCTGAAAGCCCCTCCCCTATAGACCTCACATAGCACTTTTTTTTTGGGGTGGGGCAATGAGGGTTAAGTGACTTGTCCAGGGTCACACAGCTATTAAGTGTCAAGTGTCTAAGGCCAGATTTGAACTCAAGTCTTTCTGAATCCAGGGCTGGTGCTTTATCCACTGCTCCACCTAGCTGCCCCCTCACATAGTACCTTTGATGTATTAATCACAGCTAAGTTTTCAGTAGTTATCTATGCCTGCATCTCAGCAGCCCCACCCACCAATCCCAGCTCTCCAAGAAGAGCAGGTGCTTAATGCTCAAGTAATCAGATCTTCAGGTACAGTCTACTCTACTCTACTCCTGGGGGCCAGTTCTAGCACTCTGTGGGTTACCTCCTGGAAACCCAGTGTGATGCTAGTGTTTCAGAGTAACTTGACTAAGGGAGGTAATCTGGGCCCAAAGAGAGGGTCATCCTAATGGGAATACAACCCTCCTGAGAACCCTACATGGCCAAATGTGGTCCTAGCTCTAAACCAGGTCACTTTAGTGTGCCCACAGGGGCACTACTATGACATGTCACCTGTATTCCTGGATCACTTTCAAGAGAGATTTAACAAGGATTCAAAGCTGAAGCCATTATAGGGCTTGGGATTTTACAGGGCCCCAGGGAATCTAGCACCATCAGCTCTGCAAGTGTTCCTGCCTGTTTTGTCAGATTTTAATGACTCACTGAGCCAGCTAGCTAAATTATTAGTCAAGCCTACAATAATGACCAAATTAGCTTGAATCAGCCCACAACAAGCTCGTTAACACTATTTCTTTAGGCGGCCGATCACTGAATTCTACAACCTGGTGAGTTTTCCATCCAGTCTGCCTGTAGGGAGGGCAGCCCCAAGTCAAAAGGGAGAAAAACAACTTTATGACTGTGGCATCCCTTATGCGCCGGGGAGGCGGGGGGGGGGGAGTGGAAGAGCCAGTTACTCCCTCCTCCTTTTGGCCTGACGACCACAAGGCCACATTGGAAAGATGGCTTGGAACCCGGCTGGCATTTTCATCAGCTGGCTCCCTAAACAGTTTTGCAGCTGAAACATTTTGGGTCTTTGAGGCCCGCCAATCACTCAACTTCCCAAATCCATGATACCATGTTGTTCTTGGGTGGATGCTAACCCCATGTGCGCCGGAACACTGGAGGAAATCGGGAGGGTGGAACCAGCCTGGAAGGAAAGCAGGAGAAATCCTGGGGGCCTGACAGCCCTCCAAAGCCCCAGGTAGCCTCCATTTTCTCCCTTTGCCCCATCCCAGTTTTCTGTTTATGTCCAGAAAGAAAAACAGGAATGTGTCGACATTTTACAAGGTGGAACTGGTCATTTCCCATCCAATGCCCCACCCTGTGGCCTGGCAAAGAGAAAAATTCTCCAGTTCTCCCTTGTCTTTTAAGAGAAGCTTCTCTCTAGAGCTGCTCAGCTTCTCATGTCTCCCTCTGCCTCTACCCATGGAGCCTCTCACCAGGTCAAAAGAACGGAAAGACCTGAGGCAGAAGTGGCATGTTATCCAGATACAGCGTGACTTCTCTTTTGTTTTCAACAATCAATCACTGCCACAGAACTAGAGAACGAGAAAGAACAATAGCTCACATTTCTGGAGTGATCTGAAGCCCACAGAGCACTCTTTATCTCTGGTGCCTCCTCAAAGCGCTTCCATTAAGGCTGGCCCATATCCCTCTTTGGCATCAGACTAGCCCCTAGCTAGGTCAACCTGTTACAACAAATAGCCCTGACTTGGATTTCCAGCACCCAAAGGGATGGCTGGAGCTCAGAGCAATCACACGTTCCAACCTGCCTGACATTTGGAGGTGAAGAGACCAAAGGGATTTGGGAGATCAGAAAAGGCTACTTTGGAGTCACCCAGAAATGTCAGCCCAACCAGTGCTCCCAAGCACGCTCCCTGTAAGACAATGAGCAGAATGATTATTACAGGGTCTACAGACAGTTCCCCTATTACATGGTTTATGGGCTTGCTCTGCGCGTGAAACATTAATTAAAGAGGGACCTCAACAAGCTTTTGGAAATTTATTCTTACCTACTGTACTTTGATCATAATGACATGGAACAGGGGGAAAAATCATTTTTATGTGGTTCCCATTTATGAGTTTTTACATAAAGGCTTTTGTGGGTATTTTAAGAATGCACTAAAATGTTGTCTGAAACCACATGAAGCCATCTGACGAGGCTCCCGCCCGAGCTAACAGCACACACATGGAAGCACTTAAACTGGCCTTTGTATATTTAATGAGTCAAATAGTATTAATATTGTTTAAATGCTAACATGCCATTTCAATCAGGCGGCTTGGCCATTGCCGATGACTCCCTCTTGGGCCTTGCACGTCAATAGGAACAATCCAGTGCAGCCATGTGTTGAGGGCATGCTGGGATAGGCATGAGCTGAAGCCTGCCGGGTGTTTTGCCAATGCCCCAGAGTGTCAGAATTTCACTGGCTTTCTAGGAGGAGAGAGAGGGGAGCATGCCTATTACTGAACACAGCTGGGGGGCAACTTGAGCAGAGAGGCCCATCTCCTTCAGAAGGGCCTGTTTTCCCTTGGAATGACTGAAATAGATCAGAAAGCTCATGGGGAGGGGGTAGAAGCAACACACTAAATAGAGATGGATTGTAAAGAATGGATAACTTATTTCCAACGGAGGTTTCCCAGAGAGAAATGTAGATTCGTTTAAAGAACTGCTGTTACATGAGCTAGAACACAGAATTATGACTCCATTTTTTTTTAATAGGTGAAGAATGAAATGGCTCACTCTAGGTCTGAGTCCCAGGTCTTCTGACTCCAAGTCCAGAGAGGAATCTTTTCATGGCAACATTGCTGCCCCTCTTAGAACAAAAGACAAGGACTCAAACTGGAAACCAAATGCACCCTGGGTGGATATGCAAATGAGATCGCTTTTATAACTAAGATTCCAGGACTGGACCTGAGAACAGGAAAACTGGGTTTGAATTCCAATTCTATGCTTCCTAGCAGTATGACTGTGGGCAGGGCAGGTTGAGCAACCCTGGAATAACATCTGCACCTTCCCCGTTCACAGGGCTGCCGGATGTGGGGAAGGCACTTTGAATCTGTAAGTCATGCTCCAGAAATGTGAGTTATCCTCGACCAGACAATTAAAATGAAGCCTTCAGAGGGGTTTAGTCTAAGAAGCAAAGGCAGGTTCCTGAGGGGGAGACCAAAGGTCTCATTCGTCAGTAAGACTCTCCTCTGCCATAGGCCCATGAAAATCACTTTTCCAGTCTGAATAATATAATGGCCTTGGACACAGCCTTTCTGTCCATTAATCCTTAACCACATAACTTTAGGGGTAGGGGGTAGCCTGAGAGCGAAGCCCTCCAACATAATGTTTCACATTCAGAATGACCTGTTTCACAGAAGTGAAAAAGAAAATATTCAGGCTCAGAAAGCTTTATGAAGTGTCTGAAACTGAGGTGTGCATCAAGACCCAGGATGGAAATCTGTCTCTGGAATCTGAGCCTCAAGTGTGAATTACTCAATTCCTGGGCTGGCCATGGCTGGGCCCCGCAAATGAGAGCCTTGTGAAGTGTGCCTTTACATTTGGTCTTCCTAGTTCACTTCTCAAGAGAGCGACTGTATGGAGTCATGGCTCAGACATGAGCAGAAAGGGAGAAGGAAGGGGAACAAGACTGGCTAATTAGTGGGATGCCACTTCAGCCTAGGGGGACTTTGGAGAAGCTGGCTTTCTAGTGGATCCCAAGAACACAAACCCTGGGGCTCCGGAGGGCATTCAGTCCAGCTCTTCCGGTCACATAGAATACAGTCCTGCAGTCTTTGCCAAGGCTGATCTGGTGCCAGAAACTTCTAGAGGGCTTGTTTGCATCTTTGGCTCACTAGTGATACAGCCGGGTCCCAGAAAAGGCTGGAGAGAGCCTGAAGACAAGCCCAAAGCATTCTGGGTCTTTAAGACTCAGGGGGTTCTCTTTCAATTTGCTTTTCAGGCTATTCTGAAAGGAAGCCAAATCAAGCCGTATTTGCTTAGCGTCCAATATGTGCCAAGTATAAGCAACAGCAGTGATGGAGTGTTAGACTGGGACAGACAAAGACCCCACCTCCAGTATCACCTCTTGGCCAGTGTGGCCGTGGGCAGTTTGTTACCTCACCTCTCCCACCCCCAGGAATCTCCCTAAAGCTAATCTCCTAAATTACAGACTGGTTCTGATCTGTGTGTGTGGAGGGGATCATGTCCTTTTCTCCCTGCCCTTCTTTCCCCCCAAACCACAGCTGCCTGATATCCCAGCAAACAATACTATGGAGTTGGAGAGAAGAGAGCAGAGGGACTCCCAGAGATGGAGCGCCATAATTCCTTCCAGCTCTGGATCTGGGATCCTGTGGCAGAAAAGGCTTGGTCCTTGATCTCATAGCATTAATGGTTTCTTTGGGTAACCACAACTTATTGTAAACAAGGGGCAAGTAGAGCTGAGGATAAAATCCAGTGTGTGAAACTATCTGGGACTTTTATGTGTTGTGAGGATACAGAAAGGAAGGCCTATACAGGCTTGAGGAAGGTTTGTTTCATGGGAAGGAGAGAAAAGGAATCGAACCCTGAATGACACATTTATACGTTCCTCCTACCTTACAAAATGCTTTTGTCTACATAATGGCTCTGAGGTGGCTAGGGTAAGCACTAACCCATTTTATGGAGGAGGAAACTGAGGTGGCATCTTTTAGGGATCAGGGGCCAAATGCATCCTACCACCCAGTTCTGCACAGCTGGGAGCTAAGCATGGGCTGGGAGGGAGAAGCAGCCTAGGTGCAGCGCAGATGGGAGAACACTAAGGGAAGCTGGCCTTCCCAGGCCTCGGCAGCAGAGCAGGCCAGGTGTCTTCCTCCTCCACCTCAGCCTGAAGAAACCACACAAGAGCTCCCCGACCATTCCAAATCCTTAGCATCATTGCTCAGGAATGGCTCTTTCTTCGAGGTTCATGCAGCCCACGTTTAAAAGCCAGTTCTGGCACTGCTGGCTGGTGGCTCCTTTCCCCGCGCTGCTCCACGAGACCTTTTCTCCTCTTGCTCTTGCCTTTGGCCGAGGGGATGCTTTGCTCCTTGGTGCTCTCCTCGCCAGGTTTTCATGATTCTACTCTCTCCTGGTTCTCCTCTGAGCTCCCTCCTTCTCAGGCCCTTGCTGGATCGCCTTTCAAGCACATGTGTTCCCCAAGGCATCGACCTAGGCCCTCTTCTCTTCTCCTATACTGGGGGGAGGCAACTACTGCCAAGGGCCGCCCATTCTGTAGGGTCCTCCAGCTCAGAAAGATTTTTATATTTTTAAATACCACAAAGCTTTATTTTATTTTTTGTTTGTTTTTGTTTGTTTTGTTTTTGCAGGGCAATGAGGGGTCACACAGCTAGTAAGTGTCAAGTGTCTGAGGCCGGATTTGAACTCAGGGGCTCCTGAATCCAGGACCACAGCTTTATCCACTGCGCCACCTAGCTGCTCCCAAAGCTTTATTTTAAAATGTAAGAATGTTCTTAGCTCCAGGACAAAGAAGGGCTGGTAGACATGGCCCTCAAAGCCACAGTTTGCTATATACTATTTCACTTGGTGATCTCATCAACTCCCATGGATTTAACGACTACCTCTATAGGGACTATTTTCAGAAGGATCTGACCTCCATCCAGTTTTGTTATTGCCAAGTGCCAACCGGACATCTCAAACTGGGTGACTTATTGTATCCTTCCCTTCTCCCTCTCTTTCCTATCACCAACAAGTAACTCCCCCATCCCCCTCACTCTGCAGGCTCACAAACTCTGTATCTCATCCTTGACGTGTGTGTGTCTCTCTCTCATCCCCTCAGATCCAATTTATTGTGACATGTCCTCTTTACGCTCTGACCCTGCCCCCACTATGGTGCAGGCCTCCATCACCACCCTGCAGCCTACTGGTGGGTCAGCCTAACTCAAGCCCCTCCCCCTTATAGTCCAACCTCCATTTGGCTGTCAAAGTGATCTTAAAGCTCTAGCCCCGACTATGATGCCCTACTAGCCAATCAACTCTGTTTGGCTTTTGAAGTCCTTTACAACCTCACCCTTTCCCTTCCCAGTCTCCTTACACCTTTCCCACAACCATGTACTCCATGTGATCCTGTCACAGTGGTCTCCTTGCTGTGTCTTATACAAGACACTCTGTACCTCCCAATCCCTTTGCTGTTCCCCTACACCTGAAACTCTCTCCCTTCTCATCTGCCTTCCTTCAAGTCTATGATACTATCCCACCATCTACAGGAAGCCTTTCCCAGAACTTTGTAATAATGCCAGTACCTTTCCTCTGAGATTACCTCCATTTCCCCCCGTATTTATAATTTTGTACATATTTGTTGTATTTTGTCTCAACTGATGAGTCAGTGATTTCCTTGGGGTGGGGTGAAAATGGCAGAGAAAAGGCAGGAACTCACCTGAGCTCTCCCAAATTCCCCTCCCAACAACTTTAAATAATGCCTCAAAATGAATGTTGGAGTGGCAGAACCCACAAAAGGATGGGGTGAAAGAATTTTTCAGCCCAAGACTACTCAGAAGATTGACAGGAAAGGGCTGTCACACCAAGGTGAGAGGGGAGTACAGGCCTTACCCCAGGAAAACCAGCAATAGGCCTTGGGGGCAACAATTAGTGGTGGCTTCCAGAACATTCAGCCCACAAATGATAAAGGGTTGGACAACTGCTCAGAAGGAGATGACAGGGGTCCCTCTGCTGGCACTGAGTATAGTACTCTGTTGCATTGCCCATATTTGGATCCAGATTACAGTCCTGGGTCTCAGGTCCCAGGGTGAGGAGAAACACTAGCACACCAGAGTTTGCAGCCACAGTGGAGTGGGGAACCCTGATTCTAGTTACAGGGTATAAAAGAGTATTTATGATAGCTCACAGATCAGAGGACAGTCCAGGAGAATAGCAAATACACCTTTCCTTAAATCATACCACCTTGGAAGAACTGAAAACTTATAGACTCCCAAAACTAGCTCTGAAAACAGCTGCACAAAAAACTTGAAGCATGGGACAGGGCCCTCCTCCACCCTGGGAACAGAGCCCAACTTTAATATATAAAGTTGAAAGTCAAAAAATAGGCTGGAAAAATGAGCAAACTACTATGGTGAAAGGAAGATCAAAACATAAACTCAGAAGAAAGTACCAAAGTCAAAATTGTTATATCCAAAGCCTCAAAGAAAAATGAGAATTAGTCTCAGGCCCCCAAAAAAGAATTCCTGGAAGAGCTCAAAAAGGATTTAAAAAATGAAATAAGAAAGGTAAAGGAAAAACTGGGAAAAGAAATGAATGATACAAGAAAATTATGAAAATACTGTCAACGGCTTGGTAACGGAGATACTAATAAATACTGAAGAATGGTAAAGGAGACACTAAAAAATACTGAAGAAAATAATACCTTAAAAACCAGAATAGGCCAACTGGTAAAAAGGGGCACAAAAATCCACTGAAGAAAAGAATATTTTAAAAAGCAGAATTGGCTAATGAAAAAAGATATAAAAAAATTCACCAAAATTTCACCAATTCTACTTAAAAAGTAGAATTAGCTAAATAGAAAAGGAAGTAAAAAGGCTCACTGAAGAAAATAATTCCTTAAAAATTAGAATTGGGCAACTGGAAGCTAATGATTCTATAAGACATCAAGAAAACAATAAAACAAAATTAAAAGAATGAAAAAAAATAGAAGAAAATCTGAAGTATCTCAATGGCAAAACAACTGACCTGGAAAACACATCAAGGAAAGATTATTTGAGAATTATTTGATTACCTGAAAACCATGATCAAAAGAGGAACCCAGACATCATCTTTCAAGAAATTATCATGTAAAACTGCTGACATTTTAGAACCAGAGGGTAAAATGGAAATCCAAAGAATCCACTAATTACCTCCTGAAAGAGATCCCTAAATGAAAACCTCCAGGAATATTATAGCCAAATTCCAGGGCTCCCAGGTCAAGGAGAAAATACTGCAAGCAGCCAGAAAGAAACAATTCAAATATTGTAAAGCCACAGTCACAATAACGCAAGATGCTGCAATTCCTGCATTATAGGAGTGGAGGGCTTGAAAGGATATTCCGGAGGGCAAAGAGGTTAGGATTACAACCAAAAAATCACCTATCCAGCAAAACGGAATATAATCTTTCAGGAAAAAAATGAATTTTTAATGAGATAGAGGACTTTTAAGAATTTTTGATGAAAAGAACAGAGCTGAATGGAAAATCTGATTTTCAGATACAAGACTCAAAAGAAGCATAAAAAGGTAAAAAGGAAAGAGAAATCATAAGGTTAAACTGCTTACATTCCTACATGGGAAGATGATACTTGTTACTCTTAAGAACTTTTTCATTATCAGGGCAGTTAAAAGGAGTATATATAGATAGAGGGCATGGGTATGACAAGATGATAATCTTAAAAAAAATAAAAGGGGTGAGAAAGAAGAATCACTGGGAGAAAGGGAAAGGGAGAAGTAGAGTAGAATCAATCATTTCATATAAAAGAGGAATGAAAGGGCTTTTACAGTGGAAGGGAAGATGGGGAAGGTGGGGAAGACCATTTGGCCAGTGAATGTGAGAGCAGGCCAATGTTTTTGCCTTTCTTTATAGCATCAGCACTTAACCCGCTGCCTGTCCATGGAACCCTTTGGTTCCCCCCCCCCCCGCCCCTTTTTTTGGTGGGGCAACGAGGATTAAGTGATTTGCCCAGGGTCACACAGCTAGTAAGTATCAAGTGTCTGAGCCCAGATTTGAACTCAGGTCCTCCTGAATCCAGGGCTGGTGCTTTATCTACTGCTACCTAGATGCCCCCATGTCCATGGGACTCTTAATAAATGTTTGTTGATTGACTGACAAGGTGATCTATGAGGTTTATTTTCAGCCTGAAAATTCCATGCCAAGAGACATGGGTAAGGTGACAGTTTTCTCTGGGCAGTTACTGTTCATTTTCATTGGGTATCAAGCTGTAGGGCAGTGACATTTGCCCATTGTGGGGAACCAGCAAGAGGTACGTGGTCAGATCAAATATCAAGGCCTTAAATATGGCTGGATGAACGTCGGACCATTTTAGAAATGAGGACACTGAGAAGTTAAAACCAAAGAGCAGAACTAGGATCAGAACAAACAGCTGGTCCCGCAGGAAGTCTGGATTCTATTCTAATCCACTAACAATCTCCTTCCCATTTCTATGATCACTGTTGACAGTGGGCCATGGGCAGAAATGAGCCCCATTTTTCCACTGTACCATTCAGCATAGAGAGCAGAGGGAGAGTAATTCATCACTGGGTTAGGAGGGACCTCAGTGGTCCTCTCGTCCAACCGATCCTGAAGCACTAACTTTCCCTCTAGCATCCCCAACAAGTAGAGACAATTCAGCTTTTGCTGACCTGCCATCTATGACCAGAAGCACCCACTATTAAGGGAGTTCTTTCTTATACTGAGCTACAATGTGCCTCCCTGTAAAGCCCACTTACTAATCCCTAATTGTGCCCTCTGGGGACAAAAAAGAATAATCCATAGCTCTAGATCATGTCCCACATAAGTCTTCTCTCCCTCAGATAAAATGCTGTCAGTTCTTTCAAAAGATCCCGGGACGGGATGGTTTCTAGTGCCTAACCATCCTGGCTACCCTCCTCTGGACAAGAGTTAGCATCTTATCAATGATCCGCCTGAAATGTGGTGCCCAGATGGCAGCAACATAGGATTCTAAACTGTTCAAGGAAGGCTGCCACGTACATCTGAGATGCTACTTCCTCCACTAGCATGATTTAACATCTGCCAATCATGGAAAATAAACTTGGCACCACTGAAAATGGAGAAAGCCCCAAACTTGCCCTGTGGGTGGACCACATGCACAACTCACGAAAGAGCACAGTTGGAGTGTTTGTATATTCAGCCCGAGTTTACTGACCCTGCCCCGGAGTCTGCCTGTGGACTTGAGACAGGTATTTTACAGAACCCTTTCCCAGTAGTACACACAGGTGCAACAGCCCTGCCCCTGAGCAAACATACCAATACACTTAGGCATGTGCAACGGCAATGCCAGCCATACTTTACAAGGACACATCTGGACTGCGGCTGCAGAACTTTACAGCAATCTTTGCACGGCTTTTATTTTTTCTTCAAGAGAAATAACTCTCTCTCTGCAACAGGCAGCGATCTTTGGCAAACAAGCTCTGCTTTCTGGAGGTAAGGGGCTTGGGATATGTCCCTGTTCTTGGTGACAGCTAACCTGTGCTACCCGTCTGGAGAAATACACCATTTTCCCATTTTAGCTCAGCTAAGGTCACTTTAGGAAAGCTCAGCCATTTCATGTGATTTCCGGCAGGTCATTTAACTGTTCTTGGCCTCAGTTTCCCAACTTGCAAAATGAGTTGGTCGCATCAGAAATAGTTCTAACATTTAGTTCAATTCCACTAGCATTTATTAAAAGCCAGGCTTTATGGGAGACAGCTGGTAGCAAAGGAGACCAAGTGCTGGGAGTCCGAGTCCTGCCCCGGACATAAATGAGCTCTGTGACTGAGCAAGTCACTTGCCTCTCTTGGCTTCAGTTTCTTTAACTGTAAAGTGGGGATAATTATAGCTCCAACCTTCCAGGGCTTTTGTGAAGCAAATGAGCGAATGCATGCAAAGCATTTGGCAAACTCTAAAGTGCTATCAAAAGCCCATTTGTAAAGGACTGCACATGTATTCTCTCCTCTGAGCTTCACTCTAGTGCTGGGAAACAGGCTCCCCAGGGATCACCATCCCCATCATACAGATGAGGGCACTGAGGATCAGAGAGGTTAAGAGACTTGCCTGTGGTCACACGCTGTTCCTGAGCATTCATTCTATGCTTAGGCTCCAGCCAGCTCCAACACTGTCAATTTTAACATTCTTTGTTCCAAGGAACCATGCAGCTTGGATGCTGTCTAATTTCAGTGACCATACACAGAGAAAGCAACATTGTGTATGGGGACCAAAAACTCAGGTAAGTTGGGGGAGGGGGGGGACAGAGAGAGAGAGAGAGAGAGAGAGAGAGAGAGATAGAAGGAATCTTCAAGTTTTGGTTCAAACCCTTCATTTTCTTTTTTTTTTTAAATCATAAAAGTATTTTATTATTTTTCAGTTACATGTAGATAGTTTCCAACATTTGTTTTTGTAAGATTTCTTTCTCCCTCCCTTCCCTCCCCCCTCCCCAAGACAGCAAGCAATCTGATATAAATCCCTTCATTTTTCAAGCCCAGAAAATGGAAAGCCCAAGAAATTAAGGGTCTGGCCAAGGCTAGGTGCTAAGTCAGTGGCAGATCAAGAAGTCAGACTGAGGCCTCCCTGCCCCTGCGCTCTTGATGCAACCTCCAAAGTGCCCTTTGAAAAAGGGAAGGGAGAAAGAAAGAAATCAAACCCTTTCAGACGCTGGATCTGAAGGGGCCCCAGAGAATAGTGATTGAGTGAGTGAGTGAATGAATGTTGCTGGTGGCAGGATGGTAGAGCCTTACGTGTCACAGGCTCTCTCTCCCCAGACCAGGCTCTAGCAGGGACTTCACTAATACGTTAGCAAAGAGGCTCACAGGAAACCATTTTGTGCCAAGTGCCCCAGGGCTCTCAGCACAGGAGAAAAGGAGGCAGGCGTTACTCCAACTACCAAAAAGGGAGAAATCCCTTCACCCCAGTCAGAGTTAGACTTATTCTCCTGGCCATGGCCCAAAGCATGTCTGTTGGTTGTTTGGTTTTAGGAACTCAGGAATTTCTAAAAGAGGGTCCCCCTTCATCATGCAGTGGTCAGGGGGAAGGTTATATCAAAGTCAATGGGCTTCTTTTCACCACCTTCCTATTCCCCCCACCAGCAACCTTTCTAGCAGAAGGCAATCAGAGGAAAGGCAGCCTTCATTAGGGTAGAGGTGGAGTGCCCAGTTGGGGGACTATTGCTAGGGTCATGTAGGAGTTGAGATTCTCAAAAATCACCATGTGCAGAATCTGCCTGGGGTGATCTCTCAGGGGTAGCAGAAGAGGGAAAGGCATTCCAGAAACTGAACTAGTGAGGCCAGCATTAGCAAGTCACAAGGACGAGCATTCTCACGGACCTGGGGCCCACTCCTTTTCCCCATATGCCCAAAGCTGTGAAAGGACCACCACAAACTGACTCAGATTCAAGTCCCTCCAAAGCAGGAGAGACCTGCCCCTCCTGCCCTGCCCGGCCTCGCCTCTCCGTCAGCTCTCTTCCCTGCCAAACTCGGTTTCCACCCCAGTGCTGAGGTACTCCTATAAGGCCATGGCTGCCTGATGGCTTCGAAAGCTGGGAAGCCCCACAGCAGGCACTGCGGGTTCTCTGAGGCTGTCTTTCCGCATGGCTGAGAAGACAAATAATAGATGTCAAAACCAAAATACTAATTATACTTCTGACAAGCTGGATCCCAGAGCCTACCTTATAAACCAAGCTGTTCTCTGAGCAGATGGAGAATGGAAGTCGAGGAACTGCCTTCCCTGGAGGTCTCCAGAATCAGGGGAAAAGGAAATCTCCCTTGTAAGGACAAAGTATGGAACAGCCTGAAGCTGGAGGAGGGGGATGGACTAATTCATGGAGCTCACCAAGTCTCACTCAGCCCAGAAAGCCTCAAACACCTTGAATTTATGGTAAGAGTTTCATAGTCTTTGAACTGTTTTCACACACTATTTCTCAAATGCTCCTCACAGCTCTCTGTGGTAGGCTGGAGAGGCATTATTAATTCCATTTTACAGAAGAAACTGATCCCAGAGATCCCAAACACCTGATTCTAGGTCTGATCAAACCCTTAGGAGACCAGGGCCCTTTCTATTACACAAGGCAGTCCCCCTTGTAATACACCTTGTTAATGATGTACCACACCCTGTAACATACACCTTCAGGATTCATTCCCAGACTCCCCTGCTGACAGCATTTCCAAATCTGGTTGTTTTCATTCGATGATTTGCATATTGTAATCCCCTTGGGGGAGCGTAAGCTCCTTGAGGGCAGGGCCTGTGCTTCCATTTTCATCTACACAGCTAGCAGGATGCCTTGCTTAAGTAATTTAAGTCATGAATGTCTGCCAGACACTAATGGGCAGGATAGACCATTAGTGTGATCATCACACATGAACAAGAGGTTCACAAGCTTTTTATGGATCTCCAAACGGCATTTCCCCCACACTCCTCTCCTGTTACACAGCCAACTGCTGCCCTTCTCTCCAGAAATGCCCCTGCACTGTGGCTCATCTTTAATGTGAAAACCCACACAGCTGGGCCTCGTGTTTGGGCATCAGCTGGTCCTATTGGTCATGGGGGTCTAAAGGAGTCAGAAGGGGAGGTATGGGCTGGGAGAGGAGCTGGGAAGTGGCAGATCACCTTGAAAGCTCCCATTCTCTCCCTGGATCCTCATAACAAACCTGGGAGGGAGGTGGTGCAGACCCCAGAGGCCGTCCAGGCCAAGCTCTTCCTGAAAAAGCATCCTCTCTACAACATGCCCAAGCTCTACTGGAAGGCCCTGAGTAAGGAGGAACAGGCCACACAGGCACCTAAAGCAGACTCTTCACTCCTGGATCCTTGCAGCAGTTACAAAGTTCTCCTTATAGCGAGCTTGAGGCCACCTCTAGAAACCAGTCATTCTCTCTCACTCTGTCCTGAGTCCAGGCAGAACTAATCTATCTAAATCCTCCTTCCAAATGATGCCTCTTGGAGACAAAAACTCTACCTTCTCCCAGTCATGTCCCCTGCTCCCGGCCTCTCTCCACCTCATCGATGACCTTCCCACAATGTAGTGCTCTAGACTGAAGGCAGCTCTACTCCTGTGGTCTTCCCAGCCCAGAGAACAGCAGGACTGTGGCCTCTCTGGTCCAGGACACTCACGATGCTTCTTTAATGTGGTCTGAGATTGTATTAGCCTGGGGGCCTCCCCTCCCACCTCTGGCTCCCTCAGAGTTCACAACACAAGTCAAACCTCGGCCCTTTTCAGACAGACAGCTGTCTGGCTCTGACTCGTCCCTTTTCTATTTGTGAAGTCGATTTGGAGCTTAAGCACAGAATTTAAATTCATAGCTTATGACATAGTGGATGGGAACACTGGGCCTGGAGTCCTGAATTCAAATCCTGCTTCAGACGGCGGGTACTTATCTGCCTCAGTTTCCTAATCTGTAAAATTGGGGGGGGGTTAATAACAGCACCTAGCTCTTTGTGAAGAACTCTGCAAACTTTAAAGTACTACCTAAATGTCATTAGTATTATTATTCCTGTTTAATTTCATTGTACTAGATTCAGACAAGTATTTTAGCCTGTTCAGATCTTGACTATTATTCAGTATGTTAGTAACTTGCTCCCATTTGATAAGCATATCCACCTAGAGTTAATTAAATCTTGAATCAAGCCAAAGAAAAAAATGTGATGTATTTAACTTTGACTTAACAGCAGCCCTATTTTGAAAAGGGGGGGGGGATGGGAGAGAATGCTTTATCTTTTCCCTGAATTCTTGTATCTTCAAGGAAGGGCAGGGCTGCCCCTAGTGGGGCCTCTGTATTCTGTCCTTATATAGATGAGGAACACCCCCAGACAACTTCAACCTGATTCCAGAATGCAAGTAAAAGAGAAGTGGGGAGAGAAGGGAGCCCCCAAGGTGCCAAAATGGCCCCAAACTAGGGGAAGGCAAGCACTGGGTGCGTGGAAGGTCTAACTGAAGCTCAGAACATTTTACAATTTCTCCATTTCTGGTTTTGGGACTGCCAGAGGGAGTCCAGCCTTTACTCTGCAAACCTCTTCCCCCCCCCCCCCAGAAGGGTTGATTAGAAAAGCTAATTAAAACCTTTGAAGATTATCTCAGACCTGGAGCAATGAAGAAAACAAAATATCATTCCCCACCCTGCTTCCCCAACCCCCAGATTCTGGCCTTCATTAAGCTTTGATTTCAATCAATTGCACACCCACTAAAATTAACTTATAAGGCCAATAAATTGCAACCGCATGTTTGAAGGTATTATCTGCTTGGAGTTAAGAGCCAAGGATCGCAGCACACAGGGTGCAGATGGGAGTAATCATCTTTGGAAGAAAGCTATGCCAACCCATTCAGTCAGAACATCTGGCCTCAGGCGGAACCAGGGTTAAGAGAAGCAGCTGTGAGATCCCAAAGTGAAGCCCACAATGGAGGTTTTCTGTTCTCTCTGGGAACCTAAGACAGGCTAGTAGAGCTTGAGGTTCAATGGGTCAAGTGGGGGGGGGCTTGGAAAGCAAATGTTCACAGAAAATCAGCCCAGGCGGGTCTGAATCTTTCCTACACAATGGATTGCTTCTATAGACAACAGAGGTGGTTTTCAATGGATGGGCTGTTAGGGCTAGGGTTTTAGAAAGCAGAGCGATCCATGCTCATAATCCAGAGAGTCACACTTGGAGAGGAAGAATGCTCATCTGGCCACGCATGGGTTTTTCCTTTCTTGGGCCATCTTTCTTCTTCTCTCCCAGGGACTAAGTTCTAATGACATTGACCTAAATGCTCAGGTGAATTAGGAAGGAAAAATCTTAGGACAGAAAGTTGGGGTGGGAGGGAATGAAAGCAACATACAGATAAAAGGGCATGAGAGCGATGAAATTCAGGATGGTCAAAGTCGATATTAACCACTCCCAGGACCAACACTGGAGCTGTCATCTCCAAAGAATTTTTAGCAAACGGATGACTTCATATAAAAACAGAGCTGGTGGGGGCTGAGCGTTACCATTACTATGCTTTGGTTCTCTTCCTTTACTGATGACAGAACAGGCAGTCAAGAAAGGCTAGTCTGTTTTGTTAAAGGGGGACATGGTGAACATAATACAAACCCAGCCTGGGGGAGTTCAAAGGCAACAGTACTTATTACCCAACTCATCATCTCGCCCATAACCTGCTACCCTTTGCATGGCCTGGTGGAGGAGGAGCAATTGTAACATGACACCAGCACTTTGCATCCACAATCAGGAAATGTTTTGTAAAAAAGGTCAGGAGAAGGGATGGCATTTGCTCCTGATACCATGCATAAGACAAGACAGCACATCCAACCTGGCATGATCAGGAGAGCAGGGCTACAGCTCCGGCCCTGCCCCTGGAGACACAGAGTCCAGAAGAAATGGAAGCTATCCCAGAGATCAGTGATTCCTGGAACAGCCTGAGGAGAGGCCACTGAGACTCTTCCTCCAATATCTTTGGTGACAAGGACTCATTTACGAGCCACCTGTCCTTGGTCAAATCACTCTGCCCTTCTGGACCTCAGTTTTCCCAACTGTAAAATGAGGGGCCTATTTTAGGATGTATCCAGGTTTTAAAAAAACGACGGGGTCACAGAACTGAAATCCATACGCACAGGGGTCCAATGATAATAAGCCTGCCAATTGAACTCCTGGTACTAGAAGGTTACATAGAGGTCTAAGCAGGCTGGTAGAAAGGCTCTGCTGGTGTAATACTTCATGTGTGCTAGCTCATTCAGTAAGACATTCAGACCAACACCCCACCTTCTTCAGTTCTGTTCGATAAGCATTCATTAAATATCTACTTGGTAGAAAGTACTAGGGATACACGACTGCCCAACAGCCCCTCACCTCAAAGAGTTTATATTCTACTGGGTTGGGGGACAGGGGGAGAAAAAAACATGTATCCAGATTAGGAAATACAAAATACATATTAAAAAAAAAGCAAACACAAAGTATATTTTTCTAATCAAGCGATTAGGAAAGAGCAGATTAGAGTTGGAACCTCGAAGGAAATAATGGATGCTGAGAGGTGGAGGTAAAGAGGGAGGGCACACCCATCACTTATACAAAGGTACTAGGGCAGGTGGGCTGCATCAGGCGCATGCGCTGCATGCTGGACCCTCAAGGAATGGGAAATCTCTAAAGTCCGAGTCATCTCTGAGGTTCAGTGAGTCTGGAAGCAGGCCTGGAAGTTCTGCTTTTCAGTCCATCCCCATGACTGCCCACATGAGCCGATTAATTCCACACACTGATCATGAATTCTGACTCCCTGGAGAGTCAAATGTTCTTTAAAGAGAATCAGAGATCAAAAATGGAAATGCTAAGAGAGAACTGCAGCTGAGAAGGAAGGTGGTGCTGTATGCCTGCAGCAAAAAAGATTCCCACCAAGGAGACCACCAACTTCAGCTCTCTGGAAGTGAGCAGCAAGTCTAAAGGCGGGCTGTGCTTCCCTTCGAAGTCACTCTCCACTCATTGAGCAATGTCTCCCAGAGGAGAGACTGACTGCAGCAAAGGCTGGGAGCTAATGAGGATCAGTGGAAGGAAAATGACCAAGAAGCCCGAGTGTATTAGGCTACAAAAACCAAAGCTGACTAGGAAAAGGGGACACTAGGGACCTTCTTTTAAATTTATTCCAAACCTCTCCTAAGGACTTTGGAGGGTGAAATAAAAAAACCAACCAACCTACCCCCAAAATCCCCATTCTTGGTGATGCTTCGCTTGGCTGGCCCTTTCAAAACAAAACAAAGATGTCGTCTAACCTGCCTCAGCCCAAAGAAAGAGGCTCCTCACCACCAACCTCTTGCACCCTTAGCAGCCATGCTGCCAAAGAAATCAGAAGAATGTTGTACAATCATTCCTTTACCAGGGACTCCCTTGGATACTCATTTGTGGCATCAGCATGGAGAGGACCACAGCTTCTCATGAAGAGCACAGCTAGAAAGGCTTGGACACACCTGGCCTAAATAAGACACATTGTCTGGCTATCCAAAAACTAGCCTCGCACGTAATGTGGGGAGGTTCATTCATCACTAGAGGTCTGGCCACCAGGAGATGAATTGATTCTAGCCAAAGCAACTCCAGAAGGCTTTTACTAAGGTACAGATGAGCTTCCAAGGGCACTCATGGAGGGAGTATCCACTTTGATTAAATCCATCTGGGAATATTGGCGCCACAAGAACTGGGTTTAAAGGCTGGCTTTGTTATTTACCACACCGACAGAATTATTGGCATTTTTCACCTCCATGGGCTTGAGTTTTCCTTGTGTGCAAAGTGAAGGGGGTGGGGAGGAGGTTTGGACTCGATGAGGCTGAGCTTGATGATGCTCAGATGGAGAAGGCACCAGATGTGGAGTCAGGATGAGGCATCCTCAAATCCTGCTTTAGATATAAAGTTAGTGACACATCTCTGTGTGCCTCAGTTACTTCATTTGTAATATGTGAGGGACTGACTTGATTGTCCCTAAGGTCCCTTCCAGTTTTAAAGCCTGTGATCTAGTTTATCACAGATCAGTTTCCTTGTCTTGGAGAAACACGATAATAAGATGGAAGAAAGAAAAGGAAATGGAGGACATGAAAGAGAAAGGAGAGAAGAGAATGGAAGAGCAGAAGAAAAAAGGGGATGAGAAAAGGGAAACTATGGGCAGTTTGCAGGGAGAAGTATGTCAGGGTATGGATCAGGGATGAAAAATCATACTAAGTGACCTCTTGGGTTCCTTCCACCTCTAAGTCCTATCACTGGAAGCACAGCCACAACAACTACCTTATATTCTTTCAATGACTTGCCTTTGTAAGGTGAGAAGGTAGCAAGGAAGGGACAGTCATTCTTCAGACTCAATCTGGACCTTATGAATAACCAGAAGTTCTAAGAATTTGGGACCACAGAGAATTTGAAAAAGGTTCAATGGCTGTAATGATTCTTCTACTCATGTGTTTCTTCCAGTTTCTGTCCTGCAGGAAGATAAACAACCTCTTCCTAAGGAGACAAACTATTCATTTTCCCAAACTCTCCTGGCCAGGATATATCTTCCTGTAATACAACAGCATTCCTGTCCCTTCTCTACTCACGATGGGAGAAGTCTCCGTGTGTGTGTGTGTGTGTGTGTGTGTGTGTGTGTGTCTGTCTGTCTGTCTGTCTGTCTGTCTCTCTCCTTCTAGCCAGAACAGGGAGGTCTGACCAGCAGGCCTGAACCCCAATTGAGGCCTGTCCTCCCAACCCCTTATCTTGTCCAGGAATGCTAGCAAAGTTGCCGTGTGAAAGGCTGGCTTCCCTAAAAGCCATAGACACGAGAAAGGTGGCAAGGTACAGGATGCCCCCACAAACAAACAACGTAGTCTTTGCTAAATGGTTTTGCTTTGTTTTTTGTCAAAATGAATGCTAGGAACACTACCAGGAAGAAAAATCAAGTTCAACATTTTCATTTTACTTTACTATGAAGACTTCTGACCTTCAGTGGCCACCTGGGTGGGTTGGCTGCTTTCTTTTCTAAATGGCTGGGGTGGATTTGGGCCAGAGTTTGCTGACCCCTTTCTAGAGCATCACCATGTATCCTGATGGGGCTGTCTTCCTAGGAGACAGCTAGTGCTGCCAACGAATTCTCCACCTACCCACTGGCACAGCAGGGGTTCTTAGAGCTACTGAAAGATTTCAGGGGGGTCCAGGAACTTGGATGATGAAAAATAATACATGTTTAACATTACTAATCTCTAAGTGAAATTTAACATTTCCTTCAATTATTTTAAAAAATATTCTTCTGAGAAGGACATCACCAGGCATCCCAAAAGGTCCATGACAAACAAAAGGTTAAAGACCCCAAATCTGGAGTAAGCTCTTCTACTTCCCTGGACCAAAAGAAAAAGAACCCATTTCAATCCTTATGCCCTCTGTAGTCCCTGAGTTCAACTGTGTAGCGAGAAACCTAGATTTCCCAAGTTAGAGAACCATAGGACTTAGTGAGCTGGAAGACTTCTTAGGAATTAGGGCAAAACATCTCATCTTAAAAATGAAAGAAACTAAGTTCAGAGGAAGGGAAATGACTTGACCAAAGTCATGTAAGTAGCATGGAATTCAAACTGAGGTCCCCTAATTCACTGCCTACACTTTCCATTGTATGTCACTAGTTTGATATGTTGACTCTATTTTTCTCTACAGCTCAACCTAAGTGATCAACACTTAAGACTTCCTCTCACTATTTATCCAAACCACTTTTTTTTTTTTTGGGTGAGGCAATTGGGGTTAAGTGACTTGCCCAGGGTCACACAGCTAGTAAGTGTTAAGTGTCTGAGGTCAGATTTGAACTCAGGTCCTCCTGACTCCAGGGCCGGTGCTTTATCCACTGCGCCACCTAGCTGCCCCCTCCTCTCACTACTTATCAAGCCATTGTGTAAAACCCCCAAATTCCTCATGTGACACTATGTCTTTTATGAGAGCTTTGAAGGTGAATATGCCAATTAATAAAAAAAGAAAAAGGAAAAAAAGATTTAATATGAACATGAGAAATAGTCATTAAAAAGTACAAGCTTCTGTGTCTCAGAACATAATGGGATCAGCTGAATGTACTACATAATTCCACAAATGAGCCCCCACCCCCCAACTCCCTTACTGATCTCAGTTCTGGGTCCAGTTCACTGCCCAATTGCAGCACCCATCCGACAGCATGGCAGGATCTGGGCAGTAACCATTTTTCGTCCACTTTTTTTCCCCACAAGCTAGACTCATCTCTTTCTTCCATACGAGAAATGACATAAAAGATACCATCATCAAGTTTCCTACAAAGGAGGATCCAGGGGTGGGAAGGGCATGATAAAACAAGAAAAGACCAGCGTAAAAAACAAATGGCATCAAAATAATACTTCATTTAAAAAACACATGACCGGGGCAGCTAGGTGGTGCAGTGGATAGAGCATCGGCCCTGGAGTCAGGAGTACCTAAGTTCAAATCCAGCCTCAGACACTTAACACTTACTAGCTGTGTGTCCCTGGGCAAGTCACTTAACCCCAATTGCCTCACTAAAAAAAAACAAAAACAAAAAAACCCCACATGACCAAGGACCTTATGATAACTAGAAGAGGAGACAGGATGATTACAATGTGAGAGTGCAGGATAGATGGTCAGCCTCCAATACACTGGATGGATCCTCTAGAAAAATTCTGCAGAAGGTACGGGCAGGAACTGTACTGAATGAGTAGCATGAGCTGACTCTCACTGTGTTCTGCATTGAAGGAAGAAATATTTTCGTAATGTGGCAAAGCTGCTCCTTGGGCTGTGAATGCTCCCACACTCTCTCTGGTTTCCCGGAAGCACATTTGATTTTGAGTCTGCTGTGTGAAAAGTGCTTGCTCTGGAGTAAGCAGACCAGGATTCAAATCTTACCTCGAGGATTTACTACTTGTATGCTCTTAGGCAAGCCACTCACTGTTCTGGGCTTTGGTTTCCTCATGGGTAAAATGAGGAGGTTGGACAAAGTGGATTCGAAGGTCCCTTTTGGAACTAGATTTATGCTTCATCATCTAATGGGATGCACTGAGGTGTCATGTATATTCATCCATCAGGAGCAGCCACCGATCTGCTCTGAGTCCATGCCCTGCTACAGAGGATGGGACAGGTAGCAAGTGGTATAAGTACAAAGCAACGCCTGCTGAACTGGGCAGTAAATCCAGCCAAAGGCAAGGTACAAAATCTTGGTCATGTATAGACTCAGCAATGCAGGCAAAGTTGGCCCTAAGAGAAGCTAATTTGCACGGAAGACTTCCCTGTGTCCCCACAGTATGTTCTCCATGGGGGTCAGACCCCACCATTAGAGATGCATCTGTAGAGGGTTCTGCTATTCTTAAAGTCCTGACAGGCAACAGGCAACCAAAATACAAAGACTGACAAGTCAGTGCTTTGAGAAATCAAGACAAGCGGGAAAATTCTTGGGATTGCCTGAATTTTGACTTCTCGACCTAGTCTTTTCATTTACACTTATTTTCTACATCCAGCTGAGGAAGCTCCACTCTTTGGGAAGCTCTTTCCCAAGTTATAGAGTGCAAGAAGATCAAGTTGTTGAAATTGCAGAACAACAAAGTAAAGGACAGCGAGGCTCCATTATTCAAAATGGTCATGTAAGGAACCATCCTGCACACAGTTGTTTTCCAAAGAGCTGAAGGTGCTGGTTTTGGAGACAAGATTTGTGGGGTCATGGTTATTGTATGTATGGAAAAATGCCATAGTTAATGCATAGCAGAGGCAAGATCTGAATGCAGGTCTTCTCATCCTGGCAGAGGCGAGGCCTCTACCCACATTGTCTGCCTCTCATAACTGAACTGACACTTCTTTTAAGTCCATTTTCAATACTGTGATTTCATTGGTGAGGGCACTGCCTCCTTGGGTGTGGATCAAAATTTCTCCAGGCCTTAGAGGATGGTCATAAATCCCCCCCCCCCCCCAACCCAAGAAGTCATTACCCTCTGGACAGCCTTCTGGGAAGAAGGCCCCTTTCTAGGCTAAAACTGTATTCTGAGTTAACACCTTTGGATGAAATTCTGCTTAAAATATATTATACTCACCTACCTAAACATACTTTGCCCCTCTCACAATGATTCTGAATCATTATTCTAACCCTCAACTGTTTTCGACAATCCTGTGAAACCTTTCAAATAGAAACCTATGGTTCCCTCAAGAACCACCAGGGGGCCCGTTTTCAAGCATTGATCATCACTGGGATTTCTCTTCATAGTTATTCTGTCTCTTCCTTGAATTGGAAGTCACAGACCACCAGCCCCTCTCCCGCCCTCTGAGGCCAAACAGAACCAACTGTTGAGAGGCAGCTTTGTCTACTGAGAGTCAACAGGGCCTGGAGTGGGTTTGATGGCCAAATCAGGGCACGAGGGTTGCTGCATACACCCATGTGTACAACGCATGGAGAGACAGACATCAAACACTTCCAGTCCTTTTTCTGATACTTCTAAGGATGAGTTTTAGACTGTTTAGTTTTCTGTAAGTTTGACTTTTAGGGAAAAAAAGATGTTACGATTTTTTACCCTAGTTCTTTGTGCTCTTGCTCATTTTGCTACAGTCCTATGGGAGAGGGATGAGAGAAGGAGAAAAGGAGGAAGTGAAGAAGGGAGGTAGAAAGGGAGGGAGGGAAAGAGGAAGAGAAGGAAAAAAGAAGGGAGGGAGGGAGGAATGGAGGAAAGAAGAGAAGGGAGGAAGCTAGGACTGTCCTAAGAAAATACAGTGCTATACAAAGACTCCTCTATGGGCTCCCGGTGTGGAGGCCAGAAAGAATCCAGTGCGGCCCACATGTCAAATCATTCTCCCAATTAAGGGGCTGGGAGAGGTCACATTATGCAAGTCTTGTTCAAATACAGTGTCAGTGACACCCACAACACTTCCCCCCCCCCCCCCGGACATCATAACAAAGCTTAAGTGAATGAATACTAATAGAGTCTTAGATTTATATGGTAGTTTCTCCCAAGGAG